>NW_026138156.1:2246292-2995056 GCF_025592945.1 Manacus candei | reverse complement strand
GTGCAACTGATGTGTCATTCTTGGTACTCCATGGGGAGCAAGAATTTTCGTGCTCGCATCTTTAGTGTGGGAGGAATCTTCGTCCGTATGCAATTTTGGGAATGGGGTCGGCATTTGGGAAGCAGTTCTGACAACAGGAAATTCCAGCCCTTATCACCCGGAAAGAAAGACAGCAAACTTTGGCTTTGTGGTGCAGTTGTTTTTTCAGCCTGGAGACTACATGGGCAGCAAGAGCTTTCTGTGCTCTCAGCTTTAGTCTGGGAGGAATCTGTTTGCCTGCAATTTTGGAAGTCGGACTGGTAATTTAGAGGCAACGCTGAAAAGACGAAATTACAGCCCTAATCGCCAGGAAAGAAAGCCTGGAAAATTTGGCTTTGTGGTGCCGTTGGTTTGTCAGCCTGGGGACTCCATGAAATGCAAGAGCTTTCTGTGCTGTCAACTTTAGTCTGGGAGGAATCTCTGTTTGTATGCAATTTTGGGAGTCAGGCTGGCAATTGGGAGGCAGGGTTTAAAAGAGGAAATGACAGCCCTTATCTGCAGGAAAGAAAGCCCGGAAGCTTTGGCTTTGTTTTGCCATTGGTTTGTCAGCCTGGAGAGTCCATGCTGAGCAAGAGCTTCCTGTGATGGAAACTTTGATGTGGGAGGAATCTTTGTTTGTATGCAATTGTGGGAGTAGGGCTGGCAATTTCGAGACAGGTCTGAAAAGAGGAAATGATAACCCTTTTCACCAGGAAAGAAAGCCAGCAGTCTTGTGGTGCAGTTGGTTTTTCAGCCTCGAGACTCCATGGACTGCAAGAGCTTTCTGTGCTGGCAACTTTAGAGTAGAAGGAATCTTCGTCCATATATAATTTTGGGAGTTCGACTGAGAATTTGGATCCACGACTTAACCCAGGAAATGACAGCCCGTATTGCCAGGAAAGAAAACCTGGAGGCTTTTGTTTTTTGGTGCAGTTGGTTTGTCAGCCTGGACACTCCACGGGCAGGAAGAGCTCTCTGTACTGTCAACTTTAGACTGGGAGGAATGTTTGTTTTTATGCAATTTTGGGAGTCGGGCTGTCAGTTGTGACGTAGGGTCGAAAACAGGAAATGACTGCCCTTGTCTGAAGGAAAGAAAGCCTGGAAGCTTTGGCTTTGTGGTGCAGCTGGTGAGACATTCTGGCTACTCCATGGGGAGCAAGAGCTCTCTGTACTGACATCTTTGGTGTGGAAGGAATCTTTGAAAACAATTTTGGGAGTGAGTCTGGCAGTTGGGAGGCAGGTCTGAACACAGGAAACAACAGCCCTTATCCCCCGGACAGAAAGTCGGCAATTTTTGGATTAGTGGTCAGCCTGGGCAGTCCATGGGCAGTAAGAGCTTTGTAGACTGGCCTATTCTGTTTGAGAGGAATCTTTTTCTTGTTGACTTTTGTCCGTGAGGAATGGCAGTTTGAGTGCAGGGCTAAGAAAAGGAAACAATCGCCATTATCTCTATGAAAGAGCGCCTGGAATTGTTGAGTTTTTGTTGCAGTTGTTGCGTCAGCCTTGGTACTCCATGGGCAACAAGAGTTTTGTGTCGTGGTACCTTTGATTAGGGAGGAATCTTCGTCCGTAGGAAATTTCGGGAGTCGGGTTGACAGCTTCAGGGCAGGGTTGAAAAAAGGAAACAACAGCCCTTATCCCCCGGACAGAAAGCCAGGAAGCTTTGGCTTTTTGGGGCAATTGGTGGGCCAGCCGGGGCACTCCATGGGCAGCAAGAGCTTTGTAGATTGGCCTATTCTGTCTGGGAGGAATCTTGTTTCATGTTGAATTTTGTCCGGGAGGAATGGTAGTATGAATGCAGGGCTGAGAACAGGAAACAATCGCCATTATCGCCAGAAAAGAAAACCTGGAAGCGTTGAGTTTGTGTTGCAGTTGATGGGCCATCATGGGCAATCCATGGGCAGTAAGAGCTTTCTGTCATGGCACCTTTGATTTGGGAGGAATCTTCGTTGAAAAACCCACTGCACTACAATGCAAAAGTTTCCAGGTTTTTTTTCATGGTGATAAGGACTGTTGTTTCCTCTTTTCAGCCCTGCCTCCCATCTGAAAGACCAACTCCCAAAACTGCATACACACGAAAATCCTCCCTCACCAAAGGTACCAGTACAGAAAGTTTTTGCTGTTCATGGATGCCCCAGGCTGAAAAACCAACTGCACCACAAAGCCAAAACTTCCAGACTTTCTTTCCTGCCGATAAGGGCTGTTGTTTCCTTTTTTCAGACCAGCCCGACCCCAAAATTCCATACAAAGATTCGTCCCACAGAAAAGGTGCCAATATAGAAAGCTCCTGCTCTCCATGGAGTCCTCAGGCTGACAAACCAACTGCACCACAAAGCCAAAAATCGCAGGCTTTCTTTCCTGAGGATAAGGCCTGTTGCTTATCCTGTTTTCAGATCTATTCCCAACTGCAGCCTGACTCTTAAAATTTCATACAAACAAATATTCCTTCCACACCAAAGATGCCAGCACAAAAAGCTCTTGCTCCACGTGGAATGTCCAGGCTGACAAAACAACTGCTCCACAAAACCAAAGATTGCTTTAGGAGTTAGAGGTCGGAGAGATCAATCAGAGAAGCTACTAGGCCTGCTTAGCGAGAAGACCACTCTCTGAACGTGACTTCCCCTCCCAGAAGAAATGGACGATAGATGGCAGTCTCTCTCCACGAATAAAGCCCAAGATGCTATTTGACCTCAAAATCATAACCTAATTCTCGACTGCTTGTGAAGGGGGAGGGGTTTTCAAGTGTCACTGTATTTATATTCCGAAATTTATACTAGATCTTTGATCCATGCATGGCAGAGTACCCCATGTATCCCCAGTTGACACACTAAGAAATGGTCAATCCAATGGTTTCTGGTCATTGGGTTTAATTCTTTTGTTTTCCTCCTTTGATTCCATGAAATTCCAAAGATATCTTAGGGTTTGTTTTTTACCACGAAGTCCCGCTTCTGAGTGCCCCTCAACCTGCTGCAGATGTGCTGGTTCCAGCAAATCCAATTCAGATTCACTGGCTGTTCTCGGGTCCTCTGAGCAAGAGGAGCAGGAGGAGGGACACAGAAGAGATCTCCTCACGGAGGCTGCATCTCCATGATCTCCAAAGCAGGTGAGAGATGCCATGCCACATCCAAGCTTTCTCTGAGGAAGGTGTTTCTCCCATGCCCTACCTCGTCGTAGTACTGGTGCCACAGCCCCTGACATAAGGACAGGACAGGTTATCTTTGTCGCCTGCAGAAGTGCTCCTGCTGCCAGCAGGGACACGCCCCGGGACAGACCAGACGAGGCTGACCCGGAGTGCTGAACCCGGAGGGATATTATGCCTCTCGTGCTCCTCAAAAATTGTCAAAAGCTTGTGCCCTAGAGGACAATGCGGGAGTCTCCCCATGCCAGCAAGAGAAATCTGGAAGCTTTGGCTTTTGGTGCAGATAGTGTGTCAGCCTGAGGACTCCATGCAGAGCAAGAGCTTTATATATTGGCACCTTTTCTGCGGGACGAATCATTGTTTGTTTGCAATTTTGATTTCGGGCTCTCAGTCGGGAGGAAGGGTTGAAAACAGGAAACAGCAGCCCTTATCCGCAGGAAAGAAAGCCTGGAAGTTTTGGTTTTGTGTTGCAGTTGGTTTTTCAGCTTGGGGCATCCATGAACAGCAAAAACTTTCTGTACTGGCAGCTTTGGTGTGGGACGATCTTTGTATGTATGCAATTTTGGGAGTTGGTCTTTCAGATGGGAGGCAGGGCTGAAAAGAGGAAACAACAGCCCTTATCCCCAGGAAAA
The DNA here is from genome assembly GCF_025592945.1 of Manacus candei. NCBI lineage: Eukaryota > Metazoa > Chordata > Aves > Passeriformes > Pipridae > Manacus > Manacus candei. Next base: position 2,991,267 of record NW_026138156.1, on the reverse strand, counting down.
AAGCCAGCAATCTTCTGCTTTGTGGTGGAGTTGGTTTGTCAACCTGGGGAGTCTATGAGCTGCAAGAGCTTTCTGTGCTATCACCTTTGGTGTGGGAGGAATCTTTGTTTATATGCAATTTTGGGAGGAGGTCTGGCAGTTGGGAGGCAGGTCTGAAAACAGGAAATGCCAGCCCTTCTCGCCAGGAAAGAAAGCATGTAAAATTTGGCTTTTTTGTGCAACTGATGTGTCATTCTTGGTACTCCATGGGGAGCAAGAATTTTCGTGCTCGCATCTTTAGTGTGGGAGGAATCTTCGTCCGTATGCAATTTTGGGAATGGGGCCGGCATTTGGGAAGCAGTTCTGACAACAGGAAATTCCAGCCCTTATCACCCGGAAAGAAAGACAGCAAACTTTGGCTTTGTGGTGCAGTTGTTTTTTCAGCCTGGAGACTACATGGGCAGCAAGAGCTTTCTGTGCTCTCAGCTTTAGTCTGGGAGGAATCTGTTTGCCTGCAATTTTGGAAGTCGGACTGGTAATTTAGAGGCAGCGCTGAAAAGACGAAATTACAGCCCTAATCGCCAGGAAAGAAAGCCTGGAAAATTTGGCTTTGTGGTGCCGTTGGTTTGTCAGCCTGGGGACTCCATGAAATGCAAGAGCTTTCTGTGCTGTCAACTTTAGTCTGGGAGGAATCTCTGTTTGTATGCAATTTTGGGAGTCAGGCTGGCAATTGGGAGGCAGGGTTTAAAAGAGGAAATGACAGCCCTTATCTGCAGGAAAGAAAGCCCGGAAGCTTTGGCTTTGTTTTGCCATTGGTTTGTCAGCCTGGAGAGTCCATGCTGAGCAAGAGCTTCCTGTGATGGAAACTTTGATGTGGGAGGAATCTTTGTTTGTATGCAATTGTGGGAGTAGGGCTGGCAATTTCGAGACAGGTCTGAAAAGAGGAAATGATAACCCTTTTCACCAGGAAAGAAAGCCAGCAGTCTTGTGGTGCAGTTGGTTTTTCAGCCTCGAGACTCCATGGACCGCAAGAGCTTTCTGTGCTGGCAACTTTAGAGTAGAAGGAATCTTCGTCCATATATAATTTTGGGAGTTCGACTGAGAATTTGGATCCACGACTTAACCCAGGAAATGACAGCCCGTATTGCCAGGAAAGAAAACCTGGAGGCTTTTGTTTTTTGGTGCAGTTGGTTTGTCAGCCTGGACACTCCACGGGCAGGAAGAGCTCTCTGTACTGTCAACTTTAGACTGGGAGGAATGTTTGTTTTTATGCAATTTTGGGAGTCGGGCTGTCAGTTGTGACGTAGGGTCGAAAACAGGAAATGACTGCCCTTGTCTGAAGGAAAGAAAGCCTGGAAGCTTTGGCTTTGTGGTGCAGCTGGTGAGACATTCTGGCTACTCCATGGGGAGCAAGAGCTCTCTGTACTGACATCTTTGGTGTGGAAGGAATCTTTGAAAACAATTTTGGGAGTGAGTCTGGCAGTTGGGAGGCAGGTCTGAACACAGGAAACAACAGCCCTTATCCCCCGGACAGAAAGTCGGCAATTTTTGGATTAGTGGTCAGCCTGGGCAGTCCATGGGCAGTAAGAGCTTTGTAGACTGGCCTATTCTGTTTGAGAGGAATCTTTTTCTTGTTGACTTTTGTCCGTGAGGAATGGCAGTTTGAGTGCAGGGCTAAGAAAAGGAAACAATCGCCATTATCTCTATGAAAGAGCGCCTGGAATTGTTGAGTTTTTGTTGCAGTTGTTGCGTCAGCCTTGGTACTCCATGGGCAACAAGAGTTTTGTGTCGTGGTACCTTTGATTAGGGAGGAATCTTCGTCCGTAGGAAATTTCGGGAGTCGGGTTGACAGCTTCAGGGCAGGGTTGAAAAAAGGAAACAACAGCCCTTATCCCCCGGACAGAAAGCCAGGAAGCTTTGGCTTTTTGGGGCAATTGGTGGGCCAGCCGGGGCACTCCATGGGCAGCAAGAGCTTTGTAGATTGGCCTATTCTGTCTGGGAGGAATCTTGTTTCATGTTGAATTTTGTCCGGGAGGAATGGTAGTATGAATGCAGGGCTGAGAACAGGAAACAATCGCCATTATCGCCAGAAAAGAAAACCTGGAAGCGTTGAGTTTGTGTTGCAGTTGATGGGCCATCATGGGCAATCCATGGGCAGTAAGAGCTTTCTGTCATGGCACCTTTGATTTGGGAGGAATCTTCGTTGAAAAACCCACTGCACTACAATGCAAAAGTTTCCAGGTTTTTTTTCATGGTGATAAGGACTGTTGTTTCCTCTTTTCAGCCCTGCCTCCCATCTGAAAGACCAACTCCCAAAACTGCATACACACGAAAATCCTCCCTCACCAAAGGTACCAGTACAGAAAGTTTTTGCTGTTCATGGATGCCCCAGGCTGAAAAACCAACTGCACCACAAAGCCAAAACTTCCAGACTTTCTTTCCTGCCGATAAGGGCTGTTGTTTCCTTTTTTCAGACCAGCCCGACCCCAAAATTCCATACAAAGATTCGTCCCACAGAAAAGGTGCCAATATAGAAAGCTCCTGCTCTCCATGGAGTCCTCAGGCTGACAAACCAACTGCACCACAAAGCCAAAAATCGCAGGCTTTCTTTCCTGAGGATAAGGCCTGTTGCTTATCCTGTTTTCAGATCTATTCCCAACTGCAGCCTGACTCTTAAAATTTCATACAAACAAATATTCCTTCCACACCAAAGATGCCAGCACAAAAAGCTCTTGCTCCACGTGGAATGTCCAGGCTGACAAAACAACTGCTCCACAAAACCAAAGATTGCTTTAGGAGTTAGAGGTCGGAGAGATCAATCAGAGAAGCTACTAGGCCTGCTTAGCGAGAAGACCACTCTCTGAACGTGACTTCCCCTCCCAGAAGAAATGGACGATAGATGGCAGTCTCTCTCCACGAATAAAGCCCAAGATGCTATTTGACCTCAAAATCATAACCTAATTCTCGACTGCTTGTGAAGGGGGAGGGGTTTTCAAGTGTCACTGTATTTATATTCCGAAATTTATACTAGATCTTTGATCCATGCATGGCAGAGTACCCCATGTATCCCCAGTTGACACACTAAGAAATGGTCAATCCAATGGTTTCTGGTCATTGGGTTTAATTCTTTTGTTTTCCTCCTTTGATTCCATGAAATTCCAAAGATATCTTAGGGTTTGTTTTTTACCACGAAGTCCCGCTTCTGAGTGCCCCTCAACCTGCTGCAGATGTGCTGGTTCCAGCAAATCCAATTCAGATTCACTGGCTGTTCTCGGGTCCTCTGAGCAAGAGGAGCAGGAGGAGGGACACAGAAGAGATCTCCTCACGGAGGCTGCATCTCCATGATCTCCAAAGCAGGTGAGAGATGCCATGCCACATCCAAGCTTTCTCTGAGGAAGGTGTTTCTCCCATGCCCTACCTCGTCGTAGTACTGGTGCCACAGCCCCTGACATAAGGACAGGACAGGTTATCTTTGTCGCCTGCAGAAGTGCTCCTGCTGCCAGCAGGGACACGCCCCGGGACAGACCAGACAAGGCTGACCCGGAGTGCTGAACCCGGAGGGATATTATGCCTCTCGTGCTCCTCAAAAATTGTCAAAAGCTTGTGCCCTAGAGGACAATGCGGGAGTCTCCCCATGCCAGCAAGAGAAATCTGGAAGCTTTGGCTTTTGGTGCAGATAGTGTGTCAGCCTGAGGACTCCATGCAGAGCAAGAGCTTTATATATTGGCACCTTTTCTGCGGGACGAATCATTGTTTGTTTGCAATTTTGATTTCGGGCTCTCAGTCGGGAGGAAGGGTTGAAAACAGGAAACAGCAGCCCTTATCCGCAGGAAAGAAAGCCTGGAAGTTTTGGTTTTGTGTTGCAGTTGGTTTTTCAGCTTGGGGCATCCATGAACAGCAAAAACTTTCTGTACTGGCAGCTTTGGTGTGGGACGATCATTGTATGTATGCAATTTTGGGAGTTGGTCTTTCAGATGGGAGGCAGGGCTGAAAAGAGGAAACAACAGCCCTTATCCCCAGGAAAAAAGCCAGCAATCTTCTGCTTTGTGGTGGAGTTGGTTTGTCAACCTGGGGAGTCTATGAGCTGCAAGAGCTTTCTGTGCTATCACCTTTGGTGTGGGAGGAATCTTTGTTTATATGCAATTTTGGGAGGAGGTCTGGCAGTTGGGAGGCAGGTCTGAAAACAGGAAATGCCAGCCCTTCTCGCCAGGAAAGAAAGCATGTAAGATTTGGCTTTTTTGTGCAACTGATGTGTCATTCTTGGTACTCCATGGGGAGCAAGAATTTTCGTGCTCGCATCTTTAGTGTGGGAGGAATCTTCGTCCGTATGCAATTTTGGGAATGGGGCCGGCATTTGGGAAGCAGTTCTGACAACAGGAAATTCCAGCCCTTATCACCCGGAAAGAAAGACAGCAAACTTTGGCTTTGTGGTGCAGTTGTTTTTTCAGCCTGGAGACTACATGGGCAGCAAGAGCTTTCTGTGCTCTCAGCTTTAGTCTGGGAGGAATCTGTTTGCCTGCAATTTTGGAAGTCGGACTGGTAATTTAGAGGCAGCGCTGAAAAGACGAAATTACAGCCCTAATCGCCAGGAAAGAAAGCCTGGAAAATTTGGCTTTGTGGTGCCGTTGGTTTGTCAGCCTGGGGACTCCATGAAATGCAAGAGCTTTCTGTGCTGTCAACTTTAGTCTGGGAGGAATCTCTGTTTGTATGCAATTTTGGGAGTCAGGCTGGCAATTGGGAGGCAGGGTTTAAAAGAGGAAATGACAGCCCTTATCTGCAGGAAAGAAAGCCCGGAAGCTTTGGCTTTGTTTTGCCATTGGTTTGTCAGCCTGGAGAGTCCATGCTGAGCAAGAGCTTCCTGTGATGGAAACTTTGATGTGGGAGGAATCTTTGTTTGTATGCAATTGTGGGAGTAGGGCTGGCAATTTCGAGACAGGTCTGAAAAGAGGAAATGATAACCCTTTTCACCAGGAAAGAAAGCCAGCAGTCTTGTGGTGCAGTTGGTTTTTCAGCCTCGAGACTCCATGGACCGCAAGAGCTTTCTGTGCTGGCAACTTTAGAGTAGAAGGAATCTTCGTCCATATATAATTTTGGGAGTTCGACTGAGAATTTGGATCCACGACTTAACCCAGGAAATGACAGCCCGTATCGCCAGGAAAGAAAACCTGGAGGCTTTTGTTTTTTGGTGCAGTTGGTTTGTCAGCCTGGACACTCCACGGGCAGGAAGAGCTCTCTGTACTGTCAACTTTAGACTGGGAGGAATGTTTGTTTTTATGCAATTTTGGGAGTCGGGCTGTCAGTTGTGACGTAGGGTCGAAAACAGGAAATGACTGCCCTTGTCTGAAGGAAAGAAAGCCTGGAAGCTTTGGCTTTGTGGTGCAGCTGGTGAGACATTCTGGCTACTCCATGGGGAGCAAGAGCTCTCTGTACTGACATCTTTGGTGTGGAAGGAATCTTTGAAAACAATTTTGGGAGTGAGTCTGGCAGTTGGGAGGCAGGTCTGAACACAGGAAACAACAGCCCTTATCCCCCGGACAGAAAGTCGGCAATTTTTGGATTAGTGGTCAGCCTGGGCAGTCCATGGGCAGTAAGAGCTTTGTAGACTGGCCTATTCTGTTTGAGAGGAATCTTTTTCTTGTTGACTTTTGTCCGTGAGGAATGGCAGTTTGAGTGCAGGGCTAAGAAAAGGAAACAATCGCCATTATCTCTATGAAAGAGCGCCTGGAATTGTTGAGTTTTTGTTGCAGTTGTTGCGTCAGCCTTGGTACTCCATGGGCAACAAGAGTTTTGTGTCGTGGTACCTTTGATTAGGGAGGAATCTTCGTCCGTAGGAAATTTCGGGAGTCGGGTTGACAGCTTCAGGGCAGGGTTGAAAAAAGGAAACAACAGCCCTTATCCCCCGGACAGAAAGCCAGGAAGCTTTGGCTTTTTGGGGCAATTGGTGGGCCAGCCGGGGCACTCCATGGGCAGCAAGAGCTTTGTAGATTGGCCTATTCTGTCTGGGAGGAATCTTGTTTCATGTTGAATTTTGTCCGGGAGGAATGGTAGTATGAATGCAGGGTTGAGAACAGGAAACAATCGCCATTATCGCCAGAAAAGAAAACCTGGAAGCGTTGAGTTTGTGTTGCAGTTGATGGGCCATCATGGGCAATCCATGGGCAGTAAGAGCTTTCTGTCATGGCACCTTTGATTTGGGAGGAATCTTCGTTGAAAAACCCACTGCACTACAATGCAAAAGTTTCCAGGTTTTTTTCATGGTGATAAGGACTGTTGTTTCCTCTTTTCAGCCCTGCCTCCCATCTGAAAGACCAACTCCCAAAACTGCATACACACGAAAATCCTCCCTCACCAAAGCTGCCAGTACAGAAAGTTTTTGCTGTTCATGGATGCCCCAGGCTGAAAAACCAACTGCACCACAAAGCCAAAACTTCCAGACTTTCTTTCCTGCCGATAAGGGCTGTTGTTTCCTTTTTTCAGACCAGCCCGACCCCAAAATTCCATACAAAGATTCGTCCCACAGAAAAGGTGCCAATATAGAAAGCTCCTGCTCTCCATGGAGTCCTCAGGCTGACAAACCAACTGCACCACAAAGCCAAAAATCGCAGGCTTTCTTTCCTGAGGATAAGGCCTGTTGCTTATCCTGTTTTCAGATCTATTCCCAACTGCAGCCTGACTCTTAAAATTTCATACAAACAAATATTCCTTCCACACCAAAGATGCCAGCACAAAAAGCTCTTGCTCCACGTGGAATGTCCAGGCTGACAAAACAACTGCTCCACAAAACCAAAGATTGCTTTAGGAGTTAGAGGTCGGAGAGATCAATCAGAGAAGCTACTAGGCCTGCTTAGCGAGAAGACCACTCTCTGAACGTGACTTCCCCTCCCAGAAGAAATGGACGATAGATGGCAGTCTCTCTCCACGAATAAAGCCCAAGATGCTATTTGACCTCAAAATCATAACCTAATTCTCGACTGCTTGTGAAGGGGGAGGGGTTTTCAAGTGTCACTGTATTTATATTCCGAAATTTATACTAGATCTTTGATCCATGCATGGCAGAGTACCCCATGTATCCCCAGTTGACACACTAAGAAATGGTCAATCCAATGGTTTCTGGTCATTGGGTTTAATTCTTTTGTTTTCCTCCTTTGATTCCATGAAATTCCAAAGATATCTTAGGGTTTGTTTTTTACCACGAAGTCCCGCTTCTGAGTGCCCCTCAACCTGCTGCAGATGTGCTGGTTCCAGCAAATCCAATTCAGATTCACTGGCTGTTCTCGGGTCCTCTGAGCAAGAGGAGCAGGAGGAGGGACACAGAAGAGATCTCCTCACGGAGGCTGCATCTCCATGATCTCCAAAGCAGGTGAGAGATGCCATGCCACATCCAAGCTTTCTCTGAGGAAGGTGTTTCTCCCATGCCCTACCTCGTCGTAGTACTGGTGCCACAGCCCCTGACATAAGGACAGGACAGGTTATCTTTGTCGCCTGCAGAAGTGCTCCTGCTGCCAGCAGGGACACGCCCCGGGACAGACCAGACGAGGCTGACCCGGAGTGCTGAACCCGGAGGGATATTATGCCTCTCGTGCTCCTCAAAAATTGTCAAAAGCTTGTGCCCTAGAGGACAATGCGGGAGTCTCCCCATGCCAGCAAGAGAAATCTGGAAGCTTTGGCTTTTGGTGCAGATAGTGTGTCAGCCTGAGGACTCCATGCAGAGCAAGAGCTTTATATATTGGCACCTTTTCTGCGGGACGAATCATTGTTTGTTTGCAATTTTGATTTCGGGCTCTCAGTCGGGAGGAAGGGTTGAAAACAGGAAACAGCAGCCCTTATCCGCAGGAAAGAAAGCCTGGAAGTTTTGGTTTTGTGTTGCAGTTGGTTTTTCAGCTTGGGGCATCCATGAACAGCAAAAACTTTCTGTACTGGCAGCTTTGGTGTGGGACGATCTTTGTATGTATGCAATTTTGGGAGTTGGTCTTTCAGATGGGAGGCAGGGCTGAAAAGAGGAAACAACAGCCCTTATCCCCAGGAAAAAAGCCAGCAATCTTCTGCTTTGTGGTGGAGTTGGTTTGTCAACCTGGGGAGTCTATGAGCTGCAAGAGCTTTCTGTGCTATCACCTTTGGTGTGGGAGGAATCTTTGTTTATATGCAATTTTGGGAGGAGGTCTGGCAGTTGGGAGGCAGGTCTGAAAACAGGAAATGCCAGCCCTTCTCGCCAGGAAAGAAAGCATGTAAGATTTGGCTTTTTTGTGCAACTGATGTGTCATTCTTGGTACTCCATGGGGAGCAAGAATTTTCGTGCTCGCATCTTTAGTGTGGGAGGAATCTTCGTCCGTATGCAATTTTGGGAATGGGGCCGGCATTTGGGAAGCAGTTCTGACAACAGGAAATTCCAGCCCTTATCACCCGGAAAGAAAGACAGCAAACTTTGGCTTTGTGGTGCAGTTGTTTTTTCAGCCTGGAGACTACATGGGCAGCAAGAGCTTTCTGTGCTCTCAACTTTAGTCTGGGAGGAATCTGTTTGCCTGCAATTTTGGAAGTCGGACTGGTAATTTAGAGGCAGCGCTGAAAAGACGAAATTACAGCCCTAATCGCCAGGAAAGAAAGCCTGGAAAATTTGGCTTTGTGGTGCCGTTGGTTTGTCAGCCTGGGGACTCCATGAAATGCAAGAGCTTTCTGTGCTGTCAACTTTAGTCTGGGAGGAATCTCTGTTTGTATGCAATTTTGGGAGTCAGGCTGGCAATTGGGAGGCAGGGTTTAAAAGAGGAAATGACAGCCCTTATCTGCAGGAAAGAAAGCCCGGAAGCTTTGGCTTTGTTTTGCCGTTGGTTTGTCAGCCTGGAGAGTCCATGCTGAGCAAGAGCTTCCTGTGATGGAAACTTTGATGTGGGAGGAATCTTTGTTTGTATGCAATTGTGGGAGTAGGGCTGGCAATTTCGAGACAGGTCTGAAAAGAGGAAATGATAACCCTTTTCACCAGGAAAGAAAGCCAGCAGTCTTTCGTTTTGTGGTGCAGTTGGTTTTTCAGCCTCGAGACTCCATGGACCGCAAGAGCTTTCTGTGCTGGCAACTTTAGAGTAGAAGGAATCTTCGTCCATATATAATTTTGGGAGTTCGACTGAGAATTTGGATCCACGACTTAACCCAGGAAATGACAGCCCGTATCGCCAGGAAAGAAAGCCTGGAGGCTTTTGTTTTTTGGTGCAGTTGGTTTGTCAGCCTGGACACTCCACGGGCAGGAAGAGCTCTCTGTACTGTCAACTTTAGACTGGGAGGAATGTTTGTTTTTATGCAATTTTGGGAGTCGGGCTGTCAGTTGTGACGTAGGGTCGAAAACAGGAAATGACTGCCCTTGTCTGAAGGAAAGAAAGCCTGGAAGCTTTGGCTTTGTGGTGCAGCTGGTGAGACATTCTGGCTACTCCATGGGGAGCAAGAGCTCTCTGTACTGACATCTTTGGTGTGGAAGGAATCTTTGAAAACAATTTTGGGAGTGAGTCTGGCAGTTGGGAGGCAGGTCTGAACACAGGAAACAACAGCCCTTATCCCCCGGACAGAAAGTCGGCAATTTTTGGATTAGTGGTCAGCCTGGGCAGTCCATGGGCAGTAAGAGCTTTGTAGACTGGCCTATTCTGTTTGAGAGGAATCTTTTTCTTGTTGACTTTTGTCCGTGAGGAATGGCAGTTTGAGTGCAGGGCTAAGAAAAGGAAACAATCGCCATTATCTCTATGAAAGAGCGCCTGGAATTGTTGAGTTTTTGTTGCAGTTGTTGCGTCAGCCTTGGTACTCCATGGGCAACAAGAGTTTTGTGTCGTGGTACCTTTGATTAGGGAGGAATCTTCGCCCGTAGGAAATTTCGGGAGTCGGGTTGACAGCTTCAGGGCAGGGTTGAAAAAAGGAAACAACAGCCCTTATCCCCCGGACAGAAAGCCAGGAAGCTTTGGCTTTTTGGGGCAATTGGTGGGCCAGCCGGGGCACTCCATGGGCAGCAAGAGCTTTGTAGATTGGCCTATTCTGTCTGGGAGGAATCTTGTTTCATGTTGAATTTTGTCCGGGAGGAATGGTAGTATGAATGCAGGGCTGAGAACAGGAAACAATCGCCATTATCGCCAGAAAAGAAAACCTGGAAGCGTTGAGTTTGTGTTGCAGTTGATGGGCCATCATGGGCAATCCATGGGCAGTAAGAGCTTTCTGTCATGGCACCTTTGATTTGGGAGGAATCTTTGTTGAAAAACCCACTGCACTACAATGCAAAAGTTTCCAGGTTTTTTTTCATGGTGATAAGGACTGTTGTTTCCTCTTTTCAGCCCTGCCTCCCATCTGAAAGACCAACTCCCAAAACTGCATACACACGAAAATCCTCCCTCACCAAAGGTACCAGTACAGAAAGTTTTTGCTGTTCATGGATGCCCCAGGCTGAAAAACCAACTGCACCACAAAGCCAAAACTTCCAGACTTTCTTTCCTGCCGATAAGGGCTGTTGTTTCCTTTTTTCAGACCAACCCGACCCCAAAATTCCATACAAAGATTCGTCCCACAGAAAAGGTGCCAATATAGAAAGCTCCTGCTCTCCATGGAGTCCTCAGGCTGACAAACCAACTGCACCACAAAGCCAAAAATCGCAGGCTTTCTTTCCTGAGGATAAGGCCTGTTGCTTATCCTGTTTTCAGATCTATTCCCAACTGCAGCCTGACTCTTAAAATTTCATACAAACAAATATTCCTTCCACACCAAAGATGCCAGCACAAAAAGCTCTTGCTCCACGTGGAATGTCCAGGCTGACAAAACAACTGCTCCACAAAACCAAAGATTGCTTTAGGAGTTAGAGGTCGGAGAGATCAATCAGAGAAGCTACTAGGCCTGCTTAGCGAGAAGACCACTCTCTGAACGTGACTTCCCCTCCCAGAAGAAATGGACGATAGATGGCAGTCTCTCTCCACGAATAAAGCCCAAGATGCTATTTGACCTCAAAATCATAACCTAATTCTCGACTGCTTGTGAAGGGGGAGGGGTTTTCAAGTGTCACTGTATTTATATTCCGAAATTTATACTAGATCTTTGATCCATGCATGGCAGAGTACCCCATGTATCCCCAGTTGACACACTAAGAAATGGTCAATCCAATGGTTTCTGGTCATTGGGTTTAATTCTTTTGTTTTCCTCCTTTGATTCCATGAAATTCCAAAGATATCTTAGGGTTTGTTTTTTACCACGAAGTCCCGCTTCTGAGTGCCCCTCAACCTGCTGCAGATGTGCTGGTTCCAGCAAATCCAATTCAGATTCACTGGCTGTTCTCGGGTCCTCTGAGCAAGAGGAGCAGGAGGAGGGACACAGAAGAGATCTCCTCACGGAGGCTGCATCTCCATGATCTCCAAAGCAGGTGAGAGATGCCATGCCACATCCAAGCTTTCTCTGAGGAAGGTGTTTCTCCCATGCCCTACCTCGTCGTAGTACTGGTGCCACAGCCCCTGACATAAGGACAGGACAGGTTATCTTTGTCGCCTGCAGAAGTGCTCCTGCTGCCAGCAGGGACACGCCCCGGGACAGACCAGACGAGGCTGACCCGGAGTGCTGAACCCGGAGGGATATTATGCCTCTCGTGCTCCTCAAAAATTGTCAAAAGCTTGTGCCCTAGAGGACAATGCGGGAGTCTCCCCATGCCAGCAAGAGAAATCTGGAAGCTTTGGCTTTTGGTGCAGATAGTGTGTCAGCCTGAGGACTCCATGCAGAGCAAGAGCTTTATATATTGGCACCTTTTCTGCGGGACGAATCATTGTTTGTTTGCAATTTTGATTTCGGGCTCTCAGTCGGGAGGAAGGGTTGAAAACAGGAAACAGCAGCCCTTATCCGCAGGAAAGAAAGCCTGGAAGTTTTGGTTTTGTGTTGCAGTTGGTTTTTCAGCTTGGGGCATCCATGAACAGCAAAAACTTTCTGTACTGGCAGCTTTGGTGTGGGACGATCTTTGTATGTATGCAATTTTGGGAGTTGGTCTTTCAGATGGGAGGCAGGGCTGAAAAGAGGAAACAACAGCCCTTATCCCCAGGAAAAAAGCCAGCAATCTTCTGCTTTGTGGTGGAGTTGGTTTGTCAACCTGGGGAGTCTATGAGCTGCAAGAGCTTTCTGTGCTATCACCTTTGGTGTGGGAGGAATCTTTGTTTATATGCAATTTTGGGAGGAGGTCTGGCAGTTGGGAGGCAGGTCTGAAAACAGGAAATGCCAGCCCTTCTCGCCAGGAAAGAAAGCATGTAAGATTTGGCTTTTTTGTGCAACTGATGTGTCATTCTTGGTACTCCATGGGGAGCAAGAATTTTCGTGCTCGCATCTTTAGTGTGGGAGGAATCTTCGTCCGTATGCAATTTTGGGAATGGGGCCGGCATTTGGGAAGCAGTTCTGACAACAGGAAATTCCAGCCCTTATCACCCGGAAAGAAAGACAGCAAACTTTGGCTTTGTGGTGCAGTTGTTTTTTCAGCCTGGAGACTACATGGGCAGCAAGAGCTTTCTGTGCTCTCAACTTTAGTCTGGGAGGAATCTGTTTGCCTGCAATTTTGGAAGTCGGACTGGTAATTTAGAGGCAGCGCTGAAAAGACGAAATTACAGCCCTAATCGCCAGGAAAGAAAGCCTGGAAAATTTGGCTTTGTGGTGCCGTTGGTTTGTCAGCCTGGGGACTCCATGAAATGCAAGAGCTTTCTGTGCTGTCAACTTTAGTCTGGGAGGAATCTCTGTTTGTATGCAATTTTGGGAGTCAGGCTGGCAATTGGGAGGCAGGGTTTAAAAGAGGAAATGACAGCCCTTATCTGCAGGAAAGAAAGCCCGGAAGCTTTGGCTTTGTTTTGCCGTTGGTTTGTCAGCCTGGAGAGTCCATGCTGAGCAAGAGCTTCCTGTGATGGAAACTTTGATGTGGGAGGAATCTTTGTTTGTATGCAATTGTGGGAGTAGGGCTGGCAATTTCGAGACAGGTCTGAAAAGAGGAAATGATAACCCTTTTCACCAGGAAAGAAAGCCAGCAGTCTTTCGTTTTGTGGTGCAGTTGGTTTTTCAGCCTCGAGACTCCATGGACCGCAAGAGCTTTCTGTGCTGGCAACTTTAGAGTAGAAGGAATCTTCGTCCATATATAATTTTGGGAGTTCGACTGAGAATTTGGATCCACGACTTAACCCAGGAAATGACAGCCCGTATCGCCAGGAAAGAAAGCCTGGAGGCTTTTGTTTTTTGGTGCAGTTGGTTTGTCAGCCTGGACACTCCACGGGCAGGAAGAGCTCTCTGTACTGTCAACTTTAGACTGGGAGGAATGTTTGTTTTTATGCAATTTTGGGAGTCGGGCTGTCAGTTGTGACGTAGGGTCGAAAACAGGAAATGACTGCCCTTGTCTGAAGGAAAGAAAGCCTGGAAGCTTTGGCTTTGTGGTGCAGCTGGTGAGACATTCTGGCTACTCCATGGGGAGCAAGAGCTCTCTGTACTGACATCTTTGGTGTGGAAGGAATCTTTGAAAACAATTTTGGGAGTGAGTCTGGCAGTTGGGAGGCAGGTCTGAACACAGGAAACAACAGCCCTTATCCCCCGGACAGAAAGTCGGCAATTTTTGGATTAGTGGTCAGCCTGGGCAGTCCATGGGCAGTAAGAGCTTTGTAGACTGGCCTATTCTGTTTGAGAGGAATCTTTTTCTTGTTGACTTTGTCCGTGAGGAATGGCAGTTTGAGTGCAGGGCTAAGAAAAGGAAACAATCGCCATTATCTCTATGAAAGAGCGCCTGGAATTGTTGAGTTTTTGTTGCAGTTGTTGCGTCAGCCTTGGTACTCCATGGGCAACAAGAGTTTTGTGTCGTGGTACCTTTGATTAGGGAGGAATCTTCGTCCGTAGGAAATTTCGGGAGTCGGGTTGACAGCTTCAGGGCAGGGTTGAAAAAAGGAAACAACAGCCCTTATCCCCCGGACAGAAAGCCAGGAAGCTTTGGCTTTTTGGGGCAATTGGTGGGCCAGCCGGGGCACTCCATGGGCAGCAAGAGCTTTGTAGATTGGCCTATTCTGTCTGGGAGGAATCTTGTTTCATGTTGAATTTTGTCCGGGAGGAATGGTAGTATGAATGCAGGGCTGAGAACAGGAAACAATCGCCATTATCGCCAGAAAAGAAAACCTGGAAGCGTTGAGTTTGTGTTGCAGTTGATGGGCCATCATGGGCAATCCATGGGCAGTAAGAGCTTTCTGTCATGGCACCTTTGATTTGGGAGGAATCTTCGTTGAAAAACCCACTGCACTACAATGCAAAAGTTTCCAGGTTTTTTTTCATGGTGATAAGGACTGTTGTTTCCTCTTTTCAGCCCTGCCTCCCATCTGAAAGACCAACTCCCAAAACTGCATACACACGAAAATCCTCCCTCACCAAAGGTACCAGTACAGAAAGTTTTTGCTGTTCATGGATGCCCCAGGCTGAAAAACCAACTGCACCACAAAGCCAAAACTTCCAGACTTTCTTTCCTGCCGATAAGGGCTGTTGTTTCCTTTTTTCAGACCAGCCCGACCCCAAAATTCCATACAAAGATTCGTCCCACAGAAAAGGTGCCAATATAGAAAGCTCCTGCTCTCCATGGAGTCCTCAGGCTGACAAACCAACTGCACCACAAAGCCAAAAATCGCAGGCTTTCTTTCCTGAGGATAAGGCCTGTTGCTTATCCTGTTTTCAGATCTATTCCCAACTGCAGCCTGACTCTTAAAATTTCATACAAACAAATATTCCTTCCACACCAAAGATGCCAGCACAAAAAGCTCTTGCTCCACGTGGAATGTCCAGGCTGACAAAACAACTGCTCCACAAAACCAAAGATTGCTTTAGGAGTTAGAGGTCGGAGAGATCAATCAGAGAAGCTACTAGGCCTGCTTAGCGAGAAGACCACTCTCTGAACGTGACTTCCCCTCCCAGAAGAAATGGACGATAGATGGCAGTCTCTCTCCACGAATAAAGCCCAAGATGCTATTTGACCTCAAAATCATAACCTAATTCTCGACTGCTTGTGAAGGGGGAGGGGTTTTCAAGTGTCACTGTATTTATATTCCGAAATTTATACTAGATCTTTGATCCATGCATGGCAGAGTACCCCATGTATCCCCAGTTGACACACTAAGAAATGGTCAATCCAATGGTTTCTGGTCATTGGGTTTAATTCTTTTGTTTTCCTCCTTTGATTCCATGAAATTCCAAAGATATCTTAGGGTTTGTTTTTACCACGAAGTCCCGCTTCTGAGTGCCCCTCAACCTGCTGCAGATGTGCTGGTTCCAGCAAATCCAATTCAGATTTTCACTGGCTGTTCTCGGGTCCTCTGAGCAAGAGGAGCAGGAGGAGGGACACAGAAGAGATCTCCTCACGGAGGCTGCATCTCCATGATCTCCAAAGCAGGTGAGAGATGCCATGCCACATCCAAGCTTTCTCTGAGGAAGGTGTTTCTCCCATGCCCTACCTCGTCGTAGTACTGGTGCCACAGCCCCTGACATAAGGACAGGACAGGTTATCTTTGTCGCCTGCAGAAGTGCTCCTGCTGCCAGCAGGGACACGCCCCGGGACAGACCAGACAAGGCTGACCCGGAGTGCTGAACCCGGAGGGATATTATGCCTCTCGTGCTCCTCAAAAATTGTCAAAAGCTTGTGCCCTAGAGGACAATGCGGGAGTCTCCCCATGCCAGCAAGAGAAATCTGGAAGCTTTGGCTTTTGGTGCAGATAGTGTGTCAGCCTGAGGACTCCATGCAGAGCAAGAGCTTTATATATTGGCACCTTTTCTGCGGGACGAATCATTGTTTGTTTGCAATTTTGATTTCGGGCTCTCAGTCGGGAGGAAGGGTTGAAAACAGGAAACAGCAGCCCTTATCCGCAGGAAAGAAAGCCTGGAAGTTTTGGTTTTGTGTTGCAGTTGGTTTTTCAGCTTGGGGCATCCATGAACAGCAAAAACTTTCTGTACTGGCAGCTTTGGTGTGGGACGATCATTGTATGTATGCAATTTTGGGAGTTGGTCTTTCAGATGGGAGGCAGGGCTGAAAAGAGGAAACAACAGCCCTTATCCCCAGGAAAAAAGCCAGCAATCTTCTGCTTTGTGGTGGAGTTGGTTTGTCAACCTGGGGAGTCTATGAGCTGCAAGAGCTTTCTGTGCTATCACCTTTGGTGTGGGAGGAATCTTTGTTTATATGCAATTTTGGGAGGAGGTCTGGCAGTTGGGAGGCAGGTCTGAAAACAGGAAATGCCAGCCCTTCTCGCCAGGAAAGAAAGCATGTAAGATTTGGCTTTTTTGTGCAACTGATGTGTCATTCTTGGTACTCCATGGGGAGCAAGAATTTTCGTGCTCGCATCTTTAGTGTGGGAGGAATCTTCGTCCGTATGCAATTTTGGGAATGGGGCCGGCATTTGGGAAGCAGTTCTGACAACAGGAAATTCCAGCCCTTATCACCCGGAAAGAAAGACAGCAAACTTTGGCTTTGTGGTGCAGTTGTTTTTTCAGCCTGGAGACTACATGGGCAGCAAGAGCTTTCTGTGCTCTCAGCTTTAGTCTGGGAGGAATCTGTTTGCCTGCAATTTTGGAAGTCGGACTGGTAATTTAGAGGCAGCGCTGAAAAGACGAAATTACAGCCCTAATCGCCAGGAAAGAAAGCCTGGAAAATTTGGCTTTGTGGTGCCGTTGGTTTGTCAGCCTGGGGACTCCATGAAATGCAAGAGCTTTCTGTGCTGTCAACTTTAGTCTGGGAGGAATCTCTGTTTGTATGCAATTTTGGGAGTCAGGCTGGCAATTGGGAGGCAGGGTTTAAAAGAGGAAATGACAGCCCTTATCTGCAGGAAAGAAAGCCCGGAAGCTTTGGCTTTGTTTTGCCATTGGTTTGTCAGCCTGGAGAGTCCATGCTGAGCAAGAGCTTCCTGTGATGGAAACTTTGATGTGGGAGGAATCTTTGTTTGTATGCAATTGTGGGAGTAGGGCTGGCAATTTCGAGACAGGTCTGAAAAGAGGAAATGATAACCCTTTTCACCAGGAAAGAAAGCCAGCAGTCTTGTGGTGCAGTTGGTTTTTCAGCCTCGAGACTCCATGGACCGCAAGAGCTTTCTGTGCTGGCAACTTTAGAGTAGAAGGAATCTTCGTCCATATATAATTTTGGGAGTTCGACTGAGAATTTGGATCCACGACTTAACCCAGGAAATGACAGCCCGTATCGCCAGGAAAGAAAACCTGGAGGCTTTTGTTTTTTGGTGCAGTTGGTTTGTCAGCCTGGACACTCCACGGGCAGGAAGAGCTCTCTGTACTGTCAACTTTAGACTGGGAGGAATGTTTGTTTTTATGCAATTTTGGGAGTCGGGCTGTCAGTTGTGACGTAGGGTCGAAAACAGGAAATGACTGCCCTTGTCTGAAGGAAAGAAAGCCTGGAAGCTTTGGCTTTGTGGTGCAGCTGGTGAGACATTCTGGCTACTCCATGGGGAGCAAGAGCTCTCTGTACTGACATCTTTGGTGTGGAAGGAATCTTTGAAAACAATTTTGGGAGTGAGTCTGGCAGTTGGGAGGCAGGTCTGAACACAGGAAACAACAGCCCTTATCCCCCGGACAGAAAGTCGGCAATTTTTGGATTAGTGGTCAGCCTGGGCAGTCCATGGGCAGTAAGAGCTTTGTAGACTGGCCTATTCTGTTTGAGAGGAATCTTTTTCTTGTTGACTTTTGTCCGTGAGGAATGGCAGTTTGAGTGCAGGGCTAAGAAAAGGAAACAATCGCCATTATCTCTATGAAAGAGCGCCTGGAATTGTTGAGTTTTTGTTGCAGTTGTTGCGTCAGCCTTGGTACTCCATGGGCAACAAGAGTTTTGTGTCGTGGTACCTTTGATTAGGGAGGAATCTTCGTCCGTAGGAAATTTCGGGAGTCGGGTTGACAGCTTCAGGGCAGGGTTGAAAAAAGGAAACAACAGCCCTTATCCCCCGGACAGAAAGCCAGGAAGCTTTGGCTTTTTGGGGCAATTGGTGGGCCAGCCGGGGCACTCCATGGGCAGCAAGAGCTTTGTAGATTGGCCTATTCTGTCTGGGAGGAATCTTGTTTCATGTTGAATTTTGTCCGGGAGGAATGGTAGTATGAATGCAGGGTTGAGAACAGGAAACAATCGCCATTATCGCCAGAAAAGAAAACCTGGAAGCGTTGAGTTTGTGTTGCAGTTGATGGGCCATCATGGGCAATCCATGGGCAGTAAGAGCTTTCTGTCATGGCACCTTTGATTTGGGAGGAATCTTCGTTGAAAAACCCACTGCACTACAATGCAAAAGTTTCCAGTTTTTTTTCATGGTGATAAGGACTGTTGTTTCCTCTTTTCAGCCCTGCCTCCCATCTGAAAGACCAACTCCCAAAACTGCATACACACGAAAATCCTCCCTCACCAAAGCTGCCAGTACAGAAAGTTTTTGCTGTTCATGGATGCCCCAGGCTGAAAAACCAACTGCACCACAAAGCCAAAACTTCCAGACTTTCTTTCCTGCCGATAAGGGCTGTTGTTTCCTTTTTTCAGACCAGCCCGACCCCAAAATTCCATACAAAGATTCGTCCCACAGAAAAGGTGCCAATATAGAAAGCTCCTGCTCTCCATGGAGTCCTCAGGCTGACAAACCAACTGCACCACAAAGCCAAAAATCGCAGGCTTTCTTTCCTGAGGATAAGGCCTGTTGCTTATCCTGTTTTCAGATCTATTCCCAACTGCAGCCTGACTCTTAAAATTTCATACAAACAAATATTCCTTCCACACCAAAGATGCCAGCACAAAAAGCTCTTGCTCCACGTGGAATGTCCAGGCTGACAAAACAACTGCTCCACAAAACCAAAGATTGCTTTAGGAGTTAGAGGTCGGAGAGATCAATCAGAGAAGCTACTAGGCCTGCTTAGCGAGAAGACCACTCTCTGAACGTGACTTCCCCTCCCAGAAGAAATGGACGATAGATGGCAGTCTCTCTCCACGAATAAAGCCCAAGATGCTATTTGACCTCAAAATCATAACCTAATTCTCGACTGCTTGTGAAGGGGGAGGGGTTTTCAAGTGTCACTGTATTTATATTCCGAAATTTATACTAGATCTTTGATCCATGCATGGCAGAGTACCCCATGTATCCCCAGTTGACACACTAAGAAATGGTCAATCCAATGGTTTCTGGTCATTGGGTTTAATTCTTTTGTTTTCCTCCTTTGATTCCATGAAATTCCAAAGATATCTTAGGGTTTGTTTTTTACCACGAAGTCCCGCTTCTGAGTGCCCCTCAACCTGCTGCAGATGTGCTGGTTCCAGCAAATCCAATTCAGATTCACTGGCTGTTCTCGGGTCCTCTGAGCAAGAGGAGCAGGAGGAGGGACACAGAAGAGATCTCCTCACGGAGGCTGCATCTCCATGATCTCCAAAGCAGGTGAGAGATGCCATGCCACATCCAAGCTTTCTCTGAGGAAGGTGTTTCTCCCATGCCCTACCTCGTCGTAGTACTGGTGCCACAGCCCCTGACATAAGGACAGGACAGGTTATCTTTGTCGCCTGCAGAAGTGCTCCTGCTGCCAGCAGGGACACGCCCCGGGACAGACCAGACGAGGCTGACCCGGAGTGCTGAACCCGGAGGGATATTATGCCTCTCGTGCTCCTCAAAAATTGTCAAAAGCTTGTGCCCTAGAGGACAATGCGGGAGTCTCCCCATGCCAGCAAGAGAAATCTGGAAGCTTTGGCTTTTGGTGCAGATAGTGTGTCAGCCTGAGGACTCCATGCAGAGCAAGAGCTTTATATATTGGCACCTTTTCTGCGGGACGAATCATTGTTTGTTTGCAATTTTGATTTCGGGCTCTCAGTCGGGAGGAAGGGTTGAAAACAGGAAACAGCAGCCCTTATCCGCAGGAAAGAAAGCCTGGAAGTTTTGGTTTTGTGTTGCAGTTGGTTTTTCAGCTTGGGGCATCCATGAACAGCAAAAACTTTCTGTACTGGCAGCTTTGGTGTGGGACGATCATTGTATGTATGCAATTTTGGGAGTTGGTCTTTCAGATGGGAGGCAGGGCTGAAAAGAGGAAACAACAGCCCTTATCCCCAGGAAAAAAGCCAGCAATCTTCTGCTTTGTGGTGGAGTTGGTTTGTCAACCTGGGGAGTCTATGAGCTGCAAGAGCTTTCTGTGCTATCACCTTTGGTGTGGGAGGAATCTTTGTTTATATGCAATTTTGGGAGGAGGTCTGGCAGTTGGGAGGCAGGTCTGAAAACAGGAAATGCCAGCCCTTCTCGCCAGGAAAGAAAGCATGTAAGATTTGGCTTTTTTGTGCAACTGATGTGTCATTCTTGGTACTCCATGGGGAGCAAGAATTTTCGTGCTCGCATCTTTAGTGTGGGAGGAATCTTCGTCCGTATGCAATTTTGGGAATGGGGCCGGCATTTGGGAAGCAGTTCTGACAACAGGAAATTCCAGCCCTTATCACCCGGAAAGAAAGACAGCAAACTTTGGCTTTGTGGTGCAGTTGTTTTTTCAGCCTGGAGACTACATGGGCAGCAAGAGCTTTCTGTGCTCTCAGCTTTAGTCTGGGAGGAATCTGTTTGCCTGCAATTTTGGAAGTCGGACTGGTAATTTAGAGGCAGCGCTGAAAAGACGAAATTACAGCCCTAATCGCCAGGAAAGAAAGCCTGGAAAATTTGGCTTTGTGGTGCCGTTGGTTTGTCAGCCTGGGGACTCCATGAAATGCAAGAGCTTTCTGTGCTGTCAACTTTAGTCTGGGAGGAATCTCTGTTTGTATGCAATTTTGGGAGTCAGGCTGGCAATTGGGAGGCAGGGTTTAAAAGAGGAAATGACAGCCCTTATCTGCAGGAAAGAAAGCCCGGAAGCTTTGGCTTTGTTTTGCCATTGGTTTGTCAGCCTGGAGAGTCCATGCTGAGCAAGAGCTTCCTGTGATGGAAACTTTGATGTGGGAGGAATCTTTGTTTGTATGCAATTGTGGGAGTAGGGCTGGCAATTTCGAGACAGGTCTGAAAAGAGGAAATGATAACCCTTTTCACCAGGAAAGAAAGCCAGCAGTCTTGTGGTGCAGTTGGTTTTTCAGCCTCGAGACTCCATGGACCGCAAGAGCTTTCTGTGCTGGCAACTTTAGAGTAGAAGGAATCTTCGTCCATATATAATTTTGGGAGTTCGACTGAGAATTTGGATCCACGACTTAACCCAGGAAATGACAGCCCGTATCGCCAGGAAAGAAAACCTGGAGGCTTTTGTTTTTTGGTGCAGTTGGTTTGTCAGCCTGGACACTCCACGGGCAGGAAGAGCTCTCTGTACTGTCAACTTTAGACTGGGAGGAATGTTTGTTTTTATGCAATTTTGGGAGTCGGGCTGTCAGTTGTGACGTAGGGTCGAAAACAGGAAATGACTGCCCTTGTCTGAAGGAAAGAAAGCCTGGAAGCTTTGGCTTTGTGGTGCAGCTGGTGAGACATTCTGGCTACTCCATGGGGAGCAAGAGCTCTCTGTACTGACATCTTTGGTGTGGAAGGAATCTTTGAAAACAATTTTGGGAGTGAGTCTGGCAGTTGGGAGGCAGGTCTGAACACAGGAAACAACAGCCCTTATCCCCCGGACAGAAAGTCGGCAATTTTTGGATTAGTGGTCAGCCTGGGCAGTCCATGGGCAGTAAGAGCTTTGTAGACTGGCCTATTCTGTTTGAGAGGAATCTTTTTCTTGTTGACTTTTGTCCGTGAGGAATGGCAGTTTGAGTGCAGGGCTAAGAAAAGGAAACAATCGCCATTATCTCTATGAAAGAGCGCCTGGAATTGTTGAGTTTTTGTTGCAGTTGTTGCGTCAGCCTTGGTACTCCATGGGCAACAAGAGTTTTGTGTCGTGGTACCTTTGATTAGGGAGGAATCTTCGTCCGTAGGAAATTTCGGGAGTCGGGTTGACAGCTTCAGGGCAGGGTTGAAAAAAGGAAACAACAGCCCTTATCCCCCGGACAGAAAGCCAGGAAGCTTTGGCTTTTTGGGGCAATTGGTGGGCCAGCCGGGGCACTCCATGGGCAGCAAGAGCTTTGTAGATTGGCCTATTCTGTCTGGGAGGAATCTTGTTTCATGTTGAATTTTGTCCGGGAGGAATGGTAGTATGAATGCAGGGTTGAGAACAGGAAACAATCGCCATTATCGCCAGAAAAGAAAACCTGGAAGCGTTGAGTTTGTGTTGCAGTTGATGGGCCATCATGGGCAATCCATGGGCAGTAAGAGCTTTCTGTCATGGCACCTTTGATTTGGGAGGAATCTTCGTTGAAAAACCCACTGCACTACAATGCAAAAGTTTCCAGTTTTTTTTCATGGTGATAAGGACTGTTGTTTCCTCTTTTCAGCCCTGCCTCCCATCTGAAAGACCAACTCCCAAAACTGCATACACACGAAAATCCTCCCTCACCAAAGCTGCCAGTACAGAAAGTTTTTGCTGTTCATGGATGCCCCAGGCTGAAAAACCAACTGCACCACAAAGCCAAAACTTCCAGACTTTCTTTCCTGCCGATAAGGGCTGTTGTTTCCTTTTTTCAGACCAGCCCGACCCCAAAATTCCATACAAAGATTCGTCCCACAGAAAAGGTGCCAATATAGAAAGCTCCTGCTCTCCATGGAGTCCTCAGGCTGACAAACCAACTGCACCACAAAGCCAAAAATCGCAGGCTTTCTTTCCTGAGGATAAGGCCTGTTGCTTATCCTGTTTTCAGATCTATTCCCAACTGCAGCCTGACTCTTAAAATTTCATACAAACAAATATTCCTTCCACACCAAAGATGCCAGCACAAAAAGCTCTTGCTCCACGTGGAATGTCCAGGCTGACAAAACAACTGCTCCACAAAACCAAAGATTGCTTTAGGAGTTAGAGGTCGGAGAGATCAATCAGAGAAGCTACTAGGCCTGCTTAGCGAGAAGACCACTCTCTGAACGTGACTTCCCCTCCCAGAAGAAATGGACGATAGATGGCAGTCTCTCTCCACGAATAAAGCCCAAGATGCTATTTGACCTCAAAATCATAACCTAATTCTCGACTGCTTGTGAAGGGGGAGGGGTTTTCAAGTGTCACTGTATTTATATTCCGAAATTTATACTAGATCTTTGATCCATGCATGGCAGAGTACCCCATGTATCCCCAGTTGACACACTAAGAAATGGTCAATCCAATGGTTTCTGGTCATTGGGTTTAATTCTTTTGTTTTCCTCCTTTGATTCCATGAAATTCCAAAGATATCTTAGGGTTTGTTTTTTACCACGAAGTCCCGCTTCTGAGTGCCCCTCAACCTGCTGCAGATGTGCTGGTTCCAGCAAATCCAATTCAGATTCACTGGCTGTTCTCGGGTCCTCTGAGCAAGAGGAGCAGGAGGAGGGACACAGAAGAGATCTCCTCACGGAGGCTGCATCTCCATGATCTCCAAAGCAGGTGAGAGATGCCATGCCACATCCAAGCTTTCTCTGAGGAAGGTGTTTCTCCCATGCCCTACCTCGTCGTAGTACTGGTGCCACAGCCCCTGACATAAGGACAGGACAGGTTATCTTTGTCGCCTGCAGAAGTGCTCCTGCTGCCAGCAGGGACACGCCCCGGGACAGACCAGACGAGGCTGACCCGGAGTGCTGAACCCGGAGGGATATTATGCCTCTCGTGCTCCTCAAAAATTGTCAAAAGCTTGTGCCCTAGAGGACAATGCGGGAGTCTCCCCATGCCAGCAAGAGAAATCTGGAAGCTTTGGCTTTTGGTGCAGATAGTGTGTCAGCCTGAGGACTCCATGCAGAGCAAGAGCTTTATATATTGGCACCTTTTCTGCGGGACGAATCATTGTTTGTTTGCAATTTTGATTTCGGGCTCTCAGTCGGGAGGAAGGGTTGAAAACAGGAAACAGCAGCCCTTATCCGCAGGAAAGAAAGCCTGGAAGTTTTGGTTTTGTGTTGCAGTTGGTTTTTCAGCTTGGGGCATCCATGAACAGCAAAAACTTTCTGTACTGGCAGCTTTGGTGTGGGACGATCTTTGTATGTATGCAATTTTGGGAGTTGGTCTTTCAGATGGGAGGCAGGGCTGAAAAGAGGAAACAACAGCCCTTATCCCCAGGAAAAAAGCCAGCAATCTTCTGCTTTGTGGTGGAGTTGGTTTGTCAACCTGGGGAGTCTATGAGCTGCAAGAGCTTTCTGTGCTATCACCTTTGGTGTGGGAGGAATCTTTGTTTATATGCAATTTTGGGAGGAGGTCTGGCAGTTGGGAGGCAGGTCTGAAAACAGGAAATGCCAGCCCTTCTCGCCAGGAAAGAAAGCATGTAAAATTTGGCTTTTTTGTGCAACTGATGTGTCATTCTTGGTACTCCATGGGGAGCAAGAATTTTCGTGCTCGCATCTTTAGTGTGGGAGGAATCTTCGTCCGTATGCAATTTTGGGAATGGGGCCGGCATTTGGGAAGCAGTTCTGACAACAGGAAATTCCAGCCCTTATCACCCGGAAAGAAAGACAGCAAACTTTGGCTTTGTGGTGCAGTTGTTTTTTCAGCCTGGAGACTACATGGGCAGCAAGAGCTTTCTGTGCTCTCAGCTTTAGTCTGGGAGGAATCTGTTTGCCTGCAATTTTGGAAGTCGGACTGGTAATTTAGAGGCAGCGCTGAAAAGACGAAATTACAGCCCTAATCGCCAGGAAAGAAAGCCTGGAAAATTTGGCTTTGTGGTGCCGTTGGTTTGTCAGCCTGGGGACTCCATGAAATGCAAGAGCTTTCTGTGCTGTCAACTTTAGTCTGGGAGGAATCTCTGTTTGTATGCAATTTTGGGAGTCAGGCTGGCAATTGGGAGGCAGGGTTTAAAAGAGGAAATGACAGCCCTTATCTGCAGGAAAGAAAGCCCGGAAGCTTTGGCTTTGTTTTGCCATTGGTTTGTCAGCCTGGAGAGTCCATGCTGAGCAAGAGCTTCCTGTGATGGAAACTTTGATGTGGGAGGAATCTTTGTTTGTATGCAATTGTGGGAGTAGGGCTGGCAATTTCGAGACAGGTCTGAAAAGAGGAAATGATAACCCTTTTCACCAGGAAAGAAAGCCAGCAGTCTTGTGGTGCAGTTGGTTTTTCAGCCTCGAGACTCCATGGACCGCAAGAGCTTTCTGTGCTGGCAACTTTAGAGTAGAAGGAATCTTCGTCCATATATAATTTTGGGAGTTCGACTGAGAATTTGGATCCACGACTTAACCCAGGAAATGACAGCCCGTATCGCCAGGAAAGAAAACCTGGAGGCTTTTGTTTTTTGGTGCAGTTGGTTTGTCAGCCTGGACACTCCACGGGCAGGAAGAGCTCTCTGTACTGTCAACTTTAGACTGGGAGGAATGTTTGTTTTTATGCAATTTTGGGAGTCGGGCTGTCAGTTGTGACGTAGGGTCGAAAACAGGAAATGACTGCCCTTGTCTGAAGGAAAGAAAGCCTGGAAGCTTTGGCTTTGTGGTGCAGCTGGTGAGACATTCTGGCTACTCCATGGGGAGCAAGAGCTCTCTGTACTGACATCTTTGGTGTGGAAGGAATCTTTGAAAACAATTTTGGGAGTGAGTCTGGCAGTTGGGAGGCAGGTCTGAACACAGGAAACAACAGCCCTTATCCCCTGGACAGAAAGTCGGCAATTTTTGGATTAGTGGTCAGCCTGGGCAGTCCATGGGCAGTAAGAGCTTTGTAGACTGGCCTATTCTGTTTGAGAGGAATCTTTTTCTTGTTGACTTTTGTCCGTGAGGAATGGCAGTTTGAGTGCAGGGCTAAGAAAAGGAAACAATCGCCATTATCTCTATGAAAGAGCGCCTGGAATTGTTGAGTTTTTGTTGCAGTTGTTGCGTCAGCCTTGGTACTCCATGGGCAACAAGAGTTTTGTGTCGTGGTACCTTTGATTAGGGAGGAATCTTCGTCCGTAGGAAATTTCGGGAGTCGGGTTGACAGCTTCAGGGCAGGGTTGAAAAAAGGAAACAACAGCCCTTATCCCCCGGACAGAAAGCCAGGAAGCTTTGGCTTTTTGGGGCAATTGGTGGGCCAGCCGGGGCACTCCATGGGCAGCAAGAGCTTTGTAGATTGGCCTATTCTGTCTGGGAGGAATCTTGTTTCATGTTGAATTTTGTCCGGGAGGAATGGTAGTATGAATGCAGGGTTGAGAACAGGAAACAATCGCCATTATCGCCAGAAAAGAAAACCTGGAAGCGTTGAGTTTGTGTTGCAGTTGATGGGCCATCATGGGCAATCCATGGGCAGTAAGAGCTTTCTGTCATGGCACCTTTGATTTGGGAGGAATCTTTGTTGAAAAACCCACTGCACTACAATGCAAAAGTTTCCAGGTTTTTTTTCATGGTGATAAGGACTGTTGTTTCCTCTTTTCAGCCCTGCCTCCCATCTGAAAGACCAACTCCCAAAACTGCATACACACGAAAATCCTCCCTCACCAAAGCTGCCAGTACAGAAAGTTTTTGCTGTTCATGGATGCCCCAGGCTGAAAAACCAACTGCACCACAAAGCCAAAACTTCCAGACTTTCTTTCCTGCCGATAAGGGCTGTTGTTTCCTTTTTTCAGACCAGCCCGACCCCAAAATTCCATACAAAGATTCGTCCCACAGAAAAGGTGCCAATATAGAAAGCTCCTGCTCTCCATGGAGTCCTCAGGCTGACAAACCAACTGCACCACAAAGCCAAAAATCGCAGGCTTTCTTTCCTGAGGATAAGGCCTGTTGCTTATCCTGTTTTCAGATCTATTCCCAACTGCAGCCTGACTCTTAAAATTTCATACAAACAAATATTCCTTCCACACCAAAGATGCCAGCACAAAAAGCTCTTGCTCCACGTGGAATGTCCAGGCTGACAAAACAACTGCTCCACAAAACCAAAGATTGCTTTAGGAGTTAGAGGTCGGAGAGATCAATCAGAGAAGCTACTAGGCCTGCTTAGCGAGAAGACCACTCTCTGAACGTGACTTCCCCTCCCAGAAGAAATGGACAATAGATGGCAGTCTCTCTCCACGAATAAAGCCCAAGATGCTATTTGACCTCAAAATCATAACCTAATTCTCGACTGCTTGTGAAGGGGGAGGGGTTTTCAAGTGTCACTGTATTTATATTCCGAAATTTATACTAGATCTTTGATCCATGCATGGCAGAGTACCCCATGTATCCCCAGTTGACACACTAAGAAATGGTCAATCCAATGGTTTCTGGTCATTGGGTTTAATTCTTTTGTTTTCCTCCTTTGATTCCATGAAATTCCAAAGATATCTTAGGGTTTGTTTTTTACCACGAAGTCCCGCTTCTGAGTGCCCCTCAACCTGCTGCAGATGTGCTGGTTCCAGCAAATCCAATTCAGATTCACTGGCTGTTCTCGGGTCCTCTGAGCAAGAGGAGCAGGAGGAGGGACACAGAAGAGATCTCCTCACGGAGGCTGCATCTCCATGATCTCCAAAGCAGGTGAGAGATGCCATGCCACATCCAAGCTTTCTCTGAGGAAGGTGTTTCTCCCATGCCCTACCTCGTCGTAGTACTGGTGCCACAGCCCCTGACATAAGGACAGGACAGGTTATCTTTGTCGCCTGCAGAAGTGCTCCTGCTGCCAGCAGGGACACGCCCCGGGACAGACCAGACGAGGCTGACCCGGAGTGCTGAACCCGGAGGGATATTATGCCTCTCGTGCTCCTCAAAAATTGTCAAAAGCTTGTGCCCTAGAGGACAATGCGGGAGTCTCCCCATGCCAGCAAGAGAAATCTGGAAGCTTTGGCTTTTGGTGCAGATAGTGTGTCAGCCTGAGGACTCCATGCAGAGCAAGAGCTTTATATATTGGCACCTTTTCTGCGGGACGAATCATTGTTTGTTTGCAATTTTGATTTCGGGCTCTCAGTCGGGAGGAAGGGTTGAAAACAGGAAACAGCAGCCCTTATCCGCAGGAAAGAAAGCCTGGAAGTTTTGGTTTTGTGTTGCAGTTGGTTTTTCAGCTTGGGGCATCCATGAACAGCAAAAACTTTCTGTACTGGCAGCTTTGGTGTGGGACGATCATTGTATGTATGCAATTTTGGGAGTTGGTCTTTCAGATGGGAGGCAGGGCTGAAAAGAGGAAACAACAGCCCTTATCCCCAGGAAAAAAGCCAGCAATCTTCTGCTTTGTGGTGGAGTTGGTTTGTCAACCTGGGGAGTCTATGAGCTGCAAGAGCTTTCTGTGCTATCACCTTTGGTGTGGGAGGAATCTTTGTTTATATGCAATTTTGGGAGGAGGTCTGGCAGTTGGGAGGCAGGTCTGAAAACAGGAAATGCCAGCCCTTCTCGCCAGGAAAGAAAGCATGTAAGATTTGGCTTTTTTGTGCAACTGATGTGTCATTCTTGGTACTCCATGGGGAGCAAGAATTTTCGTGCTCGCATCTTTAGTGTGGGAGGAATCTTCGTCCGTATGCAATTTTGGGAATGGGGCCGGCATTTGGGAAGCAGTTCTGACAACAGGAAATTCCAGCCCTTATCACCCGGAAAGAAAGACAGCAAACTTTGGCTTTGTGGTGCAGTTGTTTTTTCAGCCTGGAGACTACATGGGCAGCAAGAGCTTTCTGTGCTCTCAGCTTTAGTCTGGGAGGAATCTGTTTGCCTGCAATTTTGGAAGTCGGACTGGTAATTTAGAGGCAGCGCTGAAAAGACGAAATTACAGCCCTAATCGCCAGGAAAGAAAGCCTGGAAAATTTGGCTTTGTGGTGCCGTTGGTTTGTCAGCCTGGGGACTCCATGAAATGCAAGAGCTTTCTGTGCTGTCAACTTTAGTCTGGGAGGAATCTCTGTTTGTATGCAATTTTGGGAGTCAGGCTGGCAATTGGGAGGCAGGGTTTAAAAGAGGAAATGACAGCCCTTATCTGCAGGAAAGAAAGCCCGGAAGCTTTGGCTTTGTTTTGCCATTGGTTTGTCAGCCTGGAGAGTCCATGCTGAGCAAGAGCTTCCTGTGATGGAAACTTTGATGTGGGAGGAATCTTTGTTTGTATGCAATTGTGGGAGTAGGGCTGGCAATTTCGAGACAGGTCTGAAAAGAGGAAATGATAACCCTTTTCACCAGGAAAGAAAGCCAGCAGTCTTGTGGTGCAGTTGGTTTTTCAGCCTCGAGACTCCATGGACCGCAAGAGCTTTCTGTGCTGGCAACTTTAGAGTAGAAGGAATCTTCGTCCATATATAATTTTGGGAGTTCGACTGAGAATTTGGATCCACGACTTAACCCAGGAAATGACAGCCCGTATCGCCAGGAAAGAAAACCTGGAGGCTTTTGTTTTTTGGTGCAGTTGGTTTGTCAGCCTGGACACTCCACGGGCAGGAAGAGCTCTCTGTACTGTCAACTTTAGACTGGGAGGAATGTTTGTTTTTATGCAATTTTGGGAGTCGGGCTGTCAGTTGTGACGTAGGGTCGAAAACAGGAAATGACTGCCCTTGTCTGAAGGAAAGAAAGCCTGGAAGCTTTGGCTTTGTGGTGCAGCTGGTGAGACATTCTGGCTACTCCATGGGGAGCAAGAGCTCTCTGTACTGACATCTTTGGTGTGGAAGGAATCTTTGAAAACAATTTTGGGAGTGAGTCTGGCAGTTGGGAGGCAGGTCTGAACACAGGAAACAACAGCCCTTATCCCCCGGACAGAAAGTCGGCAATTTTTGGATTAGTGGTCAGCCTGGGCAGTCCATGGGCAGTAAGAGCTTTGTAGACTGGCCTATTCTGTTTGAGAGGAATCTTTTTCTTGTTGACTTTTGTCCGTGAGGAATGGCAGTTTGAGTGCAGGGCTAAGAAAAAGAAACAATCGCCATTATCTCTATGAAAGAGCGCCTGGAATTGTTGAGTTTTTGTTGCAGTTGTTGCGTCAGCCTTGGTACTCCATGGGCAACAAGAGTTTTGTGTCGTGGTACCTTTGATTAGGGAGGAATCTTCGTCCGTAGGAAATTTCGGGAGTCGGGTTGACAGCTTCAGGGCAGGGTTGAAAAAAGGAAACAACAGCCCTTATCCCCCGGACAGAAAGCCAGGAAGCTTTGGCTTTTTGGGGCAATTGGTGGGCCAGCCGGGGCACTCCATGGGCAGCAAGAGCTTTGTAGATTGGCCTATTCTGTCTGGGAGGAATCTTGTTTCATGTTGAATTTTGTCCGGGAGGAATGGTAGTATGAATGCAGGGTTGAGAACAGGAAACAATCGCCATTATCGCCAGAAAAGAAAACCTGGAAGCGTTGAGTTTGTGTTGCAGTTGATGGGCCATCATGGGCAATCCATGGGCAGTAAGAGCTTTCTGTCATGGCACCTTTGATTTGGG
This sequence comes from Manacus candei, assembly GCF_025592945.1. Lineage (NCBI taxonomy): Eukaryota > Metazoa > Chordata > Aves > Passeriformes > Pipridae > Manacus > Manacus candei. Next base: position 2,961,057 of record NW_026138156.1, on the reverse strand, counting down.
AGGAATCTTTGTTGAAAAACCCACTGCACTACAATGCAAAAGTTTCCAGTTTTTTTTTCATGGTGATAAGGACTGTTGTTTCCTCTTTTCAGCCCTGCCTCCCATCTGAAAGACCAACTCCCAAAACTGCATACACACGAAAATCCTCCCTCACCAAAGCTGCCAGTACAGAAAGTTTTTGCTGTTCATGGATGCCCCAGGCTGAAAAACCAACTGCACCACAAAGCCAAAACTTCCAGACTTTCTTTCCTGCCGATAAGGGCTGTTGTTTCCTTTTTTCAGACCAGCCCGACCCCAAAATTCCATACAAAGATTCGTCCCACAGAAAAGGTGCCAATATAGAAAGCTCCTGCTCTCCATGGAGTCCTCAGGCTGACAAACCAACTGCACCACAAAGCCAAAAATCGCAGGCTTTCTTTCCTGAGGATAAGGCCTGTTGCTTATCCTGTTTTCAGATCTATTCCCAACTGCAGCCTGACTCTTAAAATTTCATACAAACAAATATTCCTTCCACACCAAAGATGCCAGCACAAAAAGCTCTTGCTCCACGTGGAATGTCCAGGCTGACAAAACAACTGCTCCACAAAACCAAAGATTGCTTTAGGAGTTAGAGGTCGGAGAGATCAATCAGAGAAGCTACTAGGCCTGCTTAGCGAGAAGACCACTCTCTGAACGTGACTTCCCCTCCCAGAAGAAATGGACGATAGATGGCAGTCTCTCTCCACGAATAAAGCCCAAGATGCTATTTGACCTCAAAATCATAACCTAATTCTCGACTGCTTGTGAAGGGGGAGGGGTTTTCAAGTGTCACTGTATTTATATTCCGAAATTTATACTAGATCTTTGATCCATGCATGGCAGAGTACCCCATGTATCCCCAGTTGACACACTAAGAAATGGTCAATCCAATGGTTTCTGGTCATTGGGTTTAATTCTTTTGTTTTCCTCCTTTGATTCCATGAAATTCCAAAGATATCTTAGGGTTTGTTTTTTACCACGAAGTCCCGCTTCTGAGTGCCCCTCAACCTGCTGCAGATGTGCTGGTTCCAGCAAATCCAATTCAGATTCACTGGCTGTTCTCGGGTCCTCTGAGCAAGAGGAGCAGGAGGAGGGACACAGAAGAGATCTCCTCACGGAGGCTGCATCTCCATGATCTCCAAAGCAGGTGAGAGATGCCATGCCACATCCAAGTTTTCTCTGAGGAAGGTGTTTCTCCCATGCCCTACCTCGTCGTAGTACTGGTGCCACAGCCCCTGACATAAGGACAGGACAGGTTATCTTTGTCGCCTGCAGAAGTGCTCCTGCTGCCAGCAGGGACACGCCCCGGGACAGACCAGACGAGGCTGACCCGGAGTGCTGAACCCGGAGGGATATTATGCCTCTCGTGCTCCTCAAAAATTGTCAAAAGCTTGTGCCCTAGAGGACAATGCGGGAGTCTCCCCATGCCAGCAAGAGAAATCTGGAAGCTTTGGCTTTTGGTGCAGATAGTGTGTCAGCCTGAGGACTCCATGCAGAGCAAGAGCTTTATATATTGGCACCTTTTCTGCGGGACGAATCATTGTTTGTTTGCAATTTTGATTTCGGGCTCTCAGTCGGGAGGAAGGGTTGAAAACAGGAAACAGCAGCCCTTATCCGCAGGAAAGAAAGCCTGGAAGTTTTGGTTTTGTGTTGCAGTTGGTTTTTCAGCTTGGGGCATCCATGAACAGCAAAAACTTTCTGTACTGGCAGCTTTGGTGTGGGACGATCTTTGTATGTATGCAATTTTGGGAGTTGGTCTTTCAGATGGGAGGCAGGGCTGAAAAGAGGAAACAACAGCCCTTATCCCCAGGAAAAAAGCCAGCAATCTTCTGCTTTGTGGTGGAGTTGGTTTGTCAACCTGGGGAGTCTATGAGCTGCAAGAGCTTTCTGTGCTATCACCTTTGGTGTGGGAGGAATCTTTGTTTATATGCAATTTTGGGAGGAGGTCTGGCAGTTGGGAGGCAGGTCTGAAAACAGGAAATGCCAGCCCTTCTCGCCAGGAAAGAAAGCATGTAAGATTTGGCTTTTTTGTGCAACTGATGTGTCATTCTTGGTACTCCATGGGGAGCAAGAATTTTCGTGCTCGCATCTTTAGTGTGGGAGGAATCTTCGTCCGTATGCAATTTTGGGAATGGGGCCGGCATTTGGGAAGCAGTTCTGACAACAGGAAATTCCAGCCCTTATCACCCGGAAAGAAAGACAGCAAACTTTGGCTTTGTGGTGCAGTTGTTTTTTCAGCCTGGAGACTACATGGGCAGCAAGAGCTTTCTGTGCTCTCAGCTTTAGTCTGGGAGGAATCTGTTTGCCTGCAATTTTGGAAGTCGGACTGGTAATTTAGAGGCAGCGCTGAAAAGACGAAATTACAGCCCTAATCGCCAGGAAAGAAAGCCTGGAAAATTTGGCTTTGTGGTGCCGTTGGTTTGTCAGCCTGGGGACTCCATGAAATGCAAGAGCTTTCTGTGCTGTCAACTTTAGTCTGGGAGGAATCTCTGTTTGTATGCAATTTTGGGAGTCAGGCTGGCAATTGGGAGGCAGGGTTTAAAAGAGGAAATGACAGCCCTTATCTGCAGGAAAGAAAGCCCGGAAGCTTTGGCTTTGTTTTGCCATTGGTTTGTCAGCCTGGAGAGTCCATGCTGAGCAAGAGCTTCCTGTGATGGAAACTTTGATGTGGGAGGAATCTTTGTTTGTATGCAATTGTGGGAGTAGGGCTGGCAATTTCGAGACAGGTCTGAAAAGAGGAAATGATAACCCTTTTCACCAGGAAAGAAAGCCAGCAGTCTTGTGGTGCAGTTGGTTTTTCAGCCTCGAGACTCCATGGACCGCAAGAGCTTTCTGTGCTGGCAACTTTAGAGTAGAAGGAATCTTCGTCCATATATAATTTTGGGAGTTCGACTGAGAATTTGGATCCACGACTTAACCCAGGAAATGACAGCCCGTATCGCCAGGAAAGAAAACCTGGAGGCTTTTGTTTTTTGGTGCAGTTGGTTTGTCAGCCTGGACACTCCACGGGCAGGAAGAGCTCTCTGTACTGTCAACTTTAGACTGGGAGGAATGTTTGTTTTTATGCAATTTTGGGAGTCGGGCTGTCAGTTGTGACGTAGGGTCGAAAACAGGAAATGACTGCCCTTGTCTGAAGGAAAGAAAGCCTGGAAGCTTTGGCTTTGTGGTGCAGCTGGTGAGACATTCTGGCTACTCCATGGGGAGCAAGAGCTCTCTGTACTGACATCTTTGGTGTGGAAGGAATCTTTGAAAACAATTTTGGGAGTGAGTCTGGCAGTTGGGAGGCAGGTCTGAACACAGGAAACAACAGCCCTTATCCCCCGGACAGAAAGTCGGCAATTTTTGGATTAGTGGTCAGCCTGGGCAGTCCATGGGCAGTAAGAGCTTTGTAGACTGGCCTATTCTGTTTGAGAGGAATCTTTTTCTTGTTGACTTTTGTCCGTGAGGAATGGCAGTTTGAGTGCAGGGCTAAGAAAAGGAAACAATCGCCATTATCTCTATGAAAGAGCGCCTGGAATTGTTGAGTTTTTGTTGCAGTTGTTGCGTCAGCCTTGGTACTCCATGGGCAACAAGAGTTTTGTGTCGTGGTACCTTTGATTAGGGAGGAATCTTCGTCCGTAGGAAATTTCGGGAGTCGGGTTGACAGCTTCAGGGCAGGGTTGAAAAAAGGAAACAACAGCCCTTATCCCCCGGACAGAAAGCCAGGAAGCTTTGGCTTTTTGGGGCAATTGGTGGGCCAGCCGGGGCACTCCATGGGCAGCAAGAGCTTTGTAGATTGGCCTATTCTGTCTGGGAGGAATCTTGTTTCATGTTGAATTTTGTCCGGGAGGAATGGTAGTATGAATGCAGGGTTGAGAACAGGAAACAATCGCCATTATCGCCAGAAAAGAAAACCTGGAAGCGTTGAGTTTGTGTTGCAGTTGATGGGCCATCATGGGCAATCCATGGGCAGTAAGAGCTTTCTGTCATGGCACCTTTGATTTGGGAGGAATCTTTGTTGAAAAACCCACTGCACTACAATGCAAAAGTTTCCAGGTTTTTTTTCATGGTGATAAGGACTGTTGTTTCCTCTTTTCAGCCCTGCCTCCCATCTGAAAGACCAACTCCCAAAACTGCATACACACGAAAATCCTCCCTCACCAAAGCTGCCAGTACAGAAAGTTTTTGCTGTTCATGGATGCCCCAGGCTGAAAAACCAACTGCACCACAAAGCCAAAACTTCCAGACTTTCTTTCCTGCCGATAAGGGCTGTTGTTTCCTTTTTTCAGACCAGCCCGACCCCAAAATTCCATACAAAGATTCGTCCCACAGAAAAGGTGCCAATATAGAAAGCTCCTGCTCTCCATGGAGTCCTCAGGCTGACAAACCAACTGCACCACAAAGCCAAAAATCGCAGGCTTTCTTTCCTGAGGATAAGGCCTGTTGCTTATCCTGTTTTCAGATCTATTCCCAACTGCAGCCTGACTCTTAAAATTTCATACAAACAAATATTCCTTCCACACCAAAGATGCCAGCACAAAAAGCTCTTGCTCCACGTGGAATGTCCAGGCTGACAAAACAACTGCTCCACAAAACCAAAGATTGCTTTAGGAGTTAGAGGTCGGAGAGATCAATCAGAGAAGCTACTAGGCCTGCTTAGCGAGAAGACCACTCTCTGAACGTGACTTCCCCTCCCAGAAGAAATGGACGATAGATGGCAGTCTCTCTCCACGAATAAAGCCCAAGATGCTATTTGACCTCAAAATCATAACCTAATTCTCGACTGCTTGTGAAGGGGGAGGGGTTTTCAAGTGTCACTGTATTTATATTCCGAAATTTATACTAGATCTTTGATCCATGCATGGCAGAGTACCCCATGTATCCCCAGTTGACACACTAAGAAATGGTCAATCCAATGGTTTCTGGTCATTGGGTTTAATTCTTTTGTTTTCCTCCTTTGATTCCATGAAATTCCAAAGATATCTTAGGGTTTGTTTTTTACCACGAAGTCCCGCTTCTGAGTGCCCCTCAACCTGCTGCAGATGTGCTGGTTCCAGCAAATCCAATTCAGATTCACTGGCTGTTCTCGGGTCCTCTGAGCAAGAGGAGCAGGAGGAGGGACACAGAAGAGATCTCCTCACGGAGGCTGCATCTCCATGATCTCCAAAGCAGGTGAGAGATGCCATGCCACATCCAAGTTTTCTCTGAGGAAGGTGTTTCTCCCATGCCCTACCTCGTCGTAGTACTGGTGCCACAGCCCCTGACATAAGGACAGGACAGGTTATCTTTGTCGCCTGCAGAAGTGCTCCTGCTGCCAGCAGGGACACGCCCCGGGACAGACCAGACGAGGCTGACCCGGAGTGCTGAACCCGGAGGGATATTATGCCTCTCGTGCTCCTCAAAAATTGTCAAAAGCTTGTGCCCTAGAGGACAATGCGGGAGTCTCCCCATGCCAGCAAGAGAAATCTGGAAGCTTTGGCTTTTGGTGCAGATAGTGTGTCAGCCTGAGGACTCCATGCAGAGCAAGAGCTTTATATATTGGCACCTTTTCTGCGGGACGAATCATTGTTTGTTTGCAATTTTGATTTCGGGCTCTCAGTCGGGAGGAAGGGTTGAAAACAGGAAACAGCAGCCCTTATCCGCAGGAAAGAAAGCCTGGAAGTTTTGGTTTTGTGTTGCAGTTGGTTTTTCAGCTTGGGGCATCCATGAACAGCAAAAACTTTCTGTACTGGCAGCTTTGGTGTGGGACGATCATTGTATGTATGCAATTTTGGGAGTTGGTCTTTCAGATGGGAGGCAGGGCTGAAAAGAGGAAACAACAGCCCTTATCCCCAGGAAAAAAGCCAGCAATCTTCTGCTTTGTGGTGGAGTTGGTTTGTCAACCTGGGGAGTCTATGAGCTGCAAGAGCTTTCTGTGCTATCACCTTTGGTGTGGGAGGAATCTTTGTTTATATGCAATTTTGGGTGGAGGTCTGGCAGTTGGGAGGCAGGTCTGAAAACAGGAAATGCCAGCCCTTCTCGCCAGGAAAGAAAGCATGTAAAATTTGGCTTTTTTGTGCAACTGATGTGTCATTCTTGGTACTCCATGGGGAGCAAGAATTTTCGTGCTCGCATCTTTAGTGTGGGAGGAATCTTCGTCCGTATGCAATTTTGGGAATGGGGCCGGCATTTGGGAAGCAGTTCTGACAACAGGAAATTCCAGCCCTTATCACCCGGAAAGAAAGACAGCAAACTTTGGCTTTGTGGTGCAGTTGTTTTTTCAACCTGGAGACTACATGGGCAACAAGAGCTTTCTGTGCTCTCAGCTTTAGTCTGGGAGGAATCTGTTTGCCTGCAATTTTGGAAGTCGGACTGGTAATTTAGAGGCAGCGCTGAAAAGACGAAATTACAGCCCTAATCGCCAGGAAAGAAAGCCTGGAAAATTTGGCTTTGTGGTGCCGTTGGTTTGTCAGCCTGGGGACTCCATGAAATGCAAGAGCTTTCTGTGCTGTCAACTTTAGTCTGGGAGGAATCTCTGTTTGTATGCAATTTTGGGAGTCAGGCTGGCAATTGGGAGGCAGGGTTTAAAAGAGGAAATGACAGCCCTTATCTGCAGGAAAGAAAGCCCGGAAGCTTTGGCTTTGTTTTGCCATTGGTTTGTCAGCCTGGAGAGTCCATGCTGAGCAAGAGCTTCCTGTGATGGAAACTTTGATGTGGGAGGAATCTTTGTTTGTATGCAATTGTGGGAGTAGGGCTGGCAATTTCGAGACAGGTCTGAAAAGAGGAAATGATAACCCTTTTCACCAGGAAAGAAAGCCAGCAGTCTTGTGGTGCAGTTGGTTTTTCAGCCTCGAGACTCCATGGACCGCAAGAGCTTTCTGTGCTGGCAACTTTAGAGTAGAAGGAATCTTCGTCCATATATAATTTTGGGAGTTCGACTGAGAATTTGGATCCACGACTTAACCCAGGAAATGACAGCCCGTATCGCCAGGAAAGAAAACCTGGAGGCTTTTGTTTTTTGGTGCAGTTGGTTTGTCAGCCTGGACACTCCACGGGCAGGAAGAGCTCTCTGTACTGTCAACTTTAGACTGGGAGGAATGTTTGTTTTTATGCAATTTTGGGAGTCGGGCTGTCAGTTGTGACGTAGGGTCGAAAACAGGAAATGACTGCCCTTGTCTGAAGGAAAGAAAGCCTGGAAGCTTTGGCTTTGTGGTGCAGCTGGTGAGACATTCTGGCTACTCCATGGGGAGCAAGAGCTCTCTGTACTGACATCTTTGGTGTGGAAGGAATCTTTGAAAACAATTTTGGGAGTGAGTCTGGCAGTTGGGAGGCAGGTCTGAACACAGGAAACAACAGCCCTTATCCTCTGGACAGAAAGTCGGCAATTTTTGGATTAGTGGTCAGCCTGGGCAGTCCATGGGCAGTAAGAGCTTTGTAGACTGGCCTATTCTGTTTGAGAGGAATCTTTTTCTTGTTGACTTTTGTCCGTGAGGAATGGCAGTTTGAGTGCAGGGCTAAGAAAAGGAAACAATCGCCATTATCTCTATGAAAGAGCGCCTGGAATTGTTGAGTTTTTGTTGCAGTTGTTGCGTCAGCCTTGGTACTCCATGGGCAACAAGAGTTTTGTGTCGTGGTACCTTTGATTAGGGAGGAATCTTCGTCCGTAGGAAATTTCGGGAGTCGGGTTGACAGCTTCAGGGCAGGGTTGAAAAAAGGAAACAACAGCCCTTATCCCCCGGACAGAAAGCCAGGAAGCTTTGGCTTTTTGGGGCAATTGGTGGGCCAGCCGGGGCACTCCATGGGCAGCAAGAGCTTTGTAGATTGGCCTATTCTGTCTGGGAGGAATCTTGTTTCATGTTGAATTTTGTCCGGGAGGAATGGTAGTATGAATGCAGGGTTGAGAACAGGAAACAATCGCCATTATCGCCAGAAAAGAAAACCTGGAAGCGTTGAGTTTGTGTTGCAGTTGATGGGCCATCATGGGCAATCCATGGGCAGTAAGAGCTTTCTGTCATGGCACCTTTGATTTGGGAGGAATCTTTGTTGAAAAACCCACTGCACTACAATGCAAAAGTTTCCAGTTTTTTTTTCATGGTGATAAGGACTGTTGTTTCCTCTTTTCAGCCCTGCCTCCCATCTGAAAGACCAACTCCCAAAACTGCATACACACGAAAATCCTCCCTCACCAAAGCTGCCAGTACAGAAAGTTTTTGCTGTTCATGGATGCCCCAGGCTGAAAAACCAACTGCACCACAAAGCCAAAACTTCCAGACTTTCTTTCCTGCCGATAAGGGCTGTTGTTTCCTTTTTTCAGACCAGCCCGACCCCAAAATTCCATACAAAGATTCGTCCCACAGAAAAGGTGCCAATATAGAAAGCTCCTGCTCTCCATGGAGTCCTCAGGCTGACAAACCAACTGCACCACAAAGCCAAAAATCGCAGGCTTTCTTTCCTGAGGATAAGGCCTGTTGCTTATCCTGTTTTCAGATCTATTCCCAACTGCAGCCTGACTCTTAAAATTTCATACAAACAAATATTCCTTCCACACCAAAGATGCCAGCACAAAAAGCTCTTGCTCCACGTGGAATGTCCAGGCTGACAAAACAACTGCTCCACAAAACCAAAGATTGCTTTAGGAGTTAGAGGTCGGAGAGATCAATCAGAGAAGCTACTAGGCCTGCTTAGCGAGAAGACCACTCTCTGAACGTGACTTCCCCTCCCAGAAGAAATGGACAATAGATGGCAGTCTCTCTCCACGAATAAAGCCCAAGATGCTATTTGACCTCAAAATCATAACCTAATTCTCGACTGCTTGTGAAGGGGGAGGGGTTTTCAAGTGTCACTGTATTTATATTCCGAAATTTATACTAGATCTTTGATCCATGCATGGCAGAGTACCCCATGTATCCCCAGTTGACACACTAAGAAATGGTCAATCCAATGGTTTCTGGTCATTGGGTTTAATTCTTTTGTTTTCCTCCTTTGATTCCATGAAATTCCAAAGATATCTTAGGGTTTGTTTTTTACCACGAAGTCCCGCTTCTGAGTGCCCCTCAACCTGCTGCAGATGTGCTGGTTCCAGCAAATCCAATTCAGATTCACTGGCTGTTCTCGGGTCCTCTGAGCAAGAGGAGCAGGAGGAGGGACACAGAAGAGATCTCCTCACGGAGGCTGCATCTCCATGATCTCCAAAGCAGGTGAGAGATGCCATGCCACATCCAAGCTTTCTCTGAGGAAGGTGTTTCTCCCATGCCCTACCTCGTCGTAGTACTGGTGCCACAGCCCCTGACATAAGGACAGGACAGGTTATCTTTGTCGCCTGCAGAAGTGCTCCTGCTGCCAGCAGGGACACGCCCCGGGACAGACCAGACGAGGCTGACCCGGAGTGCTGAACCCGGAGGGATATTATGCCTCTCGTGCTCCTCAAAAATTGTCAAAAGCTTGTGCCCTAGAGGACAATGCGGGAGTCTCCCCATGCCAGCAAGAGAAATCTGGAAGCTTTGGCTTTTGGTGCAGATAGTGTGTCAGCCTGAGGACTCCATGCAGAGCAAGAGCTTTATATATTGGCACCTTTTCTGCGGGACGAATCATTGTTTGTTTGCAATTTTGATTTCGGGCTCTCAGTCGGGAGGAAGGGTTGAAAACAGGAAACAGCAGCCCTTATCCGCAGGAAAGAAAGCCTGGAAGTTTTGGTTTTGTGTTGCAGTTGGTTTTTCAGCTTGGGGCATCCATGAACAGCAAAAACTTTCTGTACTGGCAGCTTTGGTGTGGGACGATCTTTGTATGTATGCAATTTTGGGAGTTGGTCTTTCAGATGGGAGGCAGGGCTGAAAAGAGGAAACAACAGCCCTTATCCCCAGGAAAAAAGCCAGCAATCTTCTGCTTTGTGGTGGAGTTGGTTTGTCAACCTGGGGAGTCTATGAGCTGCAAGAGCTTTCTGTGCTATCACCTTTGGTGTGGGAGGAATCTTTGTTTATATGCAATTTTGGGAGGAGGTCTGGCAGTTGGGAGGCAGGTCTGAAAACAGGAAATGCCAGCCCTTCTCGCCAGGAAAGAAAGCATGTAAGATTTGGCTTTTTTGTGCAACTGATGTGTCATTCTTGGTACTCCATGGGGAGCAAGAATTTTCGTGCTCGCATCTTTAGTGTGGGAGGAATCTTCGTCCGTATGCAATTTTGGGAATGGGGCCGGCATTTGGGAAGCAGTTCTGACAACAGGAAATTCCAGCCCTTATCACCCGGAAAGAAAGACAGCAAACTTTGGCTTTGTGGTGCAGTTGTTTTTTCAGCCTGGAGACTACATGGGCAGCAAGAGCTTTCTGTGCTCTCAGCTTTAGTCTGGGAGGAATCTGTTTGCCTGCAATTTTGGAAGTCGGACTGGTAATTTAGAGGCAGCGCTGAAAAGACGAAATTACAGCCCTAATCGCCAGGAAAGAAAGCCTGGAAAATTTGGCTTTGTGGTGCCGTTGGTTTGTCAGCCTGGGGACTCCATGAAATGCAAGAGCTTTCTGTGCTGTCAACTTTAGTCTGGGAGGAATCTCTGTTTGTATGCAATTTTGGGAGTCAGGCTGGCAATTGGGAGGCAGGGTTTAAAAGAGGAAATGACAGCCCTTATCTGCAGGAAAGAAAGCCCGGAAGCTTTGGCTTTGTTTTGCCATTGGTTTGTCAGCCTGGAGAGTCCATGCTGAGCAAGAGCTTCCTGTGATGGAAACTTTGATGTGGGAGGAATCTTTGTTTGTATGCAATTGTGGGAGTAGGGCTGGCAATTTCGAGACAGGTCTGAAAAGAGGAAATGATAACCCTTTTCACCAGGAAAGAAAGCCAGCAGTCTTGTGGTGCAGTTGGTTTTTCAGCCTCGAGACTCCATGGACCGCAAGAGCTTTCTGTGCTGGCAACTTTAGAGTAGAAGGAATCTTCGTCCATATATAATTTTGGGAGTTCGACTGAGAATTTGGATCCACGACTTAACCCAGGAAATGACAGCCCGTATCGCCAGGAAAGAAAACCTGGAGGCTTTTGTTTTTTGGTGCAGTTGGTTTGTCAGCCTGGACACTCCACGGGCAGGAAGAGCTCTCTGTACTGTCAACTTTAGACTGGGAGGAATGTTTGTTTTTATGCAATTTTGGGAGTCGGGCTGTCAGTTGTGACGTAGGGTCGAAAACAGGAAATGACTGCCCTTGTCTGAAGGAAAGAAAGCCTGGAAGCTTTGGCTTTGTGGTGCAGCTGGTGAGACATTCTGGCTACTCCATGGGGAGCAAGAGCTCTCTGTACTGACATCTTTGGTGTGGAAGGAATCTTTGAAAACAATTTTGGGAGTGAGTCTGGCAGTTGGGAGGCAGGTCTGAACACAGGAAACAACAGCCCTTATCCCCCGGACAGAAAGTCGGCAATTTTTGGATTAGTGGTCAGCCTGGGCAGTCCATGGGCAGTAAGAGCTTTGTAGACTGGCCTATTCTGTTTGAGAGGAATCTTTTTCTTGTTGACTTTTGTCCGTGAGGAATGGCAGTTTGAGTGCAGGGCTAAGAAAAGGAAACAATCGCCATTATCTCTATGAAAGAGCGCCTGGAATTGTTGAGTTTTTGTTGCAGTTGTTGCGTCAGCCTTGGTACTCCATGGGCAACAAGAGTTTTGTGTCGTGGTACCTTTGATTAGGGAGGAATCTTCGTCCGTAGGAAATTTCGGGAGTCGGGTTGACAGCTTCAGGGCAGGGTTGAAAAAAGGAAACAACAGCCCTTATCCCCCGGACAGAAAGCCAGGAAGCTTTGGCTTTTTGGGGCAATTGGTGGGCCAGCCGGGGCACTCCATGGGCAGCAAGAGCTTTGTAGATTGGCCTATTCTGTCTGGGAGGAATCTTGTTTCATGTTGAATTTTGTCCGGGAGGAATGGTAGTATGAATGCAGGGTTGAGAACAGGAAACAATCGCCATTATCGCCAGAAAAGAAAACCTGGAAGCGTTGAGTTTGTGTTGCAGTTGATGGGCCATCATGGGCAATCCATGGGCAGTAAGAGCTTTCTGTCATGGCACCTTTGATTTGGGAGGAATCTTTGTTGAAAAACCCACTGCACTACAATGCAAAAGTTTCCAGGTTTTTTTTCATGGTGATAAGGACTGTTGTTTCCTCTTTTCAGCCCTGCCTCCCATCTGAAAGACCAACTCCCAAAACTGCATACACACGAAAATCCTCCCTCACCAAAGCTGCCAGTACAGAAAGTTTTTGCTGTTCATGGATGCCCCAGGCTGAAAAACCAACTGCACCACAAAGCCAAAACTTCCAGACTTTCTTTCCTGCCGATAAGGGCTGTTGTTTCCTTTTTTCAGACCAGCCCGACCCCAAAATTCCATACAAAGATTCGTCCCACAGAAAAGGTGCCAATATAGAAAGCTCCTGCTCTCCATGGAGTCCTCAGGCTGACAAACCAACTGCACCACAAAGCCAAAAATCGCAGGCTTTCTTTCCTGAGGATAAGGCCTGTTGCTTATCCTGTTTTCAGATCTATTCCCAACTGCAGCCTGACTCTTAAAATTTCATACAAACAAATATTCCTTCCACACCAAAGATGCCAGCACAAAAAGCTCTTGCTCCACGTGGAATGTCCAGGCTGACAAAACAACTGCTCCACAAAACCAAAGATTGCTTTAGGAGTTAGAGGTCGGAGAGATCAATCAGAGAAGCTACTAGGCCTGCTTAGCGAGAAGACCACTCTCTGAACGTGACTTCCCCTCCCAGAAGAAATGGACGATAGATGGCAGTCTCTCTCCACGAATAAAGCCCAAGATGCTATTTGACCTCAAAATCATAACCTAATTCTCGACTGCTTGTGAAGGGGGAGGGGTTTTCAAGTGTCACTGTATTTATATTCCGAAATTTATACTAGATCTTTGATCCATGCATGGCAGAGTACCCCATGTATCCCCAGTTGACACACTAAGAAATGGTCAATCCAATGGTTTCTGGTCATTGGGTTTAATTCTTTTGTTTTCCTCCTTTGATTCCATGAAATTCCAAAGATATCTTAGGGTTTGTTTTTTACCACGAAGTCCCGCTTCTGAGTGCCCCTCAACCTGCTGCAGATGTGCTGGTTCCAGCAAATCCAATTCAGATTCACTGGCTGTTCTCGGGTCCTCTGAGCAAGAGGAGCAGGAGGAGGGACACAGAAGAGATCTCCTCACGGAGGCTGCATCTCCATGATCTCCAAAGCAGGTGAGAGATGCCATGCCACATCCAAGTTTTCTCTGAGGAAGGTGTTTCTCCCATGCCCTACCTCGTCGTAGTACTGGTGCCACAGCCCCTGACATAAGGACAGGACAGGTTATCTTTGTCGCCTGCAGAAGTGCTCCTGCTGCCAGCAGGGACACGCCCCGGGACAGACCAGACGAGGCTGACCCGGAGTGCTGAACCCGGAGGGATATTATGCCTCTCGTGCTCCTCAAAAATTGTCAAAAGCTTGTGCCCTAGAGGACAATGCGGGAGTCTCCCCATGCCAGCAAGAGAAATCTGGAAGCTTTGGCTTTTGGTGCAGATAGTGTGTCAGCCTGAGGACTCCATGCAGAGCAAGAGCTTTATATATTGGCACCTTTTCTGCGGGACGAATCATTGTTTGTTTGCAATTTTGATTTCGGGCTCTCAGTCGGGAGGAAGGGTTGAAAACAGGAAACAGCAGCCCTTATCCGCAGGAAAGAAAGCCTGGAAGTTTTGGTTTTGTGTTGCAGTTGGTTTTTCAGCTTGGGGCATCCATGAACAGCAAAAACTTTCTGTACTGGCAGCTTTGGTGTGGGACGATCATTGTATGTATGCAATTTTGGGAGTTGGTCTTTCAGATGGGAGGCAGGGCTGAAAAGAGGAAACAACAGCCCTTATCCCCAGGAAAAAAGCCAGCAATCTTCTGCTTTGTGGTGGAGTTGGTTTGTCAACCTGGGGAGTCTATGAGCTGCAAGAGCTTTCTGTGCTATCACCTTTGGTGTGGGAGGAATCTTTGTTTATATGCAATTTTGGGTGGAGGTCTGGCAGTTGGGAGGCAGGTCTGAAAACAGGAAATGCCAGCCCTTCTCGCCAGGAAAGAAAGCATGTAAAATTTGGCTTTTTTGTGCAACTGATGTGTCATTCTTGGTACTCCATGGGGAGCAAGAATTTTCGTGCTCGCATCTTTAGTGTGGGAGGAATCTTCGTCCGTATGCAATTTTGGGAATGGGGCCGGCATTTGGGAAGCAGTTCTGACAACAGGAAATTCCAGCCCTTATCACCCGGAAAGAAAGACAGCAAACTTTGGCTTTGTGGTGCAGTTGTTTTTTCAACCTGGAGACTACATGGGCAACAAGAGCTTTCTGTGCTCTCAGCTTTAGTCTGGGAGGAATCTGTTTGCCTGCAATTTTGGAAGTCGGACTGGTAATTTAGAGGCAGCGCTGAAAAGACGAAATTACAGCCCTAATCGCCAGGAAAGAAAGCCTGGAAAATTTGGCTTTGTGGTGCCGTTGGTTTGTCAGCCTGGGGACTCCATGAAATGCAAGAGCTTTCTGTGCTGTCAACTTTAGTCTGGGAGGAATCTCTGTTTGTATGCAATTTTGGGAGTCAGGCTGGCAATTGGGAGGCAGGGTTTAAAAGAGGAAATGACAGCCCTTATCTGCAGGAAAGAAAGCCCGGAAGCTTTGGCTTTGTTTTGCCATTGGTTTGTCAGCCTGGAGAGTCCATGCTGAGCAAGAGCTTCCTGTGATGGAAACTTTGATGTGGGAGGAATCTTTGTTTGTATGCAATTGTGGGAGTAGGGCTGGCAATTTCGAGACAGGTCTGAAAAGAGGAAATGATAACCCTTTTCACCAGGAAAGAAAGCCAGCAGTCTTGTGGTGCAGTTGGTTTTTCAGCCTCGAGACTCCATGGACCGCAAGAGCTTTCTGTGCTGGCAACTTTAGAGTAGAAGGAATCTTCGTCCATATATAATTTTGGGAGTTCGACTGAGAATTTGGATCCACGACTTAACCCAGGAAATGACAGCCCGTATCGCCAGGAAAGAAAACCTGGAGGCTTTTGTTTTTTGGTGCAGTTGGTTTGTCAGCCTGGACACTCCACGGGCAGGAAGAGCTCTCTGTACTGTCAACTTTAGACTGGGAGGAATGTTTGTTTTTATGCAATTTTGGGAGTCGGGCTGTCAGTTGTGACGTAGGGTCGAAAACAGGAAATGACTGCCCTTGTCTGAAGGAAAGAAAGCCTGGAAGCTTTGGCTTTGTGGTGCAGCTGGTGAGACATTCTGGCTACTCCATGGGGAGCAAGAGCTCTCTGTACTGACATCTTTGGTGTGGAAGGAATCTTTGAAAACAATTTTGGGAGTGAGTCTGGCAGTTGGGAGGCAGGTCTGAACACAGGAAACAACAGCCCTTATCCTCTGGACAGAAAGTCGGCAATTTTTGGATTAGTGGTCAGCCTGGGCAGTCCATGGGCAGTAAGAGCTTTGTAGACTGGCCTATTCTGTTTGAGAGGAATCTTTTTCTTGTTGACTTTTGTCCGTGAGGAATGGCAGTTTGAGTGCAGGGCTAAGAAAAGGAAACAATCGCCATTATCTCTATGAAAGAGCGCCTGGAATTGTTGAGTTTTTGTTGCAGTTGTTGCGTCAGCCTTGGTACTCCATGGGCAACAAGAGTTTTGTGTCGTGGTACCTTTGATTAGGGAGGAATCTTCGTCCGTAGGAAATTTCGGGAGTCGGGTTGACAGCTTCAGGGCAGGGTTGAAAAAAGGAAACAACAGCCCTTATCCCCCGGACAGAAAGCCAGGAAGCTTTGGCTTTTTGGGGCAATTGGTGGGCCAGCCGGGGCACTCCATGGGCAGCAAGAGCTTTGTAGATTGGCCTATTCTGTCTGGGAGGAATCTTGTTTCATGTTGAATTTTGTCCGGGAGGAATGGTAGTATGAATGCAGGGTTGAGAACAGGAAACAATCGCCATTATCGCCAGAAAAGAAAACCTGGAAGCGTTGAGTTTGTGTTGCAGTTGATGGGCCATCATGGGCAATCCATGGGCAGTAAGAGCTTTCTGTCATGGCACCTTTGATTTGGGAGGAATCTTTGTTGAAAAACCCACTGCACTACAATGCAAAAGTTTCCAGTTTTTTTTTCATGGTGATAAGGACTGTTGTTTCCTCTTTTCAGCCCTGCCTCCCATCTGAAAGACCAACTCCCAAAACTGCATACACACGAAAATCCTCCCTCACCAAAGCTGCCAGTACAGAAAGTTTTTGCTGTTCATGGATGCCCCAGGCTGAAAAACCAACTGCACCACAAAGCCAAAACTTCCAGACTTTCTTTCCTGCCGATAAGGGCTGTTGTTTCCTTTTTTCAGACCAGCCCGACCCCAAAATTCCATACAAAGATTCGTCCCACAGAAAAGGTGCCAATATAGAAAGCTCCTGCTCTCCATGGAGTCCTCAGGCTGACAAACCAACTGCACCACAAAGCCAAAAATCGCAGGCTTTCTTTCCTGAGGATAAGGCCTGTTGCTTATCCTGTTTTCAGATCTATTCCCAACTGCAGCCTGACTCTTAAAATTTCATACAAACAAATATTCCTTCCACACCAAAGATGCCAGCACAAAAAGCTCTTGCTCCACGTGGAATGTCCAGGCTGACAAAACAACTGCTCCACAAAACCAAAGATTGCTTTAGGAGTTAGAGGTCGGAGAGATCAATCAGAGAAGCTACTAGGCCTGCTTAGCGAGAAGACCACTCTCTGAACGTGACTTCCCCTCCCAGAAGAAATGGACAATAGATGGCAGTCTCTCTCCACGAATAAAGCCCAAGATGCTATTTGACCTCAAAATCATAACCTAATTCTCGACTGCTTGTGAAGGGGGAGGGGTTTTCAAGTGTCACTGTATTTATATTCCGAAATTTATACTAGATCTTTGATCCATGCATGGCAGAGTACCCCATGTATCCCCAGTTGACACACTAAGAAATGGTCAATCCAATGGTTTCTGGTCATTGGGTTTAATTCTTTTGTTTTCCTCCTTTGATTCCATGAAATTCCAAAGATATCTTAGGGTTTGTTTTTTACCACGAAGTCCCGCTTCTGAGTGCCCCTCAACCTGCTGCAGATGTGCTGGTTCCAGCAAATCCAATTCAGATTCACTGGCTGTTCTCGGGTCCTCTGAGCAAGAGGAGCAGGAGGAGGGACACAGAAGAGATCTCCTCACGGAGGCTGCATCTCCATGATCTCCAAAGCAGGTGAGAGATGCCATGCCACATCCAAGCTTTCTCTGAGGAAGGTGTTTCTCCCATGCCCTACCTCGTCGTAGTACTGGTGCCACAGCCCCTGACATAAGGACAGGACAGGTTATCTTTGTCGCCTGCAGAAGTGCTCCTGCTGCCAGCAGGGACACGCCCCGGGACAGACCAGACGAGGCTGACCCGGAGTGCTGAACCCGGAGGGATATTATGCCTCTCGTGCTCCTCAAAAATTGTCAAAAGCTTGTGCCCTAGAGGACAATGCGGGAGTCTCCCCATGCCAGCAAGAGAAATCTGGAAGCTTTGGCTTTTGGTGCAGATAGTGTGTCAGCCTGAGGACTCCATGCAGAGCAAGAGCTTTATATATTGGCACCTTTTCTGTGGGACGAATCATTGTTTGTTTGCAATTTTGATTTCGGGCTCTCAGTCGGGAGGAAGGGTTGAAAACAGGAAACAGCAGCCCTTATCCGCAGGAAAGAAAGCCTGGAAGTTTTGGTTTTGTGTTGCAGTTGGTTTTTCAGCTTGGGGCATCCATGAACAGCAAAAACTTTCTGTACTGGCAGCTTTGGTGTGGGACGATCATTGTATGTATGCAATTTTGGGAGTTGGTCTTTCAGATGGGAGGCAGGGCTGAAAAGAGGAAACAACAGCCCTTATCCCCAGGAAAAAAGCCAGCAATCTTCTGCTTTGTGGTGGAGTTGGTTTGTCAACCTGGGGAGTCTATGAGCTGCAAGAGCTTTCTGTGCTATCACCTTTGGTGTGGGAGGAATCTTTGTTTATATGCAATTTTGGGAGGAGGTCTGGCAGTTGGGAGGCAGGTCTGAAAACAGGAAATGCCAGCCCTTCTCGCCAGGAAAGAAAGCATGTAAGATTTGGCTTTTTTGTGCAACTGATGTGTCATTCTTGGTACTCCATGGGGAGCAAGAATTTTCGTGCTCGCATCTTTAGTGTGGGAGGAATCTTCGTCCGTATGCAATTTTGGGAATGGGGCCGGCATTTGGGAAGCAGTTCTGACAACAGGAAATTCCAGCCCTTATCACCCGGAAAGAAAGACAGCAAACTTTGGCTTTGTGGTGCAGTTGTTTTTTCAGCCTGGAGACTACATGGGCAGCAAGAGCTTTCTGTGCTCTCAGCTTTAGTCTGGGAGGAATCTGTTTGCCTGCAATTTTGGAAGTCGGACTGGTAATTTAGAGGCAGCGCTGAAAAGACGAAATTACAGCCCTAATCGCCAGGAAAGAAAGCCTGGAAAATTTGGCTTTGTGGTGCCGTTGGTTTGTCAGCCTGGGGACTCCATGAAATGCAAGAGCTTTCTGTGCTGTCAACTTTAGTCTGGGAGGAATCTCTGTTTGTATGCAATTTTGGGAGTCAGGCTGGCAATTGGGAGGCAGGGTTTAAAAGAGGAAATGACAGCCCTTATCTGCAGGAAAGAAAGCCCGGAAGCTTTGGCTTTGTTTTGCCATTGGTTTGTCAGCCTGGAGAGTCCATGCTGAGCAAGAGCTTCCTGTGATGGAAACTTTGATGTGGGAGGAATCTTTGTTTGTATGCAATTGTGGGAGTAGGGCTGGCAATTTCGAGACAGGTCTGAAAAGAGGAAATGATAACCCTTTTCACCAGGAAAGAAAGCCAGCAGTCTTGTGGTGCAGTTGGTTTTTCAGCCTCGAGACTCCATGGACCGCAAGAGCTTTCTGTGCTGGCAACTTTAGAGTAGAAGGAATCTTCGTCCATATATAATTTTGGGAGTTCGACTGAGAATTTGGATCCACGACTTAACCCAGGAAATGACAGCCCGTATCGCCAGGAAAGAAAACCTGGAGGCTTTTGTTTTTTGGTGCAGTTGGTTTGTCAGCCTGGACACTCCACGGGCAGGAAGAGCTCTCTGTACTGTCAACTTTAGACTGGGAGGAATGTTTGTTTTTATGCAATTTTGGGAGTCGGGCTGTCAGTTGTGACGTAGGGTCGAAAACAGGAAATGACTGCCCTTGTCTGAAGGAAAGAAAGCCTGGAAGCTTTGGCTTTGTGGTGCAGCTGGTGAGACATTCTGGCTACTCCATGGGGAGCAAGAGCTCTCTGTACTGACATCTTTGGTGTGGAAGGAATCTTTGAAAACAATTTTGGGAGTGAGTCTGGCAGTTGGGAGGCAGGTCTGAACACAGGAAACAACAGCCCTTATCCCCTGGACAGAAAGTCGGCAATTTTTGGATTAGTGGTCAGCCTGGGCAGTCCATGGGCAGTAAGAGCTTTGTAGACTGGCCTATTCTGTTTGAGAGGAATCTTTTTCTTGTTGACTTTTGTCCGTGAGGAATGGCAGTTTGAGTGCAGGGCTAAGAAAAGGAAACAATCGCCATTATCTCTATGAAAGAGCGCCTGGAATTGTTGAGTTTTTGTTGCAGTTGTTGCGTCAGCCTTGGTACTCCATGGGCAACAAGAGTTTTGTGTCGTGGTACCTTTGATTAGGGAGGAATCTTCGTCCGTAGGAAATTTCGGGAGTCGGGTTGACAGCTTCAGGGCAGGGTTGAAAAAAGGAAACAACAGCCCTTATCCCCCGGACAGAAAGCCAGGAAGCTTTGGCTTTTTGGGGCAATTGGTGGGCCAGCCGGGGCACTCCATGGGCAGCAAGAGCTTTGTAGATTGGCCTATTCTGTCTGGGAGGAATCTTGTTTCATGTTGAATTTTGTCCGGGAGGAATGGTAGTATGAATGCAGGGTTGAGAACAGGAAACAATCGCCATTATCGCCAGAAAAGAAAACCTGGAAGCGTTGAGTTTGTGTTGCAGTTGATGGGCCATCATGGGCAATCCATGGGCAGTAAGAGCTTTCTGTCATGGCACCTTTGATTTGGGAGGAATCTTTGTTGAAAAACCCACTGCACTACAATGCAAAAGTTTCCAGGTTTTTTTTCATGGTGATAAGGACTGTTGTTTCCTCTTTTCAGCCCTGCCTCCCATCTGAAAGACCAACTCCCAAAACTGCATACACACGAAAATCCTCCCTCACCAAAGCTGCCAGTACAGAAAGTTTTTGCTGTTCATGGATGCCCCAGGCTGAAAAACCAACTGCACCACAAAGCCAAAACTTCCAGACTTTCTTTCCTGCCGATAAGGGCTGTTGTTTCCTTTTTTCAGACCAGCCCGACCCCAAAATTCCATACAAAGATTCGTCCCACAGAAAAGGTGCCAATATAGAAAGCTCCTGCTCTCCATGGAGTCCTCAGGCTGACAAACCAACTGCACCACAAAGCCAAAAATCGCAGGCTTTCTTTCCTGAGGATAAGGCCTGTTGCTTATCCTGTTTTCAGATCTATTCCCAACTGCAGCCTGACTCTTAAAATTTCATACAAACAAATATTCCTTCCACACCAAAGATGCCAGCACAAAAAGCTCTTGCTCCACGTGGAATGTCCAGGCTGACAAAACAACTGCTCCACAAAACCAAAGATTGCTTTAGGAGTTAGAGGTCGGAGAGATCAATCAGAGAAGCTACTAGGCCTGCTTAGCGAGAAGACCACTCTCTGAACGTGACTTCCCCTCCCAGAAGAAATGGACAATAGATGGCAGTCTCTCTCCACGAATAAAGCCCAAGATGCTATTTGACCTCAAAATCATAACCTAATTCTCGACTGCTTGTGAAGGGGGAGGGGTTTTCAAGTGTCACTGTATTTATATTCCGAAATTTATACTAGATCTTTGATCCATGCATGGCAGAGTACCCCATGTATCCCCAGTTGACACACTAAGAAATGGTCAATCCAATGGTTTCTGGTCATTGGGTTTAATTCTTTTGTTTTCCTCCTTTGATTCCATGAAATTCCAAAGATATCTTAGGGTTTGTTTTTTACCACGAAGTCCCGCTTCTGAGTGCCCCTCAACCTGCTGCAGATGTGCTGGTTCCAGCAAATCCAATTCAGATTCACTGGCTGTTCTCGGGTCCTCTGAGCAAGAGGAGCAGGAGGAGGGACACAGAAGAGATCTCCTCACGGAGGCTGCATCTCCATGATCTCCAAAGCAGGTGAGAGATGCCATGCCACATCCAAGCTTTCTCTGAGGAAGGTGTTTCTCCCATGCCCTACCTCGTCGTAGTACTGGTGCCACAGCCCCTGACATAAGGACAGGACAGGTTATCTTTGTCGCCTGCAGAAGTGCTCCTGCTGCCAGCAGGGACACGCCCCGGGACAGACCAGACGAGGCTGACCCGGAGTGCTGAACCCGGAGGGATATTATGCCTCTCGTGCTCCTCAAAAATTGTCAAAAGCTTGTGCCCTAGAGGACAATGCGGGAGTCTCCCCATGCCAGCAAGAGAAATCTGGAAGCTTTGGCTTTTGGTGCAGATAGTGTGTCAGCCTGAGGACTCCATGCAGAGCAAGAGCTTTATATATTGGCACCTTTTCTGCGGGACGAATCATTGTTTGTTTGCAATTTTGATTTCGGGCTCTCAGTCGGGAGGAAGGGTTGAAAACAGGAAACAGCAGCCCTTATCCGCAGGAAAGAAAGCCTGGAAGTTTTGGTTTTGTGTTGCAGTTGGTTTTTCAGCTTGGGGCATCCATGAACAGCAAAAACTTTCTGTACTGGCAGCTTTGGTGTGGGACGATCATTGTATGTATGCAATTTTGGGAGTTGGTCTTTCAGATGGGAGGCAGGGCTGAAAAGAGGAAACAACAGCCCTTATCCCCAGGAAAAAAGCCAGCAATCTTCTGCTTTGTGGTGGAGTTGGTTTGTCAACCTGGGGAGTCTATGAGCTGCAAGAGCTTTCTGTGCTATCACCTTTGGTGTGGGAGGAATCTTTGTTTATATGCAATTTTGGGAGGAGGTCTGGCAGTTGGGAGGCAGGTCTGAAAACAGGAAATGCCAGCCCTTCTCGCCAGGAAAGAAAGCATGTAAGATTTGGCTTTTTTGTGCAACTGATGTGTCATTCTTGGTACTCCATGGGGAGCAAGAATTTTCGTGCTCGCATCTTTAGTGTGGGAGGAATCTTCGTCCGTATGCAATTTTGGGAATGGGGCCGGCATTTGGGAAGCAGTTCTGACAACAGGAAATTCCAGCCCTTATCACCCGGAAAGAAAGACAGCAAACTTTGGCTTTGTGGTGCAGTTGTTTTTTCAGCCTGGAGACTACATGGGCAGCAAGAGCTTTCTGTGCTCTCAGCTTTAGTCTGGGAGGAATCTGTTTGCCTGCAATTTTGGAAGTCGGACTGGTAATTTAGAGGCAGCGCTGAAAAGACGAAATTACAGCCCTAATCGCCAGGAAAGAAAGCCTGGAAAATTTGGCTTTGTGGTGCCGTTGGTTTGTCAGCCTGGGGACTCCATGAAATGCAAGAGCTTTCTGTGCTGTCAACTTTAGTCTGGGAGGAATCTCTGTTTGTATGCAATTTTGGGAGTCAGGCTGGCAATTGGGAGGCAGGGTTTAAAAGAGGAAATGACAGCCCTTATCTGCAGGAAAGAAAGCCCGGAAGCTTTGGCTTTGTTTTGCCATTGGTTTGTCAGCCTGGAGAGTCCATGCTGAGCAAGAGCTTCCTGTGATGGAAACTTTGATGTGGGAGGAATCTTTGTTTGTATGCAATTGTGGGAGTAGGGCTGGCAATTTCGAGACAGGTCTGAAAAGAGGAAATGATAACCCTTTTCACCAGGAAAGAAAGCCAGCAGTCTTGTGGTGCAGTTGGTTTTTCAGCCTCGAGACTCCATGGACCGCAAGAGCTTTCTGTGCTGGCAACTTTAGAGTAGAAGGAATCTTCGTCCATATATAATTTTGGGAGTTCGACTGAGAATTTGGATCCACGACTTAACCCAGGAAATGACAGCCCGTATCGCCAGGAAAGAAAACCTGGAGGCTTTTGTTTTTTGGTGCAGTTGGTTTGTCAGCCTGGACACTCCACGGGCAGGAAGAGCTCTCTGTACTGTCAACTTTAGACTGGGAGGAATGTTTGTTTTTATGCAATTTTGGGAGTCGGGCTGTCAGTTGTGACGTAGGGTCGAAAACAGGAAATGACTGCCCTTGTCTGAAGGAAAGAAAGCCTGGAAGCTTTGGCTTTGTGGTGCAGCTGGTGAGACATTCTGGCTACTCCATGGGGAGCAAGAGCTCTCTGTACTGACATCTTTGGTGTGGAAGGAATCTTTGAAAACAATTTTGGGAGTGAGTCTGGCAGTTGGGAGGCAGGTCTGAACACAGGAAACAACAGCCCTTATCCTCTGGACAGAAAGTCGGCAATTTTTGGATTAGTGGTCAGCCTGGGCAGTCCATGGGCAGTAAGAGCTTTGTAGACTGGCCTATTCTGTTTGAGAGGAATCTTTTTCTTGTTGACTTTTGTCCGTGAGGAATGGCAGTTTGAGTGCAGGGCTAAGAAAAGGAAACAATCGCCATTATCTCTATGAAAGAGCGCCTGGAATTGTTGAGTTTTTGTTGCAGTTGTTGCGTCAGCCTTGGTACTCCATGGGCAACAAGAGTTTTGTGTCGTGGTACCTTTGATTAGGGAGGAATCTTCGTCCGTAGGAAATTTCGGGAGTCGGGTTGACAGCTTCAGGGCAGGGTTGAAAAAAGGAAACAACAGCCCTTATCCCCCGGACAGAAAGCCAGGAAGCTTTGGCTTTTTGGGGCAATTGGTGGGCCAGCCGGGGCACTCCATGGGCAGCAAGAGCTTTGTAGATTGGCCTATTCTGTCTGGGAGGAATCTTGTTTCATGTTGAATTTTGTCCGGGAGGAATGGTAGTATGAATGCAGGGTTGAGAACAGGAAACAATCGCCATTATCGCCAGAAAAGAAAACCTGGAAGCGTTGAGTTTGTGTTGCAGTTGATGGGCCATCATGGGCAATCCATGGGCAGTAAGAGCTTTCTGTCATGGCACCTTTGATTTGGGAGGAATCTTCGTTGAAAAACCCACTGCACTACAATGCAAAAGTTTCCAGGTTTTTTTTCATGGTGATAAGGACTGTTGTTTCCTCTTTTCAGCCCTGCCTCCCATCTGAAAGACCAACTCCCAAAACTGCATACACACGAAAATCCTCCCTCACCAAAGGTACCAGTACAGAAAGTTTTTGCTGTTCATGGATGCCCCAGGCTGAAAAACCAACTGCACCACAAAGCCAAAACTTCCAGACTTTCTTTCCTGCCGATAAGGGCTGTTGTTTCCTTTTTTCAGACCAGCCCGACCCCAAAATTCCATACAAAGATTCGTCCCACAGAAAAGGTGCCAATATAGAAAGCTCCTGCTCTCCATGGAGTCCTCAGGCTGACAAACCAACTGCACCACAAAGCCAAAAATCGCAGGCTTTCTTTCCTGAGGATAAGGCCTGTTGCTTATCCTGTTTTCAGATCTATTCCCAACTGCAGCCTGACTCTTAAAATTTCATACAAACAAATATTCCTTCCACACCAAAGATGCCAGCACAAAAAGCTCTTGCTCCACGTGGAATGTCCAGGCTGACAAAACAACTGCTCCACAAAACCAAAGATTGCTTTAGGAGTTAGAGGTCGGAGAGATCAATCAGAGAAGCTACTAGGCCTGCTTAGCGAGAAGACCACTCTCTGAACGTGACTTCCCCTCCCAGAAGAAATGGACGATAGATGGCAGTCTCTCTCCACGCATAAAACCCAAGATGCTATTTGACCTCAAAATCATAACCTAATTCTCGACTGCTTGTGAAGGGGGAGGGGTTTTCAAGTGTCACTGTATTTATATTCCGAAATTTATACTAGATCTTTGATCCATGCATGGCAGAGTACCCCATGTATCCCCAGTTGACACACTAAGAAATGGTCAATCCAATGGTTTCTGGTCATTGGGTTTAATTCTTTTGTTTTCCTCCTTTGATTCCATGAAATTCCAAAGATATCTTAGGGTTTGTTTTTTACCACGAAGTCCCGCTTCTGAGTGCCCCTCAACCTGCTGCAGATGTGCTGGTTCCAGCAAATCCAATTCAGATTCACTGGCTGTTCTCGGGTCCTCTGAGCAAGAGGAGCAGGAGGAGGGACACAGAAGAGATCTCCTCACGGAGGCTGCATCTCCATGATCTCCAAAGCAGGTGAGAGATGCCATGCCACATCCAAGCTTTCTCTGAGGAAGGTGTTTCTCCCATGCCCTGCCTCGTCATAGTACTGGTGCCACAGCCCCTGACATAAGGACAGGACAGGTTATCTTTGTCGCCTGCAGAAGTGCTCCTGCTGCCAGCAGGGGCACGCCCGGGGACAGACCAGACGAGGCTGACCCGGAGTGCTGAACCCGGAGGGATATTATGCCTCTCGTGCTCCTCAAAAATTGTCAAAAGCTTGTGCCCTAGAGGACAATGCGGGAGTCTCCCCATGCCAGCAAGAGAAATCTGGAAGCTTTGGCTTTTGGTGCAGATAGTGTGTCAGCCTGAGGACTCCATGCAGAGCAAGAGCTTTATATATTGGCACTTTTCTGTGGGACGAATCATTGTTTGTTTGCAATTTTGATATCGGGCTCTCAGTTGGGAGGAAGGGTTGAAAACAGGAAACAGCAGCCCTTATCCGCAGGAAAGAAAGCCTGGAAGTTTTGGTTTTGTGGTGCAGTTGGTTTTTCAGCCTGGGTCATCCATGAACAGCAAAAACTTTCTGTACTGGTACCTTTGGTGAGGGAGGATTTTTGTGTGTATGCAGTTTTGGGAGTTGGTCTTTCAGATGGGAGGCAGGGCTGAAAAGAGGAAACAACAGTCCTTATCACCATTAAAAAAAAACCTGGAAACTTTTGCATTGTAGTGCAGTGGGTTTTTCAACAAAGATTCCTCCCAAATCAAAGGTGCCATGACAGAAAGCTCTTACTGCCCATGGATTGCCCATGATGGCCCATCAACTGCAACACAAACTCAACGCTTCCAGGTTTTCTTTTCTGGCGATAATGGCGATTGTTTCCTGTTCTCAGCCCTGCATACATACTACCATTCCTCCCGGACAAAATTCAACATGAAACAAGATTCCTCCCAGACAGAATAGGCCAATCTACAAAGCTCTTGCTGCCCATGGAGTGCCCCGGCTGGCCCACCAATTGCCCCAAAAAGCCAAAGCTTCCTGGCTTTCTGTCCGGGGGATAAGGGCTGTTGTTTCCTTTTTTCAACCCTGCCCTGAAGCTGTCAACCCGACTCCCGAAATTTCCTACGGACGAAGATTCCTCCCTAATCAAAGGTACCACGACACAAAACTCTTGTTGCCCATGGAGTACCAAGGTTGACGCAACAACTGCAACAAAAACTCAACAATTCCAGGCGCTCTTTCATAGAGATAATGGCGATTGTTTCCTTTTCTTAGCCCTGCACTCAAACTGCCATTCCTCACGGACAAAAGTCAACAAGAAAAAGATTCCTCTCAAACAGAATAGGCCAGTCTACAAAGCTCTTACTGCCCATGGACTGCCCAGGCTGACCACTAATCCAAAAATTGCCGACTTTCTGTCCGGGGGATAAGGGCTGTTGTTTCCTGTGTTCAGACCTGCCTCCCAACTGCCAGACTCACTCCCAAAATTGTTTTCAAAGATTCCTTCCACACCAAAGATGTCAGTACAGAGAGCTCTTGCTCCCCATGGAGTAGCCAGAATGTCTCACCAGCTGCACCACAAAGCCAAAGCTTCCAGGCTTTCTTTCCTTCAGACAAGGGCAGTCATTTCCTGTTTTCGACCCTACATCACAACTGACAGCCCGACTCCCAAAATTGCATAAAAACAAACATTCCTCCCAGTCTAAAGTTGACAGTACAGAGAGCTCTTCCTGCCCGTGGAGTGTCCAGGCTGACAAACCAACTGCACCAAAAAACAAAAGCCTCCAGGCTTTCTTTCCTGGCGATACGGGCTGTCATTTCCTGGGTTAAGCCGTGGATCCAAATTCTCAGTCGAACTCCCAAAATTATATATGGACGAAGATTCCTTCTACTCTAAAGTTGCCAGCACAGAAAGCTCTTGCGGTCCATGGAGTCTCGAGGTTGAAAAACCAACTGCACCACAAAGCGAAAGACTGCTGGCTTTCTTTCCTGGTGAAAAGGGTTATCATTTCCTCTTTTCAGACCTGTCTCGAAATTGCCAGCCCTACTCCCACAATTGCATACAAACAAAGATTCCTCCCACATCAAAGTTTCCATCACAGGAAGCTCTTGCTCAGCATGGACTCTCCAGGCTGACAAACCAACGGCAAAACAAAGCCAAAGCTTCCGGGCTTTCTTTCCTGCAGATAAGGGCTGTCATTTCCTCTTTTAAACCCTGCCTCCCAATTGCCAGCCTGACTCCCAAAATTGCATACAAACAGAGATTCCTCCCAGACTAAAGTTGACAGCACAGAAAGCTCTTGCATTTCATGGAGTCCCCAGGCTGACAAACCAACGGCACCACAAAGCCAAATTTTCCAGGCTTTCTTTCCTGGCGATTAGGGCTGTAATTTCGTCTTTTCAGCGCTGCCTCTAAATTACCAGTCCGACTTCCAAAATTGCAGGCAAACAGATTCCTCCCAGACTAAAGTTGAGAACACAGAAAGCTCTTGCTGCCCATGTAGTCTCCAGGCTGAAAAAACAACTGCACCACAAAGCCAAAGTTTACTGTCTTTCTTTCCGGGTGATAAGGGCTGGAATTTCCTGTTGTCAGAACTGCTTCCCAAATGCCGGCCCCATTCCCAAAATTGCATACGGACGAAGATTCCTCCCACACTAAAGATGCGAGCACGAAAATTCTTGCTCCCCATGGAGTACCAAGAATGACACATCAGTTGCACAAAAAAGCCAAATTTTACATGCTTTCTTTCCTGGCGAGAAGGGCTGGCATTTCCTGTTTTCAGACCTGCCTCCCAACTGCCAGACCTCCTCCCAAAATTGCATATAAACAAAGATTCCTCCCACACCAAAGGTGGTAGCACAGAAAGCTCTTGCAGCTCATAGACTCCCCAGGTTGACAAACCAACTCCACCACAAAGCAGAAGATTGCTGGCTTTTTTCCTGGGGATAAGGGCTGTTGTTTCCTCTTTTCAGCCCTGCCTCCCATCTGAAAGACCAACTCCCAAAATTGCATACATACAAAGATCGTCCCACACCAAAGCTGCCAGTACAGAAAGTTTTTGCTGTTCATGGATGCCCCAAGCTGAAAAACCAACTGCAACACAAAACCAAAACTTCCAGGCTTTCTTTCCTGCGGATAAGGGCTGCTGTTTCCTGTTTTCAACCCTTCCTCCCGACTGAGAGCCCGAAATCAAAATTGCAAACAAACAATGATTCGTCCCGCAGAAAAGGTGCCAATATATAAAGCTCTTGCTCTGCATGGAGTCCTCAGGCTGACACACTATCTGCACCAAAAGCCAAAGCTTCCAGATTTCTCTTGCTGGCATGGGGAGACTCCCGCATTGTCCTCTAGGGCACAAGCTTTTGACAATTTTTGAGGAGCACGAGAGGCATAATATCCCTCCGGGTTCAGCACTCCGGGTCAGCCTCGTCTGGTCTGTCCCGGGGCGTGTCCCTGCTGGCAGCAGGAGCACTTCTGCAGGCGACAAAGATAACCTGTCCTGTCCTTATGTCAGGGGCTGTGGCACCAGTACTACGACGAGGTAGGGCATGGGAGAAACACCTTCCTCAGAGAAAGCTTGGATGTGGCATGGCATCTCTCACCTGCTTTGGAGATCATGGAGATGCAGCCTCCGTGAGGAGATCTCTTCTGTGTCCCTCCTCCTGCTCCTCTTGCTCAGAGGACCCGAGAACAGCCAGTGAATCTGAATTGGATTTGCTGGAACCAGCACATCTGCAGCAGGTTGAGGGGCACTCAGAAGCGGGACTTCGTGGTAAAAAACAAACCCTAAGATATCTTTGGAATTTCATGGAATCAAAGGAGGAAAACAAAAGAATTAAACCCAATGACCAGAAACCATTGGATTGACCATTTCTTAGTGTGTCAACTGGGGATACATGGGGTACTCTGCCATGCATGGATCAAAGATCTAGTATAAATTTCGGAATATAAATACAGTGACACTTGAAAACCCCTCCCCCTTCACAAGCAGTCGAGAATTAGGTTATGATTTTGAGGTCAAATAGCATCTTGGGTTTTATGCGTGGAGAGAGACTGCCATCTATCGTCCATTTCTTCTGGGAGGGGAAGTCACGTTCAGAGAGTGGTCTTCTCGCTAAGCAGGCCTAGTAGCTTCTCTGATTGATCTCTCCAACCTCTAACTCCTAAAGCAATCTTTGGTTTTGTGGAGCAGTTGTTTTGTCAGCCTGGACATTCCACGTGGAGCAAGAGCTTTTTGTGCTGGCATCTTTGGTGTGGAAGGAATATTTGTTTGTATGAAATTTTAAGAGTCAGGCTGCAGTTGGGAATAGATCTGAAAACAGGATAAGCAACAGGCCTTATCCTCAGGAAAGAAAGCCTGCGATTTTTGGCTTTGTGGTGCAGTTGGTTTGTCAGCCTGAGGACTCCATGGAGAGCAGGAGCTTTCTATATTGGCACCTTTTCTGTGGGACGAATCTTTGTATGGAATTTTGGGGTCGGGCTGGTCTGAAAAAAGGAAACAACAGCCCTTATCGGCAGGAAAGAAAGTCTGGAAGTTTTGGCTTTGTGGTGCAGTTGGTTTTTCAGCCTGGGGCATCCATGAACAGCAAAAACTTTCTGTACTGGTACCTTTGGTGAGGGAGGATTTTCGTGTGTATGCAGTTTTGGGAGTTGGTCTTTCAGATGGGAGGCAGGGCTGAAAAGAGGAAACAACAGTCCTTATCACCATGAAAAAAAACCTGGAAACTTTTGCATTGTAGTGCAGTGGGTTTTTCAACGAAGATTCCTCCCAAATCAAAGGTGCCATGACAGAAAGCTCTTACTGCCCATGGATTGCCCATGATGGCCCATCAACTGCAACACAAACTCAACGCTTCCAGGTTTTCTTTTCTGGCGATAATGGCGATTGTTTCCTGTTCTCAGCCCTGCATACATACTACCATTCCTCCCGGACAAAATTCAACATGAAACAAGATTCCTCCCAGACAGAATAGGCCAATCTACAAAGCTCTTGCTGCCCATGGAGTGCCCCGGCTGGCCCACCAATTGCCCCAAAAAGCCAAAGCTTCCTGGCTTTCTGTCCGGGGGATAAGGGCTGTTGTTTCCTTTTTTCAACCCTGCCCTGAAGCTGTCAACCCGACTCCCGAAATTTCCTACGGACGAAGATTCCTCCCTAATCAAAGGTACCACGACACAAAACTCTTGTTGCCCATGGAGTACCAAGGTTGACGCAACAACTGCAACAAAAACTCAACAATTCCAGGCGCTCTTTCATAGAGATAATGGCGATTGTTTCCTTTTCTTAGCCCTGCACTCAAACTGCCATTCCTCACGGACAAAAGTCAACAAGAAAAAGATTCCTCTCAAACAGAATAGGCCAGTCTACAAAGCTCTTACTGCCCATGGACTGCCCAGGCTGACCACTAATCCAAAAATTGCCGACTTTCTGTCCGGGGGATAAGGGCTGTTGTTTCCTGTGTTCAGACCTGCCTCCCAACTGCCAGACTCACTCCCAAAATTGTTTTCAAAGATTCCTTCCACACCAAAGATGTCAGTACAGAGAGCTCTTGCTCCCCATGGAGTAGCCAGAATGTCTCACCAGCTGCACCACAAAGCCAAAGCTTCCAGGCTTTCTTTCCTTCAGACAAGGGCAGTCATTTCCTGTTTTCGACCCTACGTCACAACTGACAGCCCGACTCCCAAAATTGCATAAAAACAAACATTCCTCCCAGTCTAAAGTTGACAGTACAGAGAGCTCTTCCTGCCCGTGGAGTGTCCAGGCTGACAAACCAACTGCACCAAAAAACAAAAGCCTCCAGGCTTTCTTTCCTGGCGATACGGGCTGTCATTTCCTGGGTTAAGCCGTGGATCCAAATTCTCAGTCGAACTCCCAAAATTATATATGGACGAAGATTCCTTCTACTCTAAAGTTGCCAGCACAGAAAGCTCTTGCGGTCCATGGAGTCTCGAGGTTGAAAAACCAACTGCACCACAAAGCGAAAGACTGCTGGCTTTCTTTCCTGGTGAAAAGGGTTATCATTTCCTCTTTTCAGACCTGTCTCGAAATTGCCAGCCCTACTCCCACAATTGCATACAAACAAAGATTCCTCCCACATCAAAGTTTCCATCACAGGAAGCTCTTGCTCAGCATGGACTCTCCAGGCTGACAAACCAACGGCAAAACAAAGCCAAAGCTTCCGGGCTTTCTTTCCTGTAGATAAGGGCTGTCATTTCCTCTTTTAAACCCTGCCTCCCAATTGCCAGCCTGACTCCCAAAATTGCATACAAACAGAGATTCCTCCCGGACTAAAGTTGACAGCACAGAAAGCTCTTGCATTTCATGGAGTCCCCAGGCTGACAAACTGTTATAGATTAGGAAATCAGGGGAATTTTCCTTCCCCCTGCCCCACTCCAAGGGAGAAGAAACGAAGTGAGGGGGGGGAGGGAGGTTATTAACATTACCAAAGATTTAGCCAGGCTGGGCTAACGACTCATTTGGAGAAAGAAAAGGAAGAGGCGGGGCAGGTGGGACTCTGGCCAGAAGGGGAGAGGCAGTGGGTGTGTGTGTGGCTGGCTCTCTGGGGTGCAGACAGGCATTTTCGTTGGGGGGGGGGACCGGAGGTCTAGCTTGTTTTGGCTGTTAATCCTGGGGAGCTCGACCTCCCATCCTGCTGGCTTCAACCTGCCTGACTGTCCCGCCCGCCGGAGCTGCTGTGTTTCATCGGAGAGTTTTTGCTTGCCCGCGGGAGAGGAGGAGGAGTTTTTGGATACACTACCACCTGAGACTGCAGTGAGTCCTCGCCACTTGAGACAGCGGTGAGTTCCCGTGGGAGTGTGCTGCCTGCCTTCCTTGTCGCCCCCACGGAGGCGAGGACCCCCCTCATCTCCTTCTCGGTTTCCCCACGCGGTCCGGGACCGCTCTCTCCGGTCCCCTCTTCCCGCGGGTGACTGACGGAGCCCACAGCGCCCCCTGCCGACCGTGACCGGGTACTGCAGGTCCTACAGCTCCAGCGGCCCAACAGCGCCCCCTGCAGGCCGCAATTAGGACTGTGCTAAAGGACAGAGGAGTATTCTTTTAGACTTGTTGTTGTGGTTGTTGTTGCTGGTGTTGTTTTGTTTGGTGTTACTGTTTTGTTTTTTTTTTTTTCATTTTTTGCCAACATTCATATATTTCTTAATAAAGGGTTGTTATTTCTTCTGTTTCTCCACATTTTCCTCGAGTAAAGCCCCTTAATTTGACATTACAATTGCAGAGAGAGAGGAGTTTGGTCTACCTCACAACTCACCCTCTTTAGCAAACAGTCTAGTCTCTCTAGACTGAGACATTTTTGGCGCCCAATGTGGGGCCTAGAAAGAGGAAAGGTGGAAAAAGAATAACTACCCTTTGTGTGATTGACACGCGTTTTTGAACTTGTAGGCACCATGATATTAGGGGTTGTTGCTTTCCTCTGGCATATAACCATGCCAAGATACCTGTCCCACCTGTTAACGTGTTTCAGTTCGGATACTAGTACTTACATTGCAATAAGTACTTTTGAGTTTGTGCTTTGGGTATATGACACGGCAAATTCAGCACCTGTGATTTTCATCCGGAACATATCCTCAGGGATACACTACTGCTCCAGCCTAAGCTGCTTCCTCTGGGGTTTTAAGGATAATAGTACCCATCCTTATGGAGACACACAGGGGCATGCACGTGCCCAACCTTTTATTCAGTTCCCTTTTGGATACAATACAATGTCCTCTGGGAAGTTTAAATCATTTTTAGATGTATGAGACATTTCAATTGTTGGGCTTTTCATCCTAAATTGTGCCACTATAGCATACCTGATATACCAAGCCAAGGCCAAGAATTACCGAGAAGGTGTTCAGGAGCCTGACCCAGGGATGGAAAACCTCGAGTGACGTGGGTTATGGGAGGACATGGGTAAATTCCTAGAAAGTTGCTCAACTCCCATGACATGGAAACTTACCCTTGAACAACTCCTGAACCCTATAAAAATAATGAAAGCTGTGAGGGAGAGGGGTCGTGATGGATCCATGGAGAAGCAGGTGACAGCTGCATGTGGGGTCTTGGCCATTGCCTACAGGAAGTTGCTTGGTATGGTGCAGCATTCCCAGGGGAAAGGAAAAGACGAGGACAAGATGCCTAATACCAAGGTGACTCAGGATAAGGCAAAAACTAAGGGGCAGACTAAACCAACGGAGGTTGCCACTATCCACAGGAAGAAATGTAAAGCCAAATCAGTTCGCCTAGTTGACGATGATGGAGAGGCAGGGTCCTCACAAGCAGCTGCTCCAGAGACAGAAATCATCACTGAGTCTTTATCGTATAATAACCTCCGGAATCTACGGGCAGATGTTGCTCGTCGTCCGAGTGAGCCCGTTCTGGCCTGGATGATCCGAGTTTGGGACTCTACAGGTGATGCAGTAAACCTTGATGGTGGTGAAGCGAGGTTCCTGAGGTCCATTGCCCAAGATGTGGGTATTGAGGAGGTGTTTGTGAGGGAATCGAAGCCCCTGTCTCTCTGGGCACGGCTCGTGGATGGTGTGAGAGAGAGGTTCATTTACAGAGATTCCTTGCAGGCAGATCATTACACCAAGAGCTGGAAGACCATCGATGAAGGAATCCTACGGCTGAGAGAAATGGCATTGCTGGAAGTACTGTTTGGGGGGGATGGGCAACCTACCAACGATCCTGACAAGGTTAAGTGTACACCACAGATGTGGTGGAGCTTTACACGTATGGGGCCATCCATACATAAAGGTTACCTGACATCACTGGAGGCTGGGGAGAAGCGGGAGCCAGTGATGTCTGTAATAAATAAACTTCGGTTGTACGACAGTATGATCGGAGGACCGATACAGGCCCGTATCTCCTCTGTAGAGACAATAGTTAATGAGCTCAAGGAATTAACTACAAGGTTGAAAGAGAAGATTGAGAGAAACAATCTCCATACGGCCCCAGTGAGAACCAGACGCCCCCCAGCTAGAGAGAACAGACAGACTTCACGAACTGAGTTGTGGTACTTCCTAAGTGACCATGGAGAAGATATGAGGCGGTGGGACAGGAAACCTACCCGGGCCCTAGCAGCCCGAGTACAAGAGTTGAAAGAGAAAGAAAAGGGGAAGTCTGCGAAAGTGAGTGCCGTACCAGTATCCTGCGGGCAGGGATCTGACTCGGTAGAGGGCACCTCCCGTCGACGTTCACAAGAGGAAAACGATGACTGGCAGAATGAAGACGAGTGTTAGAGGGGCCCTGCCTCTAGCCAGGTAGAGGCACGGGACAACCGTGTGGATCAGATGGCCTGGCACGTCAGACCCACAGAAATATCAGGCTTTGGTTGATACTGGTGCTCAGTGTACGTTAATGCCCTCGGGACATGTGGGACCAGAGACTATTTCCATTTCGGGGGTGACTGGAGGATCTCAAGAGTTGACCATAGTGGAAGCTGAAGTGAGCTTGACCAGGAAAGACTGGCAGAAACACCCCATTGTGACTGGTCCAGATGCCCCATGTATCCTGGGCATTGACTATCTCAAGAACGGGTACTTCAAGGACCCCAAGGGACATAGATGGGCTTTTGGAATAGCTGCTGTGGAGACCGAGGCGGCTAAACAGTTGAACTCGCTGCCCGGCCTCTCGGAGAGCCCTTCGGCCGTAGGGTTGCTGAAAGTCGAGGAACAGCAAGTGCCAATCGCCACTACAATAGTGCATCGCCGGCAGTACCGGACGAACCGAGACTCTGTGATCCCCATCCATAAGATGATCTGTGAGCTGGAGAGTCAAGGGGTGATCAGCAAGACCCATTCACCTTTCAACAGTCCCATCTGGCCTGTGCGTAAGTCTAACGGAGAATGGAGACTGACTGTGGACTACCGTGACCTGAATGAAGTCACCCCACCGCTGAGCGCTGCTGTTCCAGACATGTTGGAACTCCAGTATGAACTGGAGTCCAAGACAGCGAAGTGGTATACCACTATTGACATCGCAAACGCATTCTTCTCCATTCCCTTAGCAGCAGAGTGTAGGCCGCAGTTCGCTTTCACCTGGAGGGGCGTGCAGTACACTTGGAACCGACTGCCCCAGGGGTGGAAACACAGCCCCACCATCTGCCATGGGCTGATCCAAGCCATATTAGAGAAGGGTGAGGCTCCAGAACACCTGCAATACATTGACGACATCATCATATGGGGGGACACAGCAGAGGAGGTTTCCGAGAAAGGGAAGAAAATCATCCAGATCCTCCTGGGAGCTGGTTTTGCCATAAAGAAGAGTAAAGTTAAGGGACCTACCCGAGAAATCCAGTTCCTGGGGGTGAAATGGCAAGATGGGCGTCGTCAGATCCCGACAGAAGTCATCAATAAGATCACAGCCATGGCCCCACCAACCAACAAGAAAGAAACGCAAGCTTTTCTGGGTGCCATAGGTTTCTGGAGGATGCATATCCTGGAGTACAGTCAAATCGTAAGCCCTCTCTATCTGGTTACCCGAAAAAAGAATGATTTCCAGTGGGGCCCTGAACAGCAACAGGCATTCGAACAGATTAAACGAGAGATTGCACATGCTGTAGCCCTTGGACCAGTCAGGACGGGGACAGATGTGAAAAATGTACTCTATTCTGCAGCTGGGAATAAAGGTCTCTCCTGGAGCCTCTGGCAAAAGGTGTCTGGTGAGACTCGAGGTCGCCCACTTGGGTTCTGGAGCCGAAGCTACAGGGGATCTGAAGCCAATTACACCCCAACAGAGAAGGAGATCCTAGCGGTTTATGAAGGAGTACAAGCTGCCTCTGAGGTGATTGGCACAGAAGAACAGCTGCTCTTGGCACCTCGACTACCAGTGCTGAACTGGATGTTTAAGGGAAAGGCCCCCACCACACATCATGCCACTGATGCTACATGGAGTAAGTGGATCGCTCTGCTCACACAGCGTGCCCGTATTGGAAATCTGAATCGCCCTGGGATCCTAGAAGTCATCACAAATTGGCCGGAAGGCGAGAGTTTTGGTCTAGCAGATGAGGAAGCAGAAGAGCAGGCGGTACGGGCTGAAGAAGCTCCAGAATTTGATAAACTACCGAAAGAAGAAGCACGCTACGCCCTCTTCACTGACGGTTCCTGTCGCCTTGTAGGAACGAAGCGCAAATGGAAAGCAGCTGTATGGAGCCCCGCCCGACAAGTTTCAGAAGCTACTGAAGGGGAAGGAGAATCGAGTCAATTCGCAGAGCTCAAAGCTGTCCAGCTAGCATTGGACATTGCTGAACGGGAGAAGTGGCCAAAGCTTTACATCTACACTGACTCGTGGATGGTAGCCAATGCTTTGTGGGGATGGCTGGACAGATGGAAGAAGGCCAATTGGAAACGCGGGGGAAAACACATCTGGGCTGCTGATACGTGGCAAGACATCGCTACCCGAACAGAGAAGCTCGCTGTGAGGGTCCGCCACGTAGATGCCCATGTGCGCAAAGGCCGAGCCAATGAGGAGCATCGCAACAATGAACAGGCAGACCGAGCTGCATGAGTCAAGGTGTCACAGGTGGACTTGGACTGGCAGCACAAAGGAGAGTTGTTCCTAGCATGGTGGGCCCATGATGCCTCAGGCCATCAGGGCAGAGATGCCACCCATAGATGGGCATGAGACCGAGGGGTGGACTTAACCAAGGACATTATTTCCCAGGTTATCCATGACTGTGAGACCTGTGCTGCCATTAAACAGGCTAAGAGACTCAAGCCCCTATGGTATGGTGGACGTTGGAGTAAGTACAGGTATGGGGAGGCCTGGCAAGTCGATTACATCACACTGTCACGAACCCGCCAAGGTAAGCGCTATGTGCTTACTATGGTGGAAGCCACCACTGGATGGTTGGAGACGTACCCGGTGCCTCACGCTACTGCCTGAAATACCATCCTGGGCCTTGAAAAGCAAGTCCTGTGGCGACATGGTACCCCAGAGCGCATTGAATCAGATAACGGAACTCATTTTAAAAACAGCTTAGTTGCCACCTGGGCAGGGGAGCATGGCATCAAGTGGGTGTACCACATCCCATACCACGCAGCAGCCGCAGGGAAAGTTGAACGACATAATGGACTGTTGAAAACCACCCTGAAGGCGTAGGGTGGAGGGACAGACAAGAACTGGGACCAGCACCTAGCAAAGGCTACATGGCTAGTTAACACCAGAGGTTCCATCAACCGAGCCGGCCCTGCCCAGTCAGAGTCCCTCCACACCGTGGATGGAGATAAGGTCCCCGTGATTCACGCGAGGGGTGTGTTAGGGAAAAAGGTTTGGGTTGACCCTACCTCGAGCAAAGACAAACCCATTCGTGGGATTGTTTTTGCCCAGGGGCCCGGCTGCACCTGGTGGGTGATGCAGGAAGATGGAGAAACTCGGTGCATACCTCAGGGAAACCTTACTCTGGGGTGAGCTGGCTGTAACTGTATACTTGTATCTGTATGTAACCCTGCACCTGTATCTGTATGTGTATCTACCTATTAGTGGATGTGTATATAGTTGGAATACTGGATGTACGTATGAGGATCAAAGATTTAACCTGATAAGTGTGGCAGCATGGGGAAGAAAAATTAGGGGTGGATAATGTTATAGATTAGGAAATCAGGGGAATTTTCCTTCCCCCTGCCCCACTCCAAGGGAGAAGAAACGGAGTGAGCGGGGGAGAGGGAGGTTATTAGCATTACCAAAGATGTAGCCAGGCTGGGCTAACGACTCATTTGGAGAAAGAAAAGGAAGAGGCGGGGCAGGTGGGACTCTGGCCAGGAGGGGAGAGGCAGTGGGTGTGTGTGTGGCTGGCTCTCTGGGGTGCAGACAGGCATTTTCATTGGGGAGGGGGACCGGAGGTCTAGCTTGTTTTTGGCTGTTAATCCTGGGGAGCTCGACCTCCCATCCTGCTGGCTTCAACCTGCCTGACTGTCCCGCCCGCCGGAGCTGCTGTGTTTCATCGGAGAGTTTTTACTTGCCCGTGGGAGAGGAGGAGGAGTTTTTGGATACACTACCACCTGAGACTGCAGTGAGTCCTCGCCACTTGAGACAGCGGTGAGTTCCCGTGGGAGTGTGCTGCCTGCCTTCCTTGTCGCCCCCACGGAGGCGAGGACCCCCCTCATCTCCTTCTCGGTTTCCCCAT
Source organism: Manacus candei (assembly GCF_025592945.1). Classification (NCBI taxonomy): domain Eukaryota; kingdom Metazoa; phylum Chordata; class Aves; order Passeriformes; family Pipridae; genus Manacus; species Manacus candei. The sequence continues at coordinate 2,922,787 of NW_026138156.1, read as the reverse complement.
GCGGTCCGGGACCACTCTCTCCGGTCCCCTCTTCCCGCGGGTGACTGACGGAGCCCACAGCGCCCCCTGCCGACTGTGACCGGGTACTGCAGGTCCTACAGCTCCATCAGTCCTACAGCGCCCCCTGCCGACCGTGACCAGGTACTGCAGGTCCTACAGCTCCATCAGTCCTACAGTGCCCCCTGCCGACCGTGACCGGGTACTGCAGGCCCTACAGCTCCATCAGTCCTACAGCGCCCCCTGCCGACCGTGACCGGGTACTGCAGGCCCTACAGCTCCATCAGTCCTACAGTGCCCCCTGCCGACCGTGACCGGGTACTGCAGGCCCTACAGCTCCATCAGTCCTACAGCGCCCCCTGCCGACCGTGACCGGGTACTGCAGGCCCTACAGCTCCATCAGTCCTACAGCGCCCCCTGCCGACCGTGACCAGGTACTGCAGGTCCTACAGCTCCAGCGGCCCAACAGCGCCCCCTGCAGGCCGCAATTAGGACTGTGCTAAAGGACAGAGGAGTATTCTTTTAGACTTGTTGTTGTGGTTGTTGTTGCTGGTGTTGTTTTGTTTGGTGTTACTGTTTGTTTTTTTTTTTCCTTTTTTGCCAACATTCATATATTTCTTAATAAAGGGTTGTTATTTCTTCTGTTTCTCCACATTTTCCTCGAGTAAAGCCCCTTAATTTGACATTACAATTGCAGAGAGAGAGGAGTTTGGTCTACCTCACAACTCACCCTCTTTAGCAAACAGTCTAGTCTCTCTAGACTGAGACACAAACCAACGGCACCACAAAGCCAAATTTTCCAGGCTTTCTTTCCTGGCGATTAGGGCTGTAATTTCGTCTTTTCAGCGCTGCCTCTAAATTACCAGTCCGACTTCCAAAATTGCAGGCAAACAGATTCCTCCCAGACTAAAGTTGAGAGCATAGAAAGCTCTTGCTGCCCATGTAGTCTCCAGGCTGAAAAAACAACTGCACCACAAAGCCAAAGTTTGTTGTCTTTCTTTCCGGGTGATAAGGGCTGGAATTTCCTGTTGTCAGAACTGCTTCCCAAATGCCGGCCCCATTCCCAAAATTGCATACGGACGAAGATTCCTCCCACACTAAAGATGCGAGCACGAAAATTCTTGCTCCCCATGGAGTACCAAGAATGACACATCAGTTGCACAAAAAAGCCAAATCTTACATATTTTCTTTCCTGGCGAGAAGGGCTGGCATTTCCTGTTTTCAGACCTGCCTCCCAACTGCCAGACCTCCTCCCAAAATTGCATACAAACATTGCCCCTAGACTAAAGTTGCCAGCAGTGAAACGCTTGCACCCCGCAGATTTTCCAGAATGACAAAACAACAGCACCACAAAGCCAAAGCTTGCTGGCTTTTCTTTCAGGGGATAAGGGTTGTCGTTTTCAACCCTGTCATTTCGCAGCCTTACTCCTAAAATTGTAAAGGAAAAAAATTTGTATCTCACCAAAGATGCCATACAAAATGGTCTTGCTCCCCTTGGAGACTCCAAGTCGACACACAAAATTGCACAGCCCTTATGGCCAGGAAAGAAAACAAGGAAGCTTTGACTTTGTGGTGCAGTGGGTTTGCAGCCTGGAGACTCCATAGGGAGCAAAACATTTCTCTGGTGGCATCTTAGCTGTGCCAGGAGTCTTTTATGCAATACTGGGAATCGGTCTGGCAGTTGGGAGGCAGGGCTGAGAAGAGGAAATGACTTGCCCTATGGCCCAGAAAGAGAGCAAGGTTTGGCTTTTTGGTACTGCTGGTTTGTCAAAGTGAGGAGTCCATGGGGAGGAAGAGTATCCATGCTAGCATCACTGGTGTGGGAGGAATGTTTGCTTATACGCAATTTTTGGGGATGGGTTGGTAGTTGGGAGGCAGGGGGAAAACAGGATCAATAACCCTTATTGCCAGGAAAAAAGTTTGGAAGCTTTGTCTTTGTTGTGCAGTTGGTGTTTTAGCCTTGTTACTCCATGGAAAGCAAGAGCTTTCTGTACCGGCATCTTTGGAGTGGGAGGAAACTTTGTTCGTATGCAATTTTGGGATGCGGTCTGGCAGTTGGGAGGTATGGCTGAAAAAAAGAAACAACAGCCCTTATCGCCAGGAAAGAAAGATTGGAAAGCTTTGCCTTTGTGGTGCTGTCCGTTTGTAAGCCTGAATATTCCATGGGGAACAAGAGATTTCTGTGCTGGCACCTCTGGTGTGGGAGGAATCTTCATCTTTATGCAATATTGGGAGTCAGGCATTCAGTTAGGAAGCAGGTCTGAAAGCAGGAAACAATAGCCCTTGTCCTCAGGAAAGAAAATTTGGAAGGTTTGGCTTTTAGGTTCAGTTAGTTTATCCGCCTGGACACTCCATGGGGAGCAAAAGCCTTCTCTGGTGGCATCTTCACGGTGGAAGGAATATTTTACGCAATTTTGGGAGTCGGGCTGGCAGTTGAGAGGCAGATTTGAAAACAGGAAACGAGTCCTTATCGTCAGGAAAGAAAATTTGAAAATTTGGCTTAGTAGTTGAGTTGACTTGCCAACCTTGGGTGTCCATGTATAGCAAGAGTTTTTTCCACTGGCATCTTTGTTGTGGGAGGAAACTTTGTTTCGATGTACTTTTGGGAGTCGGGCTGGCAGTTAAAAGGCAGGAAAACAGGAACGCCAGAGAAGAAAGTTTGGAAGCTTTGGCTTTGCGGTGTAGTTGTTTTGTGATTCTGGGCACTCGATGAGCACGAAAAGCATTCTCTGTTGGCGTCTATATGTGGGAGGAATCTTCATAAGTATGCAAATTTGGGAATAGGGCTGGTAGTTGGGATGTCGGTCTGGAAACAGGAACTGACAACCCCTATCCCCAACAAAGAAAGCTTGGAAACTTTGGCTTTGTGGTGCAGTGGATTTTTAAACCTTGGGTCTACATTAAAAAGAAAAGCTTTCTGTTGTAACAGCTTTGCTGTCGGAGGAATCTTTATTTGTAAGCAATTTTGCAGTCGGGCTTTCAGTTGGGCGGCAGGGCTTAAAACATAAAATGATAGTCCCAGGAAAGAAAGATACCACCAGGAAAGAAAGGCTGCAATGCCGCAATCAGGTCAAGACTCTCAGTGCAGGTACAAAAACGAAATTAATTTTATTGATTACAGAGGAGTATATATATCTGAGTATACACTTCAAACAGCCCCTGATTGGTTGATTCTGAGTACACAGCTGGTCTTTCTTAGTTTTCTTTCAAGTCACTCTATCGTACTTAAAACATCCTGGTCTGTGACAGCCCTCAAGTTTTATGACCTTGTTTACTTCGCTTCCTGCGCGGACAAGGTCACTTCGCCCTGGATCAGTCACGACATCTTCTTGAAGAATGGCTTCCACATTACAGTGCCTGTTAATCCCGCAACATCTCCCCCTCTCTTATTAAAAACTGCATCAGCCATACTATGAATTCTACTAGCAAAGCACTGAATAACACAAGGAGCCATACAGAGTACAATTCCAATAATTAATACAATGATACATATCCATTTCAAAACATCCTTGACCCATGCAGATAAACCTAATGATAGTAACCAATCGTCCAAAGGATTTGTGCTCACAGTGATCCTTTTTGCATGTTCTTTCAACCACTTCAATTGCTCCTGGATGGACTCTGAGTGATCTGAGAGATTAAAACAGCAGAGACCTTGGTATTCCTCACAACCTTTTCCTTGTACCAATAGCAAGTAATCGATGGCAGCTCGATTTTGGAGCACAGCCTTGCGCATGCTGCTCATATCTTGTGCCAATTGGGAAAGTACATTAGTGGTGACATTAGCTTGTTTAGCAGTCCAACACGCAAGGTGTTTTAATTGGGTCAACGCTTCCTCTGCTGCGATTTGGGGAATTATGGCAGCAAACACTCGAGCTGTGGTTCCCCACAAGCTTACCTCATCAGAACAGTCTGAGGACAATTGTTCGAGACTTCTACGAGCTCTTTGTGTTTTGCCATGCAGTATGGTTTGCCATTGCTCTTTAGAAGGTGCTAGGAGAGCAAGTTTTCCAAGATAACAAGCTCCCCCATGAGCTTCTTTGGGGATGCCTTGCCACGCTCTATCACCACAGATAAGGTATATTTGATGTGGCATGGAGGTAGCATAGGAATAATTAAGGTGGATGTGGCCTGAACCCCATCCATAAACACGATCAGGAGAACAATATTGGGACGTGTTTTAATTTTTGTGAGGTGTTAACCAGGTACGTCTTTTCTGTTAAATTGTACGATCCAAAAAAGACACATCCTGAACCATTTGATGGTCGACTATCCAGTAGGTTTAACTCCTGAGGATCCCAAGGCAAAGGTTCTTTAAGACTTTTTAACAACATACCTAAGCAATAACTAGCACTTCGTGCAGTACAATTTATACTTACTACATTCTTAGCAAGCTCAAATGGACTTACAGGAACACCGAGTAGGCAAGTCTCAAAAGGATTAGTTGCTGCAGTGAGATGCAAGCAAAAGGTAGAGGTGTTTATCTGAGTTGCCCATTGAATCCACAGATTGTCTTGGGCTTGCGTCTCACCGATGGCAAATAACAGGAGAAGGAAAGAAAGGGTCAGGAAGGTAATGCCTTTTTGATCCACGGTCGAACCCATTTGGCTGGGATCCAGATGGTATCGTTACCTGTAGAGACACAAGCGTAGCCACGACCCCAGGTTATTAATTGCTGTGGACCTTGCCAAGCATTCTGTTTGGGATCCCATATTTCAACAGACACATCTGGATATTGGACAGTAGATGATAAAAAGTGCAAAAGCATTGGTGCTATATATTGCGTTTGGGGAGCTTTTGGTGATTCAACAAGATTTTTCCAATTGTGGACATATAATGCTTTTAGAACTACCTGTTGTGGTGACAGGGTCTGCTCCCCCTCTTTCATTAAAACACGGAATAAACGTTTAAGGTCTTGGTGCTTTCGCTCAACAATAGCTTGACCGGTGCTGTTGTACGGGATACCGGTAGTATGTTGTACATTCCAGCGTGAGAGAAAATCATTGGAATAAGTGCTAGTATAATTTGGGCCATTGTCAGTTTTAATTTCTTCAGGAACACCTAAAACAGCAAAGGCTTGCAGCCAATGTAAACAAGTGGATTTGCTGGAAGTACTCGTTAGTGGCGTAGCCCAGGTCAGTTTACTGAACGTATCCACGGTAACGTGAACATACTTAAATCTGCCAAACGAGGGAACTAATGTAATGTCAGTTTGAAAAAGGGAACGTGATGAAAGGCGGATTGATGAAAAAACGCATGCGATTGTTGAGCGGAAAGGAAAGCAGAGGACTGAACTGCAAGAACACTAACAGCGGTATCAATCATGGCATTACCTTCTGCAAGGATTCCAGGAAGCAGAGAATGACTTCTCAAATGAGTTACAAAAACAGGGTGGTGTCTAAGATTAACAACATTTAGTAATTCTAGTAACAGATCAGCAATGACAGGGTTAGCTACTTTTCCCAAAAGAGAGTCTTCGATACGGTTAACAATAGAATAAACATATAAAGAATCAGTTACTAAATTAAAAGGTACAGTAGAAAAGGTAACAAATGCTAATACAACAGCTTTTAGCTCAAGGACTTGCACAGAAACATTTGGAAGTGAGTCAGTAACAACTTTCCAGTTGCTGTCCTGTAAATAAGCATAACCATATTTGTGAGTACGTCCACTAGCATCTGTAAAAACAGTAAGAGCATCTGGGAGGGGAGAGTCAGAGAGGATTTTCAAGGGTACAAATGGGAGATTGGCTGAAAATATAGGAGACGCAGGAAAATGATTATCAATGTTTAATCCAACTATAGCTGTAGCAAAGGTGACAGAAATATCTGCCCATTCCTCGACCAATTGCAGGTTAGAAATAGGCAAGATAAGGTAATCAAGATCCTTACCAAATAAAAAACGAGTCCTATGTTTAGCTTTGAACAGCAAATCGCCTAATTGATCTACTCTTTTCTGGATTTCTGTTGTTGGGGTGGATTTTGTAAATACCCATTCAAGAATATAGCATGTTTTGTGATCAGCCTCTAGTTGCCCAATAAGGGCAAAAAATTCTCTCGCAACATTGAGGACAAACAGATAAAGAGGTAAATGCGCATCATAGCGATGGGAACACACGTTCTCTAATTTCGTAGAGATATGTTGAAGAGCTTCTTGTGCAGCTGGAGTTAGAGTCCTGGGCTCTGCTATAGAGGTTGAATTTTTAAGGAGGTCGATTAGTGGCTCTAATTCTGTATTAGAAATTCCAACCCTAGGGTGAACGCTTTGAATGTCCCCAAATAACTTTTGAACATCATTGACTGTTTGAATTGTAGGATGAAGTGATAATTTTAAAGGCCGAAAGCGATTTTTCGTGACTTCAAAACCCAAGTAATGCCAGGGATCTATCTGTTGAATTTTTTCAGGAGCAACAGATAGGCCCCAATTTTGTAATTCTGACAATAATTCATTTTGTTCCTTTTCTGGTAGGGGTTTAGGACTGGCCACAAGGATATCATCCATATAGTGATAGGTAATGTAATTGGGGTGGCTTTGACGCCAATTTTGTAAAGCTTGATTGACATACCATTGACAAATGGTTGGACTGTTTTTCATACCTTGCGGTAATACAACCCATTTTTATCTCGCCATGGGTGCAGAATTGTTGATTTGAGGAACACTAAAGGCAAAACTTTTAGTATCATCAGGATGAAGGGGAATGCTAAAAAAGCAATCTTTAATGTCAATAATGAACAAGGAGTAATCTTTAGGAAGACCAGCTGGAGAAGGAAGGCCAGGTTGGAGTGCTCCTAAAGGAAGCATTTGGTTATTCACTTCTCTTAAATCATGTAAGAATCGCCATTTACCTGATTTCTTTTGAATAACAAAGACAGGTGTATTCCATGGACTCTGAGAAGGGGCGATGTGTTTTTTCTCCAGTTGTTCTTGTACTAAAATATGTAATTGTGTCAATTTTGCTTGAGAAAGTGGCCACTGAGCAACCCAAATAGGGTCATCGTTTATCCAGCCTAACTTGATCAGTGGTTGCCCTTGGAGTTGCTCAGTGGCCCCTACTAAAAATGGTTAGAAGTGAGAACCATACGCCATTGACTCAAAGCATCACGACCCAATATCCATAAAGTTGTCTGCAAAATATATGGACGTACAGAAGCGACGTTGCCTTCATTATCTGAGATCTGAACAAAATTTTGACTTTGAATGGTTTGGGTTATTCCGGAGACACCCAGAATAGATTCTTTTGTCGCATGTTTTAACCAAGTATCTGGCCATGCATCTGCTGGAATTTTAGTAACATCAGAACCCGAATCCAGCATCATTTCAGCTCGTAAGTGAACCGCAGGGTCATCTGCAGAAGTGACAAGGACTGATCGGAGTGGTTTGTTATTTGAGAGTATTTCTGTGAAGGCAACTAAAGGTCCTGTACTTCCAAAACCACCTGTTCTTTCAGTGTTAGTGATACAATGCTGAGGCACCTGGGGATAAAACGGTATTAGTTGAGCAATTTTACTGCCTGTAGGGAGAAAAAAGGGTGGATGTAAAACTCTCAACATAATTTGAACAACACCATTATAATCAGTATCAATAACACCAGGTTGAACAAAAAGCCCTTGTTTGGTGGCAGAGGAACGTCCTAAAAGTAAAGCGGCAAGTCCGTTTCCAATGGGTCCCTTAAAAGTGGTAGGAATTAAATGAACTGAATCATCTGTGATAGTTACAGATTGAGAAGTTACCAGGCCAAGCCCTGCACTGCCCCGGGTGGCTGCTTCGGCAGCGTACTCGAGTTGGGGGGTGTTTGGATAGGGTTCACCGCCGCACCCCCCACGCGGCTCCTGAAGTTTCCCTGGTTTTGCTTTGTTGGTCCAAGTAAGGGTGTCCCATCCTTTCTGAATTTGGATCGGCTATCCGCAGCTCTGTGACCGGGTTTTTCACATCGGTGACACATTCCTGTAAAAGAACTCATAGAAATAGCTTTAAATCCCCCCTTAAAGCTCTGGGGACACTGTTTACGAAAGTGTCCAAGCTGTCCGCAGCTAAAATATTTTTCCGGATTTTTATCTCCAGGACCTTGCAGCTGTGCTTTTGTAAGCGCAACAGCTAGAGCAGAGGCATGAATAGTTGCTTTCTCTTTCTCTAGCTCTAAAGGAGCTCGAGCACACTGTTCAATAATTTGAGTAAGAGAGACCCCTGCTGGCAGAATAGTGATCATCCTTTTGCAAGCTGTGTTAGCATTCTGAACAGCTATTTCCCGCACCATAGTGTCTTTCATGTTATGTGGTATGTCCGGTGCTACTTCAACTCCTTCTTTCACTCTATCCACAAAGGAGTGGAAAGGTTCATCATCCTGTTGCCTAATATGTAGATAAGGCTGCTTTGGTTTACCCATCTGTGGTAATGTCATGAAGGCTTCGAGAGCAGCTGCTTTGCTTTGTGCAAGAACACGAGCGTCCAGGGCGGCTTGCATCTACTGGTCTACAAATTGCCCTTTTCCCATTAATTGATCTAAAGTAGCAGTACGCAGGGGATCTCCGACTGGCAAATCTAAGTTCGCTACCTGAGCTACCTCCAATCTCTCTTGCCATTTTGTCAAAAACAGTAAAAAACTTGTGGGTCCCAAAATTAACTCAAAAATGCTACGTAAATCAGCAGGTACCAATTCCTGATAGCGAATGATTGTTTCAACTTGTTTTTTGACTAATCGGTTATCTATACCATAGTCAATTACTGCTTTTTGGACTCGTGTGATTAGATTCCAATCCAGAGGTGCCCATTGCCGTTGGTTCCCCTGTACAAGCACAGGGGCTGCGGTAAAGCTAAAATCACCTGTGAGTTCTGCATTTGTAATGATTCCCCTCCATCTCTTGTGATGATCAAAATTCGGATCACGGGGAGGTACTGAATTATCAGGTAAGGGAACCTTGGGGGTAGCACCCGTGTCCACAAGGGATCGCCCTGGTAGTGTTCGTTTTGGCAGCGGCGATTTGTTCCACCAATCTTGTAATTTTTGCGGCAAACTTTGATTCTGACTCGCTGAAGGAGCTACATCATCATACACATCTGGAGGATAGTGTTTCTGATAAGCAACTATCTCTCCGCACTTAACGGGGGTGCTCCCTTTGAAGTAAGAAAATCATCAGCGGTCTCTTCATCCCAGTGTCTTTGTTTAACCATATTAATGACCCAGCAACGTCGTTCAGGAGAAATGCCTTCCACAACAAATTCCTTATTTAATTGCTGTTCAATATTTTTTAGTCCCTCAACGATTGCTTTATGGGCTGCTTTATATTGACTCTTTATTGCAGGCTTAGTCGCATCTTCCTTATCCAAAGCTTTCATTTCTTTTAACAATTTTGTCATGACATTTTTTTGGGCTTGCAAAAGCGTTGATAGAGTAGGATTAGTTTCAACTTCCATAGGTTCAGACGGCAGTAGAACATGGGCTGGGTCAGCCGGGGGTGCGGAAAGCACGGGTTCGGGCGGGGGATTCCACGGGGGAATAAGATCGTCATATGGTCCCCGTTCAGCTGCTGCAGCAGTATAAGCTGGCACCCCGAGGTCGATGAGAGACTCTTCCGAGTCCTCCTCGGCATATTCAGGGTTAATATCTGAGCCGGCTGCGGGAGGGGGGAGCTCTTCCACCTCCGGTGCAGGCGGCACTGGGGTGGCAGCTGCTGTAAACACAGCAGCACGTACAACGACTTCTACACTCGCTTCAGCACCTAACCGTTCAATAAACAATCGGACCTGCCGATATGTCGGCGCAAGAGCCTTGGCTTCTTTATTATTTATTTGCACCGTTTCCCATAATTCTGCCCCAACTTTACGCCAGGCATCATCCTTAAAAACGTCCGTGGAATCATGCAAAAATCCGCGGCGTTTCGCCCAGAATAATAAGTCCACTACTTGAGTACGCGACAAAGTGTCATCTGCCTTTTTCCCCAAGTTCATTACTGCATCAACAGTAGCACGCTCTACTGCAGAAATAGACAACCCCATCCCGAGCAATTCAAATCAGCCTCGATGGGCTCCGACTCACCGGTCGACTGTGGCCAAAAACACGTCTCTCTCGGACGTCCGGTCGCAACCGCACCTCGGGAATTTGCAGGTATCAAGTTGCACAGAGCAGTATCACGTCGCGGGGTCACCAAGATGCCGCAATCATGTCAAGACTCTCAGTGCAGGTACAAAAACGAAACTAACTTTATTGATTACAGAGGAGTATATATATCTGAGTATACACTTCAAACAGCATCTGATTGGTTGATTCTGAGTACACAGCTGGTCTTTCTTAGTTTTCTTTCAAGTCCCTCTATCGTACTTAAAACATCCTGGTCTGTGAAATCCCTCAAGTTTTATGGCCTTGTTTACTTCGCTTCCTGCGCGGACAAGGTCACTTCGCCCTGGGTCAGTCACGACATCTTCTTGAAGAATGGCTTCCACATTACAGCGCCTGTTAATCCCGCAACACTGCAAGTTTGGGTTTTTTGGTGTAGCTTGTTTGTCAGCCTTGACACTCCATGGGCAGGAAGAGCTTTCTCTGTTTGCAACTTTAGTCTGGGAGGAATCTTTGTATGCAATTTTGGGGGTCTGTCTGTCAGTTCGGTGGTACGCCTGAAAACAGGAAATGACAGCTCTTATCACCAGTAAAGAAAGCCTGGAAGCTATGGCTTTGTGGTGCAGTTGGCTTGTCATCACTGAGACTCCATGGGGAGAAAGAGATTTCTGTGGTAATATATTTGTTGTGGGAGGAGTCTTTGTTTATATCCTGTTTTGCGTGTCGGGCTGTCAGTTGTTTTGTAGGGCTGAAAATGGGAAATGACAGCCCATATCTCCAGAAAAGAAAGCTGAGTGGAGTCAGCGCTGATTGGTCCGTGTCACCCTAACGCTAACCCCAACCCTAACCCTAACACTGACACTGACCCTGATCCTAAAGCCTAACCCTAACCCTAACCCTAAACCTAACCCTAACCCTAACCCAAATCCTAACCATAACCCTAACTAACCCTAGCACTTGCTAACTCGAAACCCAAACCCTAATACTCTGCATAACCTTAACCTTAAACCTAACCCTAACCTTAACTGTATTACTTGCAGTGTCTTTTTTAAGGTTAGTGTTAGGGAACAGGGTTCTCCCATAGCTTGCAGTCTCTTTTTTAGAGTTAGGGTTAGGGAACTGACTTTGCGCATAGCTTGCAGTTACTGTGTGGATCAATCAGCGCTGACTTTGCCCAGTAGGCGGAGCCAGTGATGCAGAAAAATCAGCGCTGACTCCCCCTATTGACTCTGCCCAGTGGGCAGGACCAGTGCTCTATATAAGAAGAGTACATACCGGACGAGTGGGAGGAGTCTTTGTTTTCATGCAAGTTTGGGAGCTGTTCTGTCAGTTGGGAGGCAGGGCTGAAAACGTGGAACAACAGCTCTTTTCCCCAAGGAAGAAAGTCTAAAAGCTTTGGGTTTTGGTGCAGTTTGTTGGCCAGTCTGGAGACTCCATGAACTGCAAGAGATTTCTGTACTGTCAACTTTCATCAGGCAGAAATCTTTTTTTGTACGCAATTTTGGGAATCGGGCGGTTAGTGGTGAGGCAGGGTTGAAAACAGGAAACGACAGCCCTTATTGCTAGGAAAAAAGGCTGGAAGCTTTGGCTTTGTGGTACAGTTGTTTTGTCAGCATGGAGACTCCATAGGGAGGAAGAGTTTTCTGTGTTGGCATCTTCGGTGTGGGAGGAATCTTCATCCTTACGCAATATAGCAGTCTGTGTGGCAATTTAGATGCAGGGCTGAAAACAGAAAATTACAGACCTTTTCCTCAGGAAGGAAAGCCAGCATCCGTTCTAGCATCTTTGGTGTGGGAGAAATATTTGTTTATATGTAATTTTAGAAGTCTGGCTGTCAGTAGAGACGCAGGTTTGAAAACACTACATAACAGCCTTTATCACCTGGAAAGAAACCCTGGAAGCTTTGGTTTGTGTTGCACGTTGTTTGTCAGCCTGGAGACTCTGACCTACCTCTGCCCCAGATAACTCCGTCTCTCTGCTCCGACCGGTCTTCTCCTCTCCCTCTTCTACCTTCTTATCCCTCCCCTGCCCTCCTCAACAAGTTCCTCCCCGGCACTGTACAGTTGAAACTCATGCAGATGTGCTGGTTCCAGGAGCAGGAGGAGGGACACAGAAGAGATCTCCTAAAAGAGACTGCATAGCCATGAAGTCCAAAGAGGGTGGCAGATGCCATGCCAGGTCCAAATATTTTCTGTGGATGGTTCTTCTCCCATGCCCTGCCTCGCCGTAGCACTGGTGCTATAGTCCATGACAAAACATAAGTCGTCTTTGTAGCTAGCAGGATTGCTCCTGCTTCCAGCAGAGATGATCCCAGGGACAGGAGAGGAGAGGCTGGCACTGGGTGCTGAGCCCAGAGGGATGTCGTACCTCTCCTTCTCCTCGACCATTCTCAAAAGTGCGTGCTGTGGAGGACAATTCAGGAGTCTCCCCGGGCCAGAAAACGAGATATGAAAGGGAAGAGATGATGGACACGGAAAAAAAATCATGGTCTGTCAATCTTGAACACCTCGATACCAATCCTCATTCCTGCCTACTAGCCCGACCCCGCCGCCTAAGCGGTGAAGGGCTCCTACCGCCGCTGTAGCTTGCCGTCCTCATCCAGCCCGCACCTGACGAGAACCCGAGAGGCACCGGCGCCCGTCACAGTACCCTGGCTTAGTTGGATGAGGAGGGCATGGGAGGGATAAGAAGGGAGAAGAGGTGGAGAGGAGGCGGCCCGGCCGGAGCAGGGAGCCAGAGGCCAGGCGGTGGATCGGCGGATGCGACCCTCGGAGGAGCGGGACTGGCGGATCTGGCCGCGGTTCTGCTCGGTACGCAGGGCTGGCTGCCGGGGACCGTGGGGGCCGCGGCTGAGGGTTTAGTGTAGTTCCCTCCAGGCTGCCGTCCTGCCCGGCAGGTTCTTCACAGAGCTCACTCTCCGAACTACCCTCCCGTCTGTCCCTCCCTCTGCTCCATGAAGCATTCCCTCGGAAATCTCACCTGTCTTATTTTTGTCTGGCCGTTCTGTTTCCCTTGTTTTACTTTCATTCTTCAGAGAACTCGTGTAGTCCGTGCCCTGTGTAGTAGTGAAACGCCCTTTTTTCATAGAAGCGTTATATTGCTGCGCTATAGAAACAATTAACCGAGTTGTGCATTGTTAAAAAAATACCATGAAAGCTCCAAAAACGACAATGTCAATGAATCCGCATTTGACTGGGCTTTGGAATACAGCGCCGTATCCCCAGGACCGGGCCCGGAGAGTTAGAGGAAGACTCAACGACCACCTCCCGAAAAGGACGGCAGCCTCGTCAGAGCCCGCAGCTCTCTTAACCCTTTAGCAGCGCACACAAGGAGTTCGAGGTTGTGACCAGGGAGCTGCCAATAGAAATGGATAAAATCGACGATTTGTAGGTTTTGTGTGAGAATTTGATGGTTATTTCACTGCCCTCTATGGTCTCTACCAATAGGTGCTGCTGCCCCTGGGCTCTGCCTGCAGACACTGGGGAGGAGATAAAGAAAAAATCCTTCAGAATTGCTTTTAACACAGGATGTTTTTTCCCAGAAGAAAGGACACAGAATCAGTCAGGACCATACGGAGAAGAATTTGACGAGAATGTCAAAGCGTACAGTTGTGGAAGTGTCCATTGGAATTTGCTGGAGAGTTGAGTGAGGGAAAGGGAGAAGTATTGGTGGAGTCACTGAAGAATGGGAAGCTGCGGGACAAAGTAAAGAAAGACAGAAAGGAAAGTAGGAAAGGGGAAGGAAGAACTGCAGGAGGTCTCTGAAGGACAGAGCAATGGGAGTGGCTCGACAAAAAAAGACCGGGGTGTGTTCCGAAGGAATGCTTTTTGGAGCGGTGGGGAAGGATGGGAGGATAGTTCGGAGACTGTGCTTTGTGAAGAACCTGCCAGGCAGGACGGCAGCCTCGAGGGACATGCACGGCCACCCTAGCTGCGACCCTACTCTCCCCAGGCGCCCTTCCGTCCCCGGGTGGGAGCCCTGCGCACCGAGAAGAACCGTGGTCAGATAAACCTTTCCCACTCCTTCGAGCACCGCATCAGCCGAACAACCGCCCCGCCTCTCGCTGCACCCGAAAGCCCCGACTCTCTACGCTGGCCGGGGCGTGATTCTTCGCATCCTCCCCCTCCTCCGCCTTCTTGTTCCTCCCCTGCGCTCCACCAGACCCCACCCGGCGTTGTCACGGCGCAGGATCCTCCCGGGCTCTCTTCGGGTGCATGCTGGATGCAGAAGGCAGGTGACAGCGGCAATAGCGGGGTGACGACAGGGGGTCTGAACCGCGGAGGCGGCAAGATCGTGCTACGTGGCGGGGAGACCCTTTGTATCGGGGAGCTCAAGATTGACAGTCAATGAACTTTATCCGTGACCATCATCTCTTCCCTTTAATGTCTCTTTTGCTGGCCCTGGGAGACTCCTGAATTGTCCTTTACGGCATTCTGTTTTGAGAATGGTCGAGGGGCACGAGAGGAAGAAAATGTCTCCCGGTTCAGCATGCAGCGTCATCCTCTCCTTGCCTGTCCCGGGGATCATCCCTGCTGGAAGCAGGAGCATTTCTGCTATCTACAAATACGACTTATGTTTTGTCATGGATTGTGGCACCTTCCCCAGAGAAAGCTCGGACGCGGCATGGCATCTCCCACCTTCTTTGAACTTCATGGAGATGCAGCCTCCATGAGGAGTTCTCTTCTGTGTCCCTCCTCCTGCTCCTCTTGCTCAGAGGACCCGGGAAAAACCTATCACATCTGAACTGGATGTGCTGGAACCAGCACATCTGCAGCAGGTTGAGGGGCACTCAGAAGCGGGACTTCGTGGTAAAAAACAAACCCTAAGATATCTTTGGAATTTCATGGAATCAAAGGGGGAAAACAAAAGAATTAAACCCAATGACCAGAAACCATTGGATTGACCATTTCTTAGTGTGTCAACTGGGGATACATGGGGTACTCTGCCATGCATGGATCAAAGATCTAGTATAAATTTCGGAATATAAATAGAGTGACACTTGAAAACCCCTCCCCCTTCACAAGCAGTCGAGAATTAGGTTATGATTTTGAGGTCAAATAGCGTCTTGTGTTTTATTCGTGGAGAGAGACTGCCATCTAGCGTCCATTTCTTCTGGGAGGGGAAGTCATGTTCAGAGAGTTGTCTTCTCACTAAGCAGGCATCATAGATTGATAAATCATCTGATTGATCTTTGGGACCTCTAACTCATAAATTAAATATTCTACGACCAACTAAGACATTGGTCTTAGAACTTCCTATTTGCTTAAACAACATTTATTTGTCTTTCTTCTCAACAGAACAATCTCTTATTAAAGAAGTTTTCTGAGGCATGTCAGCTAATTTCTTGGAGATGGGCATACGATACACTCACCCTCTCTTAGATTCCATGTGTTATCTACATTCTCTCTCCTAAAAATAACTGATGTCTTAAAAGAATTAGGATATCATTTTTATCTAAGATAAATTTTCTGATGTATTAAGTCGTTTATAAAGGAGATCCTCTCTCATTTTAGTGCCATTGTGACAATATGGGTCTTCACGTAACACCTGGAACACTGAACACTGCAGATTCCCCTGGAATCAAAGGGTCATTGTGACACTCTAGGGCCTCATGGCAATCATTCACCAGAGGAAGTTAAACAAGGGCAAGTGCCAGATTCTGTCCCTGGAATGGGGCAACCTGGGTTGTACGGACAGACTGGGAATGACATACTGCATAACAGTGCTTAAAAATGGTCTCTGGGGTCGTGGTGGATGGTCAGATTTCCAAGAGTCAGTGGTGCCCAGGCGGGGGCTCAGTGCTCAGTCACACAAAGGTTTTCAGACACACGAGTGCTTCCCTTGCACACACCCAGACAGACAGTTCATGGCAGTATCTCCTGGGGCTCCTGCTGCCAAGCCCGGAGCCTAGATACAATTCAGCACTTGTGGGATGCCACTTGCTCTGCCATAATCTGAGAAGCCCCACGGCCTGAGGGATGGGCAAGGGGATCTCTGTCCACAGAAGCACTTCCCAAAGCTGCATCCAGGGGCTTTGCCAGGGTTTATTACCGTAAATGCAAAGTGACACTGAGACATTCTTTGTCCCACATAACTTCAAGGCTCCCCCAGGAGGTTGATGGCAATTGCACTTGTTCATGTTCATCTCCCCACACCAACGCCAGGTCTGTACTCAAGACTTGTCTCTTCAATACAAAGAGAGTCACACTCACTTTCCCTTCCGTGTCTTTGCAGGGAAGGTTAAACAATTTCTGTGGGCTGGATGAGAATCCAGTGCATATGGGAATGGACCACACCCTTCCCTGGTGGTCCTTCATATCCTCCTACTGAGTTAAGAGCGATGAGTAAGATAATGGAACTTATGGCTGTACCTCAGAGTGCCTGTCAAACTGCTGCAGATGTGCTGCTTCCAGCATATCCAGTTCAGGTGGGACAGGCTGTTCCCTGGTCCTCTGAGTAAGAGGAGAAGGAGGAGGGACACAGAAGAGCTCTCCTCTCGAAGGCTGTATCTCCATTAAATCCAAAGTAGGTGGGACATGCCATGCCACGTCCGAGTGTTCTCTGAGGGAGGTGCGTCTCCCAAGCCTTTCCTCGCCGTAGCACTGGTGCCACTGTCCCTGACAAAAGCCCCGGTTATCTTTTTCACCAGCACAAGTGCTCCTGCTGCCAGCAGGGATGCTCCCCGGGACAGGTCAGGAGAGGCTGAAGCTGGGACGGGTGTTCTGCCTCTCGTGCTCCTCAAAAATTCTAAAAAGCGTTTGACGTGGAGGACAATTCTGAAAAAGAGAGATGAGAGGTAAGAGATTATGGCCACGAAAAAAGCTCATGGTCTGTCAATCCTGGGATCCTCGATAAAAATCCTCACCTCTGCCACCTAGCCCGTCCCCGCCAACTCCGCGAGGAAGAGCTCCTACCGTCGCACAGCTGCCACCTCTGTCACCTGCCCTCCGCATCCAGCCCGCACCCGTCGGTGTCGGGCAGAGTACCCGGGGTAAGTTGGATGAGGAGGACGGGGCACGGAAACGAAGACAGAGGATGGAGAGGAGGTAGAGAGGAGGCGGAGAGGAGGCGGCCCTTCCGGAGCACAGAGTCGGGAGTTTCGGGGACAGTGAGAGGCCGGGGGACGGATCGGCTCATTCGGCGCTAGCGGCGAGTGGGACTTGCGGCGCTGACCACGGTTCTGCTAGGTGCGCAGGTTTGGCATCCGGGGAGAGTGGGGTCGCAGCTGGGGTGGCCGTGCACGTCCCTTGATGCTGCCGTCCTTCCTGGCAGGTTCTTCACAGAACTCACTCTCCGAACTATCCTCCTGATTGTGCGTCGGTGTCATCTACTGAGTCCTCATCCTCTTCCCTCAGACTTTTCCTTTTGGGAAAATTCTGTCCTTACCACAGCTGGGACTCTGACATCCCGGAGCCTTACTGGAGCCACGTTCCTCTCTCACACTGTGTATTTTCCCAGCAGAGCAAGGTACATCCAGAGACCCTGGACTGCTGCCCAGCAAGGTTTATCTCCCATTCCTGGGCAGCTGGGAGACAGGCGTTTTTCCCGGGCGGAGGAAGAAAGACAGGCAGGAAGCTATAGCGTCGGAGGAGACCCATATTCCCCGAGGGAGCTGCAACCAGCCCAGAGAGCTGAGAGCAGCACACCAAAATGTGAAACTTGAGGGGGGATTAAGCCTCGCCGTACCTAAAGACCCAAACGTGCATTTTCAGATGTGGAGGGGAGGAATAGCACTGCCAGCTGACGGGGAATAGCCCCTGCCCATGGGTGAGGCTCCAGAGCCATGCAATTCTCAGAAAGCCGTCGGCTGAGGGAGCCAAAAGGGTTGCTGCTGGGGGAGGGAGAAACCCGAAGAGAGCATTTCAGACACTGAAAGAACAGTTCCTTTCACTGCCCTCGTTCATCCTTTGGTCCCCCAAGAGAGTCGTTTGTGGCAGCTCTCTCATCTCGGGGTTCGGATATGGCTTCTTACTCTTTCAGCAAACAGGCAGGTTGGGGTGAGCATAAATGTCGACTTTCTCGTCCTGCGCTCTGCCTGTGCCACCTGGTGACTAAGTTTTGGATTTTCATCAATGAACACTTCTTGTTCCTCCCAGGTAACCCTCAAAACAGCCTTTTCAGACTCCTCTGTGAAAATACCATCGAAGAAAGAAAATCCTTTCACAGTATTTTCTCGTCTTTGTAGTCTTTGTCCAGGCGACCTTACTTTGCTAAGCAAATGAGGAGAGAAAGAAGAGACACCTCAGACCCCTTCTCTGTCTCTGCTCTTCCCTTCATCCTTTCTCCCTTTCCCTCTGTCTTCTCATCGCACTGCTGCCACAGCAGGGCATCTCGACTCTGTCCCCAGTCCTACATTTCTCCCTTTCTAAAGAAAAGCAGCAGATCATTTTAAAGCTGCCCCAGGGGCTATCAAGCTCTCATCTCGTTAACTCTAATAGTGCGTCCCATTCTGCCTCCATGCTCCCTCTGGCATCACGTCCAGTTTTCCCCAGGCTGGTAACATATTCAGGGTTCCCTGTTTGCACGATCAGCATTGCATGTTCTCGGGGAGTGAGGAACTCAGGGAGTGAAGGACTCTCAGATTTTATGGAGGTAACAGAGATGGGAAGGGGAATGAACCTTTGGCTGAATGCCCCTCAACCTGCTGGATAAGTGCTGACTCCGGTACACAAAATTCTGGTATTACAAGCCTGGTCCTGTGAGCAGGATGAGGGACAGAGAAGAGCTCTCCTCATTAAGACTTCATCTCCAAAATACCAAAGCTGGTGGGAGATGCCATACAAAGTCCGAATTTTTCCCTGGGGCAGGTGCTTCTCTCCGTAGCACTGATGTCACAGCCACCACCAAAAGCCCAACAGGACTGAGTCCCCAGAAGTGCTTCTGCTGCCAGCAGGGATGCTCCCCGTGCTATGCCTGGAGAGGTTGAGCCCGGCCTTCTGAGCCCGGAGGGATGTTCTGCCTCTCGTTCCCCTCGACCATTCTTAAAAGTGCTTGCCCTGGGTGACAATTGAGGAGTCCCCACCTGTCAGCAAAGAAGGGATGTGAGGGAAGAGATGATGACGGTGAAAGGAGCTCATTCATTACCTGTCAGTGTTAAACTCCTCGATATCACCCGACTCCTCCACCAGCCAACACGGCCCCGCCAACTCCACGGTGCACAGCCCCGACCACCACCCTTCTGCTGCCGCTCTCTCTTGCCCTCCGCATCCAACCCCCTCGCCGGGCGCGATCAAGAGAGGTGGCGGCATAGGACTCAACCCCGGAGCGGAGTTGGTGGAGGAGGACGGGGAGGGAGAGCAAAGAAGAGGAGACTGTCCTTTCGGAGTAGAGAGCCGGGGCTGGTGGGGACGGGGAGACTCCGAGCTGCTGATAGGCCAATGAGGCACTGGTGGGGCGCGGGGCTGGCGGCAATTGCCGCGGTTCTGCTTGATGCGGGGGGATTGGCGGCCGGAGACCGTGGGGGGCCGGGGCTGGGGCGTCTCCGTGTCCCTGATCCGAACGCATTGCCTCCTCTACCTTACTCTCCCTCCCCAACGTGGGGTGATAAAAGTCCTTGTGGGATGAAGTCCAACCATTTTGCCAGAATTCCGACTTTCCCTCTGCAAACCAGAGGGGCTGTTCTTCCTCTCACAGTGCATCGACCTCAGGGCCGTGTCCCTTTCCTTCAGTCCCCATTTGGGACAACATCTCTGCAGCTCTCAATTGTCACCTGGTCCATAGTCTGCACAGGTATATTTGGCAGGGGCTTGGACAACAGAGGGAGTTGTGTCCCACCTGGGATCCCCAGCACTGCGCTGGAAGCTGATCCATGCAAGTGGACACATGAGGGGGACAGGAACCCTCAGTATTTCTGCCTGTCCATGAAATATTTTAACTAGCAATTTGATCCTCCCTTTGGGAAAATTCGCCAGTGCAGATTCTCTCTAGATGGCAGTGGAGTTCTTTCACTGATGGATCTGCTTCCTTCCCCCACCCTCTTTCCATTTCTCCTTGAGACTCATTTTCAGCGATACTGCAGTATGATTTAACAGGGTTTGGTACTATGAGATGTTGGCAGACACAAATCAGGTTTTATTTTCTAAAAGGGTAAGATACTGCTTTTTCAAAGACAATTAACACTTAGGGCAAAAGAAATGGGGAGAGCTAAAGGTCAGTTAGCAGAAGATGGCCACAAAAATCTTTCTGGTTTACACAGTGTTCATCTAGAGATTGCAGATCACTGGAAAAAGAAAGGAAATAGTAGTTAATTTCATTTCTTGATGGTTACCAATAAGATAGCATAATAGAGCTTATCTGGTTTATTTTCAGTCAAGAGTGACTGGTGCTAATAATCATTCTGACCAGTCTGAGACTGTGTTTTTTCAAGGCACAGTGCCTCCATCACAGTAGTTGCAAGGCTGTTGTGGCAATTTATGCACCAGACAAATGTTAGCACAGAGCCTAACTTTAATACTTCAGGTTTGGAGCTCACTTAATAAGCTCTATGGTAAAAGAAATATTGTAACTGGGCAGTCCAACCATTAAACAAGGGCATGGAAAATGTGGAGAGCAATGCCACTTTTGCCATTATTCATCCTGTTTAAAACAAATAGGTAACTTTAACGTTGGCATTTGGAGGTCTATAATATTGCTTGATTGGTTTCCCAGTTGCTGACTTCTCATGTACTGCTGTTTTACAGATCAACAACTATGGATTTAAAGATTTAATCAGACAGGGTCTCAGTGCTGCTTAGATTTATTGGCCTTCATGTTACTCATGTGAGTCACTCTAACATCAGTGAGGCAACTCACCAGTGTAAACCACAAACAACATCTAAATCCTTTTGAGATCTGTGCCTTGTTTAAAAAAGGAGATTCATGTCAAGGGGGCATATAGCTTAAAGGAACCTTTAAGAAAAGTAATAATAACCCCAAATTAAACGACAGTTCATGACAAAGTGAAGTTGCAGATTACTCTCTTTGTCATTTAATGGTGATTACACATGGAAATGGTCAGACTTGACTTGAATCTGTGCTTTCCACTTGCCTTTTTGCGCCAAATAGCTTTTCAGACAAGACTAACACTCAAGATTGCAGTCACAGTTCATTTCTATCGTTTTTAAAATAACTCTGCTGAGTTTAATAACCTTTCCTTTTTTGAATAAACAGTTTCTGTTTTCAGTCACATGAAAAGAAAAAAGACATTGCTACAGGTAGCAAGTGATTATTTCATGCCTACCTACTCAGTAAGGTTTTACAAGAGCACAAGAGCCAGGCAAAGCACATAATGAGCAAAGGTAAATTATTATTTGGGATTCTGAATGGGCCCTTAATGTGTGTGGGAAACTATACTGCAATCTAGTTGTGTGTGGCACTTGCATTTAAGTAGTGATTTATCTGATAACTGTCATCCCTGCCTCATTTCACTGAGACAGCAGGGAAAGGAAGTAGAAAACACCAGACCTAGAAGTTGTGCTCCCTTGTTTGCTGCTGTGGCATAGAGACAGACCTCTCTCTAGCCATGAGTTTGTGTGTGTAGTGCACTAATTGTCTGCCCTTACCTATGTGCAGCCAACAATCTTTAAAAGCGAAGCAGCCCTGCTCTTGAGCAGCAGGTACCAAGGCACAGTGCCTAATTTGTTTCCTTGAGTTTACAAAGGGAGCAAGGATTAAATGTGGAGCTCCTGTTCCTATAGCTAAAGACTGTAACACACTTTAATGATATATGTAAACTTTTGTTATGGCAGTGACTGTTAGTGTGGTGACGCTTAACCTAGTTAGAGAGTAGAGAGGCTGCAGGTACATTTGCCTTGCACAGTCCAGTCCAAAGAGAGACTTTCACTTGTAAACATGGCAACCGTGTGGATGCAGTGCTTTCCCTGGACTGACTTATGCAGTTGGAAAGTAGAGAGGTAGCTACTATGGCATGTATATTTTTGAGATTTGTCTTCAGTAGCAAAACACATGACCAGCTTTCTGGGCAGGGTTTTATAGCACATGTAAGCTATATGTTGGTGTGGAGTCATGCCTAGCTGACATCTTACTCTGATTTCATGTTTCTCTAGTGATATCTACTTGTCTTGCAAAGAAAAAAAGGATTCAGGATCTTTGTTTGGAATGCCCAGAAAAACAAACAGGTTCACTGTGCCAGCACAGTTACTGTGGAATACCCTCAAGTACTGTGCCTACAACTGATCTGCAAATGCATCATAGCACAGTGCAAGGGACGCATAGTGAAGAAGTCACATTTATCTTTTTGTCCAGGAAAAAAAGCCAGCTCTGCTGAGATGGCCTCAGGTTTGTTATTGCACTGACCATAGAGCAATTCTGGGGAGTGGTCCTTGGGATGTGAACCATTTCACCATAGCATCTTTTCTGTTGACCAAATATTGGGGAGCAAGAAATTCCAACAGACTGTGTCTGTAGACAAATGCAGATATGCCTTTCCACAGCTAGTAGAATTGTGAGACTGATTCCCCTCTCTCCTTTTTTGGACTTACTTTTGTTCTCCATTGAATGAGATAGGATCTATACTATGCAATTAAAGAAAAAGGAAATTTGGATGCAAGTTTTGTCTTCACAGCTTTAAGTTGGTAAGCTTGTGAGAACAGCTGTTCTTTATTTCAGCAAAATCAAGAAATACAGAGATGAGTAAGAATTAAAAAAACCACTGGGTGATCAAAACTAGTCCCTAAAGCTTTGTTTGTGTATAATGTCTTTCCATCTGACCTAGCATCTGTTGAAATCAATGATACCTCCTTTTCTCTGTGTTTTATGGAAATAGCTTCAGGAAAAATTGGCAAGGTATCCCTCTCACCACCAAGAAGACCAGAAAAATGGGACCTATGGGATACTACCCGATTACATGGAGTGCTGATACATTTTCTATTTTTGTCTCTCTCATTCTCTTCTTGCCCTCGCCACCTTTTTTCTATTTCTTTCTATCTCTCTGTCTCAGATCTACTGTTAAATACACCATTCTGAGCAGAGTTTTTTAATATCAGATTAGTAAGGCTTTCCTTGACACCAAAGTCATCAATCAGTCTTAAAATCAACAGTAAAGTATGTGGCTCAGTTGATTCTAAATGAATGAACAGCTCATGTTTCAATTCATCTGGGTATGGAGTTTTTCATCTGTGCAAGAGATAAATCTATTGCTACCAATGACAGTGGAAAAATATGCTAAAATTACAACTGTGTTTTCATGAGAGCTCTAAAGCCTGATAAGGCCAATACCTGGCTTGAAATCTTTTGGGTTCTGGTAGTTGCTGCATTTCTGCTGCATTTTCACTGCTACTTTTTTGTTTCTTGACTGCTGAATGACATTCTTATGTGCCTAAATTTTCAATTAAAATCAGCAGAAAAAATGCCTCCTTCAGGAACAGAGAGAAACGTAGCTTTCATGGATTTTGGTGGCCCAGTACTTGCACTGCAAGTATAACACTACCCTTTCCTCTATCTTCCTATGCTTGATGTTTTCCCTAGCCTGGTGCCAAAGTGAGAACTTCATCTGTATTACAGACATCTTGGCTTCAAATTCAGTGTGGAGTTTCTAGTGATACTTAGGTACAGAGGATAGATTTAGAAAAGGTTTTATGAATTTCAGGAAAAGTTTCTGGAACACATAATGTTCAGTATAAAATCTTTTGATAGACTTGAGTGCCTACAAATGATGGTTTGTCCTGTTGTAGTAGGATAGCCCACCCTCATAAGGCCTAGAGTCTGATCAGAGAATGCATGCAATGCAAACCATCACTCAAGCTATCATGCAAGTTCAACCGCTGGTGCCAGGTGCTGTCTTGGTATTGAATTATGCTAAAACCAGCCTGGTTCACCAGATTTTGAATCCTGCTTTTCTGAAGCAGAATTTGACAGATAAGCTAGTCTGCTTGCCTGTAATCTGTGACTACCAGAGTATATGGTTATATAGTCTGGCACAACTATAAAAGCCCGGTCCACCTTTCATTTGGCAGACTCTTCCACACACTTCCTTGAAGTGTGGAGCTTCTCCCTAAAGCAGGGATGCCTCTTCCTGGTTAATCCCTAGGGGTTAAAAGATCTATGTGCTATCTCATCTCTACCAATCTCTTCTTAATGATTGTTTCTTTTGTTAGCTTTGATACAATTGGTTTAATATAATTGCTTTGTTACAGCTTTGTTACTTTGTTGTATGATACCCTAATAGGAGGTTTTTAGCTTTTATATTGTGTAGTGTATAATTCTGATTATGATCTTTCTTCTGTTCACTTGTCTGTTCATTCGTGATAATAGATAATTCATTTTATATAAATATATCCATTTTGCCATTATTAAAAACTTGCAGAACAAACTGTTTTAATCACATCTCTATAATTCCTTAAATTTAAACTGTTGACACAGTCCAAGGCTAAGAGAGGTTTCAGGCACACCTCAACCCTTCTTCGAGAAGGACTTTAGAAAGCAAGGGAGTCCTTTTTGCACCTCGTAATCAGCAGCAGGGTTTTTTTTTTAAATAAGTTTGTCTAAACCCTCCACTCTCCCTTGACATACATCACCTTAAGGATATAGCTAAGAAGTCTGAGAATTTTTTTGCATACCACTTAGATTTGGAAATACTGTACATGTATGTAGCTATATTTTCTACATGTTGGCATGAATAATTTAAACATTAGTGAATATTGTTAGATGGTAATATCTTATCTGTAAACTCTCACAGCATTTACAAATTACACGTTCCTTTTATTTTGTCTAGCATAGCAAGTGCTGCTTGATTTTGGCTGCTTAGTCCTATATAAATTAACTTAAAAAATGAAAAGCTTGCCCACTAAGCAGATTCTACATCTGAAACATAGGTGACTTTAAAATTAAACTACTTAGTTCAGTGAGAGGATTCAGACCAAGACATGTTTCTCGGATCTTTAATAGAAAGAGGACACCCTGCATCCTGTTGAAATGTCATCATCACATCTGATCACATCATTTTGTCCTTTCTCTGTGCATATCCAAGAAGACTGACTTTGTCTGTTGAACTATTGTTCAGATAGCTGAAGATAACTTTTAGCTCCCATAGATTTTTTTAAATGTTGTCATTCTCAGTTTGCCTTTTGTGAATCTTGTAAGTAAGCACCTTCTACTTAGATAATATTGACAGACAAAAGTGTAAATTGGGTTGTAATTTGGGTTGTAACTCAGAGGCTGAAATGCTTCCAGGCCTTTCTTGTTTATTTAGATCATAAGTGGTTCTAAAAATCTTCTGTGTAGCTTTAGATATCAAAATACCTGTGAAGCTTTCCACAAGACTGGACTTTCTAAGTCATATCATTGAAAGTATTCTCTGTTTTCTTCTGAGCTTGTATGCAGTAATAACCACAGTCTGATGGTCATATTTTCTTTGCTGTCTTTCAGTTTAGCTGTAAGTGAGAAGTAAAGAAGATGGGAATATTCCGCCTTTGAGAAGAACATGTCAGTGTGATTAATATCTGAGATAGAATGTTACTTGAGTGGTTTTGTTTGGCTATAGATTCCCTCTTTGTTCCTTCAGTTTTATAGAACTCTACTCTCAGATTTAAGGATATTACATTTTTTCTCTTGCAGACTTTAGGATGTCAGTGCACACAGCCATCTTTTGCTCTTTTCCGGTAGACAATAAAGATTCCTTGCTATAAAGTGCCATCTGTTGGAAATTCTAAGTATTGTACATTCAGTTGTTTGGCTTCTTTTCTACCCTCAATCCAGGTACAGTTTTCTAAAGAGATACATCAATCTGAAATATTGAATAATCCAATAAAAGTTGATTAAACTGAAGTAGCTGGATTCCTTATCCAGCTATTTCAAAGGAACCACAGATTCACAGCAGCATAGAGATCTTGATCCACCCCATCTCTCCTTTTTGCAACTTTTTAAAGAGGATAATTACTTCTGCAAAAATTCAACTGATCTCTCTCTCCCTTTCCTTACAAGATTGATTCCATGAAATCATTTAATGAGATGCAACTGAAGTGAAGCACAACTAACTAACTTAAAATTTAAGGACATCATCTACTATTAACGAAGTGTTTTAAAACACGTTTTACTGGCATGGTCACAGCTAGTATTTAGAACAGAGCTTTGCTAAGCTGTTCTGTGAACATGTAATCTTTTGTTGGATTGCTGCAGAAGAGTTATGTATAATCTCTCCTTTGGGGTAGGAGTAGTGGGGAAGAAGGGGCTAAAGAACAGGAGTTGCACATGAAAAATATCTATAAAATATAATGTCAAAGGCAATAGATTCTTATAGAAATTTAAGCAGCAGGCAGACATTACACTCCTTTTTCTCCTACTGAACAGGGATTTCTGAGAAAGCTACATCTGACTAATTCTAGAAGGTGAAAATTCATATAGAAAAGGGAAAGGTTTAGATTTTTTTGTTCTTGAAACCCTATAGCATGAGCATACGTCTGCAAGTCGTGACAAAATTCTGGCCTTATTTACTTTATAAGCTTTGCCACTAATTTTGTGTGGAGGGAGGCAAGCCAGAAGGAAAGGGAAATGGTGGCTATTAAACCGCTTCATTCAAATGTAAGTAATCTACTGTGCGTTTAGATGTATAATGTTCTCTTGTCAGTATATCTAGTTTTTACCTGTGGCAGGAAGCTTACAGCTTTTCTTGAAGCCTGCAGAAATAGCCAATGCTAAATGACACGACTGGAGACAGCACAGCTCCAGTGCAGTGTCTTTCAGTTCCAAGTCGTATCCTCAGGTTGCCTTGGTTGAATTTACCCCAAGAAGATAACAGGTTAAATTTTATTCATGTATAGATAGATAGCTATGGATATAAATCATCTATTCTGATGTGCATACCTAGGATCTTGTTCTTTGGCTGCCCACTCAAGTTTTAAAAACATGACACTTCATCAGAGCCACCCACTTGTTTGCTGCAGTAGAAAGCAAAGACCAAATGAAATCTGAAAGTTTTGGCTCCTTGCCATTACAAATACTAAGATCAGCATGCAAGAACAACTAAGTAGATAAGACACCATGTGCCTCTCTCATGGTAAATTTAATATTCAGATATCAAAACAGCAGCAAAAATCACTGACAGGCAATCAGCAAAACCCAGAGCAGTGATGAAACCATTTTCCACTTTCATACTATACCACTTAGAAATTAAGATCTGTTTCAAAGTTTTTTTGGTGCTGGGAAAGTTGAAGACACAGCTGATGCCCTTCTAATGCTGCCTGTCTAGGCTACATTTCTGTAGCCTAGAAGATGAAGACAACTATTCCCTGATACCAAATTTCCAAAGAACATTCAAGATGAAAGTAGAAGCCTGGCAAAAAAAATCTCCAATTTTAGTACAGCAAGAGAATACAGTGACCTTGTGCAAGCTCTTCATTTCCATAATGGGGACTGCTGAAACACTGCAGTTATGTTGTCATAGGTTTACTTGTTCTAAAAATCGAAGCAGAAATTTTCCTTTCCCCTGTCCCACTATAAAAGAAGAAGGTTGAACGAGGAGGGGGAAGGGTAATTGACTATACAAGAAAACCTAGCTGGCAGACCTGCATTCCCGGTTAATAGCCCATCTAAAAACTACAGGGAGGGGGGAAGAGTTTTTCTCCTCTCCTTATAAACGGAGAACACTTCACTTTGTGCCTTAACTGGGGTAAGGTGTGTTGGCAAAGCTCTGAGGCTGTTTTGCTCTCAACCTGGTCACCTGTCTGTTCTCCAGCCTCGGTTGGTCTACAGTTCAACGACCTTTCTTTCCCCTTTCTTCCTCTTCCCCTCCTTGATGGGGGCGGAGGAAATATCCATTTTAGCTTCTCCCGTGATCCGGGGTTCCCACACGTTGACTGCCAGAGAACCAACAGCGCCCCCTGCCGACCAACACCGAGCACTGCAGGCTCTGTTCCAACAGTGATCCAACAGCGCCCCCTGCCAACCAACACCGAGCACTTCAGGCTCTGCTCTTCCAGTGATCCAACAGTGCTCCCTGTTGGCCACCACAGAGCACTGCTGACTCTGCTCCTCCTGTGATCCAACAGAACCCCCTGTTGGCCACCACAGAGCACTGCAGACTCTGCTCCTCCAGTGATGCAACAGAACCCCCTCTTGGCCACCATAGAGCACTGCAGGCTATGCTCCTCATGAGAACCAACAGCGCACCCTGTTGGCCACCACAGAGAACTGCAGGTTCTGCTCTTCCACTGATCCAACAGCGATCCCTGCCAACCAACACCGAACACTGCCGGCTCTTCTCCTCCAGTGATCCAACAGAACCCCCTGTTGGCCACAACAGAGCACTGCAGGCTCTGCTCCTCCAGTGATCCAACAGCGGTCCCTGCTGACCAACACCGAGCACTGCAGGCTCTGCTTCTCTGGAGAACCAACAGCGCTCCCTGTTGGCCACCGCAGAGAACTGCAGGCTCTGCTCCTCCAGTGATCCAACAGCACTCCCTGTTGGCCACCACAGAACATTGCAGATTCGGCTCCTCCAGTGATTCAACAGAACCCCATTTGGCCACCACAGAGCACTGAAGACTCTGCTCCTCCAGTGATCCAACAGAACCCCCTGTTGGCCACCACAGAGCACTGCAGGCTCTCCTCCTCCAGTGATCCAACAGCGTTCCCTGCCTACCAACACCGAGCACTGCAGGCTCTGCTCCTCCAGTAAACCAACAGCAACCCCTCTTGGTCACCACAGAGCACTGCAGACGCTGCTCCTCCAGTGATCCAACAGAACCCCCTCTTGGCCACAACAGAGCACTGCAGACTCTGCTCCTCCAGTGATCTAACAGCGCTCCCTGTTGGCCACCAGAGAGCACCGCAGGCTCTGCTTCTCTGGAGATCCAACGGCGCTCCATATTTGCCATCACAGAGCACTGCAGGCTCTGTTCCTCCAGTGGTCCAA
Source organism: Manacus candei (assembly GCF_025592945.1). Taxonomy (NCBI): domain Eukaryota; kingdom Metazoa; phylum Chordata; class Aves; order Passeriformes; family Pipridae; genus Manacus; species Manacus candei. Next base: position 2,893,892 of record NW_026138156.1, on the reverse strand, counting down.
CATCATCCCCTGTTGAACACCACAGAGAACTGCAGGCTCTGCTCCTCCAGTGATCTAACAGCGCTCCCTGCCTACCAACACCGAGCACTGCAGGCTCTGCTTCTCCAGTGATCCAACAGAACCCCCTGCCGACCAAAACCAAGCACTGCAGACTCTGCTCCTCCAGTGATCCAACAGCTCCCCCTGTTGGTCACCACAGAGCACTGCAGGCTCTACTCCTCCAGTGATCCAACAGCGCTCCCTCTTGGCCACCAGAGAGCACCGCAGGCTCTGCTCCACCAGTGATCCAACAGTACCCCCTGCCGACCAACACCGAGCACTGCAGGCTCTGCTCGTCCAGTGATCCAACAGCACCTCTTGTTGGTCACCACAGAGCACTGCAGGCTCTTCACCTTTGGCGATCCAAGAGCGTTCCCTGTTGGCCACCACAGAGCACTGCAGGTTCTGTACCTGCAGTGATCCAACAGCGCCCCCTGCCGATCAACACCGAGTACTGCAGGCTCTGCACCTCCAGTGATCCAACAGAACCCCCTGTTGGCCACAACAGAGCACTGCAGACTCGACTTCTCTGGAGATCCAACAGCGCTTCCGGTTGACCACAAAGGAGCACTGCAGGCTCTGCTCCTCCAGTGATCCAATAGAACCCCTTGCTGGCAACCACAGAGCACGGTAGGCGCTACTCCTTTGAAGACCCAACCGCACCCCCTGTTGGCCACCACAGAGCACTGCAGGCTATTCTCCTTTGAAGATACAACAGTGCTCCCCATTGGCCACCACAGAGCACTGCAGGCTCTGCTCCTCCGGAGAACCAAGAGCGCTCCCTGTTGGTCACCACAGAGCACTGCAGGCTCTGCTCCTCCAGTGATCCAACAGTGCTCCCTGTTGGCCACCACGGAGCACTGCAGGCTCTGCTCCTCCAGTGATCCAACAGCACCCCCTGTTGACCACCAGAGAGCACTGCAGACTCTGTTCCTCCAGTGACCCAACAGAACCCCCTCTTGGCCACCAGAGAGCACTGCAGACTCTGCTCCTCCAGTGATTCAACAGCACTCCCTGTTGGCCACTACAGAGCACTGAAGACTCTGCTCCTCCAGGGATCTAACAGCGCTCCCTGTTGGCCACCACAGAGCACTGCAGACTCTGCTCCTCCAGTGATCCAACAGCGCCCCCTGTTGGCCACCACAGAGCACTGCAGCGTCTGTTCCTCCAGTGATCCAACAGCGCTCTCTGTTGACCAACACCGAGCACTACAGGCTCTGCTTCACTGGAGAACCAACAGCGCTCCCTGTTGGCCACCACAGAGCACTGCAGGCTCTGCTCCTCCAGTGATCCAACAGCACTCCCTGTTGGCCACCACAGAGCACTGCAAACTCTGCTCCTCCAGTGATCCAACCGCATTCCATGTTGGCCACCACTGAGTACTGCAGACTCTGCTCCTTCAGTGATGCAACAGAACCTCCTCTTGGTCACCATAGAGCACTACAGGCTCTGCTCCTCCGGAGAACCAACAGCGCTCCCTGTTGGCCACCACAGAGCACTGCAGGCTCTGCTCCTCCAGTGATCCAACAGCGCTCCCTGTTGGCCACCACAGAGCACTGCAGACTCGGTTCCTCCAGTGATCCAACAGCTCCCCCTCTTGGCCACCATGGAGCACTGCAGACTCTGCTCCTCCAGTGATCCAACAACGGCTCCTGCTGACCAACACCGAGCACTGTAGGCTCTGCTTCTCTGGAGAACCAACAGCGCTCCCTGTTGGTCACCAGAGAGCACTGCAGGCTGTGCTCCTCCAGTGATCCAACAGCGCCCCCAGTCATCCAACACCAAGCACTGCAGGCTCTGCTCCAGTGATCCAACAGAACCCCCTATTGGTCACCACAGAGCACTGCAGGCTCTGCTTCTCTGGAGATCCAACAGCGCTGAATGTTGGTCACCACAGATCACTGCAGGTTCTGCTCCTCCAGTGATCCAACAGTACCACCCGTTGACCACCACAGAGCAGTGCAGACTCTGCTCCTCCAGTGATCCAACAGTTCCCCCTGTTGGTCACCACAAAGTACTGCAGGCTCTGCTCCTCCAGTGATCCAACAGTACCCCCTGCCTACCAAAACCTAGTACTGCAGGCTCTGCTCCTCCAGTGATCCGACAGCTCCCCCTCTTGGCCACCACAGAGCACTGCATGCTCTGCTCCTCCAGTGATCCAACCGCGTTCCCTGTCGACCAACACCGAGTACTGCAGGCTCTTCTCCTCCAGTGAACCAACAGCGCTCCCTTTTTGCCACCACAGAGCACTGCACACTGTGCTCCTCCAGTGATCCATCATCACCCCCTCTTGACCACCACAGAGCACTGCAGGCTCTGCTCCTCCGGAGAACCAACAGTACCCCCTGCCTACCAACAGCTAGTACTGCAGGCTCTGATCCTCCTGTGATCCAACAGCACTCCCTGTTTGCCACCACAGAGCACTGTAGGTTCTGTTCCTCCAGTGATCCAACAGCTCCCCCTCTTGGCCACCACAGAGAACTGCAGGTTGTACACCTACAGTGATCTAACAGCGCTCCATGTTGGCCACCACGGAGCACTCCAGACTCTGCTCCTCCAGTGATCCAACAGAACCCCCTGTTGTCAACCGCAGAGCACTGCCGGCTTTTCTCCTTTGGAGATACAACAGAGCTCCCTGTTGGCCACAACAGAGCACTGCAGGCTCTGCTCTCTGGAGATCTAACAGTGCTCCCTGTTAGCCACCACAGAGCACTGCAGGCTCTGCTCCTCCAGTGATCCAACAGCGCCTCCTGTCGACCAACACCGAGCACTGCAGGTTCTGCTCCTCCAGTGATCCAACTGCACCCCATGTCGGCCACTACAGAGCACTGCAGGCTCTGCTCCTTCGGAGATCCAACAGAGCTCCCTATTGGCCACCACAGAGCACTGCAGTCTCTGCTTCTTCAGTGATCCAACAGCGCCCCCTGCCGACCAAAACCAAGTACTTCAGGCTCTACTCCTCCAGTAAACCAACAGCAACCCCTCTTGGTCACCACAGAGCACTGCAGATTCTGCTTCTCCAGTGATCCAATAGCACCCCCTTTTGACCACCACAGAGCACTGCAGGCTCTGCTGCTCCGGAGATCCAACAGTGCTCCATGGTGGCCCCCACAGAGCACTGCAGACTCCGCTCCTCCAGTGACCCAACAGAACCCCCTCTTGGCCACCACAGAGCACTGCAGACTCTGCTCCTCCAGTGATCCAACAGAACCCCCTCTCGGTCACCACAGAGCACTGCAGACTCTGCACCTCCAGTGATCCAACAGTACCCCCTGCCGACCAACACCGAGCACTGCAGGCTCTGCTCGTCCAGTGATCAAACAGCACCTCCTGTTGGCCACCACGGAGCACTGCAGACTCTTCTCCTTTGGCGATCCAAGAGCGTTCCCTGTTGGCCACCACAGAGCACTGTATGCTCCGCACCTCCAGTGATCCAACACTGACCCCTTCCGATCAACAACGAGCACTGCAGGCTCTTCTCCTCCAGTGATCCAACAGAACCCCCTGTTGGCCACCACAGAGCACTGCAGGATCTACTTCTCTGGAGATCCAACAGTTCTACCTGTTGGCCACCACAGATCACTGCAGGATCTACTTTTCTGGAGATCCAACAGCACTCCCTGTTGACCACCACAGACCACTGCAGGTTCTGCTCCTCTGGAAATCAAACTGCGTTTCCTGTTGACCACCAAAGAGCATTACAGGCTCTGCTCCTCCAGTGATCCAATAGAGCCCCCTGTTGGCCACAACAGAGCACTGCAGGCTCTGCTCCTCCGGATAGCCAGCAGTGCTCCCTTTTAGTCACCATGGAGCACTGCAGGCTCTGCTCCTCCAGTGATCCAACAGAGCCTTCTGCCTTCCAACACCGAGCACTTCAGTCTCTGGTCCTCCAGTGTTCCAGCAGCGCCCCCTGCCGACCAACACCGCGCATTGCAGGCTCTGCTCCTCCACTGATCCAACAGTACCCCCATTTGGCCACCACAGAGCACTGCAGGCTCTTCTCCTTTGAAGAAAAAACAGTGCTCCCTGTTGGCCACCACAGTGCACTGCAGGCTGTACTCCTCCAGTGATCTAACAGCGCCCCCTGCCAACCAACACAGAGTACTGCAGGTTCCGCACCTCCAGTGCGCCAACAGTACCCCCTGTTGTCCACCGCAGACCACTGCCGGCTTTTCTCCTTTGGCGATCCAGCAGAGCTCCCTGTTGGCCACCACAGAGCACTGCAGTCTCTGCTTCTTCAGTGATCCAACAGCGCCCCCTGCCGACCAACACCCAGTACTGCAGGCTCTGCTCCTCCACTAAACCAACAGTACCCCCCGTTGACCACCACAGAGCAGTGCAGACTCTGTTCCTCCAGTGATCCAACAGCTCCCCCTGTTGGCCACCACAAAGCACTGCAGGCTCTGCTCCTCCAGTGATCCAACAGTACCCCCTGCCTACCAAAACCTAGTACTGCAGGCTCTGCTCCTCCAGTGATCCGACAGCTCCCCCTCTTGGCCACCACAGAGCACTGCATGCTCTGCTCCTCCAGTGATCCAACCGCGCTCCCTGTCGACCAACACCGAGCACTGCGGGCTCTTCTCCTCCAGTGAACCAACAGCGCTCCCTGTTTGCCACCACAGAGCACTGCACACTGTGCTCCCCCAGTGATCCAACATCACCCCCTCTTGACCACCACAGAGCACTGCAGGCTCTGCTCCTCCGAAGAACCAACAGTACCCCCTGCCTACCAACAGCTAGTACTGCAGGCTCTGCTCCTCCAGTGATCCAACAGTGCTCCCTGTTTGCCACCACAGAGCACTGCAGGCTCTGCTCCTCCAGTGATCCAACAGCACCCCCTGTTGGCCACCACAGAGCACTGTAGGCTCTGTTCCTTCAGTGATCCAACAGCTCCCCCTCTTGGCCACCACAGAGAACTGCAGGCTGTACTCCTCCAGTGATCTAACAGCGCTCCATGTTGGCCACCACGGAGCACTCCAGACTCTGCTCCTCCCGTGATCCAAGAGAACGCCCTGTTGTCCACCGCAGAGCACTGCCGGCTTTTCTCCTTTGGAGATCCAACAGAGCACCCTGTTGGTCACAACAGAGCACTGCAGTCTCTGCTTCTACAGTGATCCAACAGCGGACCCTGCTGACCAACACCGAGTACTGTAGGTTCTGCGTCTCTGTAGAACCAACAACGCTCTCTGTTGGCCAACACAGAGCACTGCAGGCTCTGCTCCTCCAGTGATCCAACAGCGCTCCCTGTTGGCCACCACAGAGCACTGCAGACTCTGCTCCTCCAGTGATCTAACAGAACCCCCTTTTGGCCACCACAGAGCACTGCAGGCTCTTCTTCTCTGGAGATCCAACAGCGCTCCATATTGGCCACCACGGAGCACTGCAGACTCTGCTCCTCCAGTGATCCAACAGCGCTCCCTGTTGGCCACCACAGAGCACTGTAGACTCTGCTCTTTCAGTGACCCAACAGAACCCCCTCTTGGCCACTACAGAGCACTGCAGACTCTGCTCCTCCAGTGATCCAACAGCGCTCCCTGTTGGTCACCACAGAACACTGCAGACTCTGCTCCTCCAGTGATCCAACAGAACCCCCGGTTGGCCACCACAGAGCATTGTAGGCTCTGCTCCTCCAGTGATCCAACAGCGCTCCCTGCCGACCAACACCGAGCACTGCAGACTCTGCTCCTCCAGTGATCCAACAGCGCTCCCTGTTGGCTACCACAGAGCACTGCAGACTCTGCTCCTCCAGTGATCCAACAGCGCTCCCTGTTGGCCACCACAGAGCACTGCAGACTCTGCTCCTCCAGTGATCCAACAGAACCCCCTGTTTGCCACCACAGAGAACTGCAGGCTGTACACGTCCAGTGATCTAACAGCGCCCCGTGCCGACCAACACCGAGTACTGAAGACTCTGCTCCTCCAGTGATCCAAGAGCACCCCCTGTTTTCCGCCACAGAGCACTGCCGGCTTTTCTCCTTTGGAGATCCAACAGAGCTCCCGGTGTGCCACCACAGAGCACTGCAGTCTCTGCTTCTTCAGTGATCCAACAGCGCCCCCTGCCGGCCCACGTCCAGTACTGCAGGCTCCGCTCCTCCTGTAAACCAACAGCGCTCCCTGTTGACCACCACTGAGCACTGCAGGCTCTACTCCTCCAGTGATCTAACAGCGCTCCCTGTTGGCCACCACAGAGCACTGCGGGCTCTGCTCCTCCAGTGATCCAACAGAACCCCCTGTTGGCCAACACAGAGCACTGCAGGCTCTGCTCCTCCAGTGATTCAACTGAACCCCATGTTGGCCACTACAGAGCACTGCAAACTCTGCTTCTCCAGTGATCTAACAGCGCTCCCTGTTGGCCACCACAGAGCACTGCAGGCTCTGCTCCTCCAGTGATCCAACAGCGCTCCCTGTTGGTCACCACAGAGCACTGCAGGCTCTGCTCCACCAGTGATCCAACAGAACCCCCTGTTGGCCACCACAGAGCACTGCAGGCTCTACTTCTCTGGAGATCCAACAGCGCTCCATGTTGGCCACCACGGAGCACTGCAGACTCTGCTCCTCCAGTGATCCAACAGTACCACCTGTTGACCACCACAGAGCACTGCAGACTCTTCTCCTCCAGTGATCCAACAGCTCCCCATCATGGCCACCACAGAGCACTTCAGGCTGTGCTCCTCCAGTGATCCAACAGTACCTCCTGCCTACCAACACCTAGTACTGCAGAGTCTGCTCCTCCAGTGATCCAACAGCGCTCCCTGTTGGCCTCCACAGAGCACTGCAGAATCTTCTCCTCCAGTGATCCAACAGCTCCCCCTCTCGGCCACCACAGAGCACTGAAGACTCTGCTTCTCCAGTGATCCAACAGTACCCCCTGCCGACCAACACCGAGCACTGCAGGCTCTGCTCGTCCAGTGATCAAACAGCACCTCCTGTTGGCCACCACAGAGCACTGTAGACTCTTCTCCTTTGGCGATCCAACAGCGTTCCCTGTCGGCCAGCACAGAGCACTGTAGGCTCCGCACCTCCAGTGATCCAACACTGCCCCCTTCCGATCAACAACGAGTACTGCAGGCTCTTCTCCTCCAGTGATCCAACAGAACCCCCTGTTGGCAACCACAGAGCACTGCAGGTTCTACTTCTCTGGAGATCCAACAGCGCTCCCTGTTGGCCACCACAGACCGTTGCAGGTTCTGCTCCTCTGGAAATCAAACTGCGTTTCCTGTTGACCACCAAAGAGCACTGCAGGCTCTGCTCCTCCAGTGATCCAATAGAGCCCCCTGTTGGCCACCACAGAGCACTGCAGGCTCTGCTCCTCCGGAGATCCAACAGTGCTCGCTTTTGGTCACCACAGAGCACTGCAGGCTCTGCTCCTCCAGTGATCCAACAGCGCCCCCTGCCGACCAACACCGCGCATTGCAGGCTCTGCTCCTCCACTGATCCAACAGTACCCCCTTTTGGCCACCAGAGAATACTGCAGGTTCTTCTCCTTTGAAGATACAACAGTGCTCCCTGTTGACCACCACAGAGCACTGCAGGCAGTACTACTCCAGTGATCTAACAGCGCCCTCTGCCGACCAACACCGAGCACTGCAGGCTCCGCTCCTCCAGTGATCCAACAGCACCCCCTGTTGTCCACCACAGAGCACTGACGGCTTTTCTCCTTTGGAGATCCAACAGAGCCTCCTTTTGGCCACCACAGAGCACTGCAGTCTCTGCTTCTTCAGTGATCCAACAGCGCCCCCTGCCGACCAACACCCAGTACTGCGGGCTCTGCTCCTCCAGTACACCAAAAGTAACCCCTCTTGGTCACCACAGAGCACTGCCGACTCTGCTCCTCCAGTGATCAAACAGAACCCCCTCTTGGCCACCATAGATCACTGCAGGTTCTGCTCCTCCGGAGAACCAGAGCACTGCAGACTCTGCTTCTTTAGTGATCTAACGGCGCTCCCTGTTGGCCCCACAGGGCACTGTAGGCTATGCTCCTCCAGTGATCCCACAGCGCTCCCTGCCGACCAACACCGAGCACTGTAGGCTCTTCTCCTCCAGTGATCCAACAGCGCTCCCTGCCGACCAACACCAAGCACTGCAGGTTCTTCTCCTCCAGTGATACAAAAGAACAACCTGTTGGCCACCACTGAGCACTGCAGGCTCTGCTTCTCTAGAGATCCAACAGCACTCCATGTTGGCCACTACAGAGCACTGCAGACTCTGCTCCAACAGTGATACAACAGCACCCCCTGTTGACCACCACAGAGTACTGCAGACTCGACTCCTCCAGTGATCCAACAGCGGCCCCTGCTGATCAACACCGAGCACTGCAGGTTCTGCTCCGCCAGTGATCGAACAGCGCTCCCTGTTGGCCACCACAGAACACTGCAGAATCTGCTCCTCCAGTGATTCAACAGAACCCCCTGTTGGTCACAAGAGAGCACTGCAGGCTCTGCTCCTCCAGTGATCCAACAGCGGCCCCTGCTGACCAACACCGAGCACTGCAGGTTCTGTTTCTCTGGAGAACCAACAGCGCTCCCTGTTGGCCACCACAGAGCACTGCAGGCTCTGCTCCTCCAGTGATCCAACAGAACCCCCTATTGGCCACCACAGAGCACTGCAGGTTCTAATTCTCTGGAGATCCAACAGCGCTCCATGTTGGCCACCACGGAGCACTGCAGACTCTGCTCCTCCAGTGATCCAACAGCTCCCCTGTTGACCACCACAGAGCACTGCAGACTCTTCTCCTCCAGTGATCCAACAGCTCCCCCTCATGGTCACCACAGAGCACTGCAGGTCCTGCTCCTCCAGGGAATCAACAGCGCCCTCTGTTGGTCACGACAGAGCACTGCAGGCTCTTCTCCGCCAGTGATCCAACAGAACCCCCTCTTGGCCACCACAGAGCACTGCAGGCTCTGCTCTTCCAGTGATCCAACAGAACCCCCTGCCGACCAACACCGAGCACTGCAGGTTCTGTTCGTCTAGTGATACAACAGCACCCCCTGTTGGTCCCCACAGGGCACTGCAGGCTCTACACCTCCAGTGATCCAACAGCGCCCCCTGCTGACCAACACCGCGCATTGCAGACTCTGCTCCTCCACTGATCCAACCGCACCCTGTGTTGGCCACCTCAGAGCAGTGCAGGTTATGCTTCTCCAGTGATCCAACAGCGCCCCCTGCTGACCCACACTGAGCACTGCAAGCTCTGCTCCTCCAGTGATCCAACAGAACCCCCTATTGGCCAACACAGAGCACTGCAGGCTCTTCTCCTTTGAAGATCCAACAGTGCTCCTGGTACGCCACCACAGAGCACTGCAGGCTCTACTCCTCAAGAGATGTAACAGCGCCCCCTGCCAGCCGACACCAAGCACTGAAGACTCTGCTCCACCAGTGATACAACAGTGCTCCCTGTTGGTCACCACAGAGCACTGCACACTCTGCTCTTCCAGTGATCCAACAGCATCCCCGTTGGCCACTGAAGACCACTGCAGACTCTGCTTCTCCAGTGATCCAACAGCACCCCCTGTTGGCCACCACAGAGCACTGCAGACTCTGCTCCTCCAGTGATCCAACAGCGTCTCCTGCTGACCAACACAGAGCACTGCAGGCTCTGCTCCTCCAGGGATCGAACAGCGCTCCCTTTTGGCCACCACAGACCACTGCAGGGTCTTCTCCTCCAGTGTTCTAACAGCGCTCCCTGTTGGCCACCACAGAGCACTGCAGGCTCTGCTGCTCCAGTGATCAAACAGAACCCCATGTTGGCCACCATAGAGCACTGCAGACTCTGGTCCTCCAGTGATGCAAGAGAACCCCCTCTTGGCCACCATAGATCACTGCAGGCACTGCTCCTCCAGAAAACCAGCAGGCCCTGCTCGTACAGTGATCCAACAGCGCTCCCTGCGGACCATCACCGAGCTCTGTAGGTTCTTCTCCTCCGGTGATCCAACAGCGCTCCCTGTTGGCCAGTAAAGAGCACTGCAGGCTCTGATCCTCCAGTGATCCAACAGCGGCCCCTGCTGACCAACGCTGAGCACTGCAGTCTCTGCTTCTCTGGAGAACCAACAGCGCTCCCTGTTGGTCACCACAGAGCACTGCAGACTCTGCTCCTCCAGTGATCCAACAAAACACGCTGTTGACCACCACAGATCACTGCAGACTCTGCTCCTCCAGTGATGCAACAGTACCCCCTCTTGGCCACAATAGAGCACTGCAGGCTCTGCTCCTCCGAGAACCAACAGCGCTCCCTGTTGGCCACCAGAGGGCACTGCAGGCTCTGCTCTTCCAGTGATGCAACAGCGCCCGCTACTGACCCACACCGAACACAGCAGGCTCTTCTCCTCCGGTGATCCAACAGAACCCCCTCTTGGCCACCACAGAGTACTGCAGGCTCTGCTCCTTTGGAGATCCAACAACACTCCAATTTGTCCACCACAGAGCACTGTAGGCTCTTCTCCTTTGAAGATCCAACAGCGCTCCCTGTACGCCACCACAGAGCACTGCAGACTCTGCTCCTCCAGTGATCTAACAGTGCCCCCTGCCAGCCAACACTGAGCACTGCAGGCTCTGCTCCACCAGTGATACAACAGTGCTCCCTGTTGGCCACCACAGAGCACTGCACACTCTTCTGTTCCAGTGATTCCACTGCATCCCGGTTGACCACCAAAGAGCACTGCAGACTCTGCTCCTCCAGTGATCCAATAGAACCCCCTGTATGTCACCACAGAGCAGTGCAGGCGCTACTCCTTTGAAGACCCAACCGCACCCCCTGTTGACCACTACAGAGCACTGCAGGCTCTGTTCCTCCAGTGATCCAACACAGCCTTCTGCCGACCAACGCCGAGCACTGCAGGCTCTGGTCCTCTAGTGTTCCAGCAGCGCCCCCTGCCGACCAACACCGCGCATTGCAGGCTCTGCTCCTCGACTGATCCTACAGTACCCCCATTTGGCCACCACAGAGCACTGCAAGCTGTACTCCTCCAGTGATCTAACAGTGCCCCCTGCTGACCAACACCGAGCACTGCAGGGTCTGCTCCTCCAGTGATCCAACAGCACCCCCTGTTGTCCACCGCAAAGCACTGCCGGCTTTTCCCCTTTGGAGATCCAACAGAGCTCCCTGTTGGCCACCAGAGAGCACTGCAGTCTCTGGTCCTTCAGAGATGCAACAGCGCCCCCCGTTGGCTACCACAGAGCACTGAAGTCTCTGCTTCTTCAGTGATCCAACAGCGCCCCCTGCCGAACAAAACCAAGTACTGCAGGTTCTGCTCTTCCAGTAAACCAACAGCATCCCCTCTTGATCACCACAGAGCACTGCAGACTCTGCTCCTCCAGTGATCCAAAAGCACCCCCTTTTGACCACCACAGAGCACTGCAGGCTCTGCTACTCCAGAGATCCAACAGTGCTCCATGTTGGCCATCACAGAACACTGCAGACTCTGCTCCTCCAGTGGTCCAACAGAACCCCCTCTTGGCCACCACAGAGCACTGCAGGCTCTCCTCCTCCAGTGATCCAACAGCGCTCTCTGTTGGCCACCACAGAGCACTGCAGACTCTGCTCCTCCAGTGATTCAACAGTGCCCCCTGTTGACCACTACAGAGCACTGCAGACTCTGCTCCTCCAGTGATCTAACAGTGCTCCCTGTTGGTCACCACAGAGCACTGGGGGTTCTGCTTCTCCAGTGATCCAACAGTGCTCCCTGTTGGCCACCAGAAAGTACTGCAAGCTGTGCTCCGCCAGTAATCCAACAGCGCTCCCTGCCGACCAACACCGAGCACTGCAGGCTCTTCTCCTCCAGTGATCCAACAGAACCCCCAGTTGGCCACCACAGAGCACTGCAGGCTCTGCTTCTCTCGAGGTCCAACAGCGCTCCCTGTTTGCCACCACAGAGCACTGCAGACTCTGCTCCTCCAGTGATCCAACATCACCCCCTGTTGACCACCACAGAGCAATGCAAACTCTGCTCCTCCAGTGATCCAACAGCACCCCCTCTTGGCCACAACAGAGCACTGCAGACTCTGTTCCTCCAGTGATCCAACAGCGCCTCCTGCCGACTAACACAGAGCACTGCAGGCTCTGCTCCTCCAGTGATCCAACAGCACCCCCTGTTGGCCACCACAGAGCACTGCAGGCTCTGCTCCTCCAGTATTCCAACAGCGCCTCCTGCCGACGAACACTGAGCACTTCAGGCTCTGCTCCTCCAGTGATCGAACAGCACCCCATGTTGACCACTACAGAGCACTGCGGGCTCTGCTCCTTCGGAGATCCAACAGCGCTCCCTGTTTGCCACCACAGCGCACTGCAGACTCTGCTCCTCCAGTGATCCAACAGAACCCCATGGTGGCCACCACAGAGCACTGCAGGCTCAGCTTCTCTGGAGATCTAACAGCACCGCCTGTGGGCCACCATAGAGCCCTGCAGACTCTGCTGCTCCAGTGATGTAACAGAACCCCCTCTTGGCCACCATAGAGCACTGCACGCTCTGCTCATCCAGGGAACCAACAGCGCTCTCTGTTGGTCACGACCGACCACTGCAGGGTCTTCTCCTCCAGTGATCCAACAGAACCCCCTGTTGGCCACCACAGAGCGCTGCACACTCTGCTCTTCCAGTGATCCAACAGCATCCCCGTTGACCACCACAGAGCACTGCAGACTCTGCTCCTCCAGTGATCCAATAGAACCCCCTGTGTGTCACCACAGAGCAGTGCAGGCGCTACTCCTTTGAAGACCCAACCGCACCCCCTGTTGACCACTACAGAGCACTGCAGGCTCTGCTCCTCCAGTGATCCAACACAGCCTTCTGCCGACCAACGCCGAGCGCTGCAGGCTCTGGTCCTCCAGTGTTCCAGCAGCCCCCCCTGCCGACCAACACCGTGCATTGCAGGCTCTGCTCCTCCACTGATCCTACAGTACCCCCATTTGGCCACCACAGAGCACTGCAGGCTGTACTCCTCTAGTGATCTAACAAGGCCCCCTGCTGACCAACACCGAGCACTGCAGGGTCTGCTCCGCCAGTGATCCAACAGCACCCCCTGTTGTCCACCGCAAAGCACTGCCGGCTTTTCCCCTTTGGAGATCCAAAAGAACTCCCTGTTGGCCACCAGAGAGCACTGCAGTCTCTGCTCCTTCAGAGATGCAACAGCGCCCCCCGTTGGCTACCACAGAGCACTGCAGTCTCTGCTTCTCCAGTGATCCAATAGCGCCCCCTGTCGACCAACACCCACTACTGCAGGTTCTGCTCCTCAAGCAAACCAACAGCAACCCCTCTTGGTCACCACAGAGCACTGCAGACTCTGCTCCTCCAGTGATCCAACAGCACCCCCTTTTTACCACCACAGAGAACTGCAGGCTCTGCTACTCCGGAGATCCAACAGTGCTCCATGTTGGTCATCTCAGAGCACTCCAGACTCTGCTCCTCCAGTGATCCAACAGAACCCCCTCTTGGCCACCACAGAGCACTGCAGGCTCTGCTCCTCCAGTGATCCAACAGCGCTCTCTGTTGGTCACCACAGAGCACTGCAGACTCTGCTCCTCCAGTGATTCAACAGAACCCCCTGTTGACCACTACAGAGCACTGCAGGCTCTGCTTCTCTCAAGATCCAACAGCACTCCCTGTTTGCCACCACAGAGCACTGCAGACTCTGCTCCTCCAGTGATCCAACATCACCCCCTGTTGACCACCACAGAGCACTGCAGACTCTGCTCCTCCAGTGATCCAACAGAGCCTCCTGCCGACTAACACAGAGCACTGCAGGCTCTGCTCCTCCAGTGATCCAACAGCGCCTCCTGCTGACCAACACCGAGCACTTCAGGCATGCTCCTCCAATGATCCAACAGCACCCCATGTTGGCCACTACAGAGCACTGCAGGCTCTACTTCTCTGGAGATCCAACAACGCTCCCTGTTGGCCACCATAGAGCCCTGCAGACTCTGCTGCTCCAGTGATGTAACAGAACCCCCTTTTGGCCAGCCATAGAGCACAGCAGGCTCTGCTCATCCAGGGAACCAACAGCGCTCTCTGTTGGTCACCAGAGAGCACTGCAGGCTCTGCTCCTCCAGTGATCCAACAGAACCCCCTGTTGGCCACCACAGAACACTGCAGGCTCTGCTCCTCCAGTAATCCAACAGCGACCCCTGCCGACGAACACCGAGCATTGCAGGCTCTACTTCACTGGAGAACCAACAGCGCTCCCTGTTGACCACCACAGAGCACTGCAGGCTCTGCTCCTCCGGAGATCCAACAGTGCTCCCTTTTGACCACCACAGAGCACTGTAGACTGTGCTCCTCCAGAGATCCAGCAGAACCCCCTGTTGGCCAACACAGAGCACTGGATGCTCTGCTCCTCCAGTGATCCAACAGCGTTCCCTGTTGGCCACAACAGAGCACTGCAGGCTCTGCTCCTCCAGTGATCCAACAGCGCCCCCTGCCGACAAACACCTAGCATTGCAGACTCTGCTCCTCCAGTGATCCAACAGCACCCCCTGTTGGCCACCACAGAGCACTGCAGGCTCTCCTCCTTTGGAGATCCAACAGCACTCCCATTTGGCCACCACAGAGCACTGTAGGCTATTCTGCTTTGCAGATCCAACACTCCTCCCAGTTCGCCACCACAGAGCACTGCAGGCTCTACTCCTCAAGAGATCTAACTGAGCCGCATGCCAGCCAAAACCGAGCACTGCAGACTCTGCTCCACCAGTGATACGACTGTGCTCCTTGTTGGCCACCACAGAGCACTGCACACTCTGCTCTTCCAGTGATCCTACAGCACCCCCTGTTGACCACCACAGAGCACTGCAGACTCTGCTCCTCCAGTGATCCAACAGCACCCCCTGTTGGCCACCACAGAGCACTGCAGACTCTGTTCCTCCAGTGATCCAACAGCGCCTCCTGCCGACCAACACCGAGCACTGCAGGCTCTGCTCCTCCAGTGATCAAACAGCACTCTCTGCTGGACACCACAGAGCACTGCAGACTCTGCTCCTCCAGTAATCCATCAGCACCCCCTGTTGACCACCACAGAGCACTGCAGACTCTGCTCCTCCAGTGATCTAACAGCATCCCTTGTTGGCCACCACAGAGCACTGCAGGCTCTGCTCCTCCAGGGATCTAACAGCGCTCTCTGTTGGCCACCACAGAGCACTGCGGGCTCTTCTCCTCCAGTGATCCAACAGAACCCCCTTTGACCGCCACAGAGTACTGCAGGCTCTGCTCCTCCAGTGATGCAACAGAACCCCCTCTTGGTCACCAGGGAGTACTGCATACTCTGCTCCTCCGGAGAACCAACAGCGCTCCCTGTTGGCCACCACAGGGCACTGCAGGCCCTGCTCCTGCAGTGATCCAACAGCGCTCCCTGCCGACGAATACCGAGCACTGTAGGTTCTTCTCCTCCAGTGATCCAACAGCGCTCCCTGTTGGCCACCAGAGAGCACTGCAGGTTTTACTCCTCCACTGATCCAACAGCGGCCCCTGCTGACCAACACTGAGAACTGCAGGCTCTGCTTCTCTGGAGATCCAACAGCGTTCCCTGTTGGCCACCACAGAGCACTGCAGGCTCTGCTCCTCCAGTGACCCAACAGCACCCCCTGTTGGTCACCACAGAACACTGCAGGCTCTGCTCCTCCAGTGATCCAACAGTGCTCCACGTTGGCCACCACAGAGCACTGCAGGCTCTGCTCCTCCAGTGATCCAACAGCACCCCCTGTTGACCACCACAGAGCACTGCAGGCTCTGCTCCTCCAGTGATCCAAAGGCGCCCCCTGCCGATCAACACCGAGTACTGCAGACTCTGCTCCTCCAGTGATCCAACAGAAGCCCCTGTTGGCCACCACAGAACACTGCAGGTTCTGCTCCTCCAGCGATCCAACAGCGCTCCACGTTGGCCACCACAGAGCACTGCAGACTCGGTTTGTCCGGTGATCCAACAGTTCCGCCTGTTGGCCACCA
This sequence comes from Manacus candei, assembly GCF_025592945.1. Lineage (NCBI taxonomy): Eukaryota > Metazoa > Chordata > Aves > Passeriformes > Pipridae > Manacus > Manacus candei. Next base: position 2,877,930 of record NW_026138156.1, on the reverse strand, counting down.
CAGAGCACTGCAGGTTCTGCACCTCCAGTGATCCAACAGCGCCCCCTGCCGATCAACACCGAGTACTGCAGGTTCTGCTCCTCCAGTGATCCGACAGAAGCCCCTGTTGGCCACCACAGAGCACTGCAGGCTCTGCACCTCCAGTGATCCAATAGCGCCCCCTTCTGTTCCACACCGAGTACTGCAGGCTCTTCTCCTCCAGTGATCCAACAGCACCCCCTTTTCACCACCGCAGAGCACTGCAGGCTTTGCTGCTCCGGAGATCCAACAGTGCTCCATGTTGACCACCACAGAGTGCTGCAGACTCTGCTCCTCCAGTGATCCAACTGAACCCCCTCTTGGCCACCACAGAGCACTGCAGGTTCTGCTCCTCCAGTGATCTAACAGCGCTTCTGTTGGCCACCACAGAGCACTGCAGACTCTGTTCCACCAGTGATCCAAGAGAACCCCTTGTTGGCCATCACAGAACACTGCAGACTCTGCTCCTCCAGTGATCTAACAGCGCTTTTGTTGGCCACCATAGAGCACTGCAGACTCTGCTCCTCCAGTGATCCAAGAGAACCCCTTGTTGGCCATCACAGAGCACTGCAGGCTCTGCTCCTCCAGTAATCCAACAGCGCTCCCTGCCGACCAACACCGAGCACTGCAGGCTCTGCTTCTCCGGTGATCCAACAGTGCCTACTGCCGACCCACACCAAGAACTGCAGGCTCCTCTCCTCCAGTGATCCAACAGAACCCCCTGTTGGCCACCACAGAGCACTGCAGGCTCTCCTTGTCTGGAGATCGAACTGCGTTTCCTGTTGACCACCAAAGAACACTGCAGACTCTGCTCCTCCAGTGATCCAATTGAACCCCCTGTGGGTCACCAGAGAGCAATGCAGGTGCTACTCCTTTGAAGACCCAACCGCATCCACTGTTGGCCACCACAGAGCACTGCAGGCTCTGCTCCTCCGGAGATCCAACAGTGCTCCCTTTTTGCCACCACAGAGCACTGTCGGCTCTGCTCCTCCAGTGATCCCAGAGAGTCTTCTGCCGACCAACACCGAGCACTGCAGGCTCTGGTCCTCCCGTGTTCCAGCAGCGCCCCCTGCCGACCAACACCGCGCATTGCAGGCTATGCTCCTCCACTGATGCAACAGTACCCCCATTTGGTCACCATAGAGCACTACAGGCTCTTCTGCTTTCAAGATACAGCAGTGCTCCCTGTTGGCCACCACAGAGTACTGCAGGCTGTACTCCTCCAGTGATCTAACAGGGCCCCCTGCCGACCAAAACCGAGCACTGCAGGCTCTGCTCCTCCAGTGATTCAACAGAACCCCCACTTGTCCACCGCAGAGCACTGCCGGCTTTTCTCCTTTGGAGATTCAACAGAGCTCCCTGTTGGCCACCACAGAGCACAGCAGTCTCTGCTTCTTCAGTGATCCAACAGCGCCCCCTGCCGACCAACACCCAGTACTGCTGGCTCTGCTCCTCCAGTAAACCAACAACAACCCCTCTTGGTCACCACAGAGCACTGCAGGCTCTGCTCCTCCAGAGATCCAACAGCACCCCCTGTTGGCCACCACAGAGAACTGCAGACTCTGCTCCTCCAGTGATGCAACAGAACCCCCTGTTGGCCACCACAGAGTACTGCAGGCTCTACTCCTCCAGTGATCCAACAGAATCCCATGTTGGCCACCACAGAGCATTGCAGGCTCGGTTTCTCAGGAGATCCAACAGCGCTCCATTTTGGCCACCACAGAGCACTGCAGACTCTGCTCCTCCAGTGATCCAACAGCACCCCCTGTTGGCCACCACAGAGCACTGCAGGCTCTACTTCTCTGGAGATCCAACAGCGCTCCCTGTTGGTCACCACAGACCACTGCAGGTTCTGCTCCTCTGGAAATCCAACTGAGTTTCCTGTTGACCACCAAAGAGCACTGCAGGCTCTGCTCCTCCAGTGATCCAATAGAACCCCCAGTTGGCCACCACAGAGCAGTGCAGGAGCTACACCTTTGAAGACCCAATCGCACCCCCTGTTGGCCACAACAGAGCACTGCAGGCTCTGCTCCTCCCGTGAGACAAAACAGCCTTCTGCCGACCTACACCGAGCACTGCAGGTTCTGGTCCTCCAGGGTTCCAACAGCACCCCCTGTCGACCAACACCGCGCATTGCAGGCTCTGCTCCTCCACTGATCCTACAGTACCCACATTTCGCCACCACAGAGCACTGCAGGTTCTTCTCCTTTGAAGATTCAACAGTGCTCCCTGTTGGCCACCACAGAGCACTGCAGGTTCTCCTTCTTCGGTGATCCAATAGCGCCCACTGCCGACCAACACCAAGCACTGCAGGCTCTTCTCCTCCAGTGATCCAACAGAACCCCCTGTTGGCCACCACAGAGAACTGCAGGCTCTGCTTCTCTGGAGATCCAACAGCGCTCCCTCTTTGTCACCACAGAGCACTGTAGACTCTCCTCCTCCACTGATCCAACAGAACCCCCTCTTGGTCACCACAGAGCACTGCAGGCTCTGCTCCTCCAGTGATCCAACAGCGCTCCATGTTGGTCACCACGGAGCCCGGCAGACTCTGCTCCTCCACTGATCCAACAGCACCCCCTCTTGGTCACCACAGAGCACTGCAGACTCTACTCCTCCAGTTATCCAACAGTGTACCCTGTTGGCCACCGCAGAGCACTGCATGCTCTGCTTCGCTGGAGATCCAACAGCGCTCCATATTGGCCACCACAGAGCATCGCAGACTCTGCTCCTCCAGAGATCCAAGAGCACCCCCTGGTGACCACCACAGAGGACTGCAGACTCGGCTCCTCCAGTGATCGAACAGCTCCCCCTCTTGGCGAACACAGAGCACTGCAGGTTCTGCTCCTCCAGTGATCCAACAGTACCCCCTGCCAACCAACACCTAGTACTGCAGGTTCTGCTCCTCCAGTGATCCAACAGCGCTCCCTGTTGGCCACCACAGAGCACTGCAGGCTCTACTTCTCTGGAGATCCAACAGTGCTCCATGTTGGTCACCACGGAGCACTGCAGACTCTGCTCCTCCAGTGATCAAACAGCACCCCCTGTTGACCACCACAGAGCACTGCAGAGTCTTCTCCTCCAGTGATCCAAAATCTCCCCCTCTTGGCCACCACAGAGCACTGCAGACTCTGTTCCTCCAGTGATCCAACACAGCCTTCTGTCGACCAACACCGAGCACTGCAGGCTCTGGTCCTCCAGTGTTCCAGCAGCACCCCCTGCCGACCAACACCGCGCATTGCAGGCTATGCTCCTCCACTGATCCAACAGTACCCCCTGTTGGCCACCACAGAGCACTGCAGGCAGTACTGCTCCAGTGATCTAACAGCGCCCTCTGCCGACCAATACCGAGCACTGCAGGCTCCGCTCCTCCAGTGATCCAACAGCACCCCCTGTTGTCCACCACAGAGCACTGACGGTTTTTCTCCTTTGGAGATCCAACAGAGCCTCCTTTTGGCCACCACAGAGCACTGCAGTCTCTGCTTCTTCAGAGATCCAACAGCGCCCCCTGTCGACCAACACTCAGTACTGCAAGCTCTGCTCCTCTAGTAAACCAACAGTAACCCCCCTTGGTCACCACAGTGCACTGCAGCCTCTGCTCCTCCAGTGATCCAACAGCACCCCCTTTTGACCACCACAGAGCACTGCAGGCTCTGCTACTCCGGAGATCCAACAGTGCTCCATCTTGGCCACCACAGAGCACTGCAGGCTCTGCTCCTCCAGTGATCCAACAGCGCTCCCTGTTGGTCACCACAGAGCACTGCAGACTCTGCTCCTCCAGTGATGCCACACAACCCCCTCTTGGTCACTACAGAGCACTGCAGACTCTGCTCCTCCAGTGATCTAACAGCGCCTCTGTTGGTCACCACAGAGCACTGCGGGCTCTGCTCCTCCAGTGATTCAACAGAATCCCCTGTTGGTCACCACAGAGCACTGCAGGCTCTGCTCCTCCAGTGATCCAACAGTACCCCCTGCCGACCAACACCTAGTACTGCAGGCTGTGCTCCTCCAGTGATCCAACAGTACTCCCTGTTGTCCGCCACAGAGCACTGCAGGCTCTTCTCCTCCAACGATCGAACAGCTCCCCCTCTTGGCCACCACAGAGCACTGCAGGGTCTGCTCCTTTGGCGATCCAACAGCGTTCCCTGTTGGCCACAACAGAGTACTGCAGGCTCTGCACCTCCAGTGATCCAACAACGTCCCCTTCCGATCAACACCGAGTACTGCAGGCTCTGCTCCTCCAGTGATCGAATAGAACCCCCGGTGGGCCACCAAAAAGCACTGCAGGTTCTACTTATCTGGAGATCTAACAGCGCTCCCTGTTGGCCACCACAGAGCACTGCAGACTCTGCTCCTCCAGTAATCCATCAGCACCCCCTGTTTGCCACCACAGAGCACTGCAGGCGCTTCTCCTCCAGCGATCAAACAACTCCCCCTCTTGGCCACCACAGAGCGCTGCAGGCTCTGCTCCTCCAGTGATCCAGCAGTACCCCCTGCCGACCAACACCGAGCACTGCAGGCTCTTCTCCTCCAGTGATCCAACAGCACCTCCTGTTGGCCACCACAGAGCACTGCAGGCTCTGCTCCTCCAGTGATCCAACACAGTCTTCTGCCGACCAACACCGAGCACTGCAGGCTCTGCTCCTCCAGTGTTCCAGCAGCGCCCCCTGCAGACCAACACCGCGCATTGCAGGCTCTGCTCCTCCAGTGATCCTACAGTACCCCCATTTGGCCACCACAGAGCACTGCAGGCTCTTCTCCTCTGAAGATATAATAGTGCTCCCTGTTGGCCACCACACAGCACTGCAGGTTGTACTCCTCCAGTGATCTAACAGCGCCCCCTGCCGACCAATACCGAACACTGCAGGCTCTGCTCCTCCAGTGATCCAACAGCACCCCCTGTTATCCACCGCAGAGCACTGCAGTCTCTGCTTCTTCAATTATCCAACAGCGCCCCGTGCCGACCAACACCCAGTACTGCAGGCTCTGCTTCTCCAGTAAACCAACAGCAACCCGTCTTGGTCACCAAAGAGCACTGCAGCCTCTGCTCGTCCAGTGATCCAACAGCACCCCCTTTTAACCACCACAGAGCACTGCAGGCTCTGCTGCTCCGGAGATCCAACAGTGCTCCACGTTGGCCACCACAGAGCATTGCAGACTCTGCTCCTCCAGTGATCCAACAGAACCACCTCTTGGCCACCGCAGAGCAATGCAGGTTCTGCTCCTCCAGTGATCTAACAGCGCTACCTGTTGGCCACCACAGAGCACTGCAGACTCTGCTCCTCCAGTGATCCTACAGAACCCCCTGTTGGCCACCACAGAGCACTGCAGGTTCTGCTCCTCCAGTAATCCAACAGCGCTCCCTGCCGACCAACACCGAGCACTGCAGGCTCTGCTTCTCCGGTGATCCAACAGCGCCCACTGCAGATAAACACCAAGAACTGCAGGCTCTTCTCCTCCAGTGATCCAACAGAACCCCCTGTTGGCCACCACAGAGCACTGCAGGCTCTGCTTCTCTGGAGATCCAACTGCGTTTCCTGTTGACCACCAAAGAACACTGCAGACTCTGCTCCTCCAGTGATCCAATTGAACCCCCTGTTGGCCACCAAAGAGCACTGCAGGCGGTACTCCTTTGAATACCCAACCGCACCCCCTGTTAGCCACAACAGAGCACTGCAGGCTCTGCTCCTCCGGAGATCCAACAGTGCTCCCTTTTGGCCACCACAGAGCACTGCAGGCTCTGCTCCTCCAGTGATCCAACACAGCCTTCTGCCGACCAACACCGAGCACTGCAGGTTCTGGTCCTCCAGTGTTCCAGCAGCGCCCCCTGCCGACCAACACCGCGCATTGCAGGCTCTGCCCCTCCACTGATCCAACAGCACCCCCATTTGGCCACCACAGAGCACTGCAGGCTCTTCTGCTTTCAAGATACAGCAGTGCTCCCTGTTGGCCACCACAGAGCACTGCAGACTGTACTCCTCCAGTGATCTAACAGCGCTCTCTGCCGACCAACACCGAGCACTGCAGGCTCTGCTTCTCCGGTGATCCAAAAGCGCCCACTGCAGACCAACATCAAGAACTGCAGGCTCTTCTCCTCCTGTGATCCAACAGAACCCCCTGTTGACCACCACAGAGCACTTCAGGCTCTGCTTCTCTGCAGATCCAACAGTGCTCCCTGTTTGCCACCACAGAGCACTGCAGACTCTGCTCCTCCAGTGATCCAACATCACCACCTGTTGACCACCAAAGAGCACTGTAGACTCTGCTCCTCCAGTGATCCAACAGTGCCTCCTGCCGAATAACACAGGGTACTGCAGGTTCTGCTCCTCCAGTGATCCAACAGCACCCCATATTGGCCGCTACAGAGCACTGCAGGTTCTTCCCCTTCGGAGATCCAACAGCGCTCCCTGTTGGCCACCACAGAACACTGCAGACTCTGCTCCTGCCGTGATCCAAAAGAACTCCATGTTGGCCACCACAGAGCACTGCAGGCTCTGCGCCTCCATTGCTCCAACAGCGGTTCCTGCTGACGAACACCGAGCATTGCAGGTTCTGCTTCTCTGGAGAACCAGCAGTGCTCCCTGTTGGCCACCACAGAGCACTGCAGACTCTGCTACTCCGGAGATCCAACAGTGCTCCCTTTTGGCCACCACAGAGCACTGGATGCTCTGCTCCTACAGTGATCCAACAGCGTCCCCTGCCGACCAACACCGGGCACTGCAGGCTCTGATGTTCCAGCGATCCAACATCACCCTCTCTTGGCTACCACAGAGCACTGCAGGATCTGCTCCTCCGGAGAACCAACAGCGCTCCCTGTTGGCCACCACAGAGCACTGCAGGCTCTGCTTCGCTGGAGGTCCAACAGCGCTCCAAGTGGGCCACCACAGAGCACTGCAGACTCTGCTCCTCCAGTTATCCAAGAGCAGTCCCTGTTGACCACTACAGAGGACTGCAGACTTGGCTCCTCCAGTGTTCCAACAGCTCCCCCTCTTGGCGAACACAGAGCACTGCAGGCTCTGCTCCTCCAGTGATCCAACAGTACCCCCTGCCAACCAACACCTAGTACTGCAGGCTCTTCTCCTCCAGTGATCCAACAGAACCCCCTGTTGGCCTCCACAGGGCACTGCAGACTCGGCTCCTCCAGTGATCCAACAGCACCGCCTGTTGGCCACCACAGAGCACTGCAGACTCTGCTCCTCCAGTGATCCAACAGTACCCCCTGCCGACCAACACCGAGCTCTGCAGGCTCTGCTCGTCCAGTGATCCAACAGCACCGCCTGTTGGCCACCACAGAGCACTACAGGCTCTTCTCCTTTGGCCATCCAACAGCGTTCCCTGTTGGCCACCACAGAGCACTGCAGGCTCTGCACCTCCAATGATCCAACAGCGCCCCCTGCCGACCAACACCGAGTACTGCAGGTTATGCTCCTCCATTGATCCAACAGCGCTCACTGTAGGCCACCACAGAGCACTGCAGACTCTTCTCCGGCAGTGATCCAACAGCTCCCCCTCTCGGTCACCACAGAGCACTGCAGGCTCTTCTCCTCCAGTGATCCAACAGTACCCCCTTCCGATCAACACCGAGTTCTACAGGCTCTGCTGCTATAGTGATCAAACAGAACCCCCTGTTGACCATGACAGACCACTGCAGGTTCTGCTCCTCTGGAAATCCAACTGCGTTTCCTGTTGACCATCAAAGAGCACTGTAGGCTCTGCTCCTCCAGTCATCCAATAGAACCCCCTGTTGGCCACTACAGAGCACTGCAGGCGCTGCTCCTTTGAAGACCCAACCGCACCCCCTATTGGTCACAACAGAGCACTGCAGGTTCTGCTCCTCCAGTGATCCCACAGAGCCTTATGCCGACCAACACCGCGCATTGCAGGCTCTGCTCCTCCAGTGATCCAACAGCCCCCCCATTTGGCCACCACAGAGCACTGCAGGCTTTTCTCCTTTGAAGATACAACAGTGCTCCCTGTTGGCCACCACAGAGCACTGCAGGCTGTACTCCTCCAGTGATCTAACAGCACCCCCTGTTGTCCACCGCAGAGCACTGCTGGTTTTTCTCCTTTTGAGATCCAACAGAGCTCCCTGTTGGCCACCACAGAGCACTGCAGGCTCTGCTCCTCCAGTGATCCAACAGCACCCCCTTCCGATCAACACCGAGTACTGCAGGTTCTGCTCCTATTGTGATCCAACAGAACCCCCTGTTGGCCACGACAGACCACTGCAGGTTCTGCTCCTCTGGAAATCCAACTGCGTTTCCTGTTGACCATCAAAGAGCACTGCAGGCTCTGCTCCTCCAGTGATCCAATAGAACCCCCTGTTGGCCACCAGAGAGCACTGTAGGCGCTAATCCTTTGAAGACCCAACCGCACCCCCTATTGGCCACAACAGAGCACTGCAGGCTCTGCTCCTACAGTGATCCAACAGAGCCTTCTGCCCACAAACACCACGCATTGCAGGTTCTGCTCCTCCACTGATCCAACAGTACCCCCATTTGGCCACCACAGAGCACTGCAGGCTTTTCTCCTTTGAAGATAAAACAGTGCTCCCTGTTGGCCACCACAGAGCACTGCAGACTGTACTCCTCCAGTGATCTAACAGCGCCCCCTGCCGACCAACACCGAGCACTGCAGGCTCTGCAACTCCAGCCATCCAACAGTGCCCCCTGCCGATCAACACCAAATACTGCAGGCTCTACTCTTCCAGTGATCCAACAGAACCCCCTGTTGGCCACCACAGAGCACTGCCGGCTTTTCTCCTTTGGAGATCCAACAGAGCTCCCTGTTGGCCACCACAGAGCACTGCAGACTCTGCTCCTCCAGTGATCCAACAGCACCCCCTGTTGGCCACCACAGAGTACTGCAGGCTCTGCTCCTCCAGTGATCCAACAGCACCCCCTGTTGGCCACCACAGAGCACTGCAGACTCAGCTCCTCCAGTGATCGAACAGCACCCCCTGTTGGCCACCCCGGAGCACTGCAGACTCTGCTCCTCCAGTGATCCAACAGTACCCCCTGCCGACCAACACCCAGTACTGCAGGCTCTGCTCCTCCAGTGATCCAACACCACTCCCTGTTGGCCACCACAGAGCACTGCAGGCTCTGCTCCTCCAGTGATCCAACAGTACCCCTGCCGACCAACACCGAGCACTGGAGGCTCTGCTCGTCCAGTGATCCAACAACACCTCCTGTTGGCCACGACAGAGCACTGCAGGCTCTTCTCCTTTGGCGATCCAGCAGCGTTCCCTGTTGGCGACCACAGAGCACTGCAGGCTCTGCACCTCCAGTCATCCAACAGCGCCCCCTTCCGATCAACACCGAGCACTGCAGCCTCTGTTCCTCCAGTGATCCAACAGAACCCCCTGTTGGCCACTACAGAGCACTGCAGGCTTTTCTCCTTTGGAGATCCAACAGCGCTCCCTGTTGGGCACCACAGACCACTGCAGGCTCTGCTCCTCTGGAGATCCAACTCTGCTTCCTTTGGACCACCGAAGAGCACTGCAGGCTCTGCTCCTCCAGTGATCCAATAGAACCCCCTGTTGGCCACCACAGAGCACTGCAGGCGCTACTCCTCCGGAGATGCAACAGTGCTCCCTTTTGGTCACCACAGAGCACTGCAGGTTCTGCTCCTCCAGTGATCCAACAGCGCTCCCTGTTGGCCACCACAGAGCACTGCAGACTCTTCTCCTCCAGTGATGCAACAGAACCCCCTCTTGGCCACCACAGAGCACTGCTGGTTCTGCTCCTCCAGTGATCCAACAGAACCCCCTGTTGGCCACCACAGATCACTGCAGGCTCTGCTCCTCCAGTGATCCAACAGAACCCCCTCTTGGTCACCACAGAGCCCTACAGGCTCTTCTCCTCCAGTGATCCAACAGAACCTCCTGTTGACCACCACAGAGCAGTGCAGACTCTGCCCCTCCAGTGATCCAACAGCGCCACCTGCCGACCAACACCGAGCTCTGCAAGCTCTGCTCCTCCGGAGATCAAACAAAACTACCTGTTGGCCACAACAGAGCACTACAGACTCTACTTCTTCAGAGATCCAACAGCACTCCTTGTTGGTCACCACAGAGCACTGCAAACTCTTCTCCTCCAGTGATCCAACAGCACCCCCTTTTGACAACCACAGAGCACTGCAGGCTCTGCTGCTCCGGAGATCCAACAGTGCTCCATGTTGGCCACCGCAGAGCACTGCAGACTCTGCTCCTCCAGTGATCCAACAGAATCCCCTCTTGGCCACCACAGAGCACTGCAAACTCTACTCCTCCAGTGATCCAACATCACCCCCTGTTGACCACCACAGAGCACTGCAGGTTCTGCTCCTCCAGTGATCCAACAGCACCCCCTGTTGACCACCAGAGAGCACTGCAGGCTCTGCTCCTCCAGTGATCCAACAGCACCCTATGTTGGCCACTACAGAGCACTGCAGACTCTGCTCCTCCAGTGATCCGACAGAACCCCATGTTGGCCACCACAGAGCACTGCAGGCTCTGCTCCTCCAGTGATCCAACTGTGCTCCCTGTTGGCCACCAGAAAGTACTGCAAGCTGTGCTCCGCCAGTGATGCAACAGAACCCCCTCTTGGCCACCGTAGAGCACTGCAGGCTCTGCTCCTCCGAAGAACCAACAGCGCTCCCTGTTGGCCACCACAGAGCACTGCAGGCTCTGCTCCTCCAATGATCCAACAGAACCCCCTGTTGGCCACCACAGGGCACTGCAGACTCTGCTCCTCCCGTGATCTAACTGAACCCCTTGTTGGCCACCACAGAGCACTTCAGGCTCTGCTCCTCCTGTGATCCAACAGCACCCCCTGTTGTCCACCGCAGAGCACTGCAGACTCTTCTCCTTTGGAGATGCAACAGCGCTCCCTGTTGGCCACCACAGAGCACTGCAGTCTCTGCTTCTTCAGTGATCCAACAGTGCCCCCTGCTGACCAACACCCAGTACTGCAGGCTCTGCTCCTCCAGTAAACCAACGACACCCCCTCTTGGTCACCACAGAGCACTACAGGCTCTACTCCTCCAGTGATCCAACAGCACCCCCTGTTGACCACCGCAGAGCACTGCAGGCTTAGCTCCTCCAGTGATCCAACAGCGCCACCTGCCGACCAACACCGAGCACTGCAAGCTTTACTCCTCCGGAGATCAAACAAAACCCCCTGTTGGCCACAAGAGAGCACTACAGGGTCTGCTCCTCCAGTGATCCAACAGCGCCACCTGCCGACCAACACCGAGCACTGCAAGCTCTGCTCCTCCGGAGATCAAACAAAACCCCCTGTTGGCCGCAACAGAGCACTACAGACTCTGCTCCTCCAGTGATCCATCAACGCCACCTGCCGACCAACACCGAGCACTGCAAGCTCTGCTCCTCCGGAGATCAAACAAAACCCCCTGTTGGCCACAACAGAGCACTACAGACTCTACTTCTCCAGAGATCCAAGAGCACTCCTTGTTGGCCACCACAGAGCACTGCAGACTCTTCTCCTCCAGTTATCCAACAGCACCCCCTGTTGACCACCACAGAGCACTGCAGGCTCTGCTCCTGCAGTGGTCCAACAGCGTCCCCTGCTGACCAACACTGAGCACTGCAGGTTCTGCTTCTCCAGTGATCGAACAGCACACCCTGTTGGCCACCATAGAGCACTGCAGGCTCTGCTCCTTCCAAGATCCATCAGCGCTCCCTGTTGGCCACCACAGAGCACTGCAGACTCTGCTCCTCCAGTGAGCAGTGTTTGTGGAGGAGGCTTCCTGATAGAAAGCTTATAGTAGTCTTCTTTCCTTGGACACGTCTAAAAGAAAGAGAGGAGAGACTTTTTTTTTTCATTTTTCTTTTCACTTTTTTTTGCAGACCTGCCTGAAAATGAAAAGGGAAGAAAGTCCGATGGGGAATTTAACTGAAATATTTTGTCACACTCATCTGATGCAACTGCCAACAGACTGTGGTTATCTGTTCTGAATGTGAATGCTAAAGGGGCACTGAATATCCTTATCCAGTGTGAAGTAGGATTTGAATAAATATAAACTGTTTCTTTTGTTAAAACCAGACCCAGAAATGCTTCTTTACCCATGTGGAAATCAACTCTTGGAGTATGTATTTGTTCTGTAACCAAGAGAACCCCAAAATACTATTGGACTTTGGAGCAGTTAATTAATTAATCATGAAATTGAGTTCACTGTGAGCCTTCTTTTTAACATAGCCCTAAGTTTCATGTGCTTCAAAAGCGATGTAAAATCCTGCCTCATTCCATTCCTAGTGTCAAACTCAAGACAGCCATTGCTATTCTTGTTGCACTTGCAAAAATATAATTCAAAAAGTCTTATTTTGCAGTTCCTGAGGGAAGCAGTAATACTCAGGTTTTAGTTTATTATTTTATTTTCAGCAATGCTTAATTTAAGTGCTGATGAAGCAGCACGTATTGAATGATGCTGGATTTCTCTTATGTAATTCATGCAGTATTTATATCACATTTCCTATGTGTCCTAGTTAGGACAGCTGAAGACCAGTTCATCATGGTGGGTGTAACCCAAAACTGTGTATTCCGTAGCCTTCCATGTCATTTCCCAGAAACTAGACTATTGTTGTCAATAGACTATTCGCACCCTCTGCCCATAGAGCCTGACTCCTCAGGCTATAAACTAGGTGTTAAGAGGCCTGAGAGATAGGAGGATGCTTTTGTCCTCACACCCTTTGTGGAACTCCCCGCCCTGAGGGGAGCACTGAACATTCCTGCCTGAACTGGAGGATATATAATCTTGGAGTCTTGGAACATTTTTCAACCCACTCGTGGGATCCAGAGGAAGGCTGGAGTTCATTGCTCTCAACCAGACTTAGACCATCACTGGACTGCGATCACCACTTCTGGCCAGACTGCAGCAGCTCTCCCACCAGCAGGTTCTTCCCCTCTCCCTTTGCTTTGGACTCAAGTGGGGCCCAAGAAACACCACTTTGTTCAGGCCCCAGGGTACTGGCTTATTGATTTGAGTTTTTGTGGGTTGAGACCAATTTTTTGTTTGTATTGTTGTACTTATTGTATTATTTTAATAAATTGTTATTCTGATTTATAATCTCTCCTTTGAGTTGAGTTCATTCCCCCTGCTGGTTAACTCTTAAACCAGCACACTATGCAAGGAGTTTTAAGTGAGGAATTTAAAAAAATTTGTCAAGCAGATACAGTTTGGTTTTCTGAGGGTGTAATATTATGTTCCCACACTGTTGAAGAAGTGATCAATGGCCTTCTTTCTCGACAAACTTTAGAAAATCTGTGAGATAGTCCATTTGTGTTACTTTAGGTTGTTTCATATTTCATCATGTGATTCTAAACATTTTTTTAAAGAAGGAGCTCTTTTCTTCTGTTTTTTATATCATAAGGAATAATGTGCAAGAGAATATGGAGTGCACCAGAGTCCTTTCAGATTCATCATTTCAATATTTCCTTCTACCATAATGGTATAATTAGAGTAGTCTTCTTTTGGTAAGGAATTTGTATATCTTTAATGAAACTGAAGACCATGAAATGTGGTTTCCCTGCTTTTAAATGAAACTACTTTAGAGAAATAAAATGAGAAATGAATAAATTGTTGGAGTCACAGTACATGAAATTAAGAGACCCCTTGACTATACTGGCAACAAGTTTTTTCTCTAGTATTTTGATGACCATAGAGTGGTTGTAGGCTAACTGTGAAGAGATTTTCTTATTTTGGTTCATACGCCTTATATTGGCTACAGGTTATTTTGAGGAATCCATGGTCCTGATTCTCCAGTTGTTTTAAGGCAAGTCTTCTGTTTACAGAAGTAGCTGCTTGTTGATTTCAATGTACCTGCTTGCAGACCTGCATAGACCTTTGTCTTTTCCTGTATACAAAGAACTGCAGAATCAGAGCCATTGTTAGGAATTTTGAAAATTTTCAGTGTGGTTGTGAGTTCCCAGTCCTCCGTAGAAGATCTAGTGCAATGCAGTGGGGTCAGCTAACCTTGGAGGGCAAAGACCCACCCAACCACTCTCTCACTCCTCCTCCTCCCCTGCAGGACAGGAATTAAAAACAAATTGGATAAGAAAGCTCATAGTTCAAGCTAAAGACCACAGCAGCTACTGTTGCAGGAAGAAGAGACAACTTGAGAAAGACTAAATTATTGCCAATTTTATAGATATGAGTAGTGAGAAACAAAGACAAACATTAAAACAATGCCTGTCCTGCTGCATCTCTCCTTTACATTTTCTACCCCTACAGAGCAGCATGGGACAATGAGTGGGCATGTTATGTTCTGAAAATTTTCCTTTCAGAAGAATTTCTCATAAAGAGCTCTGCATGTTATGAAGCAAGTTGATATTTTAATCTAAAATGAAGATTGTTTTTGAATAATAAAGAATTCTTTTTTTAATTTCTCCACAGCAGACTTGCTTAAAAATGGTCACTATGGAGGCTTTCTCCTGCAAACTGTGCTTTCAAAATGTGTCACTGAAATGTGCCATTTTGAATTAAAAAATAAAATTAAAAAAGGAAACACTCAAATTGAAATTGCCTCTTACTTACGCATTTTGTATTAGAAATCAACTTGGCATCTATGACCATGTGCTTAAAACCCAAAAAACAGGAGCATACATGGCTTCGTGGCTGACTGGAGGTCTGAGTACAGCAGTACTGTCATATAAAATGGTTCCCTGTGTGCTTTCTTTGTTCCTTCTCAGACATGGCACACACTGCAAACCACAGAACACCCTCAATATTTTCTAGCAAATTTTAGACTTTGCCATGGCTTCTGGAGACTCAAAAATCACAGAATCCTGAAGGAAAACAGGGAAGAGAAATTAAAAAAAAAAAAAAGAAAAGAAAAAAGCTGAGACCTTAAAAAAGTGAGGAATAAAATCAATCAGATTTAAATCAGTTCAGTAAGGTTAACAGTGAGAAAGGGAAATAAAACATTCTGAGAGCTGAAAACAAAGATACAGTAAATTTGAAAATTCTGCCTTTCTAGACTATTTTGGAAGTATTTTTTAAAAATGGAAAAGTGTAGCAGGCGGCCCTTGTACAACAAGGAATGAATGATGTTCTTCGTGCGGTGGTGAGACAAAGAGAAAGTTTATTCAAACTTCCCACTCTTAAATCCCTGTGTACCATGTGACTTCTTCAGCCAATAGAGTTATATGTGACTGCGCATGTCCCCTCGGGCCCATCGCCCTGGCACATCCCCGGTGCATCCAGACACGCCTCCTACATATCCCCTCTCTCTAATATTTTAAAGAAGTCACAAAAGACAGTGTAAAAAACAGTGCAAACAACCAGAACATTGTAAACTACCAAGCTTCGCAGCGACCCAGCGCATTGCTTCGCTTAGCTTCTTAACTCTAACATAAACCTTTTAAAACCTTATATTCCTATAGGGTAGTGCAACTTGGATAATTATTTTATTAACTTGGGGCCTTTAACCCAACTGTGTGTAAACTATAACTTTTATTAATCTGAGGGTTTTTTAATAACTGGGGATTTCAAACTTTATTCAAGAAACAGGGTAAGCATATCAAAACTCAATTCTTTCAAGGTGACCTTGTGGTGTAGGTAATGTGGTCTTGTGAGGTATTCTGTGTTTTTATGTTTTCCAGTCACACAACTCTCTTATTCATTCACACATCTCACACACGACGGCCGTCATCATTCACGCATACACATACACACACCAATATTTGCAGTTTGCTTGTCACCACATTGGTCATTAATATAAACTGAAACATAACATAACTGTTTTTAAACTCCTGAGTTATCTGGTTCCTGCAGCTGTGATTGTGTATCCAAATAGGGTTTTACACACCTGGAGGGAATCCACTTTAGTTCTTTTCCTGTTGCCACACAAGCGTAACCTCTCCCCCAAGTCAGAAGATCTAAAGGTCCTGTCCATTGTCCCGAGATCAAATCTTTTACCATGACTAAAGGTCCTGTCCATTGTCCCAGAGATCAAATCTTTTACCATGACTAATGGCCTGGGAGAGGCAAACGCCTGAGATTTGTGCTGCTTCTCATATCTGCTTCTTTCAGCACTGTCACAATTTAAAAAATTGATAACATATGTGGCTTTCCACAAACGTTCTTGCAGACTGTATAGCTTCTCCCCCCCCCTTTGTTTTATTAGCATCTCTTTCAGTGTGCGGTGTGCCCTTTCTACAATTGCTTGTCCCGTAGGTGAGTGTGGGATCCCTGTGATATGTGAAATTCCCCATTCTGATAGGAAATTCCTTACCTTTTCAGAGACGTATGCTGGTCCGTTATCGGTCTTAATCTGTTGTGGAGTGCCAAGGGTAGCAAAACAGCTTAGCCAGTGTCTTATTACATCCTTGGCTTTCTCACCTGTGTGTGCTGTAGCAGTGATGTACTGTGAATGTGTGTCTACAGTTACATGTACATATTTCAAGGAGCCAAATTCTGGGATGTGTGTAACATCTGTTTGCCATATCTGATTGGATATTAACCCTCTGGGGTTAACACCTTCCTGAGATGGCATGGGGGTAATTTTTTGACAGTCTGGACAAGTCAATATGATATCTCGGGCCTGATTGATAGTAATTTTGAATTGTCTCTTTAGAGAGCGTGCATTCTGGTGGAAAAACGAATGGGACAATTTTGCTTACTCAAGGGTCCTAGGTACTGTGTTGAACATTGCTGCTTTGTCAGCTTCCCGGTTCCCTTCAGCTATTGGCCCTGGCATGTCAGTGTGAGACCTGATGTGCATTATATAAAAATCAAACCTTCTGTGATTGACAAGGAACCAAATACAACGCATTTCAAACAACAAATGAGGGTTAGAAACATCCCGAAGAAATGAACATTCTAGACGTGAAACTAGCCCTGCAGCATAACAAGAATCAGTGACAATATTAACAGGTTGTTCAGAAAACTTTTCCAAGGCAATACGAATGGCAGCCAGTTCCAGAACCTGCACAGAGCATTGGTTCATGGTCTGTACTTTTTGTTCCCATTGTCCGGTATCAGGATTTATCCAAGTCACTGCAGCTTTCTGTGATCGTCCAGATGCATCTGTAAAAACTGTGAGGCCTTTTACTGGCTCACTTCTGCATCTAGTCGTGGTTCTTAAAGGTAAATTACCGATTTCTGCCCAAAGTTTGTGCTTAGGGAGATTAACTGAAATGTTACCATCAAAACCTGCTAAGGCAGCTTGGAACTCGGTGTCCTCAGCCAGCATCCAAGCTAAATTGTCCTTCGTGGCTGGAATGTAGATGACCGCTGGATCCCTTCCATCTAGTTCCTGTAATCGAACTCTACCTTTAATAACAAGCTTAGCAAACATTTCATTAATTGTCCATACAGTTTTAGGTGGGGTGTGGGGCAGAAATAGCCATTCTAGAACCAGCAGTGGGTCCTTTTCAGTCTGGTCCCACTGGAATAAGACTGCAAATGGCTGGTACCTGCTGGGAATTAAGGCCAGGCAGATTTGCAGTTCAGGATCTCTCCTTCTGCTCTGCCTAGATTCTATCGCCTTGGCACAGATGTCTAACGCCTGTTTGGCCTCTGCTGTCAGAACCCTACTAGACGTCAGATCAGAGTCCCCCTTTAGTAACACAAAGAGAGGGTGTAGCTCCTCTGTGGTTAAGCCTAGAACAGGCCTTAACCAATTAATAGCTCCCAGGAGTTTTTGCAACTCATGTAAGGTTAAAGTGTCTTTTACCTCGAGCTGCAGTGGCTGTGGGGAAATCTGTTGTTGCGTGATTCTCCATCCAAGATAGCTCCAGGGCTGCGATCGCTGGATTTTCTCTGCTGCAACCTGTAAGCCTGCTTCTTGGACAGCATCAATTAAAGCAGTAACAACAATTTGCAGTTCATTTTCTGTGGCCATGCTTATTAAAATATCATCCATGTATTGGTAGATTATTGCAGAGGGAAAACGTTTTCTGAATAGCATTTGAATAGCATTTGCAACTACTGTTTGGCATATGGTTGGACTGTTCTTCATCCCCTGAGGGAGAACAACCCAGTGATACCTTTGCATAGGCTGTGAGTTGTTTAATGCTGGAATGGAAAATGCAAACCTTGGGGCATCCTCGGGGTGCAGGAATATGGTGAAAAAGCAATCCTTTAAATCAATTATTGTCAGAGGCCAGTTCGCTGGGAGCATAGCAGGTGAGGGTAATCCTGGTTGCAATGCCCCCATAGACTCAATGACTGCGTTTACTGCTCTGAGATCCTGAATCATCCTCCATTTGCCAGTTTTTTTTGGAATGCAAAATACAGGAGTGTTCCAGGGACTATTTGTTGGCACAATGTGTCCTGCTTCCAATTGTTCCTCTACAAGCATCTTTAAATGTTCGAGCCTTTCTTTTTTCATGGGCCATTGGTCTACCCCGACCGGCTGGTCACTTTTCCAGACCAGCTTAATCGGTGCTTGGGACAGCTGACCAATGGCCCCTATTGAAAAACCTGGCTGCTTGCAGGAGGAATTTGCATTACTGTGCCAAACTGTGAAAGTGGCCCCTATTGAAAAACCTGGCTGCTTGCAGGAGGAATTTGCATTACTGTGCCAAACTGTGAAAGTATATCACGTCCCCACAGAGAGCAAGGGATTGGGGCTATGAATGGAGCTACTTTTGCTACTTGTCCCTCTGGTCCCAAGACAGTGAGTACTTGAGCACTCTGTCTGGGTCTTTGTGTGCCTCCCACCCCTTGAATGGTTGCAGTCAAGTGGCCATTCGGAGTCCTTTATGATGGAAACATCGGCTCCCGAATCTAAAAGGCCTGTAAATCGGTGCCCATTAACCTGGCACATCATGAGTGGCTGTGCTGCTGTGATGGCTGCTGCCCAGTAAACTTGTGGTTGTCCCGTGCTGCCAAAGGCCCCTGAACCCCGCTCCCTCCCTCCCTCCCCTGCAGGCGACGCACTGTAGAAGGGAATTAACTGAGCAAGCTTCTGTCCTTTCGGGATGAAGCAGGGGGGTGAAGGGGTCCATGCCATTATCAGAATCTCGCCATGAGAATCCGAGTCTATTACACCTGGCAGCACAAACAAACCCATTCTGGTGGTAGAGGACCTTCCAATCAGCAGTGCATGTACCCCTGGATTAAGGGGACCCTGATGTCCAGTCGGGATTAGCACCACCTCAGTGGAAGTTATGAAAACTGTGTCCCTGTTGGATAAGTCCAGCCCAGCGCTGGCTGATGTGGCGGGACACAGATTGCTGGCTGGGGTGCAGGGGCACAGAGCGCTGGCTGAGTTGGGGGGGCACAAATCGCCAGCCTGTTCCCCTGTGTCGCATGTGATTGCTGTACCGGGGCGTGCGACAGCGCCCCTCGCCTCCAGTTTTTTGGCCTCCTCCTTGTTTTAGGTTGCTTTCGAGGTGCCAGTGCTGGAGGTTTCTGAGGACAGTCCTTTTGGAAATGGTCAGGGGCCCCACAAATGAAACAACCCTCTTTGGGTCTGGCCCCCTGTTGTGTCCTTAACTGAGTACTCAGTGCTACTGCTAGCAAATCTGATTGATGTGTTAAAGAACCCACCTCTTGGCAGGCACGAACTAATTCTGAGATACTGCAAGTTTCCCTCTTAGGAAGGGTTTGCAGAACTCTTTTACAATCCACATTAGCATTTTCGAAAGCCAGTCTTCTACTAAGGATTTCCCTGGCTTCCTCATTTTCAATCTGCCTATCCAGAGCAGATTGCAGCCGATCTAAGAATTTTGTGTAGGGTTCTGTTGGGCCCTGTATTATTTTGGTAAATGACAAGTTTGCATCTCTGTCTGATGTAGGTAATTTTCTTATTGCCCGCATGGCATGTTTTGCTATTACCTCGTATACCTCTCTATTGTAACCGGTTTGAGCATCTATGGAATGATAGTTCCCATCCCCTGTGAGTTGGTGTGCTGATACCCCTGCTTGCGGGTCATTAGTGTAAGCAGAACAGATTTCTCTAAAATCGTTCAGCCATACATTGTATTGTGTGTTAGAAAGGCTTATTTGTAACAAGGTTCTCCAGTCATGAGGCATGAAGATGTATGTGGAACTTAGTGACTCTAAAAATGCAAGCGTGTTAGGGGATGATATGCCAGTTTCTCTCATTAACTGTCTTAGTTCTTTGGTTAGTTCATGTGGTAATGGTTGGAACCTGCGGCTTTGACGTGGACCGATAATTACTGGACATGCTTGTATAACCTGTAAGTCCCCAGTACGCAATGCCTCTTCTCTGCATAAAGCCCACCTATCAATTGTACCTTCTCGGTATGTTGCTTCATCCCTTGCCGGCGGAGCTATCCCGAAATCCCCCTCCTCCTCCCCCCATTCCTCCCATTCCCCCCCCCTGCAGCTCCGGCGAAAGCGGCTGTCTGTGGGTGGGTGGTGGTGGTGGTTGGGGAGTACGGCGCGGGGGTGGGGAAGGACGGGTCAGTGTCCGAACTGCGTGGCAGGTGAGATGGTGGTGCCCGCTCCTGGGCGCGTACTCGGCGTTCATGCGCGGGATGGGTTGGCGAGTAAGCTGGGCTAGCCACCCCACTCCCGTCACGGGACCCCCTGCTGCTGTCCCACTGACTGGAACTTCGCATCTGCGGCCCCGCTCCCTCCCGCCGGTCCGTGTCCCTTGGGCTCCCGGTTCCCTTCCCCGTCTTAGAATTGTGAACGGCTCCACCCCCTCCTCCCGCTGAGCTTTGTGAGTTCAAACTGCGGCGCGTAAAAGTGGGGCTGCTGCTTGCAGCCTGAGTGGGGGTGTATGTGTTCGTCGTTCTTTGGTGGGATCTGCTTAATGCAGTCATTATAGCTTGCCAGGCTGGGTAAGCATTGTTTGCCTGGGAATCCCCTCTCTGAGCCTTGAGTTTGATAAGATTGCCTATTTTGTCCCATATGTGAATGTTGAGGGCTTCAACTAGAGGTAGTTCTGGTACGGCTGCTTTAATGAGCCCCACCAACTCCGATAGTTCAGCCCTTGTAACCTGAACATAGTAAGGATTCAGCAGAGCAGCCAGTGCTTCTGTGTCCCGTGATACTTCAGTAGGGAAAAAGTTTCCCATGTTACCTTTGTGTCTCGGCGCTGCTGGGGTGCGCTGCTGAAGAGGGTCTGTCGGTTTGTTGATTTGTGTTGGCTCACTGTCGGTTGGGCTGTGGCGTCCCGTCGGCGGCGGCTGATGTCCCGGTGCAGGCAGCAAGCGGCAAGCGGCGGCGGCAGGCACGGGCAGCTGTAGCGACGGACGCGGGGGCTGGCTGTAGAGGCGGCGGCTTGGGGCTGCGGCGATCAGCATGTGCGGGCTGCAAAGCGGCGAACGAAGCGGCGGCGCTGGCGGCGGCGTCTCAGTCACGTGGCGGCGGCTCGGCGTGGTCCCGGCTCCGTCTCCGGTGAGCGCGGTGTTCGCAGCGGCGGCAGCGGCGGCTCCGGGGCTCCTGCGGTTCACTGGGCGGCGCGGGGGTCGGGGGCGCGCTGTGTCGGAAGGCGCGGCGCGGCGCCTCGGTAAAGCCCGCGCGGTCTGAATACGGTGCAGGGGCTTTTTGCTGGCAGTGCTTTTCAAGCACGCCGCAGAGTCAGTCAGCAGCGGTGAGTAGGCGGGGAGCCGCGGCCAGTTTCTGCTGGACAGAAAACTGGAACGGGGGCTCCGCGGGGGTCAGCGGTGGCTGGGGTTGCTAGGACGCGGCAGCGGTAGGCCGCTTCTTGCACGTGGTCCACACAGTCGGTAGCGAAGAGTCGCTTTACCAGATGACCGACACTCAGGGGACTAACAGGCCTTTCCCTGACGATCTTAAGGTGCTCCGCGGCTCGTTCTCCGAGCTGCAGGCATGCTTTCGCCCAGGGAGCAGTCTTAGACGTGCGGGGTGCGTCCCAGTCACTCACTGCTTTCGATGTTGCGTTGACCCTCTCCGCTCTCTCCGGTGGCTGCTTTGACCTCTCAGTTTCTTCCTTAACTCTTTCTTCTCTTCTTCCGTGCACTATCTCACTATTATTGAGCTCACTAAACTAACTGTCCGTCTCTTAGAAGCCGCTAAGAGCATGGGGTTTATTGACGTCAGGGTTTTTTCTGGTGAAGTCTCCCGTCTCCGAAAATTGAGACGATCCCGGAGACACCAGCTGATCTCCTGATCCAGGATAGATATCTCACTTAATATAAGCTAAAGATGTCCCGTTCGGGTGCCACATGTAGCAGGCGGCCCTTGTACAACAAGGAATGAATGATGCTCTTCGTGCGGTGGTGAGACAAAGAGATAGTTTATTCAAACTTCCCACTCTTAAATCCCTGTGTACCATGTGACTTCTTCAGCCAATAGAGTTATATGTGACTGTGCATGTCCCCTCGGGCCCATCGCCCTGGCACATCCCCGGTGCATCCAGACACGCCTCCTACAGAAAAGAAGTTCTGATTTTCTACCACCCAAAAAAAAAAAAAGAAAAAAGAGAAAAAAGAAAAGAAACAACAAAAAAATTGCTCAGACATTTTAATGAATAGGTCTAATTTTAAAGGAGTACTCATCAGAACGGATCCAAATTCTAGCATTTTTGAAATAGAACATTTCTGTTTCAGAGCACATGGACAGGTGTCATCTTCTTTTGAATTGTGACATTTCCTCATTTCATTTTAAGCTTGGTATATGTCTGTGAGCACTGTTTCAGTAACCTAAAAGACAAGTTTCTCATTCTTGATCACAGTAAATTTGTGATTTAGCAATCCGTTGATACTAGTAATGCCTTATAACACTGCTGTTAAACTTTACTTATCGACCCACTGACTTTAGTGGGACTGCAGTGCTGTGCTGTTTTGGGATCTAAATCACTGTTTCCCTAAAGAGAAAGGGGATGTATTGATTTAACCAACTGAAGATCTGGTCTGTACATGCACACAACCTTATAAATTTAAATAAAAATTCAGTGTCTCTTGTGGGAGATGATTTTAGATATACGTCTTCAGTCATTGCTGCATGGTAACACATTTGGACTGGTGTTCAGCACCAAAAAACTGGCAAAGAGTTCATAAGCCAATTTTTTATTTTTAGTGGGGATGATGAGAAAAGACCAACTTTTCTTGATGAATCTATGAGGTCTGTTAAGAATTTGGAAAAGAGGACCATGATTTGGTCCTCTTAAACTTCTAGCAGTGTAAGCTTGACTGCATGTGGTGACTAAATGGCAAATCAGTAACCCTCGTCAAAAAATGCTCAGTCTTTTTTTCTGTCTCGGAAATTAAGGATCAATTCATGTAACAGAAAAATGACAATAAATCAGAAATATTGATGCATGAGAATGGAATTGTAATTTTCGTGAGAAGATTACCAGTTTGCAGGATTTAAATTGCATGCAAACTCTTTTTTTACATCTCTCATTTAAGAAGGATTGTCTTCACGGAGGCTTGACTTGACATTGGCAAACTTCAAAGACATGAAAATGGTCTTGTTGTTGCCTTGAAAGTGATTCACTAGCTCTTACTGTGCTGTTTCTTTTATTCCTAGGAACACCACTGGGATGCTAAATTTACTTCTGTGTGAGACTAAAGGTGCTGGTTACACAGCAGCAGTAAGAGGTGTTGAAGCACAAACAGGTCATGCAGAAAGACTTCTGTTTCCTAAAGAAAAACTTCTTATTTTTGAGATTAAAAAATTACAAAGGATGATTTTAAGTTATACTGTTATGCCTCAGAGCTTTTTGGGTTTTTTTAACTTTTGTAGATTTTAGAAGTAGTTGTGTAGTGAATGTAGATTTTAATGGGGCTGTATAATATGCCACCCTTCAGCACAGTAGTTTACACATTTACCCAACCCTATTACCCCCTTTCATATCTAACTTTCTAAATTCCTTAGCTTGTTTAGACTTCCCTCAAGGTAGGCCTTCTTTCTGTTTAAGAACATTTGCACCCTGGCTTGAACAACAAGATACATCATAGTCAAAGCATACTTTAAAACCCAGAACTTTGGAGGAGCTTCAAGGTCTCTGTGTGCTTCGAGGAAGATGAGGAAGAGGGGGTCCCAGAGACCCCTGCCTCAATTTCCAGAGGGGTGTGCCGGAGGAGGATCTGCGGAGTGGATAGAGTTGGGATTGGTTGGGGTAATACCTTAAATTGTATCCCTTGGGCCTCAGGTCCGAGGTTAAAGAACCTACTTCCTTTATCTTATCTCCTACACTAAATTAGCCTGGAGTTTTTTTCTCTGCGGTCTCTTAAGGCAACACTGTTTCACGAGGTTTTCTTTTTAATTAATAAAATTCATTCTAGAACAGATGTAAGACATTTGATTGATTTTATTATTTAAAACTTGATACTCATTAGACTAGGAGGTCTGTGTGCATTTAGGAGAGCTTCATCCTGTATACACATAATTTGGGAATCTTATCTCATTTTTTGAGATAATATAGTAATGTGTATTACTCATATTATTGAAATATAATATATATTGCTACTTACTGGACTTTTTCTGCCTTTTTTTTTTTTTTTTGGAAGGACCCTGCATATTTTCTTTTCTAAAACCTGTACATAATGGTGATTATTTTTTTAATATTCAAAGGGCAGGATTGCTTATTTTTTTTAAAGGTGTCACTGCTAGGTAATATAATACGGTGTAGTTTCTAGTATCTGAACATTTTGTCAATAAAAGTCAAGGCATGACGTGAGAAGATTAGGAAGATAGTGTGAATTCCGAATTCTGCTATCACAAGGACATTGTTCTTCTAACATGGCTAAGCCAACAGTGAGTTGTCTTCCCTGAAGTTGGCTTTGAGCAGAGGCAAATTTTTTTGCCTTTGTCTTTAGCTACCTGGGAAGAAGTATTTGCTTTTATTTAATTTTACTATTTTATAACATATTTATGCTTATTGCAGTTGTATACTTTGGTATGTATTATGTTGCTACTATATACAGATAAGCAAATTACAGAAACTAGTTCAAGAAGAGTGAATGCTTACTGTAAGAGAAGCATAACATCGATAGTCTCTCTTAGTTTAGAGACTGGAGATGCAAGAATTTCTGTTCTATGTCACATACTCAGTTTGCTTCTGTTTATTTGAGAAAAACAGGAGAACAGGTTGAAATTGCAACCTAACCCATAGTTTCAAGTGGCAATTTTTGAGAAGTGAACATCAATAATGTGTTTTAGAGACCATGAGATGAGGTTTATAGGGGCTTGAGGTTAGACCATGACGTTTATAGGGGCTTCTAGAGAATTTTTTTAAAATAAAGATATGTTTCCTGACTGTAATCTTGAGATTTACATTGACTTGTCTCTCTTAATTGTCTTGTCTCCTGAGCGGGGAGAGAAATTAATGTAGATATAGCAGATCTATAAAAAATACTAATATATGGCTAGTTGCATTGAGTGGTTTATTCATGCCTTGTCTAAAATAAATTTGCATTTATGGATTGGCAGAAACAGACATATTCTTAGGATGACTGTTAAAGTGTGTGGTACACCACCAAGGGCTTTAATGACTAAGCTGTCAATAGATATTATTAAATCCTAGGGAGTAAAGAGCCTCGAAGAACCTTGTTATAGTTTTCTCAAGATTAGATTTTTGTCATCTTTACCTGAACTGGATTTCACTGTACTCTGTATGTAATCCTCTGATTCCTTAGTTTGCTCACAGAGTGAGAGACTAAAGTATGGGTGGTCCTTAGGTTTGACATACCATGTTACTGTAGTCTGAGCTCGGCTGTTGACTCTCATCCCTTCCTCCTGCCCAAGAAACTGAAGTGTTTCATTTAGCTTTAGACCACAAAGATAAAGAAGGTAAATTTCTGGAGCAAAGTCCCTTGCTTTGTCAGGGCAGCATCTATTATGGTCATTAAGCCAAACAAAAAAAATAATTCAGTGTAAAAATACTGTGAATTTCAAAAAATTATTTAAAATGTTCAATATGCAGGTAAAGAATATGAGATTGCATTATATTTTTTCAAGTTGTAAAATCTTTGTGTAAGTAGAGGTGCCCCTCTAAACTGAAAAATTGGTAGAAAAGGCACTTGCTGACTGCATAAAAAATTGTATTTTAAAAAATAAGAATACAGCTGCAAATAGGCAGTCTGCCAGCCTCTGACGGACCAAACCATGCATGCAGAAGGTCTTCATACTGTAAAGCAAAACAAAACAGAGCACTATGTATTCCATCTTTTGGAAAAATACTTGGGGTTTTTTTGCATTTATATATGCTTTCAAAGTACAGTCAGAGAAAATTATGTCTTGATTTGGCCACAGGTAATAACCCAAAGATTACCTTTTTTTTTCTCCTGCAAGCAAAGGAAAAGAGATTTTCTGTGAATATATGAAATTTCACATCAGGCAAAACTTGAGATTTTCATTATATAATTCTCAATAATCTTTATTCAAATTGGTAATAATTTGTACCTAAAATAATATGTTATAAAATCTTTGTTTTTTCTTTAGGTTAAAAACATCATTTCAGAGAACTGAAGTAGGTTCAGAAAGTAGTTTCAGAAAAACTGCAACTACAACCACAACTTTAGTGTGCATTTAGTGGAAGCATAAGCTTCTCAGAAAAATTAGTAAGATGCTTTTTTATTTTACATTTAAACAAAAAGCAGCTGAAAATCTGGCCAAATAACAGAAATCTTATTGGATGTAAATTTTCATAAAAGAATTCCTTCAGTAAAAAACTACCAGAATGCTTTGCATGTATCAGAATACTTTTCACTTATCAGAATGGTAAAAAAAAAATTATGCGGTTTCATATAAATTTTATCATTTCATTTACATGGTCCTCCTACATCTACAAATTTACTATATAACATCACACGTAACAGTTTTTATAATCAAAATTATATCATAATTGCTTTTTAGAGTTCAAGGTGATGATTTTGTTGAGGGCTATACTTTGTGCAAAAATGTTTGTTTTTCTAAAGTATCCTGTTGATGGGACTGTTCCCAAGAAGGGAGAGTTCAGGAAATCCCTGTAACATCTTTGAATGAAATGGATACTTAAAAAAAGCAAAGAGAAATCAATCCATCAATCCCAAGTTCCAGATTGGACTGCCCTGACTTACATCTGAAAGAAAACATTGTCTTTCTGAAGATAAGAATTCACTGTGTGCTACTTCCTTCTCATTTCATCTGAAACAGCAATTCAGCCCTTTGGTTTGTTACTTTGGCATATCTTCAATTAGGTATATGCTTTTTTAGCTTCTTTGAAAAAAAACACTTGTATAACTCAGAGGTTTTCCTGAACATTATTTTTAAAAAATGACACTGGCTTCTTTGAAGCATTTTGCTGAGTTGTTAAGGACTTGTTGAGGTTAATTAAGAAAAAAAAAAAGGGGCTGAAACTATCAGTTAGTTACTTGTTTAGTCTTCTTAGACTGTTTGGGAAATGCAGATGATTTAGTTTCTATTGGAGACTATTTGTATATACACCATGTTGTACATATTAGGCTGATACTTAATACAGTACGTTAAAAAGCAAGACTGTATCACTTTACTTCAGCTTCTAGATTCAGCAAATTAATTTTAATGCACGTACAGTATGGACCTTTAAGTGAAACTATATTTCAGATACAGGAAAAAAAAATCAGGCCAGTAATTAGAACCCAACTTTCCTTGCATTAACAGCAGCCAAGTAATTTATTAAGTCAATGTAGCAGAGTAACACGGCAACATCACACTTGATTGAAATCTTGGCCAAGTCTGACAGATGTTTTCAAGTCATTGTCAATCAATATGTTTTAATGAGTTTCAAGTGGTTGGAGCTCTCCTCTGCAGATGTCACTGTTACTGAAACCATGAAAAGAATCTTTAGGGCAATCACAGCATGGAAAATTCTTTTGATAAAGTGATGTGTCCGAAAAAATCCTTACTCGTAACACAAGTGCTGGGGTGAGGATAATTCTCATCTTTTCAATGGGTTGAGCTTGTGCAAAATCAGATGGGTTTATGTGAATACCCCAAACTAAGGAAGCATTTGGTTCTTGAAAATAAAGGTGACATTTTGGAAGAGAGACTTATTTAAGGTTTTCTGCTAATAATTGTTTCTATATTACTCAGAAAAAAATTGTGGAACAATCAATTATTTTGCTTACACTTCTGTGTCCAGGTAGGAGTTGGAAGAACAGAAGCATATTGGCGTAGAAACAACAAATTCTTTTTATATTGGTGAAGCAGAAATGATGCTGGACCTTCCAATTTCAATACTATGACAGAGTCAAACTGGATCAAGTGCAAAGCTGCTGATCATAGCACTAGTTTGATCTAGTTTGACAGTGGTAATGCACTGCAGAGTTGATAAGTGGCGTGACTGAGAATACAAGGGATGGTTAAGGTGGCAGTCCCTTTGATTCTTCAGTCTGATAAGGTTTATTAAGTCTTTGCTGAGCAACAGACCAAACTGATGTAAAACGAGTTTTGGTCAAACCAAGTTTTGGTAGATTGCCATGAGTAAAGTAGAACTACCTAAAAATTGGGGAAGGGATTGATTGAGCCTTTTTAATTACAATTTTCTCTTAATTTTCCACCTGCCCATTTGTCTGTTCTTCCTAGATCTTTCTTCTTTTTCTGCACAATATTTGCAATGTTAGAAGTCCAGTGTGGAGTAGGATATATTTTGATATTTAGATGTATTTAGAATTAATAACGTTGCAAGAAACGAGTTAGTATGGAGAATGGATAAGTTCTTTTCATCCTCCTTAAAATCTTATACAAGAGTAAGTTTATCCCTGAGGAGATGATAAATTTTGAACAAAAACCATTATTATCTTTATTGGTCAGTTGGATGTGAGCAGCATTATGTCATTTAACTTATTTGTTAATAGAAGACTGAAACACCATTAAATTTCCCAGTGAAGTCAATATTTCAAGATTAATCATATTAAAAATCATACTCAACCAAAAATATGTCCTGGAAATTTGTCATTTAGAGGTCTATTAGTTTATGTGTCAATTGCAGTAATACTTAAATTTGAAACTAAAACTTTGTGGTTCAAACACAGCTCTGTGGAGGCAGCTATTTCTTTACTTTTTATTTTTTCGGGTTGTTTTGTTGTTTTCATGTGTTTCTTTCTTACCTTAGTAACCTCTTTGGAGGATTAAAAAATTTTCCTAATAGAAGAAAATATTTTGGAAATATGAAGCTACAGGCTCTTTGTTAACATAGTATTTGTGGAAATATTTGTCAATATATTCTTTGCAGGAGCAGTGTATCAAATGAAGTTCAGTATTGCCCAATGTATGAACTTCCATTTTATGTAACGTTTGCTTGGAATTGAGCATGTTTCAAAACATCCTTTTAAAATGTGAACGACCCACTAATTGTGCTAGCTGGAAGTTTTACCTGCTTTAATGACTGTAAAATGTCAGGGCAAAGAAGAGGGAATTAGTTGTGAAGAGAAACTGGTCAAAACATTTTTTGGTTTTAGGGGTTGTTGCTTTAACAAATCATGTAATCTTTTATCTCTGGTTTACAATAGTTCCCAAATAAAATGCTTTTTCAGAATCTTTTTGCTGATACTAAATCCATACAAAAGCACTTTTTGCGAGCCAGTTTGAGTAAATGTCTGGAGTGTACATAAAGTGATAGTATATAGACATTGAGAAGGAAACAAATCATAGAGAAGACATTTGGAATTGGATTCTAGTATATCAAGGATATCAAAGAGGACTCAAATTAATCAAAGGACTTATTTTAGTTTCTTAAATAACTAAACTGTGTAAGTAAAGAAGGACATATTTTCAGAAATTACTGTATTTATTATTAGGTGATTTAATATACAGATTCGATATTATAATGTCACTGTCAAAACCGTTGCTCAGACCAACCTTTTCAGGGATTTGGCCATTTGGCTGTTGCTTATGTCAAGCTTTTTGGAGCTATGTAACTTATTTTTGGACTTTTCCAGCTTTACTGTTATCATCTGATGCACACCCTGTGCATGGCTGGGGAACATGAGAATGAACAGTACATGACCAGAGGTACTACATAAATCCATGAGACTTCCTTGCAGCCAGCTACAATGGAGAAAATAGTTACAATGAGTTGCAGTAGGTTTGGAGGTAGCAGGACAAAGAGGGAAGAACTGTGTGGTTTGGAAAAATTTGCTGATTGCAAATTTTGATAATCTACTATAGAATAATTAATATCACTATTCTTACTTAATCACAACCTATCAAAATCAAGTACACAACTTATTATTTATTTTAACTTCAGCCCAAAGAAGACAGGACAAATTTCCAGTCTTTTAAATCTGTTTCACTGCTCTGTTCACCTGTCCAGATTCTGTTAAGGTTTCTAGAAAGCTTGCATTAAAAATAAGACAAGTTAACTTACCTTTTTACCACCTTAATTCAGCAACAGGATATTCTGCTTCAGTTGTCATGAAAGTAAGTCTTTGAGAAATCCAGCATTAGAAATATGGGTTAATGTTTTCATTGGAATAAATCACACTTTCTGTTTCAACTTATAAAAAGGAAAACCAGTTTTTTGCTTGAGAAGGCTCTGGTGCCTTTGAAAGACATGTGTTGATTAGTACTGGTGTGTCACGAGCTGGAACTACTTAAGGTAGAGGACACTTCGTATTCTTCCCCTCTCCATTGGGAATTGGCTGGTATATTTTCTACCTACAATAAATTGCTTTTATATTCTAAATAATATTTTTAAATAATATTAGGGCAGCTAGAGAAGCTATTGACTGTAAG
Source organism: Manacus candei (assembly GCF_025592945.1). Classification (NCBI taxonomy): domain Eukaryota; kingdom Metazoa; phylum Chordata; class Aves; order Passeriformes; family Pipridae; genus Manacus; species Manacus candei. Next base: position 2,847,330 of record NW_026138156.1, on the reverse strand, counting down.
TAGAAAATGTCCTTTCCAAATGCCACTCTAGGTGACTGAAATACAAAAATAATCTGTGACATCACTAGCATGGCCAATAAACATGTCACCTGGCAAAGGAAGGAATGAATACATGTAAATGCGGTTCTTAATTTAGCTTCCATGTGAACCATGGCACACAGACAAGGGAAGGATCAAATGGAGGCATCACATGCAAAGACCAATCTGTTGAATTTGTAAGTGAAAAACCCCAACTGTATATTGCATAAGACAGCATCAGATGTTCTGTTTTGTTTTAGGGAAGAAATTGGAATGGCAGATATAACTTTCACTTATCTGGAAGACCAACAAGTGGTTAACAGTGCTCTTGCAGCCCATGGATAAGTATGTGTGTTGTGGTACAGTTCTAGGTTCACAGTTGAACAGCAGTCTATTCACCATGGTCTCTCTGAGCATCATAATCTGTATTTCCAGTGATCCTTGCCAAGAATTTATTATTTTAGATATTATTGGAAATACAGAATGGGGAATAATGGGAGCAAGGATCTTGGGGGTACTGTATCCAGCTGAGACCCTGCTCAGTTTAGTAGAGGTCAAGAGAAGAGCCAATACTCTCTTTTAGTTACCTTTTTTTTTTTTTAATTATAAGTGCTATTTGATCATGATGTATCTGTGTTATCATCCTAAAGAATTACATAGATTTTTTTTTGTTTCAAGACTTTGCTCTGTGAAAGTTCTGACAAAAGGAGTGGGACAACATATTTCCTTTTTTTTTTCTTCTGATATATAAAAAATTTCCAATCATCTTTTCATGCTGGAGGAACGTGAGAGACTGGATTCAAATCTCATTGGATTATTTATTGGGTCGAAAAAAATCAACCAGCTTGTGTGTGTGTGTTGGTGGAGGGGCCAAGTGAGAACTCACACCTCCTGCAGCCTCATGGCAGTACAGAACTCACACAGCCGCGTTGGGGCCCACACCAACTAGCTATCAATCAAAAAGGTCCACCTGGTAGCCCACCCATACCACGCCCTCTGGAGCCCCTGATTGGCTGCACCACCCCTCACTCTGGTCTGAAGGTCACTGAGTGGTCACTTAGCCAGGTGTCCTGCCTGGGAGGGGTGGCCATGGTGGCCAGAGCACGTAAATATAGGGGCACAGAGCTTCTCTTTCTCTTCTCTGGCTATCACCATGTGAAGGATTCTGAGCAGTAAGAATTTTTCTTATTTTAATCTCTTTCTTTACTCCTTCTCTCTTCTCTCTCTCTTTATTCCCGTATCTTCTCCTAATTCCTCTTTCTTTCTTTACTCTTTCCTTAATCTCTTGTGAGTAACTTAAAACTGATGGTTTGTATTTTACTAAGCTGGCATGTGCATTGGGTACTTTAGTGAACTACTTCTGCCTTGGTTGTATGTTACCCCTGTGAACCTTTTGCCAAAATGCCTATTTTCTCACTAAATTAAAAGAAGTCTCTTGGGAAAATGTGTTGACATTTTCTCTTTATGTGACCTCAAGGTTTTAAAGAACTAAAAGGCTTTGCAAAAGTTTGATGGGCAAACTCTTGGAGTCTTAAATATAAGTAAAATGCCTGGGCCGAGTGTGGCTTGACCCAGGACTTTACTAGGAAAAAGTTATTTCCTTAACTGATAGACCAGTAGTTTCTAGACTAGTGATATGAACTTATCCATCCAGTGACAGTCCTATTGTTCTTACAAATTCCAAAAATCTCAGAGGAAATTGTCGTGATAGGAGAGAAGGTTTGAAAATAGTCAGAGATACGAGTCCTTAAGAATTATGAAGCTCAACACCTACATTTTAAGTAGAGGCTTTTATTTGTCTGCAAGTCAGTTTACGAAGAAGAACACTGAAGCAATAGCTTAGCATCCCACCATGTCTACAGTCTGGTTGCTGCCTTGTGAAATACTTGAAGCACGCCTTATGTCCCATTCCACTCCCAAGTGGTGTATATCCCACAGCTGAAGCTGGAAGCTTTGAAAATAAGAACACCTTTAGATCAGCTGGCCAATGCATGATCCCTGGATTCTCTCTAAAAGATGTTTCTGTAGTATTTTAAGGTCATCACAAAAAATTCTCTCTGTAGCCCCACCCCTTCATTTTAAAAAGTGCTGCTGCTTGATTTTTATAGTAGGGAGATGGGAACTGGCCCGGTTTCCCTCTCTGCAGGTGGCCTTGTACTCCTGCTGAATATTTTGAGTGATAAACAGGAAAAGAAATACACTAAGGATATTGTGTGAAGGAATTGCCACATCAACCCCTATCAATTCAGGGGTATTTCTCTGAATAAAATGTAAACTATAAACTGCAGCCTATTGCCAGATGTTATTATAAATAACTGTGATGAGAACCCAAATTTTACAAAAAAATCTGTCACTATATTATTGCTAGTATCTTACTTGTGAACAGTGAAGGTGGAATGTCTAGTTAGATGGAATTAGATGATTGATGTGGGAAGATGAAGCATGCATGAGCAATGATGTTGTTTTGTGATACATGAATGTTAGCAAGTCTTTTGTAAGATGGACAACCATGCAGTTATCAGAGCTGAGTAACTACTCTGTTTGCTTTTGAGCAGCTTCCATGTGCCTGCTTCTGAACTTGTAAGGATCTTGTCATCTAATCAGATGAACACTTCCAGTTCAGTTTTATTTTGGTCCTTATTTTGAAGCTATTTTTTAAGAAGTCATGAGCTGCTGCAGATGAGGATGGCTTTAGATATCTTATTGGAACCCTGTTTCATTTTTCTGTGAGTGGCTTTGTCCTCTACGAAAACAACACAGGTACCACTTACCATGGAATGTGTTTAACCTTAATCTGAAGACTTTGTTGGTCTAGAATTTAAATAGTATGTCAACAGAGGAAACCAGGCCCTCAAATATTAAACACACTCAAAATATTGAGATGTAAGGAAGTGCCTTTCTTCTTTGGCTCTAAGTATTAGGGTCTTTGGAATGAAGTTGAAGTAACTCAATACAGTTATGACATTTCTCGCACCGCAACCTTTGTTTGAAGCAGGAAACTGATGAGTATTTGAACATGTGACCGTCTTGCATATGTAGGTTTTGGGGCTAAGAATTAATGATGTTTTATAACCTCAGTGGAGAGAAGCTTTAGTAAGCTGTGCTGAAAAACCCTTGTTTGATATCTGAAAATGGAAGAGCCAAAGAAAGATTAAAAACAATATTCCACAGGCTTCATCTTGCAGGCTTTAATAAAAAGTTGAGATGAAAGACAGCAGATGGATTTATCTTTTTACTTAGCAGCAAAAGTACAAATCAGCTTCATATAAACAGATATCTCAGCCAAATATGGCTTGATGGTAATTCTATAAGATTCATCAAGTCAAGGGAAGTGATTAGGTCTGATGTCATGAAATAATATGAAAACAGAGTATCTCATGTTATTTCAGTATTTCAGACTTGAGTGTGTTAAATACAACTTTCTTTTGAAAATGTTACCGTGTTGCAAAAATTTTCATCTTCATGTGTTCTCCACAATGCTGCATAACTCTTACACCCTTCAAATTGTCATTTGCAGTAATCTTAAATATCATTGAAACAATTTTCAGAGTGTAGATAATATTATGACTTTAAATTTTTGTTAAATGGTGAAGGTGATCTTTTAAGATTTTAAGACTATGCTTTTGGATATTAGTCTAAGAGGTGTGTTTTACACATTTATGCCATGTCTTGAGATACAAAATCTTCAGTCAAAAAGCACAGTGTAAGATATTAAATAAGATGCATCAGTCTTGCTTTCTTTTTTTCTGTAACACCCAAAAGTAGGTCTGCACTGCCATAAAAAAATTCAGGCATTTTCTGTTGCATCAAAGTCTCAGACATGATTTATTCTAATGAAGTCTGTTTAATCTTCTAAAATGGCAAATTTCTATTTATTGAGTTCTAAAAAACGTGTACTTGACATGTGCTTAGGTTCCTATGCACTGTATCATACAGGCTTTTAACTCTCATTGACTCAATAGGAATCAGATGCCTGAAATGCTTTAGTAGGTTTGACTTAACTTCTTCTACAGGTTTCACTACATATAGAATCCAGAAATAGTAATTTACCTAAGTTCTGTTTTTCTGAGTGACTTAAAGCCAATTTTGAACAAAAAGACAATCATAAGCTTGTGTTGTGGGTTAGATTCTCTTGTTGACTTTTCCCATACAAGCCTGGGCAGCTGCCCGGGATAGGGTTGGGGAGGTTGTGTTACACTGCACCATACACTGGGTGCTTGCACCCCCAGAGGAGGGGGGCAGGTGGGGAGGCAGGGGTGATGGGAGCGCGAGAACTGGAGGTGAAATCTCTGCCTCATGAGAAACGGGAAGAATAAAAGAGCCAGCAGTTTTGCACTTGGTTTCTCTAGCTTGCAGACCAACCCCGTGCTCCCCCTACCCCCACTCTCTGCTTGTGGACCTTTGGGCTTCTTGCCACCTTGCTCCCTCCCTGCTAGGTAAATGCCCTCTTTGTCTTGAGACCGCAGCCACCACCATATCTCTTGCCCTGCCACAGAACCCAGAAGGTCCCTGACTGCTCTTGCCATTTTTTCAGCTGCTGCTGCCTCACTGCTGCACAGTGCCAGCTGAAGCACCACTGTCTCTCTCCAGAGCCCCAGTGTTTTCGTGGCCAGACCCCAACTGCTACTCACCGCTCTGACCTGCCGGCTCCCCATGCCTCCCGCACAACTGCCCACGCCGTAATGTCTAGAGTTGGTGAGGACTGCTGCCCATGTGGACCTTTTACTGCTGCAGCTCCCCGCCATTCGGGCTGCTAGCCACGTGCGGCTCCCTGCAGCTCTGACCTACTGCCACTGCTGCAGCCACACTAGGGGACCTTGGGGGGAGAGCTGCCCTTTGTGAACTTCTCCATGTGTTACCCATCCGGCGCAGTGGCAGTTCTGCTCCAATTCCATTGTGACCACATGACTGTGTCAAGACTGCATTGCTGCTTGGTGGCACAGAAGTCAAAGAGTGATTTTTGGATGACATTTTCTCTGTTACTCTTTGGTTATCGTTTGTTCTGTTTTTTTCTTTGCTTTTTAGTAAACTGTTATTTAGTTTCTACACCTTTCTCGAAAGTCTCACATTTTCAAAATTTACAGTAAGTCTGGGAGGGAGGGGTTTCTATTGCATTGGAGGTCCCGCCTCCTGTTGTATATTGAATAAAAATCTAAAATTTCTATAATGAGTATGAAATTCGTGAGCAAATGAATAGCATTAGTGATGTTGGCAGTGTCTCATGGGAGAGAATGATTAATAATGATCCTTCTTAGTGATCTCTTTCCCACTGAAACAGAGGTTGTGTTTTTTAAGGACACATTGTCGTGTTTTAGGAATGGTATTCCCCACTTTAGTGTTCCCACCGAACCACTCCAAACAATGCTGGATCACTCTCCCCTCCCTGTCCTCCTACAGTGAGATGGAGAGGAGAATTGGAGGCACAGAAGGTAAAGATCATGGATTGAGATAAGAATAATTTACTGAAAACAGCAACGAGATAAGAAATGAACAGTAACAGCAACAATACTAATGACAGAGGGTACAAGAAAAGATATGAATGATTCACAGGTTTTTGCTCACCTGCAGAAAATGACAATAGCTGACCACTCCCTTCACCTCAGAATGATGTGAGGTGGTATAGAATAACCACTGGGTCCTGGCCATGCCCCCTCCTGACTACTGCAAAAATTAACCCTGTCCTGGCTGGAACCAGGACACAGGTTTAAAGCAAATATTTCTGAGGAGATTTCCAAACCAAACTCTTAGAGGTATGATATTTTTCAAAGCAGATATCTCACACTAGATACCTAACCATGTTTTTAGGCCCTTAATTTGAGTTTTTTTCTATGAGGGCTCCAGGGTGACTTCAGGAGTCACTCTACAGGAAGAAGCTCTCTGTGAGCTAGGTGGAAGTCCCTTCATTTTTAGCTTTTATGTCTGCAAAAGAAGTCTGTACAATATATAATGGATTAAATCTGTTGTTCTCTGTTTAATAGGGTTCTAGGGACCTTCTTTAAGATCTCTAGAAAAATTAAAGCTCACCCACAGCTGCCATATTTTATCTGAAAGAAACTTTTTGGGAAATTTTCTAAGATTTAAACTTGATGTGAAAACAAAAAACACTCCCCCCTGCCTCGCAGGGTTTCATTAATACCCAGCTGGTAGCCTGAGGTGTGCCCTAGGCAGATACTGCAAAGGATCCACTTATTAACAGTCCATCAGAAATGATATAGAGGGTGTAGAATACACAGTTTTGGTTATACTCACATAGTGATAAACTGGTCCCAGCCCCTGTAACTAGGACAATATGATTGCCTCCAAGATCTTCCCCCTTTTCATATATACTATTTTTTTTTCCTTTTCAGTAATTACAGTACCCTTTTCAGTAATTACAGTACCTTTTCCTGCTGCCACTGTCAATAAACTTTACATCTTAGTCCCTAAATGCAGCACAGCTCTAAGCATACCCCACACTCATTTTAGGCAGACTTAATGCAATCAGTGAAGTATTACAGCACTGCTAACCAATGTTCCAGAGGAGTCATTCAGGATGCTGCCGAACAAGACTGTCATCTTCAGGATCAGTCTCAGGTGACCAATGTCCTGAACTGCCTGCATGCAGAGTTGGGTCTGTGGCTACCAGTGCACCTTATCACCTGCTGTTTTGTCCCTCACCTGTTGCTACAGGGCTTTACAAATGTGGATATATCCTTCGAGCCTGCGCAATGGATTTTTCAGGTGAGACACAGCATGTGCAGAACTGGACCCACCCTTTAATCCTAAAGTTCATCTGCCAGGGCCTACCAAGCTTGGACGGTGACAGCGAGTTCCTCAGGACATAAGTTTAATTAGAGTATCCTTCTCGTAGATGGATGGCCTTACAGGGTTAAGTGAGCTCCACCTGCCCAGGTCTGGAATTAGAGTTGTCCTTCTCCTAGGATGACTGCTGGAAGGCTAGTGAGCCCGTCCTGCCCACGGACACATTTTATCTGACCCCTCAGTTTTGACCTGTCTGGCATGGGAGACCCTGCCGAAGGCATATACCTCCACCAGCACAGCTCACAATCTTCACTTCTCCCCCACTAAAATGATTAGGACAAGCCTTTCATGCCCTACTTTTACCCCAGCCACCTACATTCAAACCCACAGATATTCCCAGAGACATTCCTTTGCCCTAAGCACCCTTTCAGGACACTATAATTCCAAAACAAACTGTTCCTGGGCAGCAGCCACAGGTGAGCCAAAACAAACCGTTCCTGGGTGGTAGCCACAAGCGAGCCAAGCTCAGCACATTCTGCCTTCATTGTAACAGTGTTGGAACAGAGAGCAATCCCAAACGCACCCCATTGTGGAACTCTGTATCCTGGGGGAGGTACTGGGCATTTGTCTCTGTTTAATGAGACTAAAGTGTTTTGCCTAGGAGAGTGAGTTATGAGGTAGACCAAACTCCTCTCTCTCAGCAATTGTAAATCTGAAATTAAGAGGCTCCAATCGAGGAAATATGGAAAAAGAAAAGATAACGGCCCTTTATTAAAGGATATATGTGTATAGGCAGAACAACAAAAGAACACAAAAGCAACTAAGCAGTAATCCTGTATCCAAAAGTCCCCTTCAAAAAGGGAACAGTTTGATACTTCCTGTCCTTTGGCGCAATTCTAAACATGATTGACAGGGGGCGCTGTTGGATCACTTGTGGAGCAGAGCCTGCGGTTACTTGGTGTTGGTCAACAGGGGGCGCTATTGGGCTCTGGTGGTTGCCGAGTGAGGCCCTGGTTTGCGGGAGAAAGCTGACAATGGAGATTTCCCCCACGCACACCAAGAAGGGGAAGGGGAAAAGGGGAAAGAAGGATGGGTTCTTCCCATGAAAAACTCACGCTGTCTGCGGCTGGCTGTGGCTGGGATTCCCCCCTCTTTGTCAGTGGGCACAAACCACTGCCAAAGCACGGGAGCGGAGGAGGGAAAAGGGCAACCCCCTCCCCAAAAAGTTCCTCTGCAGGTGGGCCAAACCTTTCCGATTAAGTCTGAGCAGGTCCGGGCTGAGGGCAGGGCAGGGCGCAGGCAAACCAAGGCCAGAAAACAGTGAGATGACCAGGTTGAGAGCAAAATGGCCCCCGACCTTTTCAACACACATCTTGCCTAAGTTAAGGCAAAAGTGAAGTGTCCCGTTTCCAAGGAGAGGAGGGAAAAAACTTCATTACCACCCCCACCGCCCCCACCACCTTAGAGAGAGGCAATCAACCTAGAATGTGGGCTGTTGGCCAGTTCTTTTGTGTGTGTGAATCACCTCTTCTCCTCCCTCCTTCAACATCCTTCTTTTACAGTGAGACAGGAAAGAAAAATTCCTGCTTGGATTTTTAGAACAAGTAAACCTATAGCAGCGTTCTTACCTGAACCTAAGCATATATAATCTTGAGGTTTTGGGACTTCTAGTGCCACTCGTGGGATCCAGAGGAGGACCAGAACTTCAACAGGACTAGGGCTGCCACTCTTGACAAGACTGCAATCATCACTTCAACAGAACTGCGACCATCATCTGGACCAACAGGTTTCCTTTCCTTTTACTTTGCACCCAGAGGGGCCACATGGTGCTCAGCACAGAACAAACGAACACCATTCTGTTCTTGCCTGAGGGTGCTGGGTTTGGGGGTAAAAACCAGTTGTCTCTGTATCATTGCATTTATTGTAATCTTTTTGATACATTGTAACTCTGACTTGTAATCTCTCTTGAGTTGGCTTTATTTCTCCTGCTGGTTTACTTTTAAACCCGCACAAGTATATATAAAATAAACTTGGGTTTATTTTATACAAACTCAAGAAGTTTGTCTTTGATCTTACTGGAACTTCAACTTTCTGGTGTTTCTCTGTATTCTCTCACAGTGCTCTGTGCCACTGAGCTTCTAACATGCTTAAACGTGTGCAGGCCCTCTGACTCTTCTGGATTCCAGGAAAGACCCATTTTCCTGTGAAGACTTTAAGTGTAATGAGGAGCCAGTCACGACTCTTATTGTGACCATTGGAGACTTTTGTGTCTGGATGAGGCCTTTGGGCAAGGATGTTATTTAATCACTCAAAATATCTCACAGGAAGCCTTAATGCTTTCCATATTTTATACCATGGAGTGAACTGATCCTGAGAACTCAGATATATGTGTGCAACTACTTGAAGATACCTGTTTTGTGTTGGTTTATGATGTTTTGGAAAGACTAGGTTCAAACCATGATGTTAAGAGGTAATGATGTCGACAGTTAATGATGTCTTGATTGAAAACAAGGTCTTTCAGCCAAGAGTGGGAAATATTTGAAACATGAACCCAGATTTACCAAGTCACACAGTGAAGAAACCTTTTTGTTTTGTGTTGTATGCATAAAACATCTTAAACAACTAATGTTGCCTTTTTTTAAAAATACATCTAATAGTAGTTAGAAATAGAGGAGAAAAAATCTGTCACTTTCAGAAGGCTTGAGACCTAAATGAGTGACAAATGACCTTAGTAGATATTATAAAAGAATAATTAATGGTGCAATAAGCTGAAATGAATATGCATGTCAGGCTGCAAATACATTCATGGAACCTTCTTTTATCTTCAGGAACATCTTTCATGCTGTTCTGAATATGGATGATGATTACTTTGATCAATCTATTTTGTTGAAATTTAAGCAGTGCCTTTTTTTTTTTTAAATATGCAGTATAATCACTAAATTATACTTTTTTTGCTTTTAAGAGTGTAAGGATCCTTATGAATCTCATTTCTACACATGCCATAATTATATTCTGGAGATCAAAGATTGTGATCATTAGTTAAAAGCCTTTAAGACTTTCTGAATTCCAGGGCATGCAAACAGTAAATGAAGAAGTGTTGGTAGTTGTTCATGGATTCTTGGCATTACAATACATTGTCCTGGAATTATATTGCTGTAGATATCTACTGAATTGTAAATTATGTATATGATTTAATACTACTTAATGGCAGATTGAAAAGATGAACAGTTGTGCTGATAGAAAATTGTACGGTACATATTGATCTCTTAGAAGCCCACATGGGAAACCTGCTAATATTTTATTTTCTCTCTGCAATTTAGAAACCAAATTTTGAGTATCTATTTTATATCATGGTGACTTTGCAATACCAGCAAGTGTATTACCCATCTGTGCTTTTTTTTTTGTGCTCATACTTTTCTTTCCAGCTGTCATAGAAGAATGTGTTCCTGTTCTTATATGCCCTGCAGTAATCTGTTAATAACAAAGCCAAAAATTATGCCTGCCATTGGTTTACTGTGTTGTGTGAAAGTAGTTGTTGACAGCATACACACCTGCTGCATAAAATTACTTTTTTTTTTGCAATCTGACAACTCTTGACTATTTGACTCCTTAAAAAATAGTGAGGCCCTCAGCACACTGCTGTATTTCTACAGTAATGTTAGAAATCAACCAAGTTTCGAATACTGACACTATGGTTGTTAAACATGCCCATATTGTCTTCTATGAAATATTTGTTTCATCTAGGAATGTTTAATTCTGCTTAATAGTGTTTTCGAAACTCCTACTAGCAAAGTCATTATCCAGAACTGGGTTAACATACATGTCCTGCTATGGAAGGTATCATAAAAAATTAAATAAGAAGTTAAAGCATTTCTGGTGATAGTCAGAAACTAATTCATATGAATGGGAAAATGTGCTGGTCTAGCAATGTGGTGGTCCATCAGGACGTTTTTTGCTGTCAAACTTTACTCAGAATAAATATATTAATTTTTAATTAAAATTTCACTTCTTTTTACATTTCCAGCTTATTAACAGACACTGAAAGGAAGCTAAAAACAAATAGTTTTTTTTCCAGTTACTTGCTTCCCCTTATTGTTCTGCTGACTGTTCATTTGTATCTGTTTATGAAACTTTATATCTTCACAGTGTTTGCTTGAGAGAGATTAATATATTGATTTGTGGTACTTTTATAAAACTCACTTTTCTACACTACTTTATTTTTTCATTTTAAAAACTGTATGTTTAGGTCTTCTATTTCAGATCTGAGTGTGCTAAGAGGATGTAAGCTGAGTAGGATATAATGAAGGATGTATATGAAGATTATAATGAAGATAATATCTGAGTGGATGCCATGTACTTAAGTTGTTGTCCTGATGCTGAGTGGGTGGTTGTGAGTGTTAGAAGGAATAAAATTTTGAGAAAATGCGTGAGTATGTAAGAGTTTTCATAGGCAATTGTTAATATTAGGAAAATTCAACAGGTTACTGCAAGTCTAGTTAACAGGTCTGTTTCTTGAAGGTCGCTTTTGAGTTTTCTTTGGCTTATGAAGAAGAAGGGTCTAGTCTAATGTGGTAAGACCCTTTTGGAAAAGAGTGATGCCGATTTATTTAGCATAAAGGAAACATAACCATGTAGAGAATTTTATGTATGATAGTAGCTTGAATGTGTCTAGTTTTGCTGCTACTTTAGCATCTCTGTTGAAGTATAAGGTAGTTTAAAAAAATTAAAAACATTTGATTTTTGTTTCTGCTGAAATCAGTTTCTGCTGAAATCAATATGTTGGAAGTAGATGAGAACGAAATCTGCGGATTGACAGATATTTTGACTCAGCAAAGATCTTTAAAGTGAGGAGGTGCAAGAACTTAAAAAGGAGCCAAAGCATCTCCTTCCCCACGTGGTGTTATGAAAGAAAGTAGGAGAATTCTGAAGTGGCCTACAGTGGTAACTGTATCATATATCTCAATAGATTGAGATGTCACACAGGGGCTCTTCTGATTATAAATTGTCAGTACTGCATGTAATTATTTGTCTTTTCTTGGAGCATATAGTGTGAAAATGAGATGGCTAGGTGTCTAAATCACATAAATGACTATTTTGTCTAACACTGTTACAGATAAAAACCAATAACAGCAAATAAAATAAACGACCTGAAATAGAATTTTAAATCAAATAACCCTTCACTTTGGTATTTCTGCTGATGACATTTATTAAGAGATCTATAATAACAACATGTAGCAACCTATTGAAGCATGCTTTCACAGCAGTACAGTGGGGAATGCCTTGCCCTTGTCCCGTTACTGTTACTAGAACTTAAAACATTACTCTGCATCCATTATTTGGGAATTTGATCTCATGGAGTCTAAAGCACTTGAGGAATAGAAGGGTATCCGGCAATTGTAGCTTGAGAAATGAGAGCTGACAAAATAAAGTGTCCATCTGCAAGACTTTCTCTTTAAAAAAATGGATATTCTGTGTTGCTCAAAGATACGATTCTATGTCTCATAAATAGGATTTCTTTGAGGAGATATTTTCTTATCAGGTGTGTGCTAGCCAGAGAAATTAAGTTGTAATCACACTTCAGAGACCTTGTATCTGTTGGTTAACAGGCGAAAGGTAAGTGAAAAGTTTTTGTTTATTGCAAAGTTTGTAGAAGCTGGAAAAGTAGTGAAGGGCAAATATTTTATTTTTGGTGCTTAGTATATCCATTCTGACTGGTGTCACTAACATGATAGAAACAGAAGTTAAATTTAAAATAATGTCGGACTGTGTTTAACACCTAGAATCACAAAGCAGCTCAATAGATGCTTAACTTTAAGTACTTGTGCAATTCTGTTGATCTCTGCTAATCCAGTGATATAATGAAGCAAATAATTTTTAGTATCCTTTAGTGATGCAGGCCCAAAGTATCTACTCTTTATATTTATCACTATTTTGATTCCTGCTGATCTTCTTACCCCCATCAGTGTTGCTTAAGTGTGACTTAAGACACCACAGCAAAGAGAATTAGTTGGAAATTTTTGACTAAATTTTCTCCATGTTATGGTTGGAAGAAAAGGCCTGCTCAGAAAAGCTACATTTTGAATCTTATCTCTGCGTATGGCAGCACGCCTCCATTCAAGGAAAAGGCTCGTTATTAGGCCATATTTTTTTGTTCTCATTAGGTTGCTTATTTGGCAATGGCTCTGTCTGAGTAGCTGTACCTTGAATTTGTAAGGCTAGTGTCAATTTATTGTTTGTTGTGGGCATGTTTCGATGAAGAACATAATTTAATTGAAATTGTGATTAAAGTGCATTTCAGTTTTTGCCAACTTGGTGGCTTGGCAAAGTGTCTGCACCAAATCAGCAACTATAGCACATAAAATAGTCTGTTTTAAACCAGTGGTGTACAGTGGGTCATATTTAGCAATGGCTTAACTTTGATTCCTTGGAAGTGCACTCAGATTTAGGTTGGCTCATTATTTTAAGGTAAATCTGAGTTATTTGCATAGAGAGCATAGTTAGGGTCTGGGGGCATGTGACGACTGTAGCACAGTTAATGAATGACATAGAATCAGGCTCAGTTGCCAATTTTTTTTTTTTTTTATTCTCCCCCTAGGGAATATTTGCTAACGGAGGTTTAAAGCCCAGCTTTTTATTTGAGGAAATCCTGGGCATCCCAATAGTGTTCCAATTGTGTTCTATCAATATCCCTTTAGTTTTAGGCGATGTCTCAGCCTCTGGTACCATACCTAAAATTAAACTGTGTTCTGTGTGAAAAGATAGAGAGGGATATGTTTGGAAAGCAATAACACATGGCCTATGTTTTACGGTTCCTTGTCAAGTTGAGAGGTAATTAATAGCATGGTGTTAAAAGGCTTTAGCTACTATGTGACTGTTAGTAGTTTTATGTAAATATATTTAATTTAAAAGTAGTGTCATAATATAAAATGGGAAGGATTACGTGTTTTTACAGCTACTGTATTATATTTCATACTATTATATTATATATTATATAATACTACTGTATTATATATTATAATGGTACTAATTCCCAGTATCATTAAGTAATTATCAATTGTTTTATATTAAATGACAATATAACTGTCTTAGTAGCTTTAAATAACCTGTTCTTTGAACAACTGTAATTTAAGGCATTGCTATTATTTTCATCAAAACCACCAAAACCCTGTTGCAGATAGTCAAGGTTTAAGAGACATTTTATTTTTTGTTTGTTTGCTTTTATTGTTTTGAAATTGGTTACAGTTTCATCAATAAATGAGTAATGATAACTAAAAAAGTCTAGTCATCATCATCATGGTTGGGCTTCACGAACGAAGATTTGGGAAGGCTCTAACCACATTTGTTACAGGCACGCTGGTGGCTTATGAGGCCAATACGTGACAGACATGTCCGATTGCAAAAAGCACAGCAGAAAGACTCCTTAGATGGTGTATTCTGCAAGACATGGTTCTTTCTGCTTTGCCTTTTTTCCTCGAGAGTGATCCTGCGTGCGTTCTCAAAGGAGACAGCTGCGTTATAGATGGGGTGTCTCCAGGCCTCCCGACTGGAGGCCGGAGTAGACCAGTTATGGTGATCAATATGGCCAAGGCTGAGATGTTGTTTCAGGGAGTCCTTGTATCTTTTCTTTGGGGTTCCTCTCTTGCGGCAGCCAGTGGCAAGTTCACCATAAAGCAAGATCTTAGGGAGGCGGTGGTCCTTCATCCTTAGACGTGCCCTGCCCATCGCAGCTGTGTTCTCATCAACATAACTTCTATACTTGTGACTGCTGCTTGCTCTAGAACAGATCTATTGGTCACATAATCTGACCAGTGGATGTTTAAGATTAATATCAATAAATGAGTAATGATAACTAAAAAAGTCTAGTATACCACTGTGATGATGGGTAAGGAAATGTAACTGCCTGTCACTCTGCAAATGTTCTGCTGCCCTGTGCTGTCTCTATTGAACTAAATTCTTTCTCTTGTGGTGGTCCTTGTCTTATGCAAACAGAGCCAAAAAATAAAGAAAAAATAATGAGGTAATGGGTAATGGTGTTTAATAGCGCTGCAGAGGTCTGAGAAGCCATTGCAAGTGTGCGTCATACCTAAGCATTTATAGGAAGATACAGATGCTTATACATAGCGCACTGAAGCCTGAGGAGTAATAGAAGGAAGTGTTTAATAGACTTCTAATTAACTTTCCCTTATTTATAGCTATTTGTGACTTCAGTATTTATGTGACTTGAAAATATGAAGCCATATTTTGTAAAAGATGTTAGTTTAATTTTCTTCTGGTAATTACCCTCAATACTTTAATGAAAGGAACGCATAAGATGATAACTTTAACCATTTCATTAATATCTTTTGATTTAAGAGAGAAAAATTACCATATCCATGTTTACACAAGGGGAGATGTTTCCATACAGTGTTTTGGATGATAATAAGAAGTAAGATTGATGTCAACCCAGGAATATGGTAGCAGCAGTTTTCAAAATTACTTAAATTACTTAAACCCCCAAAACCAACAACTCAAACAAGAAAAAAAAAAGCCCACAAAACTTACCCAACCCACTAAAAAACCCCCCAAAACTGAAAAGAGCTCACACCTTTAGAGGAATCCTTTGAACACACCAGACTCTGTTCTACTTATCAGGATTTCACAATGACAATACCAAAAATAGACTTATCTTTTCATTTGTGTTAAAAACCAGTCCTCCCTGACAGAAAGGAAACTTTATTTTCAAGGTGTGCATGTAAAACAATAAATCTTTTACTTGTGTATTTTCAGATTTATTTCTTAATCCTGAAACTGTGCAATCCTACAGCAGATATGAACACATTACAAAAGGTTAAAATGTTTGCTTATATGTTGATACCTGTTGGAAAGCTAAGAGAAATTCTGGAAAGCAGGGGCACTGGGCTTACCTAATATTAAAGAATTCTTGCTTTAAAATTAAAATTGAAATCTCAATGATTTATGTTTAAAGGAGCCTCTGGAGGTTATCTGCTTTAAAACACACACACATTTGCCCCCTGTCATACCCCCAAGGTCAACCAAGATGAGGTTTATCAGGGCCTTGTCCTGTTGGGCTTTGAATATCTGTAAGGCTCTCATAGCTTCTCTGGGCAACCTGCTTCAGTGTTTCATTACTCTTCTACTAGACATTCTTTTTATAATGTCCTGATCAGAATTTTCCTTGTTGCATCTTTTCCCATTATCCCTTTTCCTTTCACTGCATACCTTCAAGAAAGCCTGCTTTCATCTTCTTCATAGCCTTCCAATAGATAACTGAAGCCAGCAATGAGATTTGCCATTCAATTTCCTTTCCTAAAATTGATCCTTCAGAATATATGAATCTGTATCTCTTGTTATATTTTTTTCATTCTGAATTTGTATCAGTACTAATAGAGAGCTGCTGGAAGTAGTAAATGACATTAATTATTTTTAATTGTGTGTGTGGGAAACCCATGAAGTCAGTGATTCTGAAAGGGGAATAAATATAGGTGAATATGAATACTGGGATTTGGCAAGATTAAAAAATGCAATGAATGTCAGCTTTTTTAGGTATTTATATCTTGCTTTGAAAGAAATATTTTGCAAATATGTTTTTATTCTGAAGTACTACTATTGTACTGAAGTACTACTATTTGTATTCACTTGCATCTTATTATAGGTTATAAATCCAATAGGGGATTTTTTCTTCCCTTGCTCCACTGTAAGAAAACGGAGTGAGTGGGGGTAAGGGGGTCAATTAGCCTTACAAAAGAATCTAGCTGGCCAGACCGCATTCCTAACGGATGGCCCATCAGAGGCTGGGAGGAGAGGGGAGGAGTTTTGGGAGGGGGTGGCTGGCTCTTCTCCAAGGTGAGAGATCAGACTGAGGAGTTCTCTCTCTGGAACGGAGATAGGGTCTGTTTCTGGGCATTTTTGGAGAAAAGACCTGGAAGCCAGTCTTTCTGGGTTTTTGTCCTGGTGAGGCCTGACCACTGGCCTTGATCGGATCGCGCGCTGCCTTGTGACTCCAGCCAGGACCTACTGGGTTTTCATTGGAGAGTTGTGTGCTCGCTGGGAGAGAAGGGGGGAGCCTTGAAACACTGTCATCTGAGAACAACAGTGAGTCCTGTGGGGGTGGACTGCTTTCCCTTCTGCCCTTCTTCCATTGGGGAAAGGTCTCTGTTTTCTTTTCAGCTTCTCCCGCGATCCAAGACCACCCCCCAGACCCCCTTCCTGCATGGTGACTGCCAGAGCCCAACAGCGCCCCCTGCAGACAACCACATTATTACTTTGCTTAGTAGCTCAAGGTGCACAGTTTTTCAAGCAAGACTTGTCTTATTTTGGGGGCTGAAGGAGACTTTGGCATGCCAGACCAGATAATTGGTACTTTCAACGTATTCCCATTTGGCAATGATCATGAGATTTTTAACGACAAGTAACTCTTGCCCAACAATTAACTCTTGCCCAACACAATCTGACATGAGTTGCAAATGTGTTTATGGATTGGATCAGGTGTGGTAATGATGAATTACATTATTACTTTTATATTTCCACTTAAGCAATGAATTTGCTTTCTTGCTCTTATACTTTTCTTTTTTATAAATCTAAGGTTTGACTTACTAGTGAGTTATTGTCACTTCCTTTGCAATCCAGGACTAGAAAACTGAGTTCTTTTTCTGTGAAAATAATTTCAGTTTTTCCCTTGAATACCTGCTTAAATGCACAGTTTAAAATTATTGACAACAGTCTGGATAAAAGAGTGAGACAAGCCCTTTCCTCTGGGAAATAATGGCCTAATGCCAGTGGAGTTTCTGGGGTAGGATGTTACCTCAGTTACAGGTTGTCTTTCAAAATTCTGTCTTTTACAGATCTAGAACAGAGGTGCAAAGCTTAAATTTGTGATATTTTCTCCGTGCAAGCTGTGAGTTTACGGAACAGTTCACTTGTAAAACAGTTTTGAATGGGAACAATAATTACCCTCTTTTTGTGTTTCAGACAGATTTTGCTAATGGGTTCTGAACTCATTGATAGTTGGGATCGCATCTTACTTTTGCTTCCCTTAAAAGACCAGTCAAAAAAAATCTGCTTTCATAACGCTATTGGCAAGAGAAAAGGACTCTCTATTGGTGAATGACTATGCCTGCCACTAATTTTTAATATTGGTGTTTTTTTTCCAAAGTCAACTTCCACCTTCCTTTGCTAAAGTAAATCATATTTTGTTTACTTCAAAGGTTGAGCTCGACTACTCACAGTCAGAGGAATAAAAATGGAATATGTGTCCCTTGGAATTTTACGTAGTAACTTCATTAGGGAGACTTACCTACTAGAAGTAGAGACTTCCATTCTCCCTGTTTGACTACACATATCATGGCATTTTATGTTTGAAATATCTGAGAATGTAAACCTCTTGCAATAGAATTTGACAAGATGTATGTTTTGGGGGAAAAATCTACAAATGCTTATAGCTTTGATTTCTTAAACAGCACCTTGACTAGGCACTTACACACAGGCAAGATTCCAAGAATGGGGTGCAACACAGGTGCAATTTTATTACCTTGCCTACTGTATGTTGTCATTGTGTAATCCGTATGTGTAAAAGGTGGCTCTGGGAAGCTATTTGCACTGTCCTAAATGTGCCGTGCTGAGATCCCTTTACCATTCTCTTCTAAAATAAGTAAGTTCACAGAGAAAGACAAGAGGGATACTGATTTACCATCTTTTTTAAGAAGGCATTTCCAGTTGAGACAGAAGCCTGATTCTCCACTGAATGGTCAGTTTGCCTGGGAATCTGCCAGAATACAATTTCTGCAGTCTTGTTATGGACTTGTCCCTGAACTATGGAAGATGGTCCTTACCTCCCTTCAGCTAAATTATATCCAATGTGGCAGAAAAATTCCTTCTTTGCTCTCTTGTGTTCTTTCAGCCTTCCCCTACCTTTCCCTCCCTTCCCAATAACTGATGTGTATATCAGGATACCCAAACTTTCCTACATACATCAAGGAAAAAGAGAACAGTTGTTCAAAATAGGCTGTGAACCAGTAGGTTTCTGTTGCCTTTTTTTCTCCTCACAATGCAAAAGGGTGAATTTTCTTTAGAGTGACTGAAAAACTATTTTGGGAATAATGTTTGAAGGTACCAAGTATCATCTTAGATAAATGACCTGATAGACCTGAGGAAACTGTTTTACTTTAAGGTATACTAGTAGGTGAAACTGGGAAGATTTTTGTCTTTTTTTTTTTTTTTTTCTCCTCCTGAAACAGCTTCTGGAATTTAAACTCGATTTTTGAAGGTCTGGTTTATGCTCTTATCCTGTTATAGTTTGTAAAGATTTTTATCCTCTCCAAATTATGCAGGGTAATTTTTATAGGTATTTCTCATGTATGGAAAGGTCTCTTTGTGAGTGATTCTGGAATATGTGCCTTTTATCTGCTGTTCTGAAATTTCACTGTCACTGTGCTCTTTTTCTCATGTACAGTTTCCATTGCTACTTACAATATTTGCTAATTTTATTTTTAGAATTTCTGAAAAATACAGCATTGACATTGTCCTCCCTTTTTATTCTTTGACTCTTGTGAGTGAATTCACTAAACAAGTGCAGATAATGTGACCTATGAGGGCCACTTCGGAGAAAGTGGCTGCCTCAAAATCCTCACTCTTATTTTTACTGTTCTTTTCTGAAAATAAATGAGTTCAGGCAGCTTTAGATTTCTCTTTTGTGCAGAAGACTCTGGTGCATATCACTGTACCTTACTGAAACTTGCAAATCCCAAACTGTGTTGCATCAGATTCTCACTAGGATGCTTTACAGTCTTTCATTGCTGCTACTTCAGATAAGGTCCTTATAGCTAAGAATCAAGGTCTTTGTGTTTATTTTTCTGTTTAAGAGTTATTAGATGTAGTGTATTATTTTATTTGTTTGCAGAGAGCTTAGAATAGCAGTGTTGCTAGAGTGGTCACGGTTTGGAAAAGGAGCCAGTGTATAAGCTGCCAACTTCAGGTCTAAGTTGTACAGATCCATTTTTTCCAGTTACATATTTGTTATTTGACAGGAAAAGAAGGAAATAAATGATTGCATTGAACCCAATAAGCAGAATCCACAGAACACATGATGAACTTTACTTCTTCTCCCTCCCTAAATCAACATTTTCAAATGAAAGTTTAAAAAAGCCAGGGGGTGTGATGGGCTACCAGGCAGACCTTATTGATTGACAGGTGCTTTGCATGGCCTTCCATACCATGTATCTGCTGACCCTGGTGGCCATCTTGCCTGCAGACCTAAACCTAGCCCTCTCTCCACTCCCAAAATCATTGATTTGACCCATCAATCAGCAAGATATAAATCCAGTCTTTGACACCTTGTAATGAAAAAGAAGCAGTCCAAAATCTTTGAGTGTCCTGTATAGCTTTGTGTCTAAACATTTAAATGTCAATAAGGTAAGACAAACAGCATCAAGTAATGGAATTGTTTCGAGCATGTTTAAGCTTCACAGTTCTTTAAGTCCTTTATCCCACCAAAAATATATAATCTTTTGACTTCTAGCTTAGATAACATGTAAAATTGTGAGAGCTCATTGTAATTTCTGATAATTTGCAACTCATTTATCTATAGTATAATTAAAAATGGAGTTTAAACTCTATTTCTTATGCTCTTGGTAAGGACACAAATTTGGAACAAAATTTGCGGAATAACATTTGCTTTTGTCAATGTTCAGAGCAGGAATATAATTAAAAAGGTTAAAGGCTTAAGAGGTGATGGTTTGTAATGTACTTATTAAAACTCTGATTAAAATAAGATGTCTAAGAAAAAAGAATTAAGCAGCTTTAGTGTTTCATTTTTTGATTTTTCTCCTCATATGTATGGCAAGCAGATAACAGCACTGTAAAAGAAAAACATCCTAAGCTAATGCTGCTTGGGCAAACCTATTCAACTGGAGTTTTTAACAGCCGTTCCCAAGATTCATTAAGGCTCATTACGAGTTGTCATGTAGTAGAGAACTTATATTTTCAGATGATCTGTGCACAGCAGTAAAGATAAAAGTCTGTCTTAAGGCTGCACTGAAAAGAACAAAAGATAGTATATATTAAAAATAAATTACTGAAATTCCCTAATTAGCTGGAATAGTTCTTTAAAGACAAAGCATGGTCAGCTTGTTTTAAAGAGGGATGGGGAAGCATGACTCCTCTATGGATGGACTTTCAGTGTGACGTACTCCTTAATAAGGATTATTTACCAATTATCCTTTACTAATATATAAACACATGTCCATGTGCTCTTATTTCCCCAAAATCTTATTCTCAGATGGTCTGTTAAGAATTTTCTTCACATCTATGTAACAACAGAAAGGAAAAAAGCAATTCCAGTCTTTTTTTTGACTGAAACTGGGCAAAATATTTGTTTCCAAATTGATACATTTAATGATTTTAAAAGTTGAGTCTCAGTAGGGCTTCAAATATGAATACGTCTGACTTTTGGAGAGGTTAGAGTGGGGAAGGACAGTGGTAGTAAGTTCTCAATTTTGCAGCAGTACAAGTGAGTTTCCCTCTCACATTTGGCCTCCTATAAATAACCAATATTTGTCCCTCTTCTACTTTTAATGGTGGGAACTGTAGACATTTTGAAGATAGTGAATATGTGTTCCACAACAAAACTAAGAGTGGAGATGTGATAACATCAAGAAAATTATTCCTCTTGAAGAGAAATTATGTGAATAGAGACTCAGGAATACTCCAGCACTTTTATCCCACCTCTCTTCTGTAATGATGTTCTGGAACATGGGCATAATGCCACTCATTTGCTGAAGGGATCATTCGGTTTGAAAACCTGACCCTTTTCTGAATACGGTCTCAGCAAAAGAAAAGGTGCAAACGACCCAGATGTCTCTTCAATGGGTGTCCCTCATTTGGAGAGAATTGAGCAGCATCAGACAAAAAACAGACCTGAAACTAGAAATTCTGCAAATGTTTCTGCATTTTGTTGCAAATCTAATATCTCAGTGGTTTGATATTTACCATGAGATGTGCTATTTTTTTTCAGTCTGTTCTGTTGGTGTCAGAAAAAGATCTGGAGAATACATTACTTCCTAGGAATAATATCTATAGTTTTTTTATGAACTTGGGATGACAAAAGAAAAATTCCAGATAAAATTAATCTCCTGATGCTGGTCTGCATCAATGGAATCATTTACAATAGCCTAAAAATAAGTATTTCCAGTTCTGCTGCTATTTTGCCTGTAATGCAGCAATACTTACATTCAGAGTTGGGTTCTGATGGGAATAAAAGTCTTATATTGTTCGACTTCATAAAACAACTCTTCGTTTTGTTGCAGCTGTTTTGAATTTAGGTATTTTCTAATTCAGTACTGTCAGTGCCCTTAATTTTTAATGGATATTATGTAACAGGTAATTTTGTTATCTCTGTTGTATGTTCTTTTCATAAACCTAGTATGTTATCAGGTATAATAAATAGGTTCTTCTCCCTAAGGAGAGACCATGATGTCTTTCAGGCCAAGACTGAGATGTGTTGGTAGAACAACATACTGTGCTTTGGTAGTGCCTGCTTACAATAAAGGCTACCAATAAGTAGAGCTATCAGTGTCACCTTCCTCTGCATAAAAATTTGCCCTAAATTGTAGCATTCTGTGAGTCAAGTGGGGGTGGAGAGAAAACCCCCAGAAATACTGGTTTCCTTCTGTGCAACTAGAACTGGATGTAAATAGGTTCTTTTCTATTTGGAAATGATGCATGGTGGAAAGTCTGTATATGAGAAGTATAACTGAAGCAGGTGGATGTGGTGAAACAACTGAGGAGAGCTTGTAGATACTCAAATATAAAACTCCCTTGCAATGTGGGATATGGAAGTGCTCTATGTAGAGTGCCTGAAAAGATAGCTTTTAACCAAAAGGTCTGGAGGAGAGGAGTGGAAATGTCCAACAGGAAGATACAAAGGACACAGAAAAAGAAACCATCAAATCACAGGAAGAGCAATATATAAATACTGTCAAGAACACTTCTATCAGAGATTAGATGGGATGGAGAAGGATAGAAGGGAGAGAATATGAGGGAGAAAAGAGAAAGACAAAATGAATGTTTTGTCACTATTGGAAATACAATCAGGCAGAAGTTGCTTCTTTTATAGAGAATCTTCTCCTGGCAGTTAATTAGCTCTGTCAGTCAGCTGTCGTAAACCAGATTATTGAACTGTTTCATATTTGAAATTCTTTAAACTAACATCTTGACATTGCCATTAGGTGTGTTAATAATCTGAAGACATGAGATGAATTTATTAGCTTTAGTGTGCCTGTCTGCGAAACACAGTAGAGAGTTAACTTCATATTATCCAAACACAGCTTGAGCTTTCTCCTGAAAGGTTACAATTGCATTTTGAAAATGCTGTTATCTTACTTTGAGGTGGCAAATAGCAATATCGCCACGTGGGAATCTGTGTACATAATAATGAATCCTAATGGAGCAAATGGCAGCCTCATGAGTGCCACACTGCTAGAGAAGTGTGAAAAGGGGAAAGAATTTGTATTATTATTTTCAACTAGCAACTTCCAGCATTCTCTGCAATGATTTGAGTGAAAATTTAAGCTGTTTTGACTGCTGTCTAAATGCTGAGTAGGGCTGAAAGTGTGTTGTTAATGGTCAAATGTGTTTATCTGTTTGGAGTGGATTTTTTTTCTCCCAAAGTCTTTATTCACAATAGAGCTATTGATTTCAGCAATAATGTATTTCACAGGAATATTTGTGTATGTGTGCAGCAGTATTTACTGTTTAAATTTTAAGTGCTCAGTCATTTAAGCATTCTTTTTTATTTTGACCGTACTCATTACCATGTACATTTCTAGTAATAAAAAAATATCATTATACGTCTCACATGCTGTGCCCATGTCCTCCAAATTGAAGTTTGTTAATTTTTTCATTATTTAGGTATTGGAGTCCCATCCCATCTCCCTTTATGACTACTGACTTAGTCTTGTGGATAGACTGGTCCCTGTTTCCTGTGTCTACTGCCAAGTGCTTTGAGCTTTAGTCCCTTTGCTAAGTTAGTATTTGGCTTATTTAATTTATTAACTTCAATTTGTTGTATTTTATTCCATTACATTCACACATTCATGTGGTTATTGTCTCTGTATTGAGTCTGGCTGAGATGGAGTTCATTTCCCTGTAGCAGCTCTCAAAGTGCTATGCTTTGGATTGTGAGCTAAAAAGCTGTTGATAACACACCGGTGTTTTGGCTGCTGCTGAGCAGGGCTGACACAGCATCAGCACTGTCTCTCAACATTCTTCCTTATCCCACATGCACCAAGGGCAAAATCCTGGGAGGGGACACAAGTAGGCCAGTTGACCCAAGCTAACCAAAGGCATATTTTCTACTTATGATGTCAGTTCAAATATAAAAACTAAGGAAAGGAGGAGAAAGGGGGGGCATTCTTTACTTACAAAATTTGCCTTCTAAGCAACCCCTATGTGTACTGAAGTCCTGCTTCCCAGCAAGGGCTGGACATCACTTACTAATGGGAAGTAGAGAATAAACCTTATTATTTTCCTCTTTGCTGGTATGCATGAAAACTTTAACTTTTGCTTTAGCAAACTGCCTTAGCCTATGAGTCATTTTCCATCTTATTCTCTCTCCCCTGTCTGGCTGGGAATGGGAGTGATAGAGCGGCTTGGTGGTTACCAGGCATCTGTCTTCTAAATCTCACCAATTCCTCTGTTCTGCTGATTTCTTCATAAGAAAAGACATCCCAAAGAGACCTTGTGGTCCAGAGGATGCCAAATACATGGAAACCCTGATGCGATCCTGCAGCTGCTGGAGTGTGCCAAGAGTGGCTGCATTCTTCAGGGCATTTAACTCAAAAAAAGACATTAACTCAGATCATGCTGTACCATGTACAAAATAACATTTTCCCGAAGCGTAATAACTTGCCCAAATTCACATTTTTTAACTTTCTGGCCATCCAGTGCTTTGTACACTATGACCCAGATTTTCTCAATTCCCATCTAACAGAATCCTGTCTTGTATTTGCAGTGAAATATTTTGTTATAATTCTAACCAGTTTTATAGTGTCTGATTCTGAAGAATAATAAGAGTGTAAAAATGTTATGAAATTTTCTTATGTTCTCCAATGTTGCCTGGTAGATTGTAGTATTGCCTATAGATCATTCTTTACAAAGCAAGCAGTACACAGGTCTGCCAACTTTATCACACTCTACTTCAGACTCATCTCTGGCCAGTTTGGCACATCCACTTATAACTAACAATCTCTGAGGCTCAGCTGTGTATCCAGCATTTAAGACTTAAATCTTTCTTATCATCCATCTTACCTCTACTTATCTTGCATGAGTATCCTGTTTCTATGAGGCAATAATTAAGCTCTCAGTTTCTCTTTTTCATCCTCTTTTGACAAGCCATTTTTTTTTTTTTTGAGAAATGTTCCCTATGCACATCTACCTTGTGTCTTGCCTGCACTGAGTGCACTCCTCATTTGCTATAGGACTTTGACTGAAGTTCTGCTCAGTACATTTTTATCATTATAATCATCACTATAATTTTTACAGTACTATATACCACTGATTTTGTATTCACCTGATCAAACTTTATAATTACCAGGTATGTCAGCCTTTAACATTATATGTATGTCCAGTAAAAAAACATTAGTCTTGAATATTTCATTTGTAGGGAAAAATAATAATAATAATAATCTGTGCTGTAGAAAATGAGTCTTAAAAAGAATATCTGTAAAAATAGCTGCAAAAATTACATATTGATATTTTAAGAGACTTCCTTGCAAACTGAGAGTTTGTAATCATGGTGTTTGGAAATAAGGACTGCTGATGCAACTTGGTCCAGTGAATGGTCGTGCAATTTTTGTTAGTGTCATAGGTTTATTTGTTCTAAAAAACCCAGCTTGAATTTTTTTTCCCCCTGCACCACTGTGAAAGAAAAGGTGTTGAACGAGGGAGGGGGATTCACACACATAAAAGAACTAGCCAGCAGACCCACATTCCAAGCTAATGACCCTCAGAAGACTGGGGTGGGGGAGTGATGAGTTTTTTTTTTTCTTTCTCCTTGGGAAGGTGTGTGTGTGTGGAGGGGCTCCAAAATTCATTTTGTTTTCACCTGGGTCATCTGGCTATCTTTGGCCCCGGTGTGCCTCCATTCTCCGGTGCCCTGTTCTGCCCACGGCCCAGATCTGCTCAGATTTCATCACAGAAAGCCAGGGTCATTTGCAGAGGAACCTTTGAGGGAAGAGGCCACCCCTTTCCTCCTCCGTTCCCGTGTTGGCAGCAGCTTGTACCCATCGACAAAGGGGGGGCGAATCCCAGCCAGAGCCAGCAGCTGACAGCATGAGTCCATAGGAAGTCCTTTTTCCCCTTTTTCCCTTCCCCTTCTCGGTGGGGGGGGGAATCTCCATTTTGGCTTCTCCTGTGCACTGGCACCCCCACGGGGCCACCGCCAGAGATCCTAAAGCCCCCCCTGCTGGCCAACACCCAGCAACTGCAGGCTCTGCTCCTCCTGTGATCCAACAGTGCCCCCTGCTGGTCATGGCTAAAATTGCACCAAAAGGCAAAAAAGTACCGAACTGGTTTTGGAGGGAACCTTGGGTACAGGATTGTTGTTAAGGGTTTCTTGTGTTCTTTTGTTGTTCTGCCTATACACCTATATCCTTTAATAAAGGACTGTTATCTTTTCTTTCTCCATATTTCCTCAACTAGGGCCTCTTAATTTCAGATTTACATATCATTTTTATAGTCAAAACAGGTAAGCTTTGCCAACATAGGCCAAATTTCTTTATTTTTAAGTGGTAAATCCCAATAGCTGATAAATTTAAATATAAATCTCTTACATGAAAACTTTATTCTGCAAATAGGATTCAGTGAATCTTAACCTGAACAGTAGAAAACAAAATGACTTGCAAATAATGGTATACAAGGATCTTAATAAATTTCAGAACCTACTATGCTTCGACACTTGGATTTATCATTAGCAAACTAGTCACTTCAGCATTGTATACTAAATAGATGCAAGATTTGATAAAATTTCAATGGTTTTGTTAGATGCACAAGGTTCTTGGGCTGTGGTGTGTTGTATCTGCACCTGCTGTAAACCCAGCTTACACCAACTGTGTGATACCAGAATCTTTCATGGGCAAGGAGACTGGATTTACCGTATTAGTATAGTTTTAATTGGAGAAAAGGATGTTTTGCTTCAGGACAAGTTTCTGTCCATATTGTATTTTTTGATAACTGATATGATATAAAACCGATGCTACAAAAATGCCATTACAGCATTCTTATTTTGTATTATGGCATCACCTTTCTTACGGATATGCTTGCTAAAGTTTTAAGCATGTAAAATCCTTGAAGACCTACAAACAACTGAAAGATTTCCTCTTTTTCTTATCTTGAAGGGTAAGAAAGAGTAGGAGAGGTTCCTTCTTACTCTAAAAGCTGATATCTTTTTGCCATTTGCTTCAAAATAATCACTTGAACTAACAAAACCAATAGATATTTTTAGTAAAGAAAGAGCAAATACTACAGTCGATTAGCTTTTCTGGAAATATTTTTAAATCATTTTCACACCTTATATTTTTATTCTCATTTAAAAAGGTTTTCATGTGGTGTGAAACACTTGTACCTATGCTTCTGTAATTACTTTGTGTGAATTGATTTTTTAATTATTATTTTTCCCTTGGTACTTTAGATGAAGGACCCAGTTTTGGTTTTAGACCTTCACTTTGCAATTAGATCTTGGACTGTTTGTAAGAGCTGGACTTTTCTAAGTCTAATCTAAGCTGTAATTAATGTACTGTGCCTGTTAAACTTTGTCTTAGAAACATTAGTTTCGTTTCACAGTTTGTGTGTGGAAATGTGGATGGGGGATAAATTTGAAAGCAAAGGTGGTTTTCAGCTGTCTTACGTACTATAACATTAAACAGTCTGAGAAATTAGAGATATTCATGTCTGTTCCAGGTTGTTTCTTTTGGGAGGAGAATTTGGTGACTAAGGCTGGTGCTTTTGACACTCTTGATCCAGGTGGACCTCTACTTTCTGTTTTGTTTTGGTACTTCCAATTTATTTTTGCACTGTGTTGTGAAAGGTAGTTCTTAGGCCCTTCGGTGTTTGCTGAGCATGTGCCTGCATGTAAATCGTGATCATGCTTTCTGGGAGCCATTACTCTCCATCAGCATGTTGCACCCCACTTGTGTCTATTGAATCATAATGAACTAGGATGTTAGTAATGTGCAGTTTCACCTACACTTTAAACACACGTGTAACCATGTGCCTGACAGAGTAATGCTGAAGAAGTTCAGCGTACAAGGATACAAAAAGAGACTACTGGAGTACATCAAAATATATTCTCTGACTCAGTGTGGAATTTGAACTCTGTAATTTGTCATTCTGAGAACAAAACTAGCTGATGCAGGCACATAATGTTGTGGGGGTTTTTTTTTGTGTGTGTGTGTGTGGTTTGTTTTTTTTAATTAAGATGCTTTAATACATACACTAATTGCTAATGCAGAAAACCGACATGTTTAAAGTTGCACATATTCCTTAAATAAAGTGAAGTACTGAATGAAACAAATATGCTTTTGGGGGATGGCAACAGTTACAGAACTTTTGAAATTTCAGAGCACCAGGTACTGAACAGCAATTTTAATACCTTAAAGTAGATTCTAAATGTATGGATGGACTATAATATAGGTATAGGATTTTTTAAATGGACCTAAGAATATACATTAATGTTAGCTATTATATATAACTTCAAAATAATGTTTAAAAGTCCATCCATATATATGTACACATGTTATATATGTAAATAAAAATGAGCGTTTTTATATATAGAGAAGGGGCATATTAAGGAAGGAAACAAGAGATCATTTATCTGTATCATAGAGAAATTATTGATGTTGATTTTACATGTATGAAGAACAAAAAGGACAGAAGGGACACAAAGAAAGAGAAAAGAGAGCCTATAAAGTTTGGAAAAGTATTTGAACTAAATCACTATTTGTTTTGATATTTTATATGAGCAAAAACTGTAACAACCTTAAGGACAAGGAGTGAAAGGATAAAAGTTATTGATTCATAGTGGCTGTAAATGACAGGTCCCTTGTGAACCATGCGGATCAATATTAAGTGTGGGAATTTTTTAGTTCTGTGCCTGAATGACTTAATAGCAAATTTCAGAAGTGGTTAATTCTTCAGTAGGACTGAACATTAGTCTTTTCTGATTTCCACATTTCAATTTTTAGTTTAATATAAATGTTTTTTAGAGGTCTGAATTTGAGCAACTCTTTGGAGTTGCTCCTTGGACAAGGTATTCCAACAGCATTCAGCTGAGGAAAGATCTGAATTTGAGTGGAGACATTACAGCAAGTACAGTCTGCATGAGTGTAAAATATTTCTTAGGATTGTACTTGAGCCAATCTGTCAGAGCCCTACCAGATCACTCCTGGAACTGGTCTGTGCTGAGGCCCTGATCCTTACCAACTTGAATAAAGGAGCTGAATGTCTGCCTCTTCAGCACTCTCTTTCAGTAAACGTTTTCCCTCTATGGATTATGTGACTGGCTTTATTGATTTGGTAGAAAAAGCTGACCTGGCAACCTGACCACTGAAGTATGTCTGGAGAGATCTGGTGCAGTTACCTGGTTCAGATGAGAATCCTTTTTTCCTTTTGAGACCTTGGTAAATCACTTGATCTGTGGCAACCCTCCAAGTGCAATCTGCAGAGAAAAGGTTGTTGACCTTGAAATCAGCCTAATTATGGAGCACCTTTTTTTACCTGGAGTAAAATCATCAACCTCCCTAACCTGATCTGCATTGAAGGTGGAGGGAGAAAGTTTCCAAATGCGTTATGGTTTCCTTTCTTTGTCTGAGCTCCTGTTGTAGGCAATAACAGAATATTTATCTCCCTGTCCTGCCAGAGGCTCATTCTTAAAAAACTGTATCTAATAGAATATTTGTATATAAAAATAATTGCACTTTTTTGAGTTTCAGAAACAGCCAGTAAACAGCTGTTTCAGTTGAAAATTCACTCATGCTTCTTGCAAGCTGAGGTTTTAAGTCACACCACCGATTTTTTGGTCAGATCAAATAGTGTATGTTCAAAGCAGTTTCTGTGGAGAATAATCCATAAAAGGTATATTCCTGTAACTCTTTTGCTAACTAATTCGAAGGCAAAAATGTATGGTTTCAAGAAACTTTGTGATTTGCATTTCTCTGGTCCTATTGCTATGAATGTTTACTGAAAACTCTTAATAAAGCCACTGTAATCATATGAAAAATATTTGTAGTACCAGGATCTTGTGAGCAAGATGGATATTTTCAATGCCACTTTCATTCTAATTCAGTGTAAGAAGTGTGGTTGCTCTTTTGTTTCGAAAAAAGGGGAAAAATGAAAGACATATAATAGGGAAGGTGGAAGATATTTACGATTCATGTAAAGAAATCAGTAAAGGACAATCAAATGTTGTACAAAGATTGAAACTCTATGTATTGTCCTTCTGTGCTGCTAAACTTGACAGTGAATCTGCATGGAATGGTGTTGAAGGCTGTCACTTCACTCTTGCATGTACAAACTGACCGTGTTTTCTGTATACTGCAAAAAAGCAACTTACAGAAGTGAATAGTTAAGGCCAGTAATATCCATGTCTTCATACTCAGACTATAGTTTTGTAAGAAATCCTTCCACAACAAACACTTTGACCGCTTCAATCTGGACCTTAATCCTTATGTCAGAGCTTTAAACTCTCCTTTTCTCGGTACTTTTAAAAAAGAAAAAAAGTATCTATATCTATATATATGTCACACCCAATATGGTTGAGCTTTCTTTCACACAATTGTGACACCTGTGATGCTGGTTTTTTTTTTTTACATCATTTCAGTTTTGCTTCAGCAAATGCAGCAGGCCAGAAGACCTGAAATATAAATAGTCTTGAAATGACATGGGACTGAATGCCTCCAGTTGTCATTACTGCTTACAGAAATAAAAGGCTGCAGGTTGCAGTGAACTGACCAGGAAGGCTGCAGATTTAGGACTTGGTGTCCAGCTTTTGTCACTTTCAGTGCTCTGTTGTTTTGTGGAGCTACACTCATATAAATCAGGGGTGTAACTTGGAGAAATACTATGAGAATTTTAATATTAACTAATAGCAAATCATCAGAAGTTTTTAATGCAAATGTTAAGTTAAAATCCAGGAAGAAGTGAGTTCGGGATACTGAAGGAAAATACAATGGTTAATAGCAGCTTTGATGTTGCAGAACAAAACTTTTCCCGGTGGTCTAGATGAGTTGAGGGTAAAAAAAAGTAAAATTGAAGGTAAAGGTTGATCTCATTTCAGTTAAATGCAGCAGTAAAATAGAACGTGAGTGCTTGCACAATGGTGACAGTAGCTGAATGGCAGTGAAAAACACTTTGCAAGGGGAGGAAATCCCTTAGTGGCTTAAGCACTGAAGAGCTGGTCCTTGACCTGACTGCTGAACACTGCTCTTCTCAGCTGTCACTTCTGCTCATCCAACTACTACATGAAAGGAAAATGCCCCTGCCAAAACCTGCACAGCTGGCAGGTCAGGATGCAAGTACCTGCTGATTGCTTGGGTATGTGCATGTGTCTAGTCTTATTGAAAGTATTAACCTGTGTGCTGAAATTAAAATTTGTTTTGGTAGGTGACTGGGCAATAATGTGTGTGTGGTAGGGTGTTCTGCTTCAAAGTCTGTACAACTTAAAAAGATGCTGAAATACAACTTTTCAGAAACAAGGCTGGTGTAAGCACTTGCTTAAATGCTTACCTGAACCAAGACATAGAGGCAACTCTAAGTTCTAGCTGGTGTGTACTTTATATTAAAATTTTCCTGGTTGGTTAAAAATTTGGATCTCTGATCTACTTATCCTTGTGTATGGCACTTTTTGTTCTCTGTGATGACGGCATTAGGATGTCCCTTCTAGACCTAGAAATTTTAATGTTTCTTCTGGCTTCTATGTCATAAAATTTAGAAATGAGATTCTGCCAAAAATATTTTATAAACAGTGTTTTGCAATGGGAGTTATTGCTAGACAATAGTCTGTCTCTAAGTTGATTCATAAAGAGGATATAGCAAAATAGGAGGAAATGTGAACTGCCTTTCTCTCATATTAAATAAAAAGTAGTGAAAGTGAGACCAAATGCCACAAAACAGAGATCTTGGGCTTAGCCTGTAACACATGGAATTGTCTATACTAGGTACATAGGAGACTGTGTGTTCAAATATATACTAGCCTTCAGTTTCAGGCTTGTCAATTTGATGCATTTGACATTAAAATTAATTTTTTTAATTTTAGATTTAAGTTTTTTACTGCCTTACTCTTTTCTCATAAAGATTCATAGAATGGCCTGAGTTGGAAGGGATCTTAAAGATCATCTAGTTCTTTGTTATTTGTAACTGATTGCAAAGGCAGAAAGATCTCTTAAAAAATTCCTGCTGATGTTTTAGATTACTATCCTGATAAGATCAGTTAGGAATCAGTCAAAATGAAACTAGACAAAAATTGTGCTTTAAGACTGGACCTAGGATAATGCCTGAGTATTTCTTAAACTTTTTTCTGTTTTTCCGCTTAAGAATGAAGTACAATTATTTATTAACACTAACATTCAAAGCAATTAGAATACACATTCACAGGTTTTCATTAGAATTTCAACAAAAATTTTAAACAGTTCTTGGGCTGATCTGGCTAATGAAAGACCTTTACCTCTTGCTGAAAAGAAATGCAAAAAAAAATTCTGTAAAAATTTGAAAGGAAAATATTTTGTGGTGTTTATTTGAAAATAAGTGAACAAAGAAGTTACTTATACATTATGTGAGTATACTGAAAATAATAAAGAGAAAATTCAACTAGCAAATATCAAAATGGCAGGGACAATATTTCACTAAAGAAAGAATTAAGATATACATAGGGTTTTAAACTTACTATCGCTATGTATTAAAATAAATAAAATTACTTAAAACTCGAATTGTACTACTTACCAGTTAAATAAATATAAAATATGAAAAAATTAATAGAATTTTGATTTTTAGGTGGATATTAGATAGGTTGCAGAGGATTGCAAATAAGATAATACTGTGCTGTATTTAATAGGGTAAATTCAATGGTCAGGATAATTATAGGCTTGTCAGACCAGTATTACTCCCAGTATGATAATGAAGATCATGATACAAGACTCGATTAATACAAAATTAAAGAATTTGTAAGGTAATGAATGCCAATTGGCATGCATTTATAGACATTAGGTTTTCTTAAACTCACGTTATCTCTTATGATGAGATAAAACATTTGATTTGTAACTGTAGTGTTATTTATGTTTACTACCATCTGGCATTTTAGTTATGAAAATGAGCATACATACAGTCAGCTTGTGCATATTAAATAGATGGAAAACAGTAATTGATAGGCATTAAAACTTCCTTATCAGAAATCATGCTAATGAAGTGGAAGAAAAATGAATGCATTATAGAAAAAAATCTGTAAACACAAATGATCAAGGTGATAGCTACACTCTTGAGCCTTGCAAGCGGAAAGCTCAGAAAATACATCTGGGGTTCTAGTTTGTTCTAGGTTGGCTTGTATATCGTCTTTGGGTTTGGTGTTTATTTAGTAATCATGACTGTAGCCCTCTAGGCACGTCCTTAGGTTTTAATCAATACTCCATACAAATTGGTTAGATCTTGCTGTTTTTCAGTGTGTCAAAGACATAATGTGAGGTATCCAGGGTATTTAAAAGTCAAACTGGGAAACAAGGTGTCCAGGTACACTGTTGTTTTGTGCAACCAACGTCTGGTATGCAATTCTGGCAGTACATGCTTCATGTTTACTGGTTCCACTTTTAGACTGGGGAGGTCAATTTAGACTAGGAGGGCCAGGTTATAATACTGGGCATGAAAACACTGCTCTGAGCCTAGTTCCATGGCTTTTGTTTTGCTGTGCTTGTTACCAGGTACTAGAGTAGCTTGGTGGAAAAACAGGCAGGCAGGAGCAAATAGCCAACCCATGTAACTTCCAGAAGGATTCTCACTGAGATCAGCACACTCTGAGCCTGTTTCTGCTGTCAAATTAGTTGTTTTCTTAGCAAAAGATTATTCAGTCTCATTTCACAGCTGTTAAGACTTGAGATACCTTTGTTACTTTTGACCTCAAATAATGTACAGAGGTATATTTCTGTTTTAAAGCCTGTGGTTCCATATTGTATGGTTTTATTCTATGTAGTTCATATAAATTTCGTTACAGATTGAGCACTCTGTCCTCTCGGGGAAGTAGAGATAACTCCCAGTTGAAAAGGAAGATTGAGTTCATATGCAAACTAGGGGAAAAATGAGCCATCCAGGAAAAGAAAAAAAAAGAAAATCAAACTGAAGGGAAATGAAGATGATCACTTTCAACTGAAAAACTGCTAAACTGCAAAAAAAAAAGATGGATAATTTGGTAATACATTGTAGTGAGATGTTGAAGTGGAGCATGCTCCTCTGAAGAGAGGGCAAGATGTGTTCAAGATCAAACAGTTGAATAGGTGTAAATGAAGTCTTTAGTAGAAGTACAATCTAATTTCTCTTGTTTTAAAAATTCGACCTCCTGCTTCATTGCTCTAGTTTCTGGATTCCATTTTGTAACAGAACGGTTTCTATCCAGTGATCAATCTCAGCTTAAAGATGCTTAAAGAAATTATTATCCCTGGGGGAAAAGAAATATATACATAGTATGTTTATGGTATGAATGCTAAATAAAATAATCTGTTTTACATTCAGTGCCCACTGTAAAACTATAATGCTCTCTTGTAAGAAAATATCCTGCTTCCCCCCCAGTAAACTTAATACTGATGGTAAATCTATAATCACTTAATCCAGTTGTCCTAGTTCGAACAGCTGGGACCAGTTCATCACTGTATGGGTGTAACCCAAAACTGTGTATTCTATAACCTTCCATGCCACTTCCCAGAAACTGTTAGCAATAGACCGTTTACACCATCTGCCCAGAGCATGCCTGGCTCCTCAGGCTATAAACTGCGTGTTAATAGGCCTGCGAGACAGGAGGATGCTCCTGTCCTCACAACCATTGTGGAACTCCCTGCCCTGAGGGAGGTACCGGGCATTCCTGCCTGAACCGGAGGATATGTATAATCTTGGAGTCTTGGGACTTTTTTAACCACTCGTGAGATCCAGAGAAGGACTGAGACCACCACTCTCAACCAGAGTGCAGACCACCACTCTCGACCGGATTGTAGTCACCACTCTTGACCAGACTGCAACAGCACTCTCACAGCAGGTTTTTCCCTGGACTCAGGGGGCCCAAAGAACACCACTCTGTTCATGTTCCAGGGTGCTGGGTTATACATTTGGGTTTTGTGGGTTAAAACCAATTCTTTGTCTGTATAATCGTACTTATTGTATTATTTTATTAAATTGCTATTCTGATTTATAATCTCTCTTTTGAGTTGAGTTCATTTCCCCTGCTGGTTTACCTTTAAATCAACACAAGGGAAGATAAATAGAAGTTTTGAATTTTTTTTTTAAACTTACCTGAGTAGGCCTCTTTTTTCAAGAAAAGATCAGTAGGAATTATTAATGAATTATATTATCAGTTAGTTTATTATATTTCTTTCAGAATATATTCCTTGCCCAGTGCTCTGGTATGGAGACTGAGCACTTCTAATCACATCTAATGCCTGTCTCTGAATTAATCAGCTATCATCTGTTCCTTTTGGAATGAAGAATCTTGAAGTGAATACAGCATACCACTTGAGTATAAATTTGATTTCTATAATGACTTTATGCAATCTTTCAGCTTATTCTACTCCCTTTCTTATGTAAAATAACAATGTATTACTTTTTTGACTGTTACAGTACACTGAATAGTATTACCACAGTTTCAGAAGTGTTTAATTTGTGATTCAGACATTTCCAGACCTCAGTGTGTCTTTAATGTGTTAATGATTCATGTGTAAATGCTCCTTCACTGCAATTGGTTTTCTTTTATTTCTTCCACAAAGTTGTTTTCAATATCCTTTTCAGTATCTGGAGGATGAATGAAGTATCTCAAACTAGTTTTATTTCATACAGTAAACATAATTTTATGGGTGGGGTTTTCTCCTAGTCTAGTCAAAGTCCTCTCAGAAATCCTACAGGACAAAATTTTTGGATCCATGATGGATTCCAAAATTTGGATATCAGAAAAAAGAACCTACTGGGTTTAAACAGAAGCCATGGGCTACAGAAGCTGAGAAAAACCCTCTTCATTGATCTCATCTCTGTGGAATTTTCCTGCCTTCTCCAGCGGGATTTGAAGAGATTTTTTCTGTAATGTTATCACATCCAATTGTATCTGCTCCTCCCTACATAAACCTGTCTCAAGAAATGTGAATGTTTTTCCCCCTGTAATTCCCCCAAGAGAAAGTGGGTTTTCTCCTATGATGTATGTGTTAAGACCCCAAATTTGTTAACCTGGGTTTTCCCCTTACATCATCCCCTGAAACCCCCTAATTGTAATAATTGTAAGAGTTACAACTCCCTGTTGAATACATAGACCCTAAACCCTTTAAATATGAACTTGTAAGTCCAATAAAGCATTTTAGTTTCTTGCCCCCAAGCTGGGATCGTCTTAGCTTTATTGACCTCCACAAATCCATGTTGTTCTATTTGTGTATTACTTTAGAGTTGCTATTGGGCAGAAATATAACTCCAACTAGTTATTTGGGGTGATGATATGCAGGTTCCCTTTTCCATCTGAGCTGACATGAGGGAAGCACTTTCTGGCTTGATTAGGTGCCTGCCATGACTTTCAAGTTGGTTGCTTGAGGATGACCTGTACTTAAATTGCTTGGAAACAGAGCTGATTTTCAACTGGATCCACTGCCTTCTGAGTGATGATCTGGGCTCCATGCTGCTCACAGATGGCATCCTGGAGCACCCCATTTTCATAGCACAGGGACTTTAATTGTTTGTGGTTCTGAAATCGATTTCTGTTATCTTTTTTGGTCAGATGAACCTGAACCTGTCTTGTGTAGATCTCTAATGGTGTCGATAGGAGGGGTGAGCTTAGTCAGTCATGCCTTGATAAGCCTGTGAGTGATGTGAGACATAGAGGGAGAAATTTTAAAAGGGGAAAGTAAAATGCAGCTTGGAGCTGATCCGTAGCTCCTGCTGATGGAAACGTTCTCTAGATCAACTGCTGCCTTCCTGAAGCCAAGCAATGGTACTGAGGCAGCATGTGGAGCCACTTTCCGTAGAGATTTGTCCAAAGAAACAGGATTCATTCATAGGCTGATATTTGATTTCCTATGCCCTACAGATACTTCTGAATGAATGGGCTTGCTTGGGTTCAGCAGAAGGGCAAGACTGACAAACCAGTCAGTATGACCAGATAGCTGAATGTTGCAGACCAGAATTCCGATTAATGCTACACCCCATTTAGTCTGTAGGTGAAGCCTGGGAAGAAAAGCCCTTTAGTAAATCCGCTAAGAAGTTCAGGAAGGTTGGAAGGTCAGATAGAAGTAATTAATTCAAGATTTTATGATTTTATCTTGTTCAAACTGATATTTTAGAAATCTGTTAAAGAATCAGCTACTTTTTCTATCTTTATAGTTCAAGTATCACTTTTTAATTTAGTATTAGAATTTTTAACTCTTAAATTGTACTCGAGGTTATATAGTGATTTGTTTGTTTGTTTATTTTTGTTTTTTTGGTTTTGGGTTTTTCTGAGGTTTTTTGTTCATTTGGTTTTGTTTTATTTTGGTTTTTGGGGTTTTTTTAGGGATGTTAAATGGTTGCTACCATAATGTTGCATAAAATGTGACACAGGACACAACATAATTTCTTCTGAGGCATGTACAATGTTTATAATGCCTTTTAAGGAAAGAAGTCTACTGATTGCATTCTTTAACTGAAAATATCTTGCATAAAATATTACAAACATGAAAAATTCTTGCATTAAAAGATGTTAATAAATGCAGTTGCCTCTACTGAGGGACACAGCTATGCCAATGGCACAAATACTACTTTAGTAAGTCTTAGAAACATACTTTGAGGAGTGTAGTACTTCAGGAGCGTTATATTATTTTACTAATTGTTTGATGTAGGAAAATATTTACAGCAAGAGTGATACATGATGGGGGCATGAAATTTCACTGTCTAATGAGGTCTTGACAGTCAATAAAGAGACACTAAATTCTTATTGTGGGCAAGACTTTAGCAAGGTGTAGTGGTTTAGATTTTCTTCCTGAATGTTTCTGTGTCATCATGTGGGTCTGGAAATTGCAGGGGGACACTTCCCCTCTTTTTCCCTCATGGAAGGACCAAAGGAGGATTGGGGGGAAGATGGAGGTTCCCGCAGGAGATGCAGTGAGATTTTAGGGGGGATAAAAAATGGTTGACAGGAAGGGGAACACTCTCCTTGGTTCCTGGAATTGCAGCCAAGTGGAGGCTGCTGGTCACTGCGCCACCCTGAGCCACTCCCAATGCCTTTCGACAGCTGAGAAGCACTGGCTGGACCCATGGCGTCTTGGAGACACAAAACTAAAAGAGTGGTCTTAGGTGACATTTTCTCTGTTATTGTTTGGTTGTTGTTTTGTTCTGTTTTGTTCTCCATCTTTAATAAAACTGTTATTCGTTTTTATACTTCACTCAAATGCCTTATAATTTCAAAATTTTGTAATTCAGAGGGAGTACTTTCTATTTCCATTGGAGGTCCTGCCTCCTGGCACACATTGTCAATGAAACCAAGACAAAAGGTGAAATGTGTTCTCAGACCATAAATTACTTATTGTTTACATTTGCATCCATTCTTTATTGTAAGTCTTCAATTTAACAGTGAAAAGTGTCTCAGTGTGAAAAAGAATTATGCCTGTTATAATGATTTGCTTGCATGAAAACACTTCACAAAAGAGCATTACAGTTCAAGAGGGCTTTGACACAATAAGCTACTTGATAATGTTAAAGGCCACAGCATCTTTAGGCTTAGAAGCAAAAGAATCTGAAATACACAGTGATAAAAAGGAGACATTCAATGCAAATTTACATTTACCTTAAGATTTGAAAGTTTATTTCATGGTATTGTGATATAACCATGTGATATAAATTTAATTTCCTATTAATATATGAAATATTTTTCTAATTTATGCTCAGGCACAAATTTTCATAGAATCATAGAATCATAGAATCAGTTGGGTTGGAAGGGACCTCTGAGATCATCAAGTCCAACCCTTGATCCACTATCGCTGTGGTTGCTAGACCATGGCACTAAGTGCCACATCCAGTCTTATCTTAAAAACCTTCAGGGACGGAGAATCCACTACTTCCCTGGGCAGCCCATTCTAATGTGTGATTATCCTCTCTGTAAAGAAATTCTTCCTAATATCTAACCTAAACCTACCCTGGTAGAGCTTAAGACCATGCCCTCTTGTCTTGCTTATAGTTGCCTGGGAAAAGAGAAGAACTGGTTTTGTTTTTTTCTTTTATCATTACTAGTTTGTTCATATACAGTTTTACTAAATCAGGTGATTTAGTAAACTGGTTCACTCTTTCGGTTTCCTCTTTTTGTTTTAGGAGCTTGGAGAACTCCTTTCAACATGGCAGCTACTGTCCAACATAATATTTACTTAAAATACATCAAAGTTAGATGTGCATATGTGGCTTAATTAAATCACTACAGTCATTGTTTTAAAAGAAGGTAAAAGGAATTTTTGTCTTCAGAGGCTACTGTTTCCTTTAAGTATTCTAGATGATTAAAATATCCAAGTCAATATTGCTCAATTAATTTTAGTAATAAGTTCAATGATATTGAAGAAGTACCTTTTTGTTTATTTAGTCTATACTCATATCTATATAAATACTTGAACCTATAGCACCTTTTGGCAGTTTGAAAATTAACTAAGTTAATTAACTTCTCTGCTTAAGTTCCTGCAAGCTAAACTGTAGTATATGAGTTATGATGCAAAAAATAATAAATCCTGAGGCTATGTCATAAACATAGTCATTAAACCTGAATTAGGTGCTCCACCTATGGAGCCAAATGAATTCTTTAAAGCCATATTATTTTGTATTTAGAAATACCTCAGTATTCTTATATATACATCTGTAATTCTGGGAGAGAATCAGAAGCGGGATGGGAAGCCCTGATGCATGTCTGGTTCTTTACAGAAATGGAAATGTCTGCTGACCTAGCCCTGCAATTGTGGATCAGGGACTGGTACAGTGCCAATATTAATATTTTACTGAAGAACTTATGTACTTATTTAATTTTCCTCACTTCTTGAATCTACATGTTATTTATACTGAACACTTTGCATGAACTGAGAAGAGAATTTCTCAATTTGATGTGACTTATTTGAGTTATTTGCAGGGGATTTTAATAGTAGCATTGAACATATTTCCCCAAAAGTATAATAACAGTACCTACCTGTTGTAGAGTTTAATTGAATGCTTAATTTATTCTTCAGAAAGCAGTCTGTTCTCTCCCGAGAACTACTGGTTGAAATTTTAATAGTACTTTTTGTTGTGTGATATCAGAAAATAACTGCACCATCATTGTTCAGATGGGAACAGCTGTTCCCATCCTTTCAAAGTTTGAACCATGCTCTTTTTTTCCTAGGAGAAAGAAGAAAAAAAGATCCTGGCCACTTCATGGTATTGACCACTCAGGGTTCTTATTCTAAGTGCAGTGTTTTCTGTATTTAGGAAGTGAGTACTGAAAGATGTATTTAATAGCTTTGACAGCACACTCTTCACACACAAAAATGCAAAGACAAGAGTCTGAAAACTGGGCCTGGGGAAAATGTTTTTGTACAAAGCTGACACTGTATTACCTCCAGTGTTCTCAAAGCATGCCTGTTCCAATTCATTGAGCAGGATGGCATGTGGGAAGAATTTAAGATGTTCTCAGAAATCTGTGAATTACGTTTTCCTTCATCCTCTAACTTTGGAGTAACTGAGAATGCCTGCTTTGTGCTACTAGGTGTAATTGTGTTTTGGAGAGGGCATACTAAACTCTGGGATTTTTCTTTCCATAATTTTAGAAATGACATAGAAATGGTTCTTTTCCTTCAACTGTTCTTATTGAGCTAATATAGACTGTGAAGTTCAAAATCCAGAAAAGGACCTGAATCAGAGGTCTGAAAATTTATTTGGTGGGATCTAAAGAAAATTATTCTACTTGCATGGACAGAACTGATATTAATGTGATGTATTTGAGTCCCAGGTAAATATACCTCTCTCTCTCTCATTGGTTAGATGAGTGTACTAAAAGCTGATTCAAAGGTGACTCTGTCAGCAATATATTGCAACTGGAGAAAGTATTGTACATCTGACAACATAGCGATGAGAGATTTTTAGGAGTTTTCACTAAAATGTAAAACATGGACTGCTGTGGAAGTCTTTTCAGTTGAGGATATTGTGTTCTTCAGCACTTTTAATCAAATTTCTAATACTTACAACGTGGTTACCACAACATTTAGTAATGTGAAGCTGGAGTTTGAGGGGGGGTGATCAGGTTGCATTTGGCTACTTGTGTGCTTTTGATGAAGACTTGGGCTCTGTCGTAAGACTGCTAAAAGTGTAAGTGAACGAGTGAGAGGCTAGGTAGAAGAAAATGGAACAGCAGAGATGACTGTGCCAGATCCTGATGGAAAATGTGTAATAACCCATTAAATAAAGGCATAAGGATTATCCCAACCTTTGTGAACTAGTGTCAACTAGGTAGATACTTCTAGAAGATAGATGTTTTTAAATACATTTAGGAATATTTTATTTAAAATAAATTCATCCTACATGAGAGACTTTC
The DNA here is from genome assembly GCF_025592945.1 of Manacus candei. Taxonomy (NCBI): domain Eukaryota; kingdom Metazoa; phylum Chordata; class Aves; order Passeriformes; family Pipridae; genus Manacus; species Manacus candei. The sequence continues at coordinate 2,805,791 of NW_026138156.1, read as the reverse complement.
AGTTTTGTTTGCTGGTCTTACTCAAAGTGGTGCTATAAATCATATTGCACGATGGTTGCTTTGCTAGACCTGTATCAATGGTATTCCTGCCGCTCATACCATCCATGCACTTATGGACTGACAGTGTGTATTAAACTTTTCAGGGAGCCTCTGTGACCAGAAAATACACTTGTCTGAGGTCCAATACCCTGCTGGAGATGATATGTAACTATAAAGTTAGTTCTGGCCGTTGCTGTTGGATGTTCACTCCCTGCAGCAGGGAATGTCTGCCTAGAAGTATAGAATGAGAACTTTTTTTGCTACAGGGATATGAGATGAAGGCATGTGGGAAATGACTGGATAGTAGGCCGTGAATTTGAGCAGTTGCAGCTGTGAAGTTGTAAAGAATGTAAACAACTTTCCTGGACTTTTTTCAAGTCACCATGACTTTGTTATTTTGCAGCCAATCCTGATATATTTATACATGAAAATACCAATAGTAGATTAATATGTGTATGGCCTGATGGCCTGATGTATGTGTACCAATAGTAGGTTGACATGTGTATGGCCTGATGTATGTTTACTTGAAGGTACCAATAAAAGGTTGACATGTGTGTTGTGTAAAGAGTATAAATACCTGTAACCTATCGCAATAAAGTTGCCTTGTGCCTTGCCTTGTACCTTATGCTGAGTACTTTCCCTGCTTAATTGCCATCTGAGCGCATTCCTGACTGTGGCAGAGGCATGCAATCCAATAATTATATAAGCCCAAAATAGTGACTGTTGCACCTGCTTAGAAAAAAGTTTCCCTGTAACCTTCTCGTATGTATTTTCAGTGTAATTTTTCAGATGATAATGTATAAACACTCGTTTAAATTTTGAATAACATGAGAATTGTTATATAGTTCTTCTATTAAGACTGTTGTAGAGTAATAATTAGAAGTTTAAAATCATGGTTCGAAACCTCTTGGCCTTTCTGCAGGGTGATACTTGCATCTGCATAAAGCAGATTTTTAAATACCATTGAAACATATTTATGGCATTTTAGGCTCTCCTTGCAAAGGTATAAATAGTAGACAAGAGTTGAGAACGAGGTCCCTGCATAATCCTGAGAAGCAATTCTTTTGTTGCTGTTGCTGCATGTCCACAGTGGGCAGTCCTGCCCCAGTTTCCCTGAAATTCACATTTGAATTGCCCAGAGGTATGTCTGGAGTGCCTTTAGGGTTTGGCTGCAGTTGCAGAGTGGCTTTTTACATGATTTTGCAACCTAAGTACTCAGGAGTTTTCTTGTGATGTTTAGCTTAGTAAACAAAGGAACTTTGTTTTCCAACATGAAGGTTATTTCTGGCATTATAAATCTGGCTAATATCTCTTTAGCTGACATGTCCCATAATTTTAATTTGTTTTCATATTGCTGTATGAAATAATTTTAAAATGAAATCAAGAACAACAATCATGCCAGATAATTATTTAAATTAGATATTGTTAATGCCTTTGAATTTTTATATTTTGATAATAAAATTAAATTACTTTTCATGAAAAGTGAATTGAAAACTCTTTTAAGAAGTCATATTTCTGTGGTGACTGGAAATGACTGTGAAGTTCTTTGAATTATTTTAAACAACCTCAATTCAGAGACAAAGTTCAGGAATTAAAGGACTATATTCACATATATTCTATAAGTATTGCCCTTTTTTATCATTCGCAAACATAAATTTCAGTTATAGCAATAATAATTTTTTGATAGCTGTAACAGCTAGGATAACTGGTATATTGAAAAATATGAAAATAATGGAGAACTTGGTGGCAGAAGTTTTTGTAACCCAGAGGACTGTGCTGCACAGCAAAGATACAAGGGATTGGAAAAATTGATATATCTTTGATTTGTCGTGGAAAGGTATACCAGATGTTAAACCATTTGAAAAGTCTGATCTTGTATTTTATTTATAGAGTGTGCAGAGTTGAGTGTAATTATTTGAGATGAACCTTTGTAATTCTGATTCACTTCTGTTTGTAAAGTACTGCTGGACAGCTTGGTTGCTTGTAAAATCGATTTTCCATATATTATTGGCGATTTTTCAACACAGATTTTTGAAAGGAACCTACAGGAATTGGGTGTCAAGCTCTCATTTAATTCAGAGAGATTTGAGGATATTACTGGTTTAGTATCCTTCAAATTTCCAACCTTTGCGTATGTTTTTTGTTCACCATGGTTATCTTGGTAAGGCACAATATATTTATAGTAATAACTAATAAGAGAAGAATGTTTTATTTTCAATTTTGAAAGAAGAAAATGTATAGATCTTACCTAAGGGTTTGTACAAGCTTTTTCTTGAGTTAAATGCATAAAAGGAAATTCATATGTTTTAAGAATGTGATAAGTTAATCTGATTTCTTTCTTCTGATTTCTATCCAAGAGATTTTGAATGATGCAGAATTTTAAGCTTATCCATTTGTCTATTTATGGTTTGTATCTGCCAATTATAGTACCAACAAGTATTATATGTTTTCTAATTTCAGCCTCTTCCTATTTGAACTAATGAGTCTGTTTTTCCTTGTCGTGCTGCTGCATGAGGGTGAAAGAACATGTGAGGCAGTAGTGTTTTACCCAGTATCTACAAGTGAAGATAAAGGATCCATTTATCTGATATTTGATAACAAAAGTTGTAGCTTCTCTAATACAAGCAGTAGATGGCTGAATTTTCAAGGTGTGCGTGTTTTGTATGAAGCTTTTGCGTTTATGCAATATATTCCTATGTAGTGGATGACTGGGCTGCAGGCAACCTCGACCTTGACCAGCTACAGCTGTAACCTTGCAAAAAGACAAGTAAACATCAAGGAGGGAGTGGGAGTGAGAAAAAGAGGAAAACCAGCAGCAGATAGAAGGACGTGTTTTGACACTTACCAACACGAGAAGAGCCGCCAACTACCTATCAGGAGGCGAGCTAAGGTGCGTGAACAAGAGCAAGAAACCAATGAGAGATGAAATACAGGTGCGTGGACAGAGGAAAAAAGGATAAAAAGAACAAGCTTGCTTTTAATAAAATCCTTGTTTGCCAACTTTCTGTCTGAGTGTTCTTAGTCTGCCACATTCCTATTATAGAATAGTTTGTGTTTCTGGTTCTGTATGTAACATATATCGATGTAGGAGCTACAACTGGGCAGAAAATTAGTTACACATGAAGAAAAGTTACAAAAACTGTTATAAAAAGAAGTAAAGTGAGCTTGTGTTACACTTAGTTGGATTTTTCTCCAGCATTCTTTTAGTCAAATTTCGAATATTTACAAATCAAAATGCATGTTAACAGCAGCTCCTCCTTAGTGTATTTTTGGTGCATATGATGGTTTCCTTGAGAATAACAAAAAAACTTTAAAGATTTTGTATTCTTTTCATCTCTTTTATTCACTTTCTGTTTTTTTTCTTCTCAAGGAGAGACAGAAGGGAAAATTTCTTGAATAAGGAATTTAGAAAACCTCTAGAACACCATCCAAGAATATTCATGTCTTCTCCAGATGTGCGCTCTGCACTCTGAAGCAGGGGACTGTGGTTTGGTATACTAAGCAATTTCTATATATTGTTATGTATGGCTTCTGAAGGAAACATTGATGACTCAAATATATTTCTCTTAAATTTACGTAGGATTTTGTATACTTCTTGAATAACTGAAATTATATTACTATTTATATAGTTCGTCTGGAAGATGGATAGATAAAGCACGTAATACTGACTGATAATCAGTGTAGAGTGAGACGACGTCTCTTGCTATTTTTGTCGCAGACTGCAGTGCTAACTCTTTAATACTTTGCAATTAAAAAAACTCATTTCCTTTCATGCTAATGCTTTCCTGTGGCCTGTCTCAAGACAGATAATTAAAAGCAGTTGTACTTCACCCATGAACCAGCTCCTTAAGCCTATTTGCAACATTGGAGGGTTCAAGAAAGGAGTTCAGTTTCTCTGATTTGATCTACAGCGATTTAAAGCCACACTTGCAGTGTCTGAGATACTTTAACTGGTTTTCCACCTATTGTGGTCTGAAGGGAATAGTTGGGTTACTAAACCCATAGTTTCTTTAGGTTTCTCATGTGTTTTTGTCAAAGTAAGTATATGACAGATTTAAAGTAGTCGATGGGAAGCTTTTTGTTAAATGCATTTTCTGCTGGTGTTCATTAGAATAACAGGATATAAACATAAAAAAAGTGTTGGGGACCTGAAGTATATGTGGCTGTACCCCATAAATAATTGCTACAACTAGTTCTTTCAGATTTGTAAATGTTTTATTATACATATATATTTTTTACTCTTATAATCTGTAAATGATAGTGGCTCCTGAACACAGACGTGTATCCTGGTAGTGAAATGCCTGCTGTCACACGGCTCTGGGTTGAGATCAAGTCCAGCTCTTCACTTCCTTTTTCCATCCTTTGCAATTCTTTTGCTGAGTACTGTGAAAAGGTTTTTTGGGGAAGAGCTTTAGGGTGACACAAAATGTTTCTGCTTTCAGGATTTAAGGTATACTAATTTAAGATGTTCTTGCAAGAACATCTTCATTAAAGAAGTAATTTTAGTAAAGAATAAACCATGAATGCATGTAAGAGCAGTAAAATACAAAAGGTTTTTATGGTGGAGTCCAACATTTAGGAGGCAGAGCAGAAAGTAAGTGTGATTTCATGCACTGCTAAACTCAGTGTGTTAGATTTACACCTTCATATTGCCAATGAATTAAACTATTTGATGATTGCTTTTACAGAAAAACACCAAGTAATTCAAATGTGGTTTAAAATCATATTGAATGGAGACAAGTGTGCTGAAACAAAAAATACAGCTTGAGAGAAGAAATCAGTCATGCTCAGCGTTTGCAGGCATACACACTAAAAAACGTTCTTAGAGAATTGACCACCCTACTGTTGAGGAAATATATTGGAATGAAAGGTACAGTTATTCAATTTTATAGCTTAGTTAAAGGCAGATATATGCAATTTCTGTCCTGACCATCACTGCTAATACAGAAGTCTCTGTATGTGGTCTGAGTGGTTTATCTATTTGCTGCTTCACAGTTGGGGTGGAGGCCACCTCTGAAAGGTCCAAACAAATCCTGAAACTTACTAATTGGCACAGATGCTAGTTCTTTTTTCCTTAGGATTTTCAACTCCTTTTTTGCCCTCACATGCACTCTCCATTATTATACATCTGGTTATTTACAGTTCCTACATTTAGCATCCTAGTTATTTTTGTAATAGCCTTTTATATTTGCCATAAAATAGAATTTTTTTGCTCCTAGTATAGCTTTCAATAACATGTTGCTGTGTTGAGTCAGCTTCATGTTTTCCTTCCTTCAGCCCTCTTTATTTTTATTTTTTTTTTCATTTACTATTTAATCTCTGCCTATATTGTTATCCTTTACCACATAACACTGGAGGTTCTTCCTTTGATTTCATTAATGTGCCTCTTCCTTCAAGATTTATATTGTTTTTGCTTCCAGAATCTGTTTTCTGTGGCTTCTGTTTCTGGGCTTAACACTTCAACCATCTGGTGGATGGGTTGGTCAGAAGTTAGTGTGCATTGCAAGTAAAGATAAAATATCATCTGCCACCCATATGGCAAATCTCAGTGAAGGTCTGAGAATATGTATTGTCTCATGGTGAAGACTATTAGTTAGTTTAATAACAAAGATGTTTACATTAATTCACTTTGAAAAACACTAAAATAACTGAAGAAAGCTAATAGAAAGTTAACTGGTACATGAATATCAATAATATCTCTCTATTGCCTTCTTAGGTTTTAATATTTAGTAAATGTCCAATTTCTTAAGCATCGATAAAAACTGGTTACAATAGCCCGACTAAAATATTTTCCAATAAATATAAATGAGTTCTTTGATTGAAGAATAGTAATTGACTATTGCATATAATAGTGCGGTCCAGAGCAATTTTGCAATAACTTTCCAAGTGCTTGCAAAAAAACTGATACCTCCCAAAAAACCCAAATCTGACTTTATTACTTTCAACAAATGCAGTTACTGCATTTTTTAATGCATTTTTAGTGAACTATCAATAAATTTTAGTCCATTAGATGCAGATTTTAATTAGCTGTGATCATGATTTATGTGATTTCTGACTTACTTGCTATTTACAATTTCTAGCATATGTTGCCCTTGGCAAAATAAACATACTTAATTTATAGCCAGTGGTGAGCAATTATTTTTCATTCTGGTGACACTAAATGTCACTAAAATTCTGTCTGTTTTAAGGTTCCAAATGCACTGTTCTGTTTCCAGAGCTTGCAAATGTGTTTGTGTTGTTTTTCACTGGGGAAGAGTTAATTTTCTTTGTAGTGGCTGGTATGGGACTGTGTTTTGGATTTGTGCTGGAAACAGTGTTTTTAGGGTTGTTTCTGCTATTGCTGAGCAGCGCTTCCACAGAGTCAAGGCCTTTTCTACTCCTCACATTGCCTCATCAACGAGTAGACTGGGTATGCACAGGAAGTTGGAAGGGGACAGAACCATGAGAGCTGACTCCAAATGATCAAAGGGATGTTCCATGTCACATGGCATCATACTCATCGTGTGAGGCTGGGGGAAGGAGGAGGCAGCAGGGCAGGGTGAGAGGGGGAGTTGTTTTCCCAAGTCATCATTACATGTAATGAAACTGTGCTTCCCTGGAGATGTCTGAACACCTAACTGTCCATGAGAAGTGGGGGATGAATTCCTTGTTTTACTTTGCTTGCATGTGCTGCTTTAGCATTACCTCTTAAACAATCTTTATCTCAACCCATGAGGTTTTTTCACTTTTACTCTTCCAATTCTCTCCTCCATCTGGTGGGGGGAATGAGTGAGTGTCTGTGTGGAGCTGTCAGCTGGGATTAAACTGTGACACCGTTACTGTAATATGGAGTTTGAGATCCCTAACTATCAAGGACACATGTAAAGCCCAAGTGATTTATCATGTTATGGAACTGAAGGCATCAGCTTACCAAGCATGACATTTGTGTTGGGCTTAGAACCATGAATGAAGAACTTATTTTCACTCCCTGGTTCTCAAAGACTGCAGTCCATGAGAGGTTTTGTGATGCCTTGGCTTATGGATGGTTTTGATGCTGTCATGTTTAAGGGACTGCAATCTTTTTTTTTTGAGACAAAATGGACATAATTCTTTATATTTGCAAGGACTTTGATGGAGAAAAATAAGAAACTGAAAGAAGAGGGATAAAGGCAGTTACTGACTCTTATGGAAGAAGGCAAGGGAACATATGTTTGTCCTCAGTTTTTCAAACATTATCACTTCACCACCCTCTCAACCCAGTTCTTTTCATGCCAAAGTATTTCTGATCAGGATCTGTTTGTAGTTTCTTTCCAGTTCTTTTTCAGTCCTCATGCTGGATGCAAGTTGACTCTGTCAGGTTCAGTGTTTCTATGCTACTTTTGCTTGTGTGGGATAGGTGTACCTATGCTCTCCCTTAGATACAAACTTTTCAGTGAGATGTGCACAAAGTGGAGCTATGCAAAGCCTGGCGATGTCAAAGGGGAGCTGAATTTAGCTGCAGTAGTTTGATGTGGCATAATCTTTACAGGTTTGACATCACCTGAGGTTTGCCAAACTGCCATGTGTACCAGCACAGTGCTACCTGCAACAACTGGATGGTTTTGTACCCAGGTGACATTTAAGGAAGAACATCTGTCAGTTAAGAGAGTAGTGAAAATGTACTTTTATAAGTGTCCCTAATTAAAGGTGAATAGTCTGTGGTTTTTTTCTAATTAAAAAAGGTGTCATAGGTAGAGGAGGGTATACAGTTCTTTCTTTATCACTGTTACTCTCAGTTCAGGTAAACATGGCAATACAATTTTAAGACTGCACCATTTTGGGGGGAAGAAAGACTCTTAAAAAAAAACCAGCAAGCTAGAGAGCTTTCTGATCTTACTCTGGGCGAACACATGATACTGGTGTTTCAAGATCTGTCACAAATTACACTGAGGAATAAAGACCTGAGGAAGACTACAATCTGTCTTGACACAGAAAATAGAAAATAGAATTATTTCTTTTCCTTTTAAACACATCAAGAACAGCAGTGCATCATAAAGAATAGAAAAGATAGAATTAAATCCTTGAGAAATTGAATCTAGTGGAAAAGCATGAAAAAATCAGTTTTCCTTCAACACAGAGTGTGGGAATGCACTCTGTAGTGCATATTAGGCAGACACAAACTTTAGAAATACATTTGAGAATATTGAGGATGTGAATGTGTATTATCAGATATCTTGTTTATGGGTGAAATGTGTTTGAATGTCTCTAAGAAGCCTATAAGAAATGAATTATAATAGTAACTCTTAGGTTGAATGGCAGTAACCCAATAGATTTGTAGTTTTGTTTATTGGAACATTTTAAGAGTACTCCTCTACACTGTGTTGCGTTACTCAAATCTAGAAAGTGACATCACTCCTCTGTTCCTCTGTTCAGTAATATGAATTCTCTTTATGTGTTTAGTAAAGATGGAAGTTCACCAGTTCCTAGTTTTCTTTCGTGTTTATAATTTTGATTGATACTTTTCCTATTTTAATACATTTTTCATAACTGAGATGCTGTTATTATACATGACTTCTGCAACCAAATTCTAACATGTTCCACATATGTTTGATTATGCTGAATTTTGGATAGTCAGACATAGTTTGAAAAGAAAGAGGCACAAACCTCATTCTTCCTGTGATTAGACATGTACCTGTCTTTTTGGCAAGGTAACAATTTTGAGATACACCTTGCTCTGAAATCTCTTTGTTACATTGTCAAAGCGCTTTTACAGCACTAACTACTTTGTGATACTTTTGTGAGAAAATCAGATGAATGTCATCAAAATGTTGCCTCTAAAGATATTATGTAAACTGATTGTGTGCAAAGATTAAATCTTAGATGGGATCAGCTTCCATTTCCTAGTTCAATAGTCCAAAACTCTTTTAATCTTGCTTTGTATTTTCCTTTTCATTCTAAAAGAGCAGGTGGTTTCCTTAACTGTAGTGTGTCATTGCACTCAAAAGAGTTGGAATATGTGACCCTTTTGTGCCTATAAGGAACATGTGCATGTTCCCGTGTGCTTTTACAGACATCAGACAGCAATAAGTGTGTTGATTTGGTGTATCAGTGTATAGTTTGCCTGCTCTGAGGGAACGAACTGAACATCCTTTTATGGAATTCTCCGCTCTGAGGGAACGACTGACCATTCCTTTCTGAACTGGAGAATATATAAACCTGGAGTTTCAGAACCTTGCACCACTCGTGGGATCCAGAGGAAGACCACAGCTCACCACTCTCAACCAGACTGAGACCACCACCCTCAACTGGACTGCAATCACCACTTTTGACCAGACTGCAACAGCTCTCCCACCAGCAGATTTTTCCCCTCTCCCTTTACTGTGGACTCAAGGGGGGAAGCCCAAGGAACACCACTTTGTTCATGCCCCAGGGTGTTGGGTTATACATTTGGGTTTTGTGGGTTAAAACCAATTGTTTGTTTGTATAATTGTACTTACTGTATTATTTTAATAAATTGTTATTCTGATTTATAATCTCTCCTTTGATTTGAGTTCATTACCCCTGCTGGTTAACTCTTAAACCAGCACACCTTGCTACAAACTCTCATCTCTTTAAAAATAAAATAAAGGCAAGACAAGCTTATGAGAAGAAATACAATTAAAGTCACAGATGAAATTGAAGAGGGTGGGAGAAATGGGGACACTAAAGATTTCTCTCTTCTCTTCCCTTTAGAATCCAAAGCACTGGGGGTAATTAAACTGGGAAGTAGAGGGGAAGAAAACTCAAACCACTTTCTTTTTAGTTCATAGAAAACCAACTTTAAAATGTTCAAATCAATTGAAATTTCCAGGTCTTTTCAAGATTTGCTGAGACTAGGTCTCTATCATCTCTAGTTTTAGCAAAGAATAGCTTAGACATAGAAATATGAAGCTAGCAAAATGTGGTACACATAGATTTCTGTTATAGGTACTTTGGCTCTATGTTGCCAGCATTTTTAGACTATTAATGAGTTTTGTGGAAGCTTGCTGTTGAAGTCAATAGTGGTAGAAGAAATTGTCTTCACTTTGGGAGAAAAAAATAAGGGTTTTTTTAATCTTTTAAGAATAAAGATAAAAGTTGAAAATGTAAATGAGTGTGTCTTGTTAAAAACCAAGAGTTGAATGAAAAAGTCTAAAATATATTGCTTTAAAATTCTCTCGTGGAGTGTTGCAACTCTTTTAGAGGGAGCTGACTTTTTCTAGTTTAATGTTTAGATTTCTTCAAGAAAGTGAATGTTAAAAAATGAACAACAGATTTTGAGGCACTATGAAAGAGATAGCACTTGTTACTAAGAAAGCATTTTTGTTTTTTGGTGACATAATGAGAAGCATTCAAAGAAATTAATTCCATATTTCTATAGAACAAGATACTTTGTTGTTTTAATTTTCACTCAGAATTTGATCTTTTGGGAGACAGAATAAATTATTTCTCATTTTTAAAAGCTAAGAGCAGCAGTTCAAAATTATTCATTGGCTTCTTTTTTTGCTTTATTGAGACTTGAGTGTTTACTGGGGCTAGCAAGTGAAGGTGAGCAAATTTCTTATCCTTCAACTTCTGCATTTCCGTTTTCTCAACTGACACAGGAAATAGTACAAATAGTACACATAGAATAGGTTGGAACAGCTAATGTCTTTCTATATATATATATGCCATGCATTTATTTTTCCTACTCTTAAGTGTTTGGAATCCTTTAATATTTGAACTTCAGAGAATTACTTCTATACAAATACCTTAATCTTTCACCCTTCAAATGCTTCACTTAAATGACTAATCTAGTCTTCCTGTTAAATTTTTCTTTCCAGGATCATTTATGGTGAGAAAATTAACAATATTTTTAATAAGTACATTTTCTGAAGTAGTAGATGATGTTTAATTCTTCTACAGAGAGAAACAGTCAGAAGGCAAACTTGTGTCAGGAGAAAGATTTATTTTTTTAATGATTCCTGGTGTTGAAACAGTTGATGGTGTTGGGTTGTATGTTGTTAAAAGAGTTTATAGTGTTGGCAAGCATTATGAAATATCAAGCCTTTAAAATGCTATCAAAACCAGAGGGCAAAACATTCATAAGTACTTAGAAGTGAATTTTCTCAGTCCTGTGGCAACATCCTCAAGGAATGTCATACCTTGGACTTAGTGGGGAATTCTGCTGGTATTGGTGAAGCTTGATATGGTTTTGAGATAACCCCATAGTATGTGAGACTGAAGTGTCCTTAAAGTGCTATGGATCAAATTCTGGCCAGTGTGCACCTGGCAAACATGTGTTGGTGTTTTATGTTGTTGAAGAAGAGATCAGAGTAAGCAGTAAATATTTATTAAAAATTCTAACAAGGAATTTGGCTGTGATGTTTGTGAACTCCCTAAGGGTCCGGTTGGAATAAAGGCTTTTATTCACATTATGTTTCTTTTAACTGCTAAAGCCTTGCTCAGACTTCTGGAGCAGAATTGGTGTCAGATTGCATTTGCTGGAATTTCCAAATGTCTAAAGAATATATCCAATGTTTGTACTTTAGAACTTGGCTATACTGTATGTCTTATATTTACTACTTGCAATAATTTTGCTTTTAGGAGCCTTTCTGCTTCTCCAATGAATTTCAGTGCATAACAATTCATATTTTATAGAGTAACCTACATCTTGTAGATAAATCATGCCTTTAGACTTCATTGGCTCTCTAATCATTGATTAAGCCAGGCTAAAGGATGGTCAATCTTTTTAAAACTTTATACTTTGCCCTTTGTCATTTAGATAAACTTTTATTTCATTTATTAGAAAAAAACAGATATAGAACACTTTATGGAGAAAATTTCCTAGGACATCTCTGTCTTGTGTTCTATAAATTCTGAGTTATATAGCTAAGAACCTTTCCCTTGGAAAATCTGCCATCAAGAGAAGTATTTTGACAAAACTTTTTTAGTAGATCATATGAAGAAAATTTTTGTTTGTTTTTTAAAGAAGCTTGATTTGTTGCAGCAAAGAAATGTAAACAGAAAATGTTTTGACTGAAAAAGAGAAGTTTTATATGGCAACAGCTGTTACTTATTGAAACACCAGAAATTAGATGAAAGAAATGGAATGTATTAAATTAACATTCTCTACTGAAATGTCATGAAGAAATATACTGGTAGGAAAAATAAGGCAGATAAAACTTGAAATTGAAGCCCAAAATTAGATTTTTATAAGTATCTGTAGTGAAAAACCATATGACTTGAAAATATCTAGTCTCAAGTCTCGAGTCTCAAACTAAATTCTCAAGGGAATTTAGTTTGCTTTAGAACGAAATTAGACGTTAGAAACAAAAATGTTTCCTGTGACCAATATATGACAGGGTTTTTTCTTCTTCTATGAATCAATCATATTTTAAAATAGCATAGCAATTGAGTCTTAAGTCTCAATCTGTAGTAATGTTTTTTATCACTGTAGTAATATTCCAAATTATTTTGTGTGTTGTTTTTTTTTCCAACAAGTTATGACAATCATTTGTCCTCAAATTTGCATCAAAAAATTCTGTATTTTTTACAGGAAAAAACATTTTTCTTGGGGGAAAAGACAGCTGCATTACAGGCCTTCTGTAAGAACTTGTGACATTGCCAATGCTGGATAACCGAATAATTGGTCTGGAACTGTTAGATTCACAGATATGGTTCTTGTTGCCTGTCTTTAAGCAAGCAGACTGAGTGCCAAAGTTGAGAAAGGTAGCCCTGGGAGGAAGACAGGGAATGGTTCTTGGAGCACACCAGTCACAACAAGAGCCTTGCTGAAGTGTCTATGGGCACTGTGAATGGTGTTGCTGTTCCAACAAGGAAAGATTTAGAGTACTGCTTTGGTGCTTTGCTGAGTAAAGTTGTCATATTTTTATGTGTAGATGTTTGAAGAGCAAATCTATTACTTCTGTGGCGAATCCAGTGAGATGAGGTTTTGAGCAACCTAGTCTAGTGGAAGGTGTTCCTGCTCACAGCAGGGGTGTTGGAACTAGATGATCCTTAAGGTCCCTTCCAACCCAAGCCTTTCTAGGATTCTATGATGTTTCCTGTACTCAGTTTTGTGCAGCAATTAATTACGTATTTTACATAATATTTAAATCTATGCCTTGGGTCAAGTGAGTGTGTATCAGGGGTTAATTATGCTGATACTTTTGGTCTGTGTTTGGCCCCGCCACCTGTGAAAGTCTTGCTCGTTCCCTGCCAAGTTATGGGAAAACAAGTACTGATAAATGGGAAAGTTGTCCTTGAAGAGAGCTTCTTGTATAAACTGTTTTAATTGGTGTTCTGTGATTGGCTGATTGACCTCCAAAGTCACTTGAAGGAGAGATTGAGGAGGAGGAGGATGAAGGACGCCCCCAGACTCATTTGGAAAAGACCCCCCGAGTACAGTACACAGGTGCAGGGAAAGGCACACGTGCGCAGAAGAGATACACTTATATAACCAAGGAGGTGGGACTGAGGGCCACCTGCGGAGGTTGAGGTCACTCAATTAATTGTATAAAAAGCAGATAGCTCTTTCTTGGAGGGAGCTAGCTTTACCTCAAGGACAACGTTGCCTTTGGTGGGGACACCTGCCAGTTTGTGAACTTACTGACTCTCCAAGGATGCAGCTTCTACTATGGGTAATTATAGGCATGCTAGGTCGGTAAGATAACTTTATGGGCAACAGCTGGGTAACTAGGGAGGTCGTGCTGGGGGCTTATTTCTCTCCTCCTTCCTCTCTTTTGGGTTTGTTCTTTTTGTTGGCCACCTCTTGGTAAAAAATATTGGTTTTTGTTAGGCTTTTAACGGTGTCATGGTTTCAAGATTCGGTATGTTTCAAACCCTTCCTAATACAGAATGTAAACTTAGCAAAGATCTATATGAAACATTACATGATGAAGGTACCCTGTCTCTTAGTGCTTCATGCTGTATCATATTGGTAGATACTTGAGTTGGGGTGCTGAAGAATATGGGAAAGTAGTCAATAAGATGATATAGCAGGTTATTTTTACTGTCTTGTTCCTTAATGAGTGAGCTTGTCTTATTTCTTGGAAGAGAATTTTTTTTTCACCAAGTTTGTTCTAATCAGTTGCTATATAAAAGCATGTTTCACTATATTCTGAGTAATTGCTCTTGAACAAAAATACGTGTCATAAAAACTCAAATGTCTTGATAAATGTGTAGAGCACCTCTAGAGAACAGGTTGGGTTTTTTAACTGTTCAGCTCCTGTTTTTCTGTCACTTTTTTACCTAAACTTCAAAGTAATGGTGGTTGAGATGGCACTTCCAATGAAACAGCTTTGCTTATATGATCAGAAATTGTAGGTGTAAGTCAACCATGCAGTAATCACTTCCACTTCTGGAAAATGATTTCAGCATGAAAACAAAAGACAGGTACTTTGAAACTAATGCCCTGATTGATTGTTCTGACTTATTGTACTCCATATGCTCAGTGTTGTTACTTAAAATAAACCCTTCCCCTTTGGATATATCCTGGCAAATACAGGGTTTTTTTGCTTAATTTACATTTTGAGGGGAATCTCCTTAGAGAGTGGTTTGCTTAGGTTTGGGGCTTTTTTGTGGGTAGTTGTTTGTTTGATTTTGGTTTTTTTTATTTTTTTTAATTGTAGCTGAACAGCACAAACTCAGTCGAGAATCCTGTTATTTGGTCAGAGCTTCTGTGTGTAACTCAGACAGACAATGACAATAACCGTTATACAGTTCTGCAACATTTTTGACCTACGACAGAACATGCTTCATCTTTGTTCTCTTTTTAACTCTGCATCTCCTGTAAAGGTACCTGCTATATTGAAAAATTAAAAAAAAAAAAAAAAAAAAAGAGAGAAATTGCCAGTGCTACTGAGAGGAATACTCATATGAACCTTTGCAAACTTTATTCTAAAAATGCCATTCTAAACACATGTACCTCTATGAACAGTAACCTGACATTTATAACTATACTAAATAATGCAACAAAAGAATTTCAAAGCTCATGTGAACCTTTACACATGCAAAATTTACAGTTTCTTAAATTATTTACTGTGTTTAGAAACCATCTCAGTGAATCAGATTTTGGAAACAGAAAGCAAATACTAGCTGTTGAGTTATATGGGAATTTAGTTTGTTTTAGAAGGAAGATCATGTTAATCTTGTGTGATTTGTGGTTTTTCAAAACAGTGAGGCAAACTACTTTTCCGTTTCTAGCAGTACAAACACATGCACTTGATCTAATTTTTGCTAGGTAAGATATGCCTCTTTAAATATTTTTACACTGAATTGGCATATCATGGTTATATTGCTATAACAGGAGAGAAATGAGTGACTGATTCTCTAAGTCTTATACTAGTGACCACATATTTGATACTATCAAGATAAAATTTCCTACTTATTTTGGACAGAGTCTGTAAATTTTAATGACAGGGTTTATTATTTGTATTTTAATAAATAGCAATATTATTGAGAATGTTACCGTTAATAAGTTTCTTATATTGTCTTGCATTGGAGGCAATTACCAACTTGCTTCAGTCTGACCAAAGTTAACGAGGTACTTACAGTGATCTGTGTCATTACAGATAATCTCTACGTAGTTTTGAGGTGCTGTTCAAGGCACGAACCCCACTCAAACACGAACAAGTGCCAGAGCAGAATTACCGTTTATTCAAACTGCCTAGGTTTAAATACCACGCCTGAACATGTCACGTGACCCTCTAACCAATGACAATCAAATATTGTCTGAGAACCCGGGAGACCACAACTCCCATGGTTCATTGCTGCATTCTTCCTGCCACATAGTTTTAATTTTTTATCTCTGTTTTGAAAAAATGTGTGAGCATTTGTACATACATACAAGGGCATGGATGTGGGTTATAGGAATTTTTGTGATACATGAGACATTCAGCTATGGTCAATTATACTGTAAATATTCCAGAAATTGTTAAGATTTGTTGGTCAATTTTTATTTTTTTAACTTTTTTTTTTTTAATCAAGGAACTGGAAGGAATGCAAAGCTCTCACTTAAAAGAAAGTATATGACTATGGTGCCATAAACTATGAATTCAACATTCATGGAAACAAGTTCTTTTCAAGGTAAATTAGTTCATGGTAAATTCCCCATTGCCATGACATGAGTCCAGAGAACACTAAGTCAACCAATGATGGCAAAAATGTGTAGGTTTATTGTAGGAGGTGTGGCTAAGGTGACACAGAGGATGTGCCCAGGTACAGAGCCCAAGGAGCATGCTCCAGAGTTAGTAAACTGGTTGGTTAAGAAAGTCACATGATATGTAAGGATAAAAGAGCACGCGAGTTTGAATAAATCCTCTTTGTCTCACCACCGCACGAGGAGCATCATTCATTCCTTGTTATACAAGGGCCTAACCGTAACATATGGCACCCGAACAGGGACAAATTTAGCTTATATTAAGCAGATATTTAACCTGGATCAGGTATACAAGTGGTAGTTTCCGGTTATCAGGTCTATTAGTTTGACTTGGGAATCTTTAACCACAAAAAACTTTGACGTCAATAATCTATTCTCTTAGTGGCTTCTAAGAGACGGACAGTTAGTTTAGTGAGCTCGAAAAATATTAGGTAGTGCACGGACGAAGAGAAGAAAGAATTAAGGAAGTAGCCGAGAGGTCAGAGCAGGCAACCGGAGAGAGCGGAGAGAGTCAATGCAACATCAAAAGCGGTGAGTCTTGACTGGGATGCACCCTGCATGCCTAAGACTGCTCCCTGGGCGAGACGTGCCTGCAGCTTGGAGACCCGAGCCGCGGAGCACCTTAAGATCGTCAGGGAAAAGCCTGTTGGTCCCCTGAATGTCGGTCATCTGGTAAAAGCAGCATCCCGCTGTCGACTACGCCGGATCACGTGCGAGAAGCGGTTTCACTGCCGCCCGTACCATCCCAGCCCCACCGCACGACCCCCGCATTGCCTTTCTGCCTAGCGGAAAGTGCAGAGCTCCGTACCCGCTGCACCACCGGCCCGGCACCTAGTGCCTGTTGCCTAGCAACTACTAAACCCGTAGTTTGGAAGTACCGGGGAAAAGGTCGAGCAAACACGTGTGCTGGCCACCCCCCGTGCCGTGGCAGGGGCCCGCGCCGGGAGTATCCGCTTAACGGAGCCCAGCACCGCCTTAACATTGCCCGCGTTCGCCCGCTGTCCCTGCCGAAACCTCGCTGTGCCGGAAAGCCACGTGGAAAAGGTAGAACTGCACTGCGACCCTATCGGAGCCCCCTGCTCCATCCTGCGCACCGGAGGAGACTGGCCACCTCCTACCGACCACTACCTGTCTGTGATGACAGTGTAGACCCTTCATGCTGAGGAAAAACCTTTCAGAAACCGCAGAAACCCCAAAAGAACTTTTCGCTGCTTTTCGCCGCTTTGTGCTGCCGGCCTGGCGCTAGGACCGCCCACCGACCCCGCGCCCTGAGCACGCCAGCGGAGCTGGCCGCGTGGGTCCCGCCCCACGCCCCGCCGCCGCCGCTGTCCCGAGCCTGCAGCTTGCAACCTGCACCGGGACACCAGCCACCAGCGCCGGAACCCCACGGCCTGCCATCGCCGAACCAGCATCTACCGAACCTGCCCCCGCGCCGGGAGCTGCCCCCAACCGTGCGCAGAACTGCCCACGCCGCCGGAGCAGCACAGCGCATCCCCCGTGCCGCAGCCGACACAGCCCGGACCCCCAAGCCGGCGCAGAAAAAAGACTGCCAATTAGCCCAAAACTGCTACAAAAGGACTCAAACGTGTGCTCCCAGCCGCTCGAGATAAGGTAACATAAGACACCCTGTTTCCATAGAAACCTCATGATACACTGAAGCAAAACTCAGACTCTAGCGTTTTGCTAAACTTTTGCAACATAAAGCAGTTTACTCTGATAAACTCTGCCTGCACGAGGCACACAGGGAAGAACAAAACAACCCACACCCCACCCCCCCTGCACACACTGCTGAGAGCAGCACAGCACAACATGGTAATACAAACTCAGGGATCATACCGGGAGACACGAAAGCCACATAAAGTGAGTCGTTGGGAAGGGACAGACATTGCCATGCGAACTTCCGACCCACGGGTCCACACAAGGCAGTCCTGTTACAGCGATGGGAAGAATAACTTAGTGTATTCATCCCATTTCACTGCGAATGAACAGCGACCACGTGGGCAGGCATGGCTGCAGCCATTTCCCCCCCCCCACAGACTGAACTCCAACCTTTCTTTACCGGCCGAGGAGCCAACCCCGCCCCTACCCTCCGCCCACCATCCCCGCACAGGGAACCGGTTTTGCCGAGACCACAAAGGGGGAGGGATGGGAGGAATGGGAGAAATGGGGGGAGGGGGAGAAGGAAGGGGAGAAGGAGGGGGAGAAAGAGCCAAACATGGTTCCAACGGGAGGGATCAATAGGGCACAGGCGGAGAAGTCAGCTAACATGTGGGAGCAATGTCTGGACAGGGCATTTCGAATGGAAAACCTGAATATTATTCAGGCATGCCCAGACGATATGAACCAAAGCCAGTCCCTCAGAGTCAGGCCTTGTATGAGGCCACAGAGATCCTGAGGCATTTGATAAGAGGTTCTGGTCTGTCCTTAACCAATATTTTTAAATATTTGGAAGCATTGAGTCACACCTATCCCCTCACTACGTATGACTAGAAAGAACTGATAAAACTAGTTCTCCGTGACACCCAATATACAGTCTGGTTAGCTGATTTTCAGAAAAATTGCTCTGTTCATATTAAATACCTTCAGGCAGACACCACGGCACATCAATCAGGCGGGAAAGCAAATTGTAATTTAGATTCACAATCAAAATACCATAAAGAGATAGCCAGGCAAGCCCTAAAAGCTATGGAAAACATTCTCACTGCTGATCAAATTGATTACCTATCCAACAGTAAAGAGTTACAAAGTTATACAAATTTAAGATGTTTGGACCAGCTGCAGTCACTTTGAACAAGCAAATTGAATACAATGAAGCCAGAGAGATGCTGTGCAAGCATTTGACTTTTGAAAGAGAAAATGTAACAGCTTTGCAGAGCCCTCCTGTAAGGGAGAACTGTGACTTTACTGAGCTGGTACAACCCTATCAAGAAACTTGCCTTGAGAAGCAACTACCTGCCTCTCTAGCTGCAGCTTTAGATGCCCAGATGAGAATACACAAGGAAGTCAGACACACAGCTAGTTGTTTTAGTTGTGGAGAAATGGATCACTCTCAGGAGGATTGCCCCTGGAAGCCCCTAATAGCAACATTCCATAAACACCCTAGCAGCAGAGAAATGACTCAGTTGTACAAAGGGTGCCATACGCAAAACAAAATATATGCTGCAAGCATTGTATTGCTTGTAATAGCATTGCTAGTTGTACTCTTTTTTAGCACTACTTTTCATGTGCAAAAGAGAAACCTACTTAAGGCAAGCCACAATATACAAATAACCATGTACCCTGTAACCCAAAGAAAGGTGACAGGTGGAAAATTCATCTCCTTAAGCACAGATTGTAGCAGAAATCAACACTTTACCTTCAAAAACCACACCAGATGCAAAACTGAACCAGTGAAAGGCCTCTGGGCCTTCACTCATGCATCTAAGAAAACACAATATGCTGCAATAGACTTAAATAAATCCTGCCACGGAACAGTAAGAAAACTACAAGCCATGAACTAAGCTTCTGTATAGTTCTGGACTGATTGTCATTACCTTGGGAAAATTCTAAAACAATCCTTTGATGTTATGATTGTGCTTATTATGGTATGAAGTTGATAACCTGTTTTGAAAGTTAATTTCCTTGAGATATTTTTAACCCTTACCTGTTGTTTGAAATGCGTTCTGGTTGGTTCCTGTGAGTTACAAAAGGCATGATTTGTATACAAATGCACACAAAATCACATCCTGAGACGCCACAGCCAATGACTGACAGAAACTGAAAAGCTGCTAAAGCAGCAATGTTTAACACTATACCCAGAGTTTTAAGGCAAACAATTGCCTCATTCATTCTCCATCAGAATACAGGTTCTCTAAGAGACCATTCAAAATAACAGTTAATAAAGCTACATTATCAAGGTATGCCACACTGTCAGGAAACCACCCTAGAGAGTTAATAGCAGATGAGGCCTGGTGATCAGAGATATACATCTTTGAATTAGACATATTGAAATTGTACATGCAAATAGATATACATCCACAAAACATAACTGCTACTACATTCACTAGACAAATCACAAAAGTGTAAAACACATGAGTTAGTTGCTTAGCAGCCTTTGGTACGCTAAAATGGATTAACATTAATATTAAGCAGTTACTTCCTATGAAATAGGAAAATTTTCACGTCAAGCATCTCACACTAATCCATAAAACAGTAAAAGCACATATTGAAACACGTGCTAAGTTTAAACAAAAGGGGGGAGAACTGGTGTAACCTGCAAGAACATCTGTATAAAGCTATGTATGTTATCAATTTTTGAGTTGTGACAGTGCTGAAAGAAGCAGGTCTGAAAAGCAGCACACACCTCAGGCGTTTGTTTCTCCCAAGTTGCTAATCATAGTAAGATTTGATTTCAGGACGATGGATGAGATTCCTAGGTTTGTGACATGGAGAGAAAGCTATGCCTAAAAGTTATAAGAAAAAACTCAAGCAGGTTTCTTCCAGGTGTGTAAAACCCTATTCAAATATGTGACCACAGCAGCAGGAACCAGAGCAACGCAGAAGTTTGGAAAGGAATTATGTTATGTTTTCAAGTTTACATTAGAAAATGACCAACGTGGTGAAAAGCAATCTCTGGAATGTGTGTGTGTGTGTGTTCGTGTGTGTGTTCAGTGTACAGTGGCCACCGACGTATGTATGAGTGAATGAATGAAAACAGTTATTTGACTGGTCAAATAATAAAAAACAAACACCTCACAAATAACATTACCTCAGCCACAGGTCGCTTTTAAGAAATTGTAGTTTGCTAAGATTACCCTGTTCTTAAATAAAGTTGAATTCCCCAGTTATAAAAACCCTCAAATTAATAAAGTTATAAGTTTATACACAGTTAAGATAAACCCCAAGTTAATAAAGTGTTTATCCAAGTTGCACTACCCTATAGGAATATAAGAAAGTTTTAAAAAGGTTTACATTAGAGTTAAGAAACTGAGCAAGCACTGTGCTGGATCACTGCGAAGCTTAGTAGTTTTATAATGTTCTGATTGTTAAAATTGTTGTTTACATTGTTGTTTACATTTTGTTCATACTGTTTTTGTGACTTCTTAATATAATTAGAAGAGGGGATGTGTAGGAGGCGTGGCTAAGGTGGCACAGAGGATGTGCCCAGGTACAGAGCCCAAGGAGCATGCCCCAGAGTTAGTAAACTGGTTGGTTAAGAAGGTCACATGATATGTAAGGATAAAAGAGCACTCGAGTTTGAATAAATACTCTTTGTCTCACCACCGCACGAGGAGCATCATTCATTCCTTGTTATACAAGGGCCTAACCGCAACAGTTTATGACAGTTATGTCATTCAAAAAAAGCATTTTTCCTTCCAGAAAACTCCCACCTAACCAATGTCTAGAACAAGGTAATAATTTCAAGCATGCAAGTTATGGTATTACACATCAATTTTAAAAGAATTATTTGTCATTGATCTAGTAGTATTGCCAGTAAATTAATTAAATTTTGACTGTGGCTTTAGTACTTGAGATGGTCTCAAGTATCTTGAGTGGTGTGCTAGTACTGTGTATCTTTCAGCAAACACCTAAATAATTTCTGACTTCTTTGAGGAAGAACTTTACCGTTCCTGGTGACTGAGCACTGCAACAGATTGTCCAGAGAGGGTGTGGAGTCTCCCTCACTGGAGATATTTAAGGACCATGTGGATGCAATCCTGTGCTATGTGCTCTGGGATGACCCTGCTTAAGCAGGGAGGTTGGACCAGATGACCCGCTGTGGTTCCTTCCAACCTCACCCATTCTGTGATTCTTTATCACAGAAAAGAATTAACAATGTGGATATTCTGTATAATATAGCAAGTCTGCTAACTTAACATACCATTTAATGGTATAGAAACTGCTGATACCTACCAAGACACAGTTTAAGTTTCAAATTTTTTAATTTCTGTTTAATGGCTCATAAAGACTGTTTCATTTATGATAACTTTTAAAAGAAACTGACTTTTTATTTGAACTTTACAGGGAATTTGACTTGATGGTCTTTAGTGGTCCCTCCCAACTTGAGATGTTCTGTGATTCCACGAACTTTTATCAATATGAACATTTGGGCAGAATTTTTTGAATAGTCTGGTCTGTTGTGGGTTTTTTTTCTATGTAGTGGAATATATGAGAACAAAACCCAGGAAACTGTCCTTTCTAGCATAACCCTGGTGTAACTGCTAATAACAATATATCTGAGATATTGGGAAGGTTCTTTATAATTTTGTAAGTCTGTCAGTATCCCTGGGGAAGATATAATTTGTAAAAGAAAAAACAGTAATATTTATCTCAGGCCCTTTTCATCTTGATAGTTAGTCTTTATAATGGAAGTATTAATGCATGTATGCTAAGGTTTAGTGTCAAGGATTAACACTTAGTTGTGCAAACACTTCCTTCTTCATATTTCAGGGATTTATTGGAAAAGATTGACTTGTTTATACATATTGTTCTTGAAATGTACTCTTCTGGAAATTAAACTAATCTAAGCCATAACCAGATCTCCAGTTATTGCAATAGTGTAACCTGAAGTAATTTAGTTAAATCTGAAACAGGGGTCAAGGCTTTTGGGGCTGACAGCTGAATTTGGGTCTCTGTGTAAATCAAGTTACTGTACAACAAAGGCCATACTACTTGCTTTGGGAGTGAATATTTAAAACACTCAAATTATCTTGTTGCTGTGCTACTGGGTCAATTAAAAAAAATACTATTCAGTTTGGTACCATTGTTTAAGAGGAGGGTGTGGAAATCCTGTTCTGCAGTAAGGAAAAACTGCAAAATAATTCTGTTGATAATAAGTGAAAGTTAAGAAAGGAAAACAAAATCCACCCACCAAAACCCAAGCAACTGTTGCTTTCCCTATACCAATCCACTATTTCGAAACAAGATAAGTTTGAAATTTCTTTAACTGATGAATATGTAATCTTTTAAATTAAATGTGGGGTGCTGAAATTGTTTACATCGGCATTTAAAGCATTCAGTTCACTATAGAAGATGTAGGACAGCCCAATGATGTCCTGAGATTTCTTGGTTTATTTTTGAGGGGAATTAATTTTCATCAGGATTAGTTCAGATACTGCTGTGAAGGTTGTGTCAGATTCTCGGTGTATTTGCCTGATAACCATAGGCACTCTAAATAGACAAACAAACAAACAAATCAAAATACCAACATGACGATCAGTTTATGGAATGGCAGTTTAATTTCCCGATTGGCTTGCCAAACTCTGCTCTCTCAAGAAAGGATAGGAAGGGAAAAGCAACAGTTATTTCTGACATAGCCCTAGGTAATTATATTCTTCTTCATCAGACAAGAATGTGTATGCTTGACTGCACAATTCAGAAATTAAAGGTTGCTGCACTTGTTTGAAAGACATGTTTTCTTTTGGGGTTTGTACCACCATTTAGAATAATCTTTGTCTCGTTTTAGCTGTGATCCTCTCTTGGGAATGAAGGGGAGTGTGTTTTTTAGTTGTATTGATGAAGATACAGCTGATCAAAAATACAGTAGTGCACTTTTTTAGTGCAAAACTGAAAGGAAATTTCAATGGGCTTACAATTAAAATTTTCTTGTAATACAGTAATAGAGAGAGCAGAGCAGAACACATGGCAAAAGATCCTACTGGAGTAATTCGCTTGTTTAGAGCACACTGAGCCAAAGTGACATCATGTTTCACCAATGAACACAGCATTAAATGTGAGGTAGATGTCAGACCTTGTCCCTGCTACGTGATATCAACTTGAGTGTGCCCTAGGGAGCTGCCTGATGCTAGACTGAGGCAGGAACACTGAGACTGGTGACCTTGGTCACCATTGCATAGGAAGGTGGAATAAGAGCCTGTTCTTAAAAGAAGAGAAGGAAGGACTTCAAATTCCCCTCCCCTTCCATCCTCAAGTTTAAATGCCTTGTCTCTACCTGCAAAACACTGGAAGTGTGCATGGGAGGCAGTTCTCTGCTCGTAAATCATCTTTACAGTGTGAAGCTTTTCCCCTGTGCATGGCAGAGGACACAATTTACTGGCTCTTACAGGATGTAGAGGTGGCCCAATGAGTTTCACTGGAAGATGAATGAGGACCAAATTTGTCAAACACAGATACTTAACACTGAACTCAAATTCAGGAATTTAAATCAAAATTGCTTGGTTTTCTGGGCACTGAACTTGTACTTTCTGCAGCAGCTGTACATTTTGTGGGTGCTTACCTGACTGTCGTGGTTTAACCCCAGCAGGTATATACCGGACATGACGTTCTATGTGTGGAGTAGCACTTTGACCAGTTAGGTCATTTTCCCTCCTGGTTTCTTGTGCATTTCCTCACTGTCAGAGTAGGGGAAACCGAAAAGTCCTTGATTTTGGGTAATAACTACCAAGCAACAGCTGAAACAGCAGTGTGCTATCAATGTTGTTCCTATACTAAATCCAAAACACCTCACTGTACCAGCTACTAGAAAGAAAATGAACTCTATCTTCTCCAAAAGTAAGACATTGACTTTAAAATGGGAATTCTGTGTTTGAAGTGCTAACTATGCATCTTGACAACCAATTCCTTAATATTAAAATTGGAAAATTCTGGCTTAGGCTGTCTATGCAGGAATTTTTTTTGTTCTTCATTTTGTATTTGCACAGCTCTGCTAATTAGGCATTTAACGAAAAAACCCTGATAATAAACTTCTCCAACTCAGACATGCAGTACCTAATTCCTACTTCTCAGCTGGCTCATTTATTTCTGCTTCATTATACTGACAAAATTCACATCAGACAATGTTTCTGAATAGTTTTTCCATTCTGAACTTGATAGAGAGAGTTAAGTTTTGTGCCTACTTGTTGAAGGTTTTTATTTTTTTTTATGCAAGAAAAATTAATTTGATCTTCCTTGTAGCTCACTAGTTTCCTAGTCTCCAAAGCCATATTATCACAGCTTAAAATAAACTATGCACTGATTGATTGACTGACAGGGAGAAGGTTTTCTCATTTGGCTGGAAATGCGTTTGCTAGAAATCAGCGCTTTTTTTGCCAACTGTTTTTTTCTGAACATTTTATTCTACTTGAATATTAAAATGTTTGTTTCTGTACTATTATACAGGGAAATAGCTTAGTACCGCTTTCCCCATATTAAAATGCTTCATGTGCAGAAATACTTGGAGTGAATGGTTATGAATACATGTTCGAAGTTGCATATTCAGTATCAAATTTGAAGTCAGACCCAGATATGTGTAGAATAAAGCCTTTTCTGCCTTCTACTAGTTCATGTTGTTATCATTTATCTGCCTTCCCACATAGCAAGCTTTGCAAATAAGATAATTTTGCAGCAGTCTACGGCCAAATTTTAACAGCTGTTCTGCTCAGATTCAGATCTGAGCTTTTAATGCAGCTCATCTTCTAGAATGCCCTTTTATCATCAGGATTAAGGGAGAGACAACTGCTTTGCATTTTTCAGATGTAATGGGATTTGGGGTTTTAGCAAGACTAAAGTCTCTTGATAAAAGCAGAGTATACAAGAGTGAAGAGAAGAAAGTTTAATATTAAATACGGTAGATAAAACTACAGATAACCTTTGGAAAGGAACACCTGAGTCACATGTAGAATAATATATTTGAAGAGAATATCTTTTATGTTTGCTTTTGGTGAAATGCACCAGTTTATGATTTCAAGCCTTATGAGATATATGACTGTTCAGCAAGGGTGAAAAACAGTTTCATCACCTACAGGTAGAAAATTGATTTTTACTCAGTGTAAGGAGATGTGTAGTATTTCTTCAAATCTATAGTCAGAAGCAGAACACATCCCCTCACGCTGTACAAAAATCAATTTAACAGAGCAGAAGGAAACTTAAGTATGTTCTAAATTGTAAAACAGAGTGGAAACAAAGCAGTTCTGGAGATAGCACTAGCTATTGAGTGTATTAATGTTTACTGTACAATTGTAGAGGAAAGCAACCTTACTTCATAAAGTAAGACAGCCACTAAATGGTTTGCTTTGCTTTTTTCTCTTAAGTTGTTTTCTGATGATTGCACTTTTTACAACCAGGAGTGCTTCAATGTCTGGGTAGTATGACATCAGTTTAAAACAATGGGCAAAGCATCACTTAACTTCAGGTGGTCTTTTTACTGAGGTTTTGAGCCTCTGTGATGAGTATTGCACACAGGCACCTGAGTGATAATAATTAGCAGCAGTGTGACCTTTGCTACTTGCTCCAGATTGAAGCACGTCATGAAGGCAGCTGGTGGGAGGTTAGTGCCATGATAGGCAAGGAACCAAAAGGTTCCTTGATGCAAGGCAGAGCTACAATTACAGCTTTTGTAGACATAGTCATCACTATTTGGCTAGTGTAGAAATGAGGGCAATTGCAGCTGCAGCCTATATGCCTTCCAGTTCAAGTAGATCCACACAGAAACTGAATTTGGCAACTCAGATAATGAAACCTTGCTCAGATATGGCAACAAGAGTTGTAGGCATGCTTTTGGATTCTGGTTTAGACAACTTCATGTTATATTAATATTAGTACAAACAGAGCAGGTTTGCCCTTAACCACTTCTACAGATGTGGTAAACCGGTATTGAGCCTTGTGCCATAATAGCTTCACCACTATTGAATTGCAGTCTCCTGGGATCAAAGCTAGATTTTTGTTTTGCCTGCTGGACTGCTATGAAGGTGTGCGGTGTCTCAAAGTCGTGTAATGGTTTTATGAGCCTGGAGAGACATTATGCAAGGGTACCAATAGCTGGTAACCCAGTTTTCTGAAGGTGATTACAAAAATGGCTCTGCTGTAGAATATGTAGCTTGAAGGTCTCAATCAAGTCCTAGTAGACACAGGATTCTACCAGAGCATAGTCTTGTGTAGTACAGTGCCACAGAGACCCTGTGTAAGAGGTCATGCTACTAGGTGTTGAACACAATTTGCAGGTGGGGTCTGATATATTGAAATTTTAAGAAAAGAAAAATGGTTGAATTCTCTGGAGCTGGTTTTTTCTCTAATGGTATAGTAACTAAAAAAAATTACAAAATATTAAAAGAGGAAAATGTGCAGTGAAGAATAATGGATGGGGGAAGAATAACATTCTGAGTAAGAAGTATAAAGGATGGGGAAAAGAAAATTTCGAGAGAAGGAGGAAACAATACTGTCTGCACCTCTGCAAATGCGTGTTTTCATGCACTTTGGAATCTGTAGATCATCTATCAAAATTACTGAGAAAGTTGCATGAAGACATGCTGGAGCCCTGGCACTCATCTCTCTGCACTTTAACTGACTCAGTTCCCACCAGTTTAGACATCTGTCTGCAAATACCAGATAATCTTTCACACCAAAATTTCAGAGAACAGTCATGAAAACAGAAATTTCTGTACTTGTTGATGCTGTCCAGGTAAATGTTCCCTTCTGTTACAATATGAGGAAAAAATTATTTTCTGTCCAAAATAGTAATTGAGCATACCTCTACCAAAATGAATAACATTTTGTATGTGCTGGTGAATTTGGCTTAAGAGACTCTGTAAATGGCTGAACAGCATGAGAGATCAGTAAGATGCTTGCGCTTCAGCCATTTGTATTTCAGTTGATTATGCATTTCTCTGTGTGTGTTGTCTGAACAATGCTTAATTGTATCTGGATTTTAACCTCTTAAGAAATCCACATTGCAAAACTTATTCCCACAGTAGATGGTGGGATCTGGGGAATATCTAGGCTAGGTGACTTAAATACAGAATGTAATAGCTTTTCCTTGAATCTAGGGCCTTTTTCTTTTTAAAGAAATCCCTCAGATCAATCCTAATCATATCATAGGATGTGGTATCACTGCACATCATGCAAATTGACTTCATGCAAGCCTTCTTGGAACAATTTGGCTGGTTTTCTGTGCATGTGTATCTGTACAAATAGCTTTCCGGGTTGTGATCTGTTCATGTTCAGCATGAGCTGCAGAGTATGCTTTTTTGACAGCTTGGTCAGGTGCATTGGTACATCTCTGAATTCAAAGAAGAATTATCTTGAGAGAGATTGAAAAATGTTACATTTAATCTTTTCAACAAGAAGTCATTGTATACTGCCTTTGAGGAGACACTGGGAAAACTTCAGAGTAACAAAATGTTATTTGAATTTGATAGCTTGAAACGATCAGCAGGGAAAAAATGCCATTTTGGTCATGAAAGTAACACTCCACAGCTATTTGATCTACCAAAAAATAGCATATTAAATGAATGTTTGATAAGGAAAGAATCTGTGGCTACACCTTTTAGCCACTTCTTATTGCAAATGAAAGCTTATATATAAAATTTCAATCTGCCTTTTTGCTGTATCCAATCCTAGTGATATACCTGTTCCATATACCATCAAAAACCTAAGTCATAGCACCAGGACTAAAGAATGGTATCTTCTTGGTCAGGGATTTGTTCACAATTATCAAGTTTTACTGTGCTGAGATTTCATATATTAAACACATTTTACATCAGAAAATACATGCTCTCTGTATGCAATATCTTTATATATACAAGTATTTGTAAAGCATGGCCAACAAACTGAATAACTTACTATGTCTCTGGATTTTTGCCCTTCTGATACTGTATTCAAACTGTCTTTTTATTGCTGAGTATGAGAGTTAATTTCATTGCCTAATTTTATTTAAAACCTGTGTAGGAGCCCCAAACCAGCTCTCATCAAAAGGAGGCTCGGTAAATTTGAATCACAAACCTTGGAAAACAAGGCTGACAAGATCTCGTGATTCAAGAAATTTGGAACCTTGTCCTGAAACCTGTTGATGTGCAACCCTGAGATATAAACCTGGCTCCAAGCAAAATTAAGAAAGGACTTTTTGAGATGATTATTAAAACCATGTCTAAACCTCTGTAATCCCTCTATCTCCCATGTAATCCTACTTGAAGAAAAATTAACTATTTGGAAATCGCAGTAAAAACTTGTGTAACTCCTTAATTAACATAGGTTGTCCCCTTCATTAACATGTCCAGCCCCAATACCTTTAAAATTGTGTTCTCGCGTTCAATAAAGCATTTCAGTTTCCCCCACGCTGGAATCATGTCTAGCTTTTATTTTTCAGACTGCCACTAACCTGCACAAGTTCTAAATTTATATGCTGATTTCTGTGTGGGGCTCTCCTGCTGAAAGTGGAATCCAGTCTGTAAACCTATGATGCAGGACTTGAATCAATTGTTGTGATTTTATGTTACGATGACAAAATTATAGAAAAACATGACTGCCTGAAGCCCTGATAGTAAATACTATAAAAATGGTAATAAAATGAAGGATGTTGAAATTAACAGCTTGGTATTGAACTGTTTTTTTATACTTGCCTATGACAACAGTAGTTGTGTGTTACATGGGTGCAAATATTGACACTTTTTAAATGGTAAACTTTCTGTGTGGGCACATAGTATTGTGTCTGTAAACTCCTCTTAGCATCAGTGCCTCCTCATGATTTTGTCATTCTCCTTCTCCCTCTCTCTGGTCAGTGGATCCCTCAGTGTGTGATTTCCCAGGATCATCATCAGACTTGACAGATCTTTCCTGGGAAAGTTTCTACCCTGATTTATGGGCACTGCCGCTTCTGCCCATGCTGAATTTGAAACTGGAAGAGCTAATGTTTGCAGACAGGAAAGCTTTGCCTTGGTTAAATGGTTTGAGCTCTGTGTGTGTGTTAGCACAGGGCAGGAAGCAGGGCTTTTTAGGCTGGTTTTTGGTGCTTTGAGAATATGGCAGTAGTCCTTTCTGGTCTGCAAAGTGTGGACTGATTTGATAGGTCTCAGTCAGTTTGGGGACCTCAATACTGCTGGGTAGATATGAGCTAATGTGGCTTTTTTGGGGGAAATACACTAGGAATCTTCACAGGGTCCACTTCTCCATGACCATCTGCGTTTATAAAAACGGAATTTCATGCAGGGGAAAATATTTTTTTTCTTTGTGCTAGTATGAGACTGCTACACTTATATAGACTTGTGAAGGCTCATTCACTTGTGCTTACTGTCCTTCCTTGTCTTTTAGAATTAGTGTTAGCATTTAGTTAACATTGTCCTGCACGTCATATAACCAGCTGAATTTGCTCTTTAGATATGAAAGATACTAAAAGGAATATGACATCTTTTAACTTGTAAATTACTTGAGTTCTTATCTGGAAGTGCTTCTAAAAAGTTTCTCAACCTGATTTACAGACTTGACTTCTGTCTTCTCTCTGAAATATTCATGATTATCCACTCTTCTGTTTATCCTTATTTGAATAAAGTTTTTTTTTTTAATTTCCATGTTGCTCCTTGTTTTGAAATCTAGTCTCCACATAACAAAGAAAAAAGTAATATTTTTGATTGACAGCTGTAATTTAAAGAAAAACATCCCTTTGAGGGAACTCTGTAATGGTTCAGGATATTTATTTAAGATTCAGTACCCTTTCTCACAAATGATACAATATTTCTTAAGAGTTTACCTTGTCAAACATCATTAAAATATAAATAAAGTAAATGAAATTGATTGAAAACCACAGAGTTTAATAGCTTTTTGACTCAAATGTATAGGATATATGAACTTCCAAACTTCAGATTTCTTTGAGATTGCAAAAAATGATGGTTATATTCTTATGCTGTTCACTGTGGCTTTGTCTGGCTTTAATTTTTGGAGTCAAGGGGTAAAAAATGATACCTATGGATTTTGTGTTAGGAAGAGGTTCATAAATTATGGATGAAGTGGGACAGCTATTGGTATTTAAAGACATCATTCTTGTAGATGAATATTAATAGGGATAAAACCCTGAAGAAATTCTGAATAAAAACTTTCTGAAATAGAGCAACTGAACAAAGATTGCAGAATTCAAAAAATTATGCCATTGATACTGAAATGATGGATTATTGAACTACGTGCATTTATGCATCAGATTGTGCCTGTTCTTTGTATAGAGGAATGATTCCTCTATAAGCAATAAATAAATCTTCAGAGTTCATTTCCAGGATGGTCATTCCAAACAGCTTGAATGAAACCTCTGAGGCGTTAATTTGTGCTACCTGCACTAACCTTTATGTCTGAGGCAGATTTATACA
The DNA here is from genome assembly GCF_025592945.1 of Manacus candei. Taxonomy (NCBI): domain Eukaryota; kingdom Metazoa; phylum Chordata; class Aves; order Passeriformes; family Pipridae; genus Manacus; species Manacus candei. The sequence continues at coordinate 2,774,594 of NW_026138156.1, read as the reverse complement.
GTGATTTGCCAACAAGCAAACAAAACCAAAAATCCAAAAACATGGATTGTTGGCAACCCAAGTGTTAGAGCTGTTTTCTCTGATAGAAGATATAATTGTACTATCCAGTTGCAAAACACTGCATAAACTCATTTATATTGCACATACAATGAAAAACATTGAGGATTTTAAAAGAATTTTAAAACTTGATTTTCTTATCAAGAAAGAGCACGATGAAAATATTCCCAATAAAATAAATATGCAATGTGTTAAGTGAGGACAATGGAAGACGAGGAAATGTAGAAAGAACACACAAGATGACAGCGAAAGTTAAAAGGAGAAACTAAATACAGACATAATTTATGGATTTAAAATATGCAAGTCTAGTTGGACCTGGTATTCATTTCTGTTACTTTTTTGTCTCCCCCACCTTGTGAAATAACTAGTGGTTCTGTACCTGCCCAGCCCAAATTCGACACTTTGGCTAGATCTGATCTCCTGGTTTTACGTATGTCGTGTTTTGCACAATACAGAGGTATACTCATTTTACATGGAATATTAGGAAGAGATCTATTCTGTTAGGTTTCTATTTTAGGTTATTTTTTTGTACTCCTCTAGCTTTCTAGATAGTCTGATAGGGATTTAGCTGCTACTGGATAAGAATTTAATGATTTTTTAAAGAAATTGCTGAGTTTACCCATTATTTCTAAGCCTCAGTGAGAGAAGTATAACTTATCATTTTAGAACAATTTGGGTTTTGTGAATTCTCAAAGAGTATTGCTTTCAGATAATATATTCCTATTTAAATCAGCTAATATTTTTTATTATTATTATTTTTGATCAGTCTTGCACAGTGTATTAGATCTCTGATATGCAGAGGCTGAAACAGTAATTACAGAGTCACTGTGTGGAGCCTTGTGAGATGATGCCCTTACTGTGAAGCATTCCATTTTGCCAATAAGCTTACATCAATACCTGATAGGTCATTTATGCAGCTTTAATGTTTCAGAACATAAACTAGACAAAGTGACTAATATCAAATTGAAACTGTTTTGCATCTGCAATTGACAAATCCTATTTTGAAAGCATGTATGAACATGAGGATCAAACTTAGCTTTTAACATTTACTTTTTTTTTCAAATAGGTCAGTGTCTAATTGACTTCTAATTCACCTGTTGTTGATTTCCTGATTCTTTCCTAATCCCTTGAAGTTGAGATGTCCTCACCATTGGAGAAGCAATTAACAAAATCCCTTATTGGAGTTTATGAAGCATCTGTTAGGGAAGCATAAAAGAAAGCTAAATCCCAGCTTCTAGTCTGACACAGAGATGTCAGACTTGAACAAGGCCAGGTTGGATGGGGCTTTGAGCAACCTGGTCTGGTGGAAGATGTCCCTGTACATGTCAGGAGGTAATCTTTAAGGTCCCTTCCAAATCAAACCATTCTCTATTACCACATACTCACTTCCAGATGTTTCCTAGGTACAATTTAATTCCAGGACACTTGAGTGTTCTTCAAAGTATTTGCACTGGTGTGTGATTTTGTCTAAAATCTGTCCTGAATTCATTCTATTTGGTAATCTACATTTACACGTACATTTTTAATATGTAAACACTCCTGTGTTAGCCTACGTATGCTAGTGCTGCTGGAGCTGGCACAACAAAAATGTGAATTTACTGAAAGGAATTCAGGAAAAAAACTAGTAAAAGAGATTGGAGATTAGAAGGGACCAATTAGTGGGAAAAGATTAAATGGTCTGATATTACCCTTTTCATGCAGCCAAAATTCAGCAGATGATTATGCATTTGGTTTTGGAGGCAGTGAGGGGCCACAGCCAAAAAAGGAGACATAGTCAGGGAAATAGTACCTGAATGGATACAGTAATCATCTCAAACACTTGAATAGAGAAGAAATTTTAAAAGGAGTTCAGAGCAACAAAAAAAGGAAATAAAAAGGTTAAATTAACTAGAGGAAAGTAACTTACAGAAAGAAGAAAGGAGAATAGCAATAAAAGAAGAAAAGAAAGTAAACGAAAATTAAATTCATTAGGATGTGGAATGGCTGCCCCAGAAATCCATTGCTGGGATAACTTAAAATGTAACTATTTCAAGCTTTAAAAAAGAGAAGGCTAGAAAAGTCAGGCATTTTGAAAGAATTGTGTAATGGACCGTAGGTGTTATTATCATCTCTGATCTCTGTGTGTATATTTATGCAAGCATGAGTACAGTAATTCTTGAAAAGATAGGTCTTGTGTATGGGGTTGTTTTATGCAGACTTAAGTTTTTTACTTAAAAATGCCTAGAGGGTGGAAAAGCAAGGTTTCATCCTCATCCTAATTCTTTTTCTCTGCATTTCATTCATACTGTAAGGTATGTACACATTGTGACTCAGACTTTCAGTTGGTTTTTCAGCAAGAACTCATTCCCTTTCGGTGTACATCTACAGACACATGGCCCAGCCAGGCAGTTGTGGGCTTTCACTGCTAAATTCTTCTTCCATACATAGAATTACAAATATTCCAGACTTGAAATACTTTAGGAAGTTTGGCTGTTATTTCTTCTCTGTGGTTTTTCGTTTGTCTGTTTTTTGATTGGTTGGTTGGTTTTCGTGTTGGTTTTTTTCATGTCATGTTTTCTAGTCATCTGAAAAGAATTCCTTTGTTTTCAATGTTATTGAACTTTTCTATTCACCATAAACCATGGCAAAAAGTACTTTCGATTACCTCATTTATGTGAGCTGAGATGTTTGCTTTTATTACTCTATACTGTGTTTACTCCATTACGTAAGTCTTTGATGGTTGCTAGGATTTTTTTAGATGTTTTGCTACATTTTATATACTGCCCATAGATAGTTCTACCACAAAGTGGTAATTCCCCTCTTAGAGCAACAAAAGGAATGTCAGCATCAATAATGAAGTAATTGGATGTTAAATTTGCATACACTGGTGTATTTGGGAGGGTTAGATTATTTCATTACTTTTGCCTCTTTTCTGAAGGTTAAAACTTTGATTAGAAAGCCTTATGGGACACTGCTTATGTCCCGTGATTGATTGAGTCACCTTATTAACCTTTCTGATTTATTTTTTCCCCATTTCCTTTAGGGTGTACCTGCCTTTTAGAAAGGGGCTATGGGGAAAAGCCAGAAGTAATGTAAAACTCTTGGTGTTTTCTCCTGTTCTAGACTGGGTAGAAATGCCCCATGTGCAGTTTGTCACTCTTGTTTTTATGAATATCTGTAGCTCAGCTTTTCAGTCCAGGATGTAAAATTACTCTTTGAACTCACGCCTTTTCTTTGTCTATATGTCACAGCTTCCCCATATGCATACAAGTTGTCACATTTAAACAAAAAAAAGTATATTTTGGCAAAGAGACAGTTTTGATTTTGACAACTAACATGGTTGAAATTTCACTTGCCAGAGCTCTGCCTATGAAGGGGAAGGATTCAAGATCTGTAATTTTGAAATGTGTTGCATTTAATTTCGTTTATATCTTAACCTACCACAGACAAAATTTTTGTCTTTTCTTCATCTGAGTTAAGATCTGCAGTTTTCTTTTTCAAGAAAAAGAAGAAAAACCAAGCAAACACCAAAATGCCACCCCACAACAACAAAAATAGCCCCCCACAACAACAAAAATAGCCCCCCTCACCCCTGAATGGGGAGTATGAAAATTCCCCAAGTAGGACAAAGGAGAAGAAAAAAACTTGGAAAAAATAAAGGTTGTTGACTGATTTGAAATATAATTGGACTGTGTCTAAACAACTTAACCGAAAATTCATACTTTGATAGGTTTTTCTAACAAACCTGCTTATTTGATATTTATTATTCTTAACATCCTTATAAATATGTTAACTTTTATTTATAACTAACTAACTAATTTTAACTAACTGTTAAAATTAGTAAAATTAAAAATTTATATTATGCTTGCTTTTTTCAATTGCTGATTTGTAATGAATAGGTTTTAATGATGAGACTTGATTTCATTATTATTTCATTATTTCTGTATTTTCATATTCATATCAAAAGTTCTGTGCATTAAACACTGATGAGGAACAGATGTACCTACGTTTATAATCTTGGTCTCATATCTAGTGTTCCACGTGACATCAAGCCATGCAACTTAGGAGTTGATTGTATTTGCGTTTGCATCTAATGCCACATCAAGAACATCTGCTATAAGTAGTACTCTGAGAAAGAAAGTGTCAAGAAGTGAAATACTGTAAGAATTAAAATTGACATTGTCTTTTATCAACGTTGAGACTGTCAGAACTTGTACGAGCCAGACCTAATTCTCCTCAGCAGGCAATCTGGTGGCAGCCTACTGTTAAATAACCAACATTTAACAAGAAATAGCATGTAGATGTACTGTGTGGTTTAAAACATTGTGTTAAGCATCATTAAAACTAAGTCTCCTTAGAGTCTTATTAAAAAAGTCTTTTCTCTGTCTGTAATAAAACCTTTCTGACTGTTTCAATTAAGGTTCTAATTGTACAAACAAAATGCCTCCTAATGCCTCTCCTACCACACTGGAGAACCACTGTTACTCTCAAGTTGCAAAGGCAGATGGAAAAAGCTATCCTTACAAACCCCTGTCCAACCCTCAAATAAGAGGCATCAGATGGCTATATTTTCCTGGTTTTCTTGAGTCTATCATCCCTATTAAGTTTTATATTTGCAAATATTTCAGTGCCTGTGGTCCACTGTTTATGTCAGCTACAATCCCCTTTATGTAACTTATTGGCACCAAGGTTTAGGACTCTCAGAAGCTGACATGCTAAGTAGGTCTGCTGAAGCTGTTTGAGCGATGTTCCATTGCAAACTGATGATGTGAAGAATTCCTCACTTGTCTGGAAAAAAAAACCCAGTACATATATGTTTGTACAGTGTACCAGAAACCTCATTGTATTTGGATTGAATCAAGTTCTTCCTAACACTTTCTGGTTCAGTTTTTGAAGTACATTTCTACAGCACAATCTCATGTGGAGTCCCACGGACTTCCTTTTGCTGGTGAAGCTTACAACACTGGAAACTTTGTCATTTGATACTATGACCAAAATGAACTTGCCCAGTTGCATTCTCCTGGGTGTCAGGTATTAATTAGAAGCACAAAAAGAAATTGATTCTGTATGTTAAAAATTAATAGTTTTAAGACAATCTCAATAGATGAGAATCCTAAAGAGCACAGTTTTCTTGGACTCTGGAAATACTATGAGAGTCTTAAAAATGGGAATAAAACATTGCCCTAACCATTTCAGTGGGGAAGAAGCCTGTGTGCCCCTATGAGGTTGTGAGCTATGCTGGGGATGGGACATCCCTTCGGCAGGGTCTCCCATGCCAGACAGGTCAAAACTGAAGGGTCAGATAAAATATGTCCATGGGCAGGATGGGCTCACTATGGGCAGTCACGCTAGGAGAAGGACAACTCTAATTCCAAACCCAGGAGCTCGCTTAGCCCTGTAAGGTCATCCATCTAAGAGAAGGATACTCTAATTAAACCTGTGTCCTGAGGACCTCACTGTCACCATTCAAGCTCGCTAGGCCCTGGCAGATGAACCTTAGGATTAAAGGGTGGGTCCAGTTCCGTGTATGCTGTGTCTCACCTAAAAAAATCCATTGTGCAGGCTCGAAGGTTATACCCACATTTGTAGCAACGGGTGAGGGACGAAATGGCAGGTGAAAGGTGCACTGGAAGCCACAGACCCAACCCTGCATGCAGGCGGTTCAGGACACTGATCGCCTGAGACTGACCCTGGAGATGATAGTCTCTTTCGGCAGCACCCTGAACGACCAAGTAGCCTTTTTCAAGGAGAACACTACTTGTTCCACTCGGAGAGGGACCTAGAAAAGGTGGCCTAACCAAAGCTCACCTCCACCCTTCACCCAGTTGGTTAACCGCGGCCAACGGGCATTTTCTAATGCGGTCACACAAAGATCAAGAAACAAAGGCATACACCTACCTTCAAAGGTGTACCCAAATTGACATTCGCATGCTGGAATATCAGAACCATGCTTGATACTACCGATAGTGGACGTCCTGAGCATTGTTCTGCCCTAATGGCCCATGAACTGTCACGTTTCAACATCAACATTGCTTCTCTCAGTGAAGTTCGTCTCTGTGAGGAAGGCAGCCTTAGAGAACGATGCTGGTTATATACTCTTTTGGTCAGGTAAACCCAGAATCAAAAGGCGTCTTTCAGGAGTTAGCTTCATGATTAAAAACTCTGTTGTCCCTAAACTTGAAAATCTGCCGACAGATCATTCTGGTCGCATTATCTCCCAATGCCTTCCACTACACAACAAGCAACATGTTGTCGTCTTTAGTATATATGCCCCAACTCTCCAAGCTGACCCTGTCCAAAAAGACAAATTTTATACCGACCTGCGCTGCCTTACCCAAAAGGTTCCTGCAGATGATAAGATCATTATCCTTGGTGATTTCAATGCCAGAGTAGGAAAGAACTTTGAAACCTGGAAAGGAGTATTAGGCAAGCATGGTGTTGGAAACTGCAATGGTAATGGCCACCTTCTGCTAGGGTTTTGCGCGGAGCAGCAGTTCACCATCACCAACACTATCTTTCAGCAGAAAAACAGTCTGAAGAGAACTTACATGCATCCTAGATCCAAGCATTGGCACCTCACTGATCATGCTGTTTGCGATGTTCACCATACCCACGTGATGCCTAGTGCAGAATACCAAATAGATCATCGACTTGTGCACTATAAACTTAACTTCAACCTTAAGTTCAAACCTAAAAGAGGTGGTATTCCAAGGAGGAGACTCCAAGTAAACAATCTTCAAACAGCTACAGTGAGAGACAGCTTTTAGATAAACCTTCTAACTAGGCTCGAAGATCATTCCATAGATCCCTCTCCTGAAACACTTTGGCAACATGTTAAAAATAGCATCCTGCTATTCTGAAGAATCCTTAGGGTTCTCCTTCTAGAAGAACAAGGACTGATGTGATAGTTTCAGCCTAGGCCTTCCTGACCAGCTTGTAACCAGGAAGGAACTAAGGAAGTGACCAAGGAAGTATTCCATGCTACTCCTTTACTTAAACTGAGGTATAAATAAAGCCGACTGGAGAGACCTCACTATCTACTCTTCTGGCAAGGTTTGAGAACAGTAGGTCCCTTGTGTTGGTCTTGCTTATCTAGAGCTGAGGCCTGCAGCGACTGCTGTTGTCTTCCACGTGTGAGGGGAGAGTACGAGGCCGTGTCCAGCTGTTCTGCTTTTCTCAAGGGAAGTGGTGAGATTTTACTAGTTCTTTATTTTCTTAGTTACCAGGTTTCTCGATTGTGCATACCTGTTTTGTTTTTATCCCTTTTTACCCCCTTTTCCCCATTTTCCCTTCTCCTCTTCCCTTTCTTGGGAGTTGTACATAATATCCTTACTGCATATAACTGTACATATGTAAAAATACACATATATTTTGGTATAATTTGGTTGGTTTTGGTTTCTCTCAGTTTCTATAATTTTTTTCCTTTCCTTTCTTTGCCTAAAGGGGAAGGGAGGGGAAGGTCTTTCGCTGAGCGTTGGAGATTTTGGCGGGAAGCCAGCTCAAACTTGCTCAACTGGTTTGATGAAAACAATCAAAAGATCCAGGAATTGTAGAGGAAGAAGAGAACTGCTCACCAAACACACCTTGCTCAACCATCTTGTCATGTAAGAAAAGCAACCTTTCGTCTTGCATGCAGCAAGCTCCAACAGAAACTTCGTGACATCCAGAACAAGTGGTGGATCAATCTAGCAGGAAAAATTCAATTATGCGCAGATACGGATGATTACAGAGGATTCTATGAGGCCTTGAAAACAGCATTCAGGCCTACATACCAGGTCCAAAGCCCTCTACTCAGGGCAGATAGTCAAATGCTTCTCACAGATAAAATCTCCATTCTGAATCGATGGTCTGAACACTTTCAGACTCTTTTCAGTACTAGCCGTGCAGTTCAAGACTCAGCAATTCAGTACATCACACAACAACCAGTGAAGAATGAATTGGATATTGCCCCTACTATGGGAGAAACTCTTAAGGCCATACAGCAGGTAAAAACTGGCAAGGCAGTTGGGGTTGATGGAATTCCACCTGAAGTCTGGAAGCACAGGGGTCAAGCACTCCATGCTAAATTTCATTAGTTTGTGGTGCGCTGTTGGGAACTGGGCGAACTACCAGCAGACCTTCGTGATGCAGTCATCATCACCTTGTATAAGAAGAAAGGAGATAAATCAGATTGTTCAAATTACCGAGGTATTACTCTGCTCTCCATTGCTGGTAAAATCCTGGCAAGAATACTTTTGAACAGACTAATACCTGCTATAGCAGAAGAACTTCTACCTGAAAGTCAGTGCGGTTTCAGAGCCAACAGGAGCACCACAGACATGGTATTTGTTCTCAGACAACTGCAAGAGAAGTGTAGGAAACAGAACAAAGGTCTCTATGTAACCTTTGTTGATCTCACCAAGGCTTTTGATACTGTGAGCAGAAAAGATCTATGGCAGATTTTGGAACATTTAGGATGTCCCCCCAAGTTCCTTAAAATGATCATCTCACTCCATGAGGATCAGCACGGCCAAGTCAGATATGGCGATGCATTTTCTGAGCCCTTTCTAATAACCAATGGTGTGAAACAAGGCTGCGTTCTTGCACCAATGCTATTCACAGTCTTTCAGCATGATGCTCCAAAGGGCCAGGCAGACCTTGATATTGAAGATAATATCTACATTCGATATCGTACCCATGGAAGCCTATTCAACCTAAGGTGACTGAAGGCCCATACTAAGGCATTAAATCATCTTGTCCAGGAGCTGCTTTACACTGACAACGACGACCTCGTCGCCCACAAAGAAGCAGCTCTGCAGCGTTTAACATCCTACTTTGCTGAGGCTGCTGAGCTTTTTGGGCTGAAAGCCAGCTTGAAGAAGACAGAAGTTTTCTATCAACCGGCACCTCAGAAAGTCTTCCATCATCCCCATATCACCATTGGTGAATCAGAGCTCAAATCAGTCCAAAGGTTTAATTACCTAGGTGGCATCATCTCCTCGAACTTTAAAAATGATGGAGAGATAGACAACAGGTTAGTAAAGGCATATAGAGCCTTCGAAAAACTCCATAAGAGTCTGGTGAAATAAACACCGGAAGAGAAGTACAAAGATCAGTGTTTACAGAGCCATAGTGTTGTCTACTCTCTTATATGGGTCCAAATCATGGGTCATTTACCGCCACCACCTGCGACTCCTAGAACGCTTCCATCAATGCTGCCTCCGTACAATCCTAAACATCCACTGGTCAGATTATGTGACTAATACATCTGTTCTAGAGCAAGCAGCAGTCACAAGTGTTGAGGCCATGTTGCTGAGAACACAGCTGCATTGGGCAGGACACGTCTCCAGGATGAAGGACTACTGCCTCCCCAGGATCCTGCTCTATGGTGAACCTGCCACCGGCTGCCACAAGAGAGGAGCCCCGAAGAAAAGATACAAGGACTCCCTGAAACAACATCTCAGCCTTGGTCATATTGATCTTCATCACAGGTCTTCTCTGGCCTCCAATCAGGAGGTCTGGAGACACACTATCTATAATGCTGCTACTTCTTTTGAGAACGCACGCAGGATCACTCTCGAGGAGAAAAGACAATGCAGAAAGAATCGTGTCTTGTCAATACCATCCAAGGAGTCTTTCTGCTGGTCCTTTTGCAACCAGACTTGTCTGTCTCGCATTGGTCTCTAGTCACTAGTGCGCAAATGTGGGTAGTCATTCCCAAATCTTCATTCACGAAGCCTAACCATGATACCTATTGCAAATGAATTATTATTTTTATAAGCTAGATGAGCCCAGTCACTATTGATGCATTTATGAGTTTTCAGCTTTTAAAACTGAATACTCCCAAAGCCGAATTTCACACATGAACTTGCCACATTAACCCATGATGTGCCTTTGATTTCCACCCAACTCTTGCAAGAATAATAATGAATAAAGAGACTTTCAAATAAAATTAAATATAAATTACTTTTAAAAGCTTTTGGCATTGGTGGCCAGGAATGGTGATGTGTGTTGTCCTTACTTATCCCCATCTTTAAGGCATGCTGCCCTCCTTCCGGGAAGCAAAATGCTTCTGCAAGAGTTCCGCCTACTGTGCCAGTGGTGCCTCTTAGACTTTGAAGCTCCTCTTTTCTGAGGGAGGTCTTGTTGTCACTGATTTGGTCAGGGAACTTGAGACTTAATGTCAAAGTCAAGGTTCTCTCTGGATGCTCCCCATTTAAAACATACTTAGAGGAAAATGATCTGTAAAAATGTTAACGTGACAGTGGATCTTCTCTAAATAGAGTGTCAACAGGTCCAATAAGCATCTATGGAATGTGATATTTGGCATTTATACAGCCTGCGTAGTTAATGAAACCCTGTTAATACAAATTTTGGTACTGCTGTGAGTTGGTGCTTGTACAAAATTTTATGCAGAGTTTTGGTGACTATTTTTTTTTCTTTATTAAGGAAAAAAAGATGTTAAATGAACTTTTTGAGCTTTTTAATGTACATAATTTTCATTTTAGCCAGAGTAGCATAGGTTTAATTATGGTTACACTGAAGTCTTTGCTTGTGTCTGTTAAAATGCAAATAATATTGTTGGGAGAATGAATGTCATAATATACTCACAACAACTTTCACTGCAAACTATAGCAACTGGTTTAGATCATGTTATTAAAACCTGAAAATGTATTGATTTCTCACGGTCTCGGAGGGGGAATGCATTTTTTCCTGTTCTAAGTAAAAATAAACCAATAAATAGCTGCATTAATGATGCTATTACTGGATAGCAGTAATATGATAGGTAATGTGTCGGGCTTCAATCATGCATTTACTTACTCATATGTTTTACTCTAGGCAGCTTCACAGAGCCATTAGGCTCAATTTGGTCATTTGTCTCAGAAATGAATGCACTAAAATCAGACTTGGTTCAAGTCACACATTCACTTCTGAGTGAATGTGAATTTGCTGTGTGTTATGAAAGCCTAACTCAGAGGAAGATATTTAAAACTATTGCAAGCAGTGTAAATTGCTATACAGTGCCTCACTCCCAGTCAATTTTGGACTGTCTTCATTATTAGGAAGAGTTTTAGTTCATCTTTTATAGTAAGATAAGTGACATGCCAGCACCGCAAAAATCACAGCATAGGTAAGAGTCAGTAGTTTCTTCAATTAGTTACTTAGTCTGTCATAGCCACATATTTCACTCCTTCCAGCCCTCATTCCTCCATTTCTTTGACTTTATTTAGTTTTCCTTATGATAAACTAGAGCATCATGTCTCCCTTGGGGCAGATAAATGATGAAATGTCTCTAAGAGACACTGAAGTCAATTGTGAATATTATTTTTATGTATTTATTTAAATTCAATTTAGTTTCACTCAATTTATGTGAAAAGGTCTCAAATCACATATGGGAAAAATCTGTTTTCACTTCTAGGACACTGTAGTGAACTATAAAAATATGGAGTGTCTTTTTTGTCACTGGCAGTTTTGGTCTTTAGCAGTCCATACTGTGATATAAGTAGTGAGAACTACATAAGGAGGCTGTAACTTCATTTTAACCTTTTTATTTTACTTCAATATACTTTCCAAATTACCTGGCAGTATTGCATCAAGGATGTTCTCTTGATTTATTACAAGTTTTTAGTAGGTGTGAAGGCTAAAACCCCGTCTATACCTGCAGATCTACCAAGGGGTCTTGATTAGAAACACCAAAATCAGGAGAACAGACAGAAAGAATTACTAGCTGTGCAGGATATGTTCCTTCCTTCTTCAGTCTGTGACCAGGCAATTTATTGACTTAAAAGGATTTCTGTTTGACTCTTTCTAACATATTAGTGTTACTGGAACTCTGTTACTGTACAAGAATTGGAATCCAAATCCCAGATAAGGTCTCTGGATGCTAGATGGCACTTTGCCAATCTTATTACATCAAGAAAGAAAAAAAAAAATCCCCTTTAGGTTCCAAACTTGTCAGAAAAAGCAGTTCTGCCCAGCACAAGAGTCAGCTGGTGAGACAAACATGAGAGTTGTACTCCCTGTTCAGAAGCCTTGAATATAATAGATGTGTGTTCTGGGTGGAGGCAAGAGAAAGGAGATGACCTTCTTCCCTCAGATGCAGAAAGAAAAGATATGGCGAGAAAAGAAGTTTGTCTTTTCCTGAAGCATTCCCTTACTGAGCATTCCCTCAGCTATTCGCAACCAAGAGATCTCTCTGGCTCAACTGCTGACCCTATAGCTCCAAACTCACAAAAGTTGCACTCTGGCTAATGAAAAGAACACAGAGGAAAAAAATGTTTGTTTTAAGTAGACCTGCATCTGAAACAACAGCTTAAGAATTGTGCACTGGGCACTTGATTGCCTGTGCATTCAGCAGTTAAGGTACATTGTAACTTCTACAGATTAAACAGAGATAAAATCATGTCATATCAGTCCTGAATATCCATTTGTTCTCACTGAGCTTCTTCCATCCATAAATGGAGTAAAAAATCACCTGGACCATTCACATGACACTTTTGTGTGGGTTTCTGAATGTCTGAGTTTATTAGTGGATCTAAGCCTTGTGAAGGGTGTCATCGTCAAGTGGTTGAAGACTGAACCTGTTATTTATTTTTTTCTAGACCTTGATGGTTGATGACAGATGAGTAGGAGCATGCATAAGTTTCACATATACTCCAGCTCTTTCCCCTGTAAGAAGTACAGTCTGAGCTTACAGTTAACAATACAGAAGTGACTTCTATTTACTGACTTTTGTTTTCAGATATTCTTAGTCCTCAGTATACTGAATTTTGCATACTGATAATCAGAATTCTTACAATTAAAATGTCTTAAAATAGAACTTACTGCATAGTCACTAAAAAAAAAAAAGCTTGAACATATACACTCTTAATTAAGCCTTTCCAGATGAATAGATGTTTCAGAATGAAAGACAAACCCTATTTTAATTCTTACATCTCTAATTCACTTTTATGACACTTTTATGGGAAAAAGTCTGTTTTTAAGGAGATGCAGGCACTGATTAGAAAAAAAATTAGAAAAAAATATCATCTTTCACTTAATAAATCTAAGTCCCCGATTCTTCAAACTGGTCCGTGGACTTTAGTGTCCTGTTACAGTTTGTGGTAGCTATGCACAGATGTAGTGTAAACAATAAAGATTTCTGCAAGAGTACAGGATAATGCTATCATAATCAATATGGAAGAAGTTGCAAAAAACTCAATACCTTGAATTTCTGGTAAGGTTTTCCAGCTATTTTATAAATTATTATCATAGGCAATATGTGTTATCAATAACAGTATTGTTCATGTAGATCCTGCCATGAAGGTTTTGCAATATGAAGAAAAATTCGCAATATGTCTCCTAGAAAAATGAGAAGCAAAGTAACAATCACAAAAAAGTAATGTAATATGTAGGTGTTAGAGTGACAATACAAAAATGGCTGCACAGAAATGATTTACCAGTTAGTTAATTAGTAGGTTGATTTCATTATCATATTTGCAGAAGAACAGCGGAAGGATCTTAAATATTCTACTTGCATGTCTCGTATCTCCTATGTGGAGTCCGACAATAGTAATCAAAATAGTTTATGGTGAATGCTAAATGGTGACTCCAGGTCAAAACTTTAAATAGGAAACACAAATCTTCCTTCATGTTCTCTTTAGATGTTCATACATGATGATTGACTGAGGCATTTTTAGAAGTGTCCATTTTCTGCTGCGTCAGCAAGAGGTTCAACAAATAGCTAAGTTAAAAAAAGTCTTGACAAAAAGTGTCTTGCTAAGTCCTCATTAACATACTAACTCATGTTCTTATCCAATACAAAAACTTTCTTGACTTAAATTATTCTGTGCATAAATCTATTTTCATAGACACTTGTCCCCACTCAGTTTGTTTTGGTTTGTGTTATGGAGCTGTCTCAGCCTGTGATAACTGCATTGCTTTGGGATGGACCTAAATTGGAAGATGCAGTCCAGAACCGCACCTAATGTGCCACAACCACTAACTGGTATTCAGTCCATGGAATCAAGTTAGAGCCAGTCTAGAGGAAAAAAAACCAAACTGAACATAATCCCCAAAACCAAACCAAAACAAAATAAAATGAGTGTTCCTGACTATTTATTGATGTTCCCTTCAGATTTTATTTTTCTGAACGGTATTATTTGCTGATATAGAGAGAGTAATTGATGACTGAAAGAATTTATTAGATACGTCATCTCTGTGATCAGTTTATTTTCATGCCAAAACTAACACCACAAGAGAGCCTTAGCTTGAACTGGAGTTTCTGGCTTGAGCTGGCATGGTCATGGTATTTGGCAGGTATTGCAAAGGAAGGGGAGTTGGAAGCCATGTGTGTGAAACTAGTATTAAGCTTTCCATTTCCTTCCCTTGAGGACTGTGTCAGACTTAGTATCTGTAAAATCCTTGATGGTTCTACAATCACTTTTACAAAAAATTTGTTCCCTTGCCATACTTTGTTCCATTTACATTTCCTTCAGTTGAGCAATGTAGTTAGTTTCAATTGTTGCTCTATAAAAGAAGAATTGCTCTTGGTGAAGGACATTGTATCAGCCAACAGAAATTTTCTGGCAGATAAAATTTTATAAATCAATCTTACACACATTTTCTTTCATTGCAGGAAAAAAATCTGATGGAAAAAATTATTCTCTGAGACAACATAATTAACCAATGGTATGTACATGATTTATGCAATAATTGCACATTTTATTTTTACTTTAATGCATGAAGATGTAAAATATCATGTTTATGAAAGAATATTTTAAAACACTCTTGATATCAGCTCAGTATTCATTTGTTTAGGCCATGTTTTCCCTTAAGCATGTCACTCACCATCAGAAACAAAATCATGGACACATTTCAAGAACAGATCATTTAAAACCCAACAAAAGAAAAATCAACAAAACAAACCCAACCCCCCAACTTGTTTTAAAAGTGTCTCTTCAGAAAAATAATTTTATAAATGTAGCTTTTGAGTAACAACAAATTTCTCTCAGAGAGATGGTCCATATATGGGGGATGATAAAGCTGTATCCTATTTAAATGTATGGTGGTTTGTTTTTATTCTTTTAAGAATGTGAGTTAAACTGGGAATAGAAATAGTATCTTCATATCTTTGTAGGATTAATCATGCATACTTTCACAGACACTTCATCCTATGTTAGGAAGGCTTGATGCTACATTTTCCTTAGGATTATCTTCTAAGAATGCATGATTGTGCAACTCAAGGACTGGAATAACTATGAACTACCTGATAATACCTTTCTGAGTCTTGTTTAGAAAGTTATATTTTAGTACAAGTTCATAGAACATTAAATCTCAAACAAAGAATAAAAAAAATTACAAGTAAGGTGTTATTTCCTGGAATTACAGCTGGAAACAAATTCTCACCAGCTGTGGTGAAGTATTGTTGCCTTCCCTTTGGAGACAACACTATGGCAGGAATTTTCTTTTACAGCAATTAGTGATGATGCGTGGAGCGAACAGCTAAGTACTCATGACTAATTTGGATAGACAGGGCTGTCCCATGCTAATCACAATGAATATTGGCCTGTCCCTAAAGAGCAAGGAATGATATCAAAGAGAACAGTCAGCTATTACCAGGGCAAACTCTTGGCTGTGAGCTTCTGCAGATTATAATATGAAAAGACAGAGATGAAATTAAAAGCAGAATTAACAACCCAGGAGGCAGAAGAATGCACAGTTTTTTCTTTGTAGCTACTTTTGTATTGTACTGCATCGATGTTATAGGTAAATAAACCAAATCAAAATTTAGCAGCAAAATTTATTGTAAGATTTATATAAAGTGCAGATAAGCAAATCAGCATGCTGGGTGGCCTGGAGAGACCCCTGCTCCCCACCGGCCCACAGCCCAATAAAAACAAACAGTAACTTTTATACTTTTTCAACTCCCCCTCCCATAGTCACTTGTTAACTCTTGATTGGGCTTGGGTTCGCGGGCTTCATTCTGGTTGGTTCTGTTGTAGGCCCATTTCAAGTTCCAGGGACTTTTCCATCAGTACTTTCCATCAATAGCTTTAATTAGCCCAATGTCCTTGGAGCTGAATATGGGAAGGTGTCCAGATGGTCCAGATGTTCTCCTTGGCTCTTTCTTTATCATGTCCATCCTTGACCCTCTGATCTTCGTTCTCTTCTTCTTTCCTAATGAGTAACTTAGACAATATTTTTAGAAAAGCAGGATACGGTATACATGCTCAGTAAAGCAAGATACTCTATCTTTGCCAACTTGGGAACTGCCAGTTGCAGGACAGTCAACTTGTAATACAGCAGTTAACTATTCCGCAGCCTACAACTCCCCAGTCCCAACCAAGCATTAGCTATAATATACAATATATATATTTTGATGAGCAAATTATTTTATCATTGCTTACTTATTACAATCGAGATGATATTTTTCAGTTTTATTATATGCATTTTTTGAATGCAGGAAATGGTATGGAATTATTTTTGTGTAGTGGCAACTATGAAATATCTGGCTTCAGCAACACAGAGAACAACCATTACAGTGAGTATGGGGGGGGGTGTGGTTTAACATTGTATAGTCATTGTCTGTAGTATGTAAAAATATTTTCTTTTTGCTAAGGTGTGACCATTGGTTATGTCCTCCAAAGGAAGTGTTTCAATGCATAGACTTCTTTTTGGGAATTTAGTAGAACCTCTTTTGCTCATACCAGAAAATTCCCCTTGTAAAGGATGTTGGGTGACACTGATGTGAGGTTTCTCTGTCACACAAATTCCTCTGATACTGTGGAAGCTGTTGAGAACTTGTTCTTTTCATATTGATGTTATTGTGCTGTGGAGAGCACTAGAAAAAACTCCCTGACCTCAGGGATCCATTTTGGTTTAGGGAATAAATTGCCTGTTTTATTCTGAGGAGATGTTTTTGCAGGTACAGTTTCTTGCAGTATATCTGCCCTGCAGTCCTACTGTGACTATTGTTCATGCAGAAATGCTTATCTCGCCTTAAAAAAAGCAACTTGGTGGTTTTTACCAGTGCAGAAAGTGAACAGCATGTGTAGCTGGGTATTGCATCTGATGCTGAGTTCTGTACTATCACAGACACTCTGCCAGCAGAATCTGAGATCGAGTGTGAAGGAGCAAAATTCAGAGTGGGAACAGTTCCAGGCATGGAGGAAGATATACAGCAATTGACAGGACTTTATTATATGGACTTTACTGTTATTATGAGGTTTCAGATATGTGTATTGCATTGTATCCACAGTACACAGTGCACATACTGGGCATGCCCGGGCTTGCCACGAGTTTTGTCTGCTCCCTGCTTCCCTGTTCCCCTCTCCAGTAGGCTGAAGAAGCTGCAGAGAGGAGACAGTTACCATTCACCCTTTCCTTCCCCAGTTCCTCCCACATTCCTCCCCCTTTGCCTGTGTCCCTACCCCGATTTGCTCCCCCATTTGTCTGTCTAATGCTCCATCCCATGTTCTAGCTCTTTCCCCTCCTCAACTCACAAAACCCCAGGCACACCTCAATAAAGTATTCCATTTGCACCTCTACCTTGACTCTAGACCCGTCTGTGCTGTGTCACGACCCCATCCCCTCTTGGACCATGGCAATCAGGAGTACCCCTTCAGGTACTGCAAGGCCACAATTAGGTCATCCTGAAGCCTTCTCTTCTCCAGGCTGAACTATCCCAATTCTCTCAGACTTTCCTCATAGGAGAGGTTCTTCATTCCTCTAATCAACTTGGTGGCCTTCTGTTGGAGGTGAGGAAATGAAGATGGAAAGTAGAGCTTCCCGAAGAAGAGAATGTCTTGTGGACTATTGAAGAATATATATTTTGGATTTTATGTTGTGTTTCATATTTTGTTGTGTAATGTCCCATATACTGTACCCTAGTGCTGGAAAATTCCACTTTCCCTCCTGACCCTAAACCCTGGCCTCCCATTGGTTAATTTCTACTGCATTGCAGTGTTTTCCATATTTAGTTAAGTTTTCCTGTTAATTTACATGCTCCGCCCTTGCTCCTCCCTAATTCCACTGACCTTCCAGCATGTTCTCGCCTTGCCATGTATAAGGCAGGAGCCATTTTGAAAGTCAGTCAGTCTAATAAAGTTCCTTGACCATTTTGCATCTGAACCCTCAGAGTGTGCAGTCCCTCATTTCCTGAGTGAACCACGACAGCCTTCCTCTGGACTTGCTCCAACAGGTCCTTCCTGTACTGGGGACCTCAGGAGTGGATGCAGCACTGCAGGTGGGGTCTCACTAGAATAGAGCAGAGGGGCAGAATCATCTCCCTTAACCTGATGCTCATTCTACTTTGGATACAGCCCAGGACATGGTTGGTTTCTGGACTGTGAGTGAACATGACTGAGTCATGTCCAGCCTCTCATCCAAGAGCACCTCTAAGTCCATCTTGGAAGGGCTGCCCTCAATCTATTAATGTTGAATGTTTGTCTTGATAAGTAAAATCTCTCCTAAACTTCAGTCCACAAAATTCAAAAGCAGAGAGTAGTTATTATTAGTCCCTTAGAAACACTTGCCATTTTAGGGTCAGGTAGAGGTGACTGGAAGTCAGTTTAAAGAAGACAGAAGTTCTCTATCAACCAGCACCTCAGGAAGTCTTCCATCATCCCCATATCGCCATTGGCCAATCAGTGCTCAAATCAGTCCAGCAGTTTAATTACCTAGGTAGCATCATCTCCTCGGATGGTAAGATTGACGGAGAGATAGACAACAGGTTAGTAAAGGCATATAGAGCCTTCGGAAAGCTTCATAAAAGAGTCTGGCAAAATAAACACCTGAAGAAAAGTACAAAGATCAGTGTTTACAGAGCCATAGTGCTGTCTACTCTCTTATATGGATTTGAATTGTGGGTCATCTACCGCCACCACCTGCGACTCCTAGAACGCTTCCATCAACCCTGCCTTCCTACAGTCCTAAACATCCACTGGTCAGATTATGTGACCAATACATCTGTTCTAGAACAAGCAGCAGTCACAAGTGTTGAGGCCATGTTGCTGAGAACACAGCTGCGCTGGGCAGGGCACATTTCCAAGATGAAGGACCACTGCCCCCCTAAGATCTTGCTTTATGGTGAACTTACCACCGGCTGCCACATGAGAGGAGCCCTGAAGAAAAGATACAAGGACTCCCTGAAACAACATCTCAGCCTTGGCCATATTGATCACCATAACTGGTCTACTCTGGCCTCCAATCGGGGGGCCTGGAGACACACCATCTATAACGCTGCTGATACCTTTGAGAAAGCACCCAGGATCACTCGAGGAGAAAAGACAATGCAGAAAGAATCGTGTTTTGCAGAATCTACCACCTAAGGAGTCTTTCTGCTGTGCCTTTTGCAACCGGACATGCCTGTCTCATATTGGCCTTTTTAGCCACCAACGCGCTTGTAATAATCATGGGTAGAGCCCTTCCCAAATCTTCGTTTGCGAAGCCTAGCCATGATGAAAAAAAGAGGTGGCAGAAGTCTGTAGAAGGTTCGTAGTGTGGGGGTAAAGAAGGACAAAATACAGACCTGAAAAGAGAGAAAGTATTAAAACATTGTACTCTGTTGCTTCTAAATCTCACTTTCTTTCATTTAAATACCTTTGATAACTTATTTTTTGCAGGAGCCTATTTCCAGGTTTGCCCCTGGGTAATGTGGTATTTTCCGTTTGCCTTTGTATGTGTTTAGCTCCCCCAAAAACTCAGGAAAGCAGTAACATTTTCAAATTATTTTCTTTCAAACTGTAGTTGAAATTTCACCTCTTCCCTACAATTTTTCTGTAAAATAGTGACTAACCTTCAGAAACCTCAGTCCTTTGTATATTGTGTAATTTTATCCATTTTAAATTCTCAAGTACTTCCCATTATAAAAATATAGAGGTCATTATTTTTTGACAATGTAGCATTTCCTTTTGTAAATACTGAGTACTACTGCTGTGATGAAGTCCTGTAAGTTCCTAAAATAGCTCAAATTTGGCTCTGTTATTAGAGTATAAGAAAACATTGTGGACAGAAGACTTGTGGCATTTTCAAGTGTTTGTGATGAATGAGTTAAGTCAACAGCTTTAATGCTCTTGGACTGCACATCACTAACACCATCATCCTTTATATACCTTCAACAAAAAGCTGTTTCTGCTAGGAGATGGTTTCCTTGCTTCTACAAGTGTCTAAAGCTGTTTGGCCTCTTGTGGGACTTTTCATGTTAGCTTACCTGTATTAGGCCAGTTAACCTTTCTCCAGACTTAGTTTTTCTATGCTTCAGCTTTTTTTTTTCCCCTAGGAAAGGCAAAAAAAAAAAAAAAGTTCTCAAACTCCAGGTCTCTACTGATGTTGGAAAGACTTGTTTTGCTAAAGTGGTGATATTGAGGTGGTAACAACAAGAGTGAGAAGAGATAAGGATATGGGCTGCTGCTACTCCAAAACTGTGCTCCTTTTATGCTGAAAATCTTAAAATAAGTAAAGATTAAAATGAAGTCTGTGGGCTGCACGTGGGTATTTAGATGTGCAGGGGCTCAGGATCTGGCCCACAGATCCAGAACACTGTCGCTGTCTTTTCTTACTCAAGAAAAATTTTCTTTCTGCAAAGCTGTAAGTTCATGTGACTGACTTGTGAATGCTAAACTAATAATGTGAGCAGACAATCTATTTTTGGCCATATTTTTTGAGAACAGTTGTTTTCTTAAATGAAGTTTATTAAAAGTGAGTGGTTTGCCAGGAGTTGTTGTCTTCTGGCAAACATGAGGCATATGTGTGGAAAGCCATCAGGGCATCTGTAACCCCTTTGACTCTCACCAGTTACTAAACCAGAGTAGCTTCTTCAGGCTATCTGATCCTTTCATTTTGATTTAAGCCTGTAATGTCACCGACATATGTCTACATATCATGGTATTTAAAAGAAAATGTTTTCAGAAGAAAAGATGTTTTTCTGTGATTAAGAGACTGTGTTCATTCATCTCTAGGCTTGTGGCCTTAACTCACACTGGAACCTTAATGATACTCTTGGTTTGGTCCTCAGATTTAAATCTGCTGAAGCTAGAAATTCCTGCTATAAGCAGTCCCAAAACTTTTAATTTTTTTCATTTTATTTATTCAGAAAGTGATGAAAAGTATTTACATCACAAACCAAACTTCAATAAGTGTGTACTGGGGGCCAAAAAACAAGCTGTACCAGAAAGTGGAATGAAAAAGATTTCTATGTATTGCTTCTGGGATTTTGGTCTCCCTCATGAAAAACTAGAAGCTACTGTTACTGCTAGATGGAGGTGTGTCTGCGTCCGTTTTGCCTGCTAGATGAGAGGCTGCTGCAGGATGGCTTATCTTTATCAGGCTGCCAATTGCGGGAACTGTGTAGGGATGGAGCAAACCCGTTATCTCCTCATAGGACGAATGGATGAAGAAGGTCCTGAGAGGGAGGAAGCTCCACAGTGGCTTAGTGCCCTTTCTGCTCTGCTTTCCTTCCCCCCATGCTGGGTCCCCTTATCAGGCTGTATGAACATGTAACAGTTTGGCCTGGCTCTCTTGCCAAGTCCAAGCTGTCTCCTCCCCCCTCCCAGTCTCTCAAGCGAGGGAAAAAAACGAACCACAGAAAAACCAAAAGAAGTCTGAACAAAATGGAATTATATAAAAAATATATATTTATGTATATTTACAAATATATATAGAATTTGAATATATTGTACACAATAGGGAGCTCCCAAGGGGGAAAAAGGGATAAAAAACCTAAAAAAACCCAAATATCCTCCAAATATACACTGTTAATAGAGAGCTAGTGAACAAATTAAAAAAAACAAATTAAATACTTCCCTGAACGAGACAGCAGAACTGTGCGGAGCACCAACCAACTCCCCACGCCTCCCGGAGGGACCAGAGATAGCGGCAGGTCTAAGCCTTGGCCCATACGAGCAAAGACCGTCTGCAGAGAGACCTGTCATCTTCAGCCATCTTCAGAAGAGAGAAGAGAGAAGAGAGCGAGCTCTCTTATCTATGCCTTACTTATATGTTGTGTTACGTTAAAGGATGATATGGAATACTTCCTTAGATTTCTGACCCCTGTTGCTAAGGAAGGCCTAAAAAATCCAAAAGCCAACCCACTACAGAACATCAAGGTGGGAGAGCTCAGAACGCGTCTATGTTTCTGTCATTGAAAATTTGGTACAAGGCAATCGAAACAGAATAGAAGAAATGCAAGAAATGACTTAGTCTTTCCGAAGACTGCCACGACAGATGGTAGGCCAGCATACCTACTTATTCTGGACTAAGCTTTCACTGTCCTAATAAAATCTAAATAAATTAAGAAAAAAAATACCCTGATTTATATGATTTGATGGCAGAGATGAATTTAGAGCTGTTTTAAGACAATAGCTATCACTTCATCTCGAATGCAGCATACAGAAGCGCTGCACCCAGCCAACTTTTTTCAAGCAAGCACCCAAAAACACCAATGCATGATTCCAGTTTTTCACTAGGCAGCTGGCTCCAATCAGAGTGGCAATTTGTTACCTATTAGTAAAGTCATCTTGCTGCTGGCTATTCTATAAACAGAGCTTGTTTGACTTTCCTTTAGAAATAACAGTTATTGATGGCCTCTTTTATTGATAATGTAACATATGGTGGGAATAGCTGAGTAGTGTTTGAAGAACAGCTCTTTGGGACATTTTTGGTCCCTTGTCCTTAGTCTGGCTATAAGGAAAAAAACTGATGTCAGTTGGAAATTGGGGATAGGAAATGAACCATTTTGGGCCAGGTCTGAATTTGTGGTGCTATCAAGATACAAGTGATGAAGAAATTCCTGCTTTGATCTTTTCAAAACAGTTAAATATGAAATCTTTACTTGGGAGGAATGACTAATGGGCCACCTGAGAACTGAAAAGTGTCTTATGAGAGAGTGTAATCTCTGCTTATTGCTTAGCATTTCCTAGAGTTGACTTGGTATTTAAGAGGGTATTTTTCTGAGCAAGGCCTGAATAGAAACTGATTGAATTGACATTTTTCCTTATTGTGATAATTTTTTCTTTTTCGCATGGATGCTGCATCTGAGATTTTGAAGGACTATCTCAGCTTCCTTTAGTCCAGCTCTTAGGAAAACCTGAAGTGATTAATGTAGGCATGGTTAACATAAATGTGTATGAGTGAGGAAACAACTCTTCATGGGTAGGTGCATGAAGAATTTCAAAACCAAAAAGGAGTGATCAAAACAATTGATAGAAAGTGATCTTTGCATTCTTGGATTACTGTGGCATTGAAAGCACCTTTTTCCTAAGGGAGCAGACAACACAATTATATACACAGGCTGCTTTCCAAACCACCTAACTGTTTTGGGGAACAGATCCTCTTTCTGAGTCTGTGAAAGAAGCAAGATCAGAGACTGATGAAAAATGTGAAGTAAGTTTGTAGTAAGGGCTTGTTCTTGGACATCATTTACAGATTTCCTTCCTCAGACCAGTTTTATGAGCAAATTCTAGGCAGTGCCACCTCTTGCCAGAATTGAGATCTTATCTGTGCTGCTACAGAGAGAAAAGAGTGTGACTGTCAGGGCACCTTAATTTCTACCTTAATCCCTTTGTGAGATCATGCTGCATCTCTGTATGCTGAGTCAAACTCTGTGAACTGCAGGGAGTCAGAATCTGTAGAGACCAAGAGCAGACAAAAAGTCCTTGTCCCACTTTTGATTTGATGAGGACTGTGCAAAGCACATAGCAGAACAGCTATTGGATCCTACTAAGGCTGCACTTTCTCATGCAATCATTGAAGTGGAATGTGACAAAGCTAGCAGAGCCTTGTTCTTAAACATCCACCACAAAACCCAAACATCAACCAGTCTGGTGTCACAAGTGTTGATGATAGCAAAAAAGCCCAAAGTGAAATGAGACTTTCTGTCAGAGTATGTGCTCCAGTTCATTAATTGGATTGCAAAATCTTTTCTCCTTTTCATTAAAATGCAGGGAAAATTAAAGTTAAATTTGTGTACAAAATATGCTTCTCTAAACATGTTTACTTCCGGGGCAGAAATTTTTTGCTTGTCTGTTTTCTGCAATGACAAAAAGAGATGCTACTTTGAGTGAAGTGTGAGAGCCTACTGACTGCGATTTATTCCTCAGTGCTTGGAACTGCTTTTTAAGTATTCATTTATATCCTTTTAGTCCTTTGAGTCATGATCTAAGTTTTGGTTTCTATGAATTTGTCTAATTCCTTTTCGAACTGTCTGATAGTGTCTTCTTCCACAACCTCCAATGACAATGAATGCCAGAACCTTAATATCCACTGTGCGAAGAAATGCTTTCATCTATCTTTTTAAAACGAATTCCCTTTTAGTTTCACCAAGTGCCTCCTAGTTGTGCTGTTGTAAAGAGTTGGAGGAATGTAGTTCTGTATACTTTTCACATGATTTTGTAAATCTTTACCTCTCCTTTGGGACCTTTCTCCAGCTTTTATCCTCTTCTCTTAAGGAAGCTGCTCCAGCTTCTTTGAACGTTATAATTACCTTCTCTGTACTTTTTCCAGCTCTGCTACATGATTCTAAACTGACTTTGAGCAGCATTGAAATTTCTGTAAATGTTGTGGACAGATATGGGTCCCTTTGCCTCATTCTTTACACCGTTTTTAATAATGTTCAATGTCTCTCTTGGTTTTGGCCCCTTATACACATTGGGGTGGTTTATCTGGAAAGAATAATTTGGCAAGGATGACTTCTAGATCTCCCTCT
Organism: Manacus candei; assembly: GCF_025592945.1. Taxonomy (NCBI): domain Eukaryota; kingdom Metazoa; phylum Chordata; class Aves; order Passeriformes; family Pipridae; genus Manacus; species Manacus candei. The sequence continues at coordinate 2,749,897 of NW_026138156.1, read as the reverse complement.
TGAGTTTTGACTCATTTTTGAGGAGCATCATGTAAGTACGGCTTGGACTATTTTCCCTGAACACATTCCCCTATGATGAACTAGTTTTCTAATTTTTTGCCCACTTGCTTGTGCTTGCCTGCTCCAATATAGCTGTCACACCCTTGTTGTTCCTCTACATCCCTTTTTGGCTTCTTCCTTTGATGTATTTTCAAACCTTTTACTCTGAAATCTTTTTACAAAGCACTCCTCCAAATACCTTTTTAATTCTCTTAATTTCCATTTTAGGTTGGTCCTCCCCTGTTGTATAAACTTTTATATTCTCTTTAATTGAGAAAGTTTTCAATTCCTTAAATGCTAACATTTTCTGTAAGATGTGACCTGTAACATTCTTTTCTGCTGAAGCCTGCTTGAGTTTTATTCCATATACAACTTTTTTTTTTTTTTTTATTCCACCTGCAAGAATCTTTTTTAAGCGTGCTCTGCTGTTGTGTAATAGAGATTGATTTCTCATGTTGCTTGGGTATTTTTAGTTAATATGCATTCCTCTTGACCAGTTTAGTTATTTTTGAAGTAATCTACAGATACTTGTTTTCTGCTGCTCAGTTTGAATTGACATCATGATCTTTATGTATTTGAGTCCCATTAATTACTATCATTTCCCAAAAACTAAGCTAGAAATCCTGTCCAATCACTTCCAAGATCTTACTGGGCTGAATATTCAACAAGTCAATTAGTCTTGCTCCTTTGTGGATTAAAATCAGCAATTCTGCTTCTCACTTTCACATTTATTAATTAGCGACATATGTATTTTGTTATTTGTGCATGGGATGGCTGTAGGTTCATTTAGTCATTGCAGAAAAAAGTAAGTATTTTGGAATAGGTTCTTTTCTGTTCAAAGGTCATATTTTTATTTGACAAGTAATAAGGTTTATGCCTGCTCTGTCTCTGTATCACTGAGTCAATGTATTTCAATTATTGCCAAAGTTGTCTTCTTTCTTGTACAGAATCTGCACCCACTGAAATTACTGAGAATTTTGCCACCAGGGGGATGAATTTTAGACTGTTGCCTTCCCATGACTTCAGAATAATGCAGTCACCTTTTCCAGTTCAAAGTCATATCACATACGACAAATGTTCCTCCCTGTGTATGCTTATCCCATTTAGGGACTTTGTCCTTGCTCTCTGGTAATAATTTCAAGTGTGTGTTGTCTGTTCATTGTACATATATGTTATTATGGTTGAGTGTGTATTTCTAAAGCTATGAATTTCTACCACAGAATAAATGCCCGCTTCCATTTTATCTAAACTTTATAATTTTCCCATTCACATAGTTTCTATTACCTTATGCTCTCTGCTGTTTTCCCAAATGCTAACTAAAATACCCATTGTTCCTGAATTGGGATGAGATTGTTTATTGGAAAATGTAGCAGAAAATTGTCATTGCTCTTAGGACATATTCCTTGTTTATAGTAGCTTCTTCTGTCATCACAGAGCTCTTATTTTGCCATGACCCAGTAACTTTTGTTTTTCTACTGAGCCTTCTAAATACACAGGTAGAAAATGCAACATTTGAATATCAGTGCATAAAATTACAAGGTTTAGCAAAGCATCCACTGGAGAGGCATTGAGTTATATATTTACCTTAGCTCTACCTCCATTATTTCTGCACTTCTCTGCAACAGTAATAAAATGTGTTCACTGGGATTTTTGCATGCAATAAGAATTTTAATTTACTCTGGAGAAAGAGCTAGTTCACAACTCAGTAGAACTGACTGGGCTTATAAGTTATTTAGTTCAGCTCCTTTTGATAAAATCTGGACATGACACCATTTATTATGTTTCTCTGCCCTCTCAGCCCCATACATTGACTCAGAGCTAAACAATTGAAGTGGCAAATGAATTTGTTTACAAAGCAAATCTGAGACAGATTGGAAATAATGCAAAAGGCATAACCAATTACATGTTTCATAGTGTACGGTAGTCTGAAATGAAATAGATTGAACTGATCTATACTCAGGAAGCTGTACAGTTACTGAGTCACAACTGTCTTGTGGTTCTAGGTGGCCATAAAGGACCTGATGCTGCTGTCCCCAGGCAGTGGGTAATACAGAGAAAAATTTTCTGTGTTAAGTTTTTGGGGAGAATAAAAAAGATTCCATCTCTGAGATAAATAGTTATGTGTGTATGTATAAATTAGGAATTTTGTTTAGTTGGAGAAAAATGGAGGAGAAATAGTTACAAGTAAATATATTATTATAAAATATCAAACGAAGAATATAATTTTTCCTTGCAAAGCCTTTGTGCAAAATGTGAGGAAAGCAGTCTTACGAAAATTAAACTTTCAATAAAGTAATTCATTAGTTAGTGTTTGTCTGTCTTTGAGGCTAAGCATCAGAAACACACAGTAAAAGCTCAGCACGTGGCCTGGAGAGTGTTATAGAGTTTCCATGCAACACAGTCTTGGAAGCCTTGAGGTAAAGGCAACTCATGTAAACTCTTTTCTTGCTTCTCTTTGCAACCAAGTTTTCCCCCACCTCACACCTCCAACAGGGGTCTGTCCTCTGAGGGATTGGAGACCAAATCTCAGTGATCTGAATTCAGTTTTATATTTTCATACAATTACAAGGTATTTTGATTTTTTTCCTTCTTGTTATGTACTTGTTCTCATGATATAGAATAAATGTGTAAAGGCAAGGGATGGCAACTCATCAGCGCTTTTTGTGCAGAAGAACTGTGTTCATGAGCACAAACTTCTAATACCTTCATGTTGATCACATACCAAATCTAGTTTTAGCACAAGACACAGTGTACAGCAGTGGCAAGCAAAGTCCATTTAATCACAAAGTAGCTATTTAATGTGTACATCACATTTTTGAAAGCTTGAGGCAGTGGTTGGAGGCCGTGTTTGCTTGTTGGTTTTTCAGAAACAGTTGTTGCAATTCTTAGGGATGCAGCTTATTGAACATTGTAGCTTTTGAAATAGTAAACACAAATATGTAAGTAATTTTTCATTTGGAGTTGGGCAGTGCAGAAAATCAAACTAATACATAGTTGTGTATATTTTGTACCTGAAAAGGGACTCAATATCAAGGTAGTAGTGGGGAAGACTTAAACTATTTGCTCCTGTATCACCATTGCCTCTTGGCTCACCGCTTAAAAGAATTTTAGAAAACAATGAATTGTAAGATGCAATGGATTCTATAATATCAAAAATTCAGTACAGCCTAAGGGACTCTATAGCCTCTGATTGCTATCATTTTATGTGAAAGTGTGAGTCAATTTAAAAAAAATTGTCTCCCTTTGTAGTAGAATAACTTATATTTTGCTAGTATTTCTGGATCTCCTATGCAAATTATGGTAGTGGAGCATATGCTAGAAATGTCTTTTAAAAATTTTCTTCAAAGTAAAGTGGGATCAAAGTGTCAAGAGTGTAGATCAAAACCTTCAAATGCTCACATATACAAATAGATATCTATTTATGTATGTATTTTAATCAAGAGTTCAAAGGAAAATTATAAACGCTATCTTCCTGATTTCACTACTGGCAAAGCAAGCATTTAAAATCAGTGTCCAAGTGTCATCATGATGAGGACAGTTGAGTGTAAGAACTAAAAGATGCTTCAACTTAGAATAATAACCTCCTTCTCCCTAAAATGCTGAAAATATTAAAATAACTCCCATTGGAAAATCTCTTACCGTACATACAGAATTATTACCAAATCTGTTGATTGGAAGAATAGCTATTGCAGATGAAATAAGTTTTCTCTGCTGATATTTTTCTTCTCTGTATAAAGTGTAATGTTGAAGACAAAACAGATTGCATAGAAGGGGCTCAATTTCCATGGTTACAGTAGTTTTCCGGAGTAGGCATATTTTGGATTTTTTAAAACTAGGACTTTTAAAATATTCTTTTATTAGGAAGTGAGATGTCTGAGAAGTTGTAAATATCAAATTCTAATTGTTGTTTGCTTCTTTACTTGATTATGTTCAAGTATTTGTAAACTTCACCTTTTTCTTTGGTGAACACCTCAATCTAACATACCAGGAAGCTTTCACTCTTTCAGTATATTAATGGTACATGCCTCTGGTTTACTTTCTATACTTACAAAACAACTCATGTTTTTCTAGCTGTCCGTATTTCCCCCTAAGTTTGTGCACCAAATTAATCACAGACAGCTTTCAGCAAATTCACAAAAGTTCTGCTTTCGGTTGTAAAAATTACCCATTTTCTTGGAAGTTCTTGTTCTGACTTGTAGGATACAATTAAAAACTATGTTTATTCAGATAAACAGTCTTAAATTAGAAAACTGGCATCCTGGTCAATTTTTGCTTTCCAATTTTTATGAAATATTATTATTGGAACAAAATCCCTAAATATTATTGACAGTTTCATTAAAAAAACTGGTTAATAATAGCATGCATTTGTATTACTTATTCTTCTACTAATAATTTTCAAGGTATTAATTCTAGCTATTTTTATTGCTGTCCTAACCTGACATTTGTTCATACTCATTTCATTAGTTATCATGTTTAATATACCATTATATCAAATCCAGTCTTTCAACATAATTGCAATGGGAATAGTTTTCATTATGTTCTTCATTTACAGTGAAGAAATATTTACTGTTTATTTTTGCATAAAATGACCAGTGAGTTAGGGAATGTTGACCAGGAAGTTTGGGAATGTTGACGAGCTAGAAACTCTGATATGATGTTGTTCTACAGAGGTATACAAACCTTGCTTCAGTAAAGTCTCTATCAATGTATATCTGACTTACAAAAGTCCCTTAAAACATTCTTAGTAGGTGGTGTGATCCTTAAATAAGCCATTAAATGTTGATGTGCAGCTGTTGGTGTGGAAATAATTTAAAGCAAGGCTTAAGGAAATCAGTTTCGCCAGGTTTGGCTTCACAATCTGGGAACTGGAGCAATGGAAAAATATCAGTACTGGTCACAGGCTGCTGAAGATCATGCTGAGAAAAGGCAGAATGAGAGCAGAGCATTCATCACCTCTTCTTCCTCTGTGACTTGAGCATCCTCACAACTGAATATGCTGTTACGTTATATGGTTAAGACTGTTGTATGGCGAAGGGTGTATTTGTCATGTTTTTAGATAGTAATGATTCAGTAGAGTAAAACTTTCCATGCAAGTAATGGAAAGAGGTGTGACCTAGCTCCAAAATTTGTAATTAGGTAATATGAGATAAAAGAAGTGAATTACAGGCTGGGTGTGAGCCAGGCAAGTTTTTCTCTTTAAGAGAAACATGAGCATCTTATATAGCAGAAAAACTTTTAACTCTTCATTTCTACCCTTGGTCACAGTTCACCAGGTGGTTTTGGCTCATGGAGGAATCTAATACTAAAACTATTGCAAATTAAAGATTGGAAGCATGTCTTTGGAAGGGAGAGACTGAAGGGTGTAGGAACAGCACTTCTTCCCAGTAGTCCCTCAGTTGGCTTATGCCTTTTGTAAAAATGCAGTTTGAATGTTTGGTCAGGAATTAGGATGATGTCTAATGTTAAAGAAGAAGAGCAGATTGCTACTGTCAAAGTATCTAACAATCTAAGCAAGTGCATGAGGCACCAGATAGGTACAGACAAGGAAGCACAAGATTACTGAGACCATGCTGCCTGCTCTCAGCATATCAGCAGTCTCCCAGTTGTCAACAGTTAAGTTTTAAGGAGAAGAATGAAGCAACTTTGTTCATTTTCAGAAAGCAACTCTTTTCACATTGATGGAGTGCAAGGAAGAAATGACAGAAGTAACGGATTCATTTTAGCTGTATAACTATTAGAAATTAATTGTTTTCTAAGTAATGAGTTTGGAAATTTTGTTCCTTCTCTGTACTGCAGGGTAGACACATATATTTTTGGGTCACTTGGACATAAAATTATGCATAGATACACTCCAGTCTGAATCTTGAAATCATAAAGTAAACAAATAAAAGAATCAAACACATCCCACCTGCCCCACCCCTCCCAAAAAGAAACACAACCAAAAAGAGCTTATCCCAATGCTAATCCTGAACCTATCCTTTTCAAGTAGCTCACTATATCTAATACTATCTATTCATTCAAATTTGTGAAAGTCTCTTAGTAACTGCACATTCAAAGGGAACTTAAGATATTTCTAGCATTTCGGATCTGATACTCAGCTAGAATAAACAAGTCTATTGCCACCGGAGGTCACTGTTCATATTTAGAGTAGTTGTTTTTGGAGGGAAGGGTATAGGTTGTTAGGAAGAAAATAAAGAGCTGTTGCTCTGTTTAGTGTTACTGTCTACCTGACAGCAGGCCAAAAAATCTCCCTGAGTTTCCAAACTCTAAAGAAAGAGCAAAAGTCTAAACTAGAGATTTAATCTTGCAGAACTATTGTTTTATATTTTGTTCTGTGGTTTTTTATGACTTTTTTGTATTTAACATCATCATTTCAATCTTTCTAACAATGCTTTCTCAGGATGGGCAGTGCCACTTACTGATCATTCTTGAATGACCTAAATAGCACTCCACTGACGCAGTTTGCCACTTCTTATGATTCATCTCCAAGTCAATAAAAGTAATGTACTCAGGAAAAAATGTTTGTAGAGATGGTAATGTTGCTGAAAGTCTGACAACTGCCTTTTATAAAAACATGATCATTTTCATCTGTTTAGCCTGTGAACAAGTGGCACTCAGCCTGGTGCAGTTCAGTATTCAGATCAGTCTCACATTGCCTGTTGATCTCACTGCAAATGGCAATAAGATGTGCTCTGATGACTTTTGCCCTCTACTGCATAAGTTAAGTGTTCGCTAAAGGAAAGTATCATTTGCCGGACCCTTTCAGATCAGGTTGACTGCTCTTTACCTCCTGTCAGAACAGTGTGAAGGAAATATGTCGGTGGAACAGGCAACTTTTTTGAACTTTGGTTTAGTTCTGATGGGCAGAGGCTGTGCTGTGTGCGTATCTTACTCCTAGATAATAGTCCCTATCTGTAGAGCAACATTAGTCAGTGACTCATGGATGTTTCCTTGATGTGTTTCAACTCTGTCTTTAATACATGATTTTTTTTGACACATTCTTATAACATCAAGTTTTCGGGGTTCAGACAAGATTTCCTGTCAGCCGAGAAATTCAATAATGCATCAGTATAGAATCATAGAATAGATTGGGTTGGAAAAGACCTCCAAGATCTTCAAGTCCAACCCCTGATCCAACTCCAATTACTATATCATGGCACTAAGGGCCGCGTCCAATCTCTTTTTAAAAACCTCCAGGGATGGTGAATCCACCACCTCTCTGGGTAGGCCGTTCCAATGCCTGATTACCCTCTCTGTAAAGAATTTCTTCCTAACATCTAACCTAAACCTCTCCTGGCAGAGCTTGAGCCCATGTCCCCTTGTCCTATTGCTGGTTGCCTGGGAGAAGAGACCAACCCCTGCCTGGCTATAACCTCCCTTCAGGTAGTTGAAGAGAGTGATGAGGTCACCTCTAAGCCTTCTCTTCTCCAGACTAAACAACCCCAGCTCCCTCAGCCTCTCCTCATAGGACTTGTGCTCAAGTCCCTTCACCAGCCTCGTTGCTCTTCTCTGGACCCGCTCTAGCACCTCAATATCCTTCCTGAACTGAGGGGCCCAGAGCTGAACACAATACTCAAGGTGTGGCCTCACCAATGCAGAGTACAGAGGAAGGATCACTTCCCTGCTCCTGCTGGCCACACTGTTCCTGATGCAGACCAGGATGCCATTGGCCTTCTTGGCCACCTGGGCACACTACTGGCTCATGTTCAGCCTCCTGTCGATCAGCGCCCCCAGGTCCCTTTCTGCCTGGCTGCTCTCCAGCCACTCTGTCCCCAGCCTGTAGCGCTGCAGGGGGTTGTTGTGGCCAAAGTGCAGGACCCGGCACTTGGCCTTGTTGAACTTCATTCCATTGGAGTCAGCCCATCTCTCCAGTCTATCCAGATCCCTCTGCAGAGCCCTCCTGCCTTCCGGCAGGTCGACACTCCCTCCCAACTTGGTGTCATCTGCAAATTTGCTGATGATGGACTCAATCCCCTCATCTAAATCATCGATAAAGATGTTAAAAAGGACTGGGCCCAGCAGTGACCCCTGGGGAACACCACTGGTGACCGACCGTCAACTGGATGCAGCTCTGTTCACCAGCCCTCGAGCCAGTTCCTGACCCAGCACAGAGTGCCCCTGTCCAAGCCGTGGGCTGCCAGCTTTTCCAGGAGTATGCTATGGGAGACAGTGTCAAAGGCTTTGCTGAAGTCCAGATAGACCACATCCACAGCCTTTCCCTCATCCACCAGGTGGGTCACCTGATCGTAAAAAGAAATCAGGTTGGTCAAACAGGATCTACCCCTCCTAAACCCGTGTTGGTTGGGTCTGATCCCTTGTCCATCCTGTAGCTGCTGTGTGATTTCACACAGGATAATCTGCTCCATAACTCTGCCAGGCACCGAGGTCAGGCTGACAGGTCTATAGTTACCAGGGTCAGCCTTGCAGCCTTTTTTATGGATTGGGGTGATATTTGCCAACTTCCAGTCATATGGGACCTCCCCAGTGAGCCAGGATTGTTGGAAGATGATGGAGAGCGGCTTGGCAAGCTCTTCTGCCATCTCCCTCATTACCCTAGGATGGATCCCGTCTGGTCCCATAGACTTGTGAGGATCCAGATGACTCAGTAAGTCACTAACTATTTCCTCCTGGAATACAAGGGGACTATTTGGTTTCCTATCTCTGTAAGTTGGGTTTCTCTTTAAAATGCCAGTGTCTGAAAGAAAACTAATTAAAAGAAATGGTGTCCCTTCACAGCCAGACATACAATACCAGCAAGATAACTTGATGTAGGGGAAAAAACATCTGAAAATTCCAATATCTATGTAAAGAACCCTACTTTGCCTGAGCATTATTGCTGTATGCTTCTTTTCTTTACCTGTATGTTAGTAGCCAGAAGTGGAGGGCTGGCTTTAAAGTAGATCTTGTCATCTAATGGTCATTGCTTCTATATTTTTCCATCTGCATGTGGGTTTGGATATCTAAAATATTTGGTGGTATTCTCCTGTCATATGAATCTTTTTTCTATATTTTAACAGCCACTGAGTGTGCATGTCCTAGGATACTCCGTTGTTTCTTTTGCAGTTGCTATACTATCATTTGCTCAGGCAAGGCACATGGAAGATTGTGCTTGTATAAACAAAAACCAGAAAACTGTCAGACTCTATTTCACACAGGTTCATTGAAACATTGAGTTCAGCATGGTTTGTGTTTCAATAGCTTCCAAAAGATGGCCTACAGACAGCTGTTTGCTCCCAACCCATTTTTTTATTTTCTGGTACTACTTGGGCATCTAAAATTGCCTTGCTGTGACAAGTTTCTTTTCCAATGTGTCAGTAGTGTCTAGTTGAGTTATTTTTCTCTCTGCTCTCACCTTCTAATAGAAAAGTTTAATACAGTATTTAAAGCGTGAGTACTGAATACCTGTATTAAGGAATTTACTTTTTAAAAATGTTTTTTCCTTGTAAGGAAGGAAGTCTTGGCATGCAGTGCTCTGACCTGTTTATGCTTTTATGTGTAAATAAAAACATAAGAACAATTTACCTAAATAAGTTTAATTTGTTTTTGATAGGATGCTTGGCAGCCAGAACTTTGGGTTGTACCTGTTTATTCCTGTTCCTTATGTAGCAAGCACTCTAAAGAATGTTATGAGGCTTTTAAGCTGAGAGCTGTGTTTTACGAAGAGATAAACTGGAATAAACTGGAATAACTAACACTCTAAACATATAAATGTGGAATAGAGACATATGAATCAAACACCTTAGGTGTAAATGCTCATATAGAAGAATACCAGGATGATATTGAAGTGCAGTGGCAGAGTGTATCAGGCCTCTTGGGCTTGGCCAGAGGATCTTGTCCCACCCTAGCACTGAGGTGCACTGAAAGGAGGTGGTGAAGCTCTGGTACAGGCTACCCAAGTGTTGGTAGCATACAACCTCGTTTGCGTTTGCCACAGAATTTTTCTCTTTCATCTCATCAGAAGTTTGCAGTCTGGGCTCCGGTCCACACATGGTATCCTTTTTTTCAGTTGCCCTCATATGTGACTAGACAAGAGTGATGTAAAAGGGCTTCAAAAATAATGCAGATGCTGTGCTTGCCATTAGCTTTGAAGTGCATCCATCTTCCCATTGCTGCCACCATTTTCCAGCTCTAACGTGGCAATGAAGGTTATTTCTCGCTGGGACCTGCTGTCAGAAGAGGAAAACTGGAATCTTAGCAATTTGGTTTTATTTTCCATTTCCTTAGTTCTGTAATGTGTGTTTGAACTCAGCCTCTCAGTAATTGCTTGCAGACAACCATCCTTTTCATTCAAAGGAAAGTTCTAAAGACAGCTGAAGATACACACGGTGTTTTTTACCTTTTTTGCAGCACTTAGTGGTGGAAGGCTTTATAGATTTTACAATGTAGCAGACACAAGAAACATCTCAGAAGAGGGGTACCCCAATCTGTAGTGTCAGGGAGGCTGTGGTTGCAGGAATTGCTCTTTCAATTACGCTTTCCAGGACAGTAAAAGCAAATTGCTTTTAAGACAGCTTTTGGAAAACAAACACAAGTCAAAAAAAGTTAATGCATGGAAGGTCAAAATGTCAAATGCTTAGTGGAAAGACAACTTTTGGGGTTTTTTTTGTAATGTAAGATTGGTTTAAAAATTGCATGGTTTTGTCTCTTATTCATGCTTTCAAAGATACAATATTTGAACTCTCCTTTACTCTTTTCACCCACATATCTTTTTCTATACTGTCTTCTATGCCTGAAAATCCTTATGTGAACTCTATACCTTAGTGCTGTTTTTTGCTTCAAGCCCTACATCAGGTGTTGGAGCAGGAGATGATTTAACTTGATTTAAAATAAATGTTTAAAAATATTAACAAACCATCAGTCTTGAAATCTGTGTGATCATATTGTCCTCATACTCATTGTGTTCCATTTAGTGTTTCCTATATATGTGCTGGATCTTCATTGTACATGATCATAGAATCATAGAATCATAGAATCATAGAATCAGCTGGGTTGGAAGGGACCTCTGAGATCATCAAGTCCAACCCTTGATCCACTACCGCTGTGGTTACTAGACCGTGGCACTGAGTGCCACCTCCAGTCTCATCTGAAAAACCTCCAGGGACAGAGAATCCACTACTTCCCTGGACAGCCCATTCCAATGCCTGATTACCCTCTCTGTAAAGAATTTCTTCCTTTTATCTCTTATATCTAACCTAAACCTCCCCTGGCAGAGCTTAAGACCATGCCCTCTTGTCTTACTGAGAGCTGCCTGGGAGAAGAGACCAACCCCCACCTTGCTACAACCTCTTTTCAGGTAGTCGTAGAGAGTGATGAGGCCACCTCTTCTCCAGCCTCAACAACCCCAGCTCCCTCAGCCTCTCCTCTCAGGACTTGTGCTCAAGTCCCTTCATCAGCCTTGTTGCTCTTCTCTGGACATGATATGATGGATATGGGATTTTTGCTATTACTGGTAAGCACTGTACTGATCTGACAAATGTAGGTTTTCAGGATTTGCCTGGGCTGTTCTTGGCTGAGTGAGTGTCAAAACTTATCTTCAGCCTTTGATGTGGTCTCATACAGAAATTTGGTCCTGTTTTAATGAATACTTTGGATGCTAAATGTTTCAGAAAATTTACAGGATGTAAAGAAGGGAATAATCTTTTTCATGGACCATTTTCAAATCTATTCAGTAGGCAGAATAGAACAGAAAGGTAAATGTCTTAGCACAGTCAAGTTAGATGTTCTTCTATGATGAGTGCAGGAAGCAATGAACTCTTTTGTACAAGAAAATCTAGTTCTTAGGCAAAAAACCCAAAGCAACACTTCCATGTTCTCAATGGTACAGGATCAAAATCATCCAAAATGAATGGATGAGAGAAAACCTTTAGCTTCATAAGCCTGATTTCTTTTGGAAAGAATCAGCTGAGCCCATGGTACTCAGGCATTGCCCATCATATTCAATTTAAATAACCTTGCAGTCTTTTGGCTCTGTTAGTGAATTATACATTACATTTAAAAATACTCATAGCCAAATCATTTCAAGCAATAAACTTTTACATGCTCCTTCGCTACTTAGAAAACTACTTAATTAATTTGTTTATTTACTTATTTATTTGTTGCAGGGATGGGAATATTGGCCAATTAGACTAATATAAAATATGCTGAAAACAACATTACTTTTACCACAATGCACGAACTCCCTCTTTAGTTGAACATAATAGTATAAATTGGGTTAACCTACTAGAAAGAGTTGGAGTTATCATCATATATTTTATGGTAGCTATGAGAAACAGCTAAATGTATTTTCACCCAAAATAAAAGCAGCTAGTTAGACATCCAGATGTTCTATGTGAAGAAAGTTTGGCTGATTATTAATACACAAAGGGGTATGTTTGTGAGGCCAAACTATCTCACCCAGGAAGCAGGGAGAGAACTTGAAAATGGTGAAGGAATATTTTATGCAATCTGAGCAGATGCAATCAGCGTTCTTCCAAGGAAAGTCTTTGGAATGGGATGAATGAAGTTCTGATGTTGTGAGAGGTAATTGTTTTAGTTCACTTCCACTGTGTACATAGAAGTAGAATTTTATACCGTCTTGTAAACAAATATTTTGTACCAGAACTCTGATTCAAATATCAGTCTCTGCTTCTGACCAATACAAACACAAGATCCTAATTTTTGGATTTGAGTATATAGGAGTTATCCCTGTACAGAAGACGGACTTTCTAGAGGTTATTTTTTGTGGGTCTTTTTTTTTTTTTTCCCCAATGTTTTACTCTGTAATTACTATGAGATTTTATAAAGTCCCATCTTGTCATATTGGTACAACTCTACCTCCTCTTCAGTCTTCTGAAACTTCGTCAGTGTGACAGAACTCACTGGCAGCCTAGAAAAATGTTTACCTGGTTCTTTTAAAACCGTTCAGTTATTTGAATCTGATTTTTAAAATGCCAGACTTCAAAAGCTGCTGTCTAACATTTTCCTGAATTAATACAGGAAAGTGTTTCATCGATCCTGAGACATACACCTTTATCTCTGAAGTATACAGCAGAAATATTTACTGGACACTTCTGTCTTCTGAATTGCAATTAATCACAATATTGCTATCATCTTTTAAGAGGCCACTGTTGTCATTGGGGTTCTTTTTACACTGAACACTTATAAGTATTGAGTTTGGCTGAATTTTTGATTGAAAGTAGCCCATAAATACTTCTGAAACATGCCTTCCAAAGGCAGTGCTGTTCCTCCACCACAAAACACAACATAGAATGGAAGTGGACTTTTCAAAAGTTAGAGGTAGGATTTTGAAAGAGGAGAAGGTTTGGCACACAAAATTGAGACATCTGGAAGCATAAGAGGCAAAGGGTAAACATGTTGCTTGTTCATATTTGTTATGCATCAGGTTTCTTGGCATGGTTTGAAATGGAGTGCAAATCAAAGCTCTTTGTGATTTTGTAGAAAAAATAAGGAGCAAACACTTTCATTTCATGGTGAAATTTGTGGGAAATCATTTGATATTTTGATACTGAACTTATTCAGAACCCAATGTTTTTAACTCCTTTGGGCATAAAATTAGTGCTGGTCATACCAACTGGCTCCAACAAGACCAAAAATAAGCACATTATGCTGCCTGTCTTTTACATCTCTCCATCTCCAGTTCTGGGATGCAGTATTTTGCAGGATGATTCTACTTGCGTCAGTATTCTTCTTCAGTTCCACTGACAAGCATAGCGTTATTTCATTAAAAACATGTCATAAGGACTATCAGTTCTTCCAAGCACTCAGGCTGTAAGATACATGATTTCTGTGTTGGCAGATGGGTTACATATTACAGATTTGCGCTGGGTATACTGTGCAGCTGAGAGGGTGCTGTAATCAGTCTGTAACAGCTAATACTTACCTGTGCTAATGAACCCTTAATATAATGCAAATATCTTGACCTTGCAGACAAACAAAAAAAAGTTTGATTTACTCAATGACAACTTATAAACCAATCAATACCCTTTGATTTTCCTATTAAATTGTCTTGTCACACTCTGCAGCCTTCAAAGATATTTTGCTCTGGCCACTGGTGTTATAAGACATTAACGATGACAGTTACACTCTACATTCTCTTTTGTGCCTTCAGTTCACTTCCAAATGCATTTCAGACTGTAGTATGGACAAATCTGAAAGCCAAGTAACTTTTGTGTGTGTTTGAATTTCTTAAAAAATATAATTATTTGCCTCTCTTTTGGATTGTTTTTTCTAAGTATGCATACTCAAGTGCTAAAGGCACACAATTAAACTTTTGTTTATTTTTTAAAATTTTCATAATATTTTTTGAGAAATATTCTTTAAGGCTTAATTTTGTAATATTTTTTTTCAAATTTTTTATTTTAAGCATGGGCGATGATCTAGTGATTTCTTCAAAAGAAGGAAAACAAGCCCCCAGGGCTCTACCATTCCCAAGTACTCTCCAAACTTTTGCTGGTGGTGGCTTTGAAACTGAAGACTTTCAAAATAGTTTTTAATGAGTTATACTAAAAGACCAAACACTTAATTCAGAGGCTCTCCCAGGATGCTGTACTGAATGACATGATCTTCTGCACTGCAGAAGTGACACTTCTGACCCCATGGAATTTGCTGTTTTTTGAACTATACAGAAATTATTCTAAAATTAAACAGCTGGGAGATGTTCTTTCATATCAGTCACAGAAGTGGGTTTCATCATCTATTTCTTCCCTCATTTACATGATTTGCATGTAAATATATTTTTGTGTTTATCTGTGGCAAACAGAAACAGTGGAAAATCAAAAAATATCAAATATATCAGCTTGTAGTTCTTTCTACAGTGGATTTTTTCCTTCTTATTCCACCTTTTAGTTGCTGAAGTAGAATAAGGCAAACTCCTCCATCCCACTCCCCTCCTCAAAAAAATGATTTTTTGAGAGTATTATTTTTATAGATTCTCCAAAGCTACTGAGAGTCCTATAGGTATCTGGATTACATTGTTCTTTTCAATGTGAGTGATGCAGATCAAAGGCCAGATCTCAGCCCCACAGGCTGTGTGCAGCAGATGCTTTTACAATATTAAAGCAATAATTTATCACTGCTGTGTGTTTTCTGCATTACAAACAAAATAATTCCACTTCTGAATGGCATTAACTGATTGTTTGGATTTGTTGTACAGTGCTCAGCCATTTCAGCTCATCAGCCTCTCGATCAGAGAGAGAGCAAAGCCTGAGCATGATGAGTAGCAAAGTTTGAGTTGATTCTGCTGAGGGAATTCATACAAACACTACAATAAGTAGTGTTTGGCTAGGCACTTTCCACTACTTGAGCTGTTTTATTTCTGCAAGATCTTTATCAGTACACGGTTTAAAAACCAACTAAGCAACCAAACTAAACCCTATCAAACCCCCTTCAATACCAGTTGCAAAATCCATTTTTGAGTTCTTTAGGGGAAGAAGTATTATAATGTCCAATGTTTTTATAATTTATCTCTTTGTGCTTTTCAGTCACAATTGTAGTGAAATAAATTATTCTAGTTTTCCTGCTAGGATCATATGGTTGTCGCTCAAAAATACATTTGTATTTAAATTTGAAAGTTTTGTTTTGTTTTGTTTTGTTTTGTTTTGTTTTGTTTTGTTTTGTTGTTACCTCAGTAGTAAAACTGTTTATCCTTATTCTTTAAGAAGAAAAATCTAGAGGATGGTTACATCTAGGGAAAACTTGTGAAATTTGATGCTGACCTTGAGTTTTAGCGTAGCAGATATCTTATTCTGGAAACAAATGCCAGCTTTGATTTTTGTTTTGCTATTTGGGGAAATTATTTTGTTCCTTAAAGAATTGATATCCATTCAAGCTTCACTAAAGCTGTCTTTAAGTGATTGAAATGGAAAATTCTATAAATTTTGTCCAGTAAATTTCTATTCACTTGTGTAGGAGTTTGTTAGAAAAACTGCTACATTTACTAGGGGAGACAAGTGTGACTTTCGTAGTTTATTCTGTGCTCATTGAATTGCAAGAGCTTCATTTCAGGGTGATTTTAGGGTGATGTTGTTACCAGCAACCACTGGATGAGAAGACAAAATGGAAAGTTGCAGAATGCTAAATCTTGGTTTATTTATCTGTAAACAAAATGAATTTCAGCCAAACATGGTATTACCTTGCAGCAGCCTGTCTTGCTCTTCATGCTGCGTGCATACTAATCAGTCTGTCTTGACATTTAGTTATTTTAGTTATTACAGATATACCAGTGAGTGAGTGATAAAAAGATTTAAGTGATTATGTAACTCTGGAAAAGGAGACAAAATAAAATTCTTAGATGTGCTTAGAATTTATGCAATAGACACATACTAGTCCCATAAAAAGACATCCAGAAAGAATTCCAAGATACTGAGAGGTCTGATGATAGCTTACCTGTGGTGAAACAGAACATAAGCATACAACAGAGCTCCTGTTGGATCTGTCTGCAAATGCTCTTAGACTATTTAAATTTCAGAGGCTGAGCACACAAGAAGTTAATAGTCAGTAGCTGCATTTCTGTAAATTCTCATTTTAGCATATTGTATGCTTTTGTTTGCTATCAGTCTGCTTGTACTTTGAAAGTAACTTGGATATATGTGAGGTACTCCTCTTTTTCAGCCAATACTACTTCCAGCTGTCTTCAAAACATTGCTTTTGTTGCCACTCGAAGTCTGGAAACATGGGGGCCAAGCACTCCATGCTAAATTTCATTAGTTTGTGGTGCGCTGTTGGGAACTAGGCGAACTACCAGCAGACCTTCGTGATGCAGTCATTATCACCTTGTACAAGAAGAAAGGTATTAAATCAGACTGCTGGAATTACCGTGGTATTACTCTGCTCTCCATTGCTGGCAAAATCCTGGCAAGAATACTCTTGAACAGATTAATACCCGCTATAGCAGAAGGAATTCTACCTGAAAGCCAACGTGGTTTCAGAGCCAACAGGAGTACCACAGACATGGTATTTGTTCTCAGACAACTGCAAGAGAAGTGTAGGGAACAGAACAAAGGTCTCTATGTAACCTTTGTCGACCTCACCAAGGCTTTCGACACTGTGAACAGAAAAGGTCTGTGGCAGATTTTGGAATGTTTAGGTTGTCCCCCCAAGTTCCTTAAAATGATCATCTCACTCCATGAGGATCAACACAGCCAAGTCAGATAGGGTGATACACTTTCTGAGCCCTTTCTAATAACCAATGGTGTGAAACAAGACTGTGTGCTAACACCAACCCTATTCACGGTCTTTCAGCATGATGCTCCAAATCACCACGGCACACCTCGATGATCAGGATGGTATCTACATTCGATACCGTACTGATGGAAGCCTATTCAACCTAAGGTGACTGAAGGCCCACACTAAGACCTTAAACCATCTTGTCTGGGAACTGCTTTATGCTGATGACGCTGCCCTTGTTTCCCACACAGAAGCAACTGTGCAGTGTTTAACATCCCGCTTTGCAGACGCTGATGAGCTCTTTGGGCTGGAAGTCAGCTTGAAGAAGACAGAAGTTCTCTATGAACCTGTACCTCAGGAAGTCTTCTATCATCCCCATATCACCATTGGCAAATCAGAGCTCAGATCAGTTCAGCAATTTAATTACCTAGGCAGCATCATCTCCTCGGATGGTAAGATTGACGGAGAGATAGACAACAGGTTAGCAAAGGCATATAGTGCTTTTGGAAAGCTTCATAAAAGAGTTTGGCGTAATAAACACCTGAAGAAAAGTACAAAGATCAGTGTTTACAGAGCCATAGTGTTGTCTACTCTCTTATATGGATCTGAATCATGGGTCATCTACTGCCACCACCTGCAACTCCTAGAATGCTTCCATCAACGCTGCCTCCGTACAATCCTAAACATCTACTGGTCAGATTATGTGACCAATACATCTGTTCTAGAACAAGCAGCAATCACAAGTATTGAGGCCATGTTGTTGAGAACACAGCTGCATTGGGCAGGGCACATCTCAAGGATGAAGGACCACCGCCTCCCTAAGATCATGCTTTATGGTGAACTTTCCACCAGCTGCCGCAAGAGAGGAGCCCCAAAGAGAAGATACAAGGACTCCCTGAAACATCTCAGCCTTGGCCACATTGTTCACCATAACTGGTCTACTCTGGCCTCCAATCGGGAGGCCTGGAGACACACCATCTATAACGCTGCTGATGCTTTTGAGAAAGCATGCAGGATCACCCTTGAGGAGAAAAGACAATGCAGAAAGAATCATGCCTTGCAGAATATACCACTGATATGGTTTGAAGCTGGCTCCCTGCCAAGTCTCCAAACCTTACCACCAGAAGTTCCCCCCCCCCCAACCTCAGGGAGAAGAGGGAGAAAAAAAAACTAAGAAAACCCGAAATGAGAGAGAGACAACCAAAGTGAGATATATAAATATATTTACACTTACATACAATTAAAATATACAATTTCACAAGGGAAAGGGAAGGGGGAAGGGAAAGGGAACAAAACTAAACTAAAATATATATATATCCCAATTAGTGACCCAATATCTAACAACTAAAAAAGTTAGCAAAGAAAATAGCTCACTACTCTCCTGGGACAACCGAGAGTCGCTCCGGAACGATCGCCGGCAACCTCCGTCTCCCAAGGTCGGCAAGGCCTAACCAGGCCTCACTCCCCAACACGGCAGACTCAACAGCAGGGAACCTGCACCTCCAAGCCACCGGAAGGAAAGAGAGCGAAGGCCTCTCCTCCTTTCTTCTTATAATCTGGCTTACATAAAAATCGTAGGGAATACTGGGTAAATCTGGACCCTTCCTTGGTTACAAACTGGTCACCAAGGAAGGCCTAGCCCAAACCACCACAACCACCTAAGGAGTCTTTCTGCTGTGCCTTTTGAAACCGGACATGCCTGTCTCATATTGGCCTTTTTAGCCACCAGCGTGCTTGTAAAAATCGTGGGTAGAGCCCTCCCCAAATCTTTGTTCACAAAGCCTAGCCATGATGATGATGTTGACTGATTAGGTAACAGGGCAAGGACTGTGCATATGGAACCATGAGTGGCACTTGGGTTAACTTCCTGATCCTGAGCTACTTGGTAACATGGAGGTAGGTTTCTCTACTACCTTGATTTGGCCAAGGAGCAAGCCCTTAGAAGGCACTTGAAGATCACTGTTTAAGTTTCTTAACAGGGCATTACAATGCCCTGTGTTCCTTGGGGTGCCACCTTCTCTGTGTTCTTCTGCATACCAAGATGTTCAAATGAGTGTGAGAAATTACAGTAACTGAAGTCTTAAAGAAAATGTAGAGCTTTAGAAACTCTTTTATGAATGGCACAAATACCGTAGGTTATTCTAGACCTGATAGATTGCTGCGTTGTTGTTATTTTCTTCTTTCAAACTTGAATGTTACAATTAAGAGGCAAGAGTGAAGAAAAATCAGACCAAAGAGCATGCAGAAATACTTAGCAGGGAATAAATCACTGAGAAGCTAAGGATGGCCTTCAGTTTGTGCAGAGGATTAATATGCTGGTTGGGTTACAGTGAGGAAATCCCAGCTTGGTATATTTGCTTCCGTGAAAGAGCAATGCATCACTTCATTTACAAGTTATTTTTAGGATCCACTGACCCATGTTGCAATAAGGTAGAACTGATATGAAGCCTACATTTAGTTTTAAATTGCAATTATGTGTTACTGTTTTAATAACATTACAGGGCATTAAGGCTGAGGCCAAAATACATTTTAGTATAAAGATGAGATAAAAGATTTTTAATATGCAGGTGCACAAGTGACACTGCTGTTATAATCTATATGATGTGTCCTTAACATGAAATCCTACTTTTCACATAATACAATACTGTGGTTGCCAGTGATTGGTATTATAAAATGTGCAGTGAGATAAATGTTGTTATTATGGAAACCCTATTAGCAAGTTCCTATGTACTGTGCACATAGCCCAGAATTATTAACATACCTTTCTGCAGTTACTTTCTTGAAAACAGTTTTACCTCCTATGAAATACTGTGCAATAATGTCATTAATAAATGTATCTAATTGCAGTATATAACTGTGAAAACCTGAATGAATTGGGATGGATTCAAAGAGAAGCAGGATTATTGCAGTGGGATGTATTGAACAACCTACATTGTACATCCCTAATTTTTGTGCTACACTATGTCAAGAGAGAGAGTATTAAGTATATAGTCAGGCAGCTAATAAAAACCATAAACCTTTTATAAAGAGCTGTCAGTAGATGGCAATGTGACTATTTTATACAGACTTTGTATTCCATATGAGGCTTAAGGCTTGTAATCATCTACTGTTGCTGCTTAAATTGCTCTAATTATTTTTAAAAAGCTCTAAGAACCCTTTAAAACTATTCTTTGAATAATTGATAATTACAAATGGAAATCTTAGCCCAGGATCTCCAAAAGTGATCAAAGTTGTTTTAATTTCCCAATAGTTGGGGTTGAATAAAAATAATGTTGCATAACGTACTATCAGTAAACAGGAGATTACCCCACTTATGTCTCATGTTGCTGCAGATTTAGTAAACCCATGTTTTATTGACTAGACACTTTAGCCATAACTCATCCAAAAGTGTGGTGCTTATAATGAGCACCAGAAGGAATAACAAAAATAAACATGTTCTTGTGCAATCAACAATAAATCCAGTGTAAAGCTTACCAGTGTCTCTTCTTTACTCTCCCTCTTTGTAGTGAATTTAGCCAGGGAGAAATCAAGCTTTGGAACATTAAGATCATCATCTGGCGTTAGATTAGATATTATGGTCATGTCAAGTATGAACAAGTACAGCACAAATGTGTATATTTAGAGTTTAACTGGCAGTTGCTGTTGTTAATATTTCTTGTGACAGCAGTACAGTGAAACTTAATGTTGTTAGATGCATGGTAAACAACTTTGAAAAATTGTAGTAATGTATTCTTATTTAGGCCCCATTGTTTTTCAATGGCAGCATGGATTTGAAGGTATTGATTTGCTGCAACTTATTTATGTTCTGAAGTATTCAGCCCATGTTTGCATTAATAAAGGTTCCTCCGAAGTTTGATGTCCACTTTCTTTTGGAATTTTTCTTTCTATAAATCTGTCTGCAAATACCTAAATCATAAGCAGCAAATTTTACCCTTGGTCACTGCCCTCAGTAGGACTTGATTTAGGAAGAATCCATCTTCATTACAATGGTCTCATTTATAAATCGTGTTGTGATGTGATGTGAGGCAACATCCTGTCTGTGCATCCCCATACATGAGTCAAGAGGCTGTTTGTTGAGTTAATCACTCTGTTGTGTGTCTGCATTCTCAAGCACTTCCGTTGCACAGGGAAGTTGTGTATGTCACATCCCTGGAAGTGTACAAGGTCAGGTTGGATGGGAGTCTAAAAAACCTGGTCTAATGGATGGTGTTCCTGCTTATGGCAGGGAACAATATGATCTTTAAGGCCTCTTCCAACCCAAGCCATTCTATGATTTTGTGTTTTAGAGGCTTGGAAAGATGAAGAGCTAGCTGTATCTACTATACATTTCACCTTCAAGTAGATTGCCATCACAGTGATTCTGGTGAATGTTCCTCCCAGTTCCTGATATCAGCGTTGTTACTCATGGTGAACTGGGTGCAGCCACCCATCCTGAAGTGCCTCTGTGGCATAGACACTTGCCAAGTGAAGAGGGCTGATGTCCCATGGGTGCATAGGAAGCTCTTGGGCCTCATTGTGGCTCTTGTAGCTGTGAAAACAGACAGGCTACTCCAAGCAGAAGCAACTGTAGAGAAGGAAGTGGTTTTGGCTTTTGAAGCAAGAGATTGTGGCTGATGCTCTCAATGGGAAATTGAACCATCCTTAGAACTTTTCAAGAAATTAATCCTTTCATTATGGGTTGAACACTGTGTTTTCAGCTCCTTGCAACTATTAACTGGGCTTTAGTGTTTATTTTCTGGATGAGAAGAAGGTTGTCATGGTTTGAGATAGCCCCAAAATTCAATTCCCTAGCTCCATTCCCCCCTCCCACATCTCAACCTAATGTGAGATGGGTTTTTCCAGACAAAACACACCAGACTCAAAGTGGGGGAAAAGGGAATATATTACAATGACTGTACAAATAAATACCATATCACATTATACACATGATCACAAACTATCTCTACCATGACATATAGTATTTACAATGGATCAGATCTCTTCTCTCCTCCAAATAAAAGTCCAGGAGGGAAAGAAGGGCAGATCCCTTTCAGTCTTTGAACAGCAGTATCTTCTGAGGCAGCAGTCTGTCTGTCTTCTCCACATGCAGCAGCTGATAGCTGGATCTCTGCCAGCATCCACGAGGGAGGTATTCAAGCCTCTCTCAGCCCCATCGCCTCCAACCGAGGGGTCTTCCGTGGGCTTCGTAACCCCAGACAAGGTCGTATCACCACATCATATCACGAAGACACAGAGGGGTCTTCGTGACGGTCTAGTATCTCCAGGAGACTCAGCTCCTTGCAGGGCCTCTGTGCCCTGCCTTCAGGCTGCCACCATGGCAGCAGTGCAAGGGGGGGGGAGCCAAGGTCAACTCCCCCCGCATTCCTCTGGCCATCCCAGTCCAACTCCAGGACGCTCTGAGCTTCTCAGCTCCTCTCTCTCTCTGGTGCTGCATGTCTAAAACTCTTCTCCTAAATAGGAGTCCATGTCCCTCTTCTCCAAGAGGGGTCTCAAGGGAGTTTTAGGGGATCTGGTACAGTCTTACCCCCAGAACTCTGTCTCTCAGGCTGCTGGCTCTCTTTCTCCTCGGCTCTCTTTCCAGGAGTCTTCCCTCTGCGGTGCTGCATGTTGTTTCTGCTGCTCCTTCAGTTCAGGTGTTATCTGCTCTGGCTCTCTGCCACCGTTTCTCTGGTCAGAGCCGGCTGCTGCTCTGCGCCCATGGAGAAAACATCTCCCGGCATAACCACAGGCACCTAGCCCAGCTTTATGCTGTTCCAGGTCCCCGCAGCCCCCAGCCAGGGGCTGGGAGGCCCCAGAGGGCCCAAGGGGCTCAGAGCCCCTTCCTCGTGGCTCTACAACATGGCCACCTCTCCAACAACCAAAACTACAACTCTTCTTTTCCGGTGAGCTTGTGGGATGTTGGCATTTTTGCAGGAGCGCCCATTGGACAGAACTCCAAAACTTCCAGGGGTTTCCACCCCTTGGGGTCTACCACTTTTCTAACCTCTGGGGGAAAACAAGATTCAAACCATGACAAAGGTGCTCATATTTGTCAGGCATTTCTTTGGAGCATTACTAGTAATTTGAAGTGAATGTATCCTGTTTTCCTAAACACAGCAGAAAAGGATAATAATGAACAGTTTTATTAATTCTAACTTTTAAAGCTATCTTTTCCTTTCAGGCCTTCACCCATGAAGGTCTATTTTTTTTTCTCAAAGCCAAGCCTACAATAGTTTTTTGGCTTCCTGGTGGTTTTCTGCCTACATGTACCAACAGATCTACCTCCTGTCAATACAATCAATCCCCTGGGCCTTCCCACATGGCTTTCTGTTGTTTCAGCTGTTTTACTCTAGTAAAGATCCTAATTCCTCTGAACAAAGGGCTGTTATCATACACATTTGCTTGCAAAAGCTATGATTTCCCACGGATCAGAGCATACTTGCTGGCAACCATTAGCACCTGACAGCATAACAATGCTTTGAAGTACCGTGGGACAAGGAAACCCACTATTCTGATGTAAGAGCTCTTCTGTAGTGAAAGCCTCTGACAGGATGTCTGCCCAGCCTCCCTATTCTGGATGACCAAATTGCTATAATGTAGATGGAAGATTTTTTCTTCCTATGGCTTTCTGCAAATAGGTTTGAACATGTAAAATCTTCTTGCTTATATTTATATATAACTTGCTTATATTTATATGTATGGCTGTTTCCCTTAAATCTGTGTTCTATCCAGAATAGTTGTCTGACAAAGTCATTTAAAATGAGAAATGATATCCTTAAATGTGGAGTTTGGAAAGAGTTACAGGTTATCAGCCTTTACAAGATAAATATCACTTACTGACTAAATCACAGAAAAAATTCTAATGCCGTAAATGTATGGACCTTTATATAAAGTCCTTTCTTTTAGTGCGCATAACAAATTTGGAACAAGGATATTTAAGTGTGGTACTTCATTAGTTCCCATTATGTTTCTTCACATTCAGTCATGCCAGCTATTTTATTTTGCTATGGATGTCCCTACCGTAACATTAGAAAAGGAACAGAAAAGGAACTGAATGACCCTGCTTCCTTATCAGTCTCCTGAGAGCAATCCCTGAGAGATTCATGAGAAGGATGAAGTTTAGCAGAATTATATATAATTTGGACTTTCTGAATGGTTGAGCAAGAACTCCTCCCAGATTGTTAAAAGCTGAAGGCTGTGTCTTATGTGATTCCACAGTTAATTTTTCCTAAGTATATAATAGGATTTTTGATTTAACCTGCATGCTTAATGTCATACAGCATTAATTATTATCCATACTTTTGGAAAGGCAGAGAGATAAAAAAAATTACATTTTTTTAAAGAAAAACTTTTGCTTGAACTTTCCCTGATCTGCCATTGAAGATAGGTAAATATAGTGTATTTTTGTTCTTATTTCCATAGAAATTCCATTGATAAATTTAGCCTGAAAATTTTTAATTCTGTTATTGCTCAATGTAGCTCAATGCCTTGCATTCAGTGATGGCTGTGGTATGCTCAACAAAATTCAACAGGTAAGAAATTTCTTAATTTCCTTTTTGGTCTTGAACTGACTAGTATTGATCCTTAACCTGCTCAGAAGACAGCTGCTAATTATTAACTCCTTACATTAAGTGTATTCTTTTCTCAGTAAGAAAGATGCGCAATATTACAATTGAAAAAAGGAAAGACGTGGCTGGATTTTCTGTCATGAGAATTTTACCTTATGTTTGAGCTGGTCTACTTTTCAAAAGTAGAAAGTAAGAAATATAATATCGTGCATGGTCTTGCTGAGGGTTTTCAGTAAGGAGAAACAGGCATTACTTTCAGTAGTATGAATTATCACTCTGACAGGCAGAAAGTAGCTGAGGAAGTAAAAAGCTTGACTGTTCTCAGAGAGATTTAAATTATAAAATTTTATTTTAATCCTGTAGCCCACTTTTTGCAAGATTTTCAAACTTAAACTCAGAAATTAAAAACCTGTACGGACCAAACCAAAATATTTTTTGAGTACTGCTTCCTTTGAGCAATCATGGTAATGTTCCAGGGTGCGACTCTCTGCGTTATGTTTTCAGTACTTCTATATGACTTGAGATGTTGGTTTGTTAGACAGACAAAACCTTGCTGAATAGGGCTGTGAGGGGTTTTTTCTTCTGCATAAGAAACAGGCTGGGCAGAGAAGTGAGGTTGTTATCATGTGCTAGTGCAGCCTCACTAAGGGCTTGAACTGAGCTGGGTTACTGTGTACTTAGACTGGGGCAGACGTCTTTGTTCTGTAATGCAGAGGTAGACAGCTGAAGTCATACACAAAGGCACTTGCATTCCTAAATGGTTGCAAGACACATCCTAGCTTTGTTTCACTCTGAACCAATAGAAAATCATAAACATCATCTCAGTAAAATGTGTGGCTTCCTTATGGTTGCGAGATAAAGAGTAGCCCCATCTCAGATATTAAAAAGCGCCATATAATGAAACAGCTTTAAGTTTTGAACATCATTTATGCAAACAAAATAACTTCTGTGTTTTGTGTTTGTTATGTTGAGGTTTTAAAAATCGGATGCATTTGACACATTTAATTCAATACCCTCATTAATTCCTTGCACTGATTGCTCTAATGCCAATCATGCAGAAAATGTTTAAATATGACAAGTTCTTTTTAAGTATCGCAAAATTGTATTACAGTAAAAGAAAAATACTTGGTGAAGAAATTCAAATAACACAAGCCAAACAAACACTGCAAAAATTGTGGGCAGAAAAATGTGGGAATAACAAAAAGGCTATCATTAGGAAATCACACTTCTGTACTCTCATGTTTCACCTGGCAGATTAAAGATGCTTCTTCTTCAGAAGATGTCTGATTTTTATTTTGTCACAGGAAGGAATCAAATGATTCCCATTTATTTCAATATGCATTTTAGTTATCTGAAGTGGAAGTTTTTTTGTTTCCTTTACACTAAAGATTTCAGTATTATACAGCGTTTGAAGTTAGGGAGTGAGAGAGATGCTAATAGAAGGGAGAAAATATATAGCAAACCATATGCAAATATTAATGCATTTTCTTTGATCTTATATGAAAAATATTGTAGACTTCTGAGGGCTAGAAATGTCACAGATAAAATCAGCATCCTTTCTAGTGGTGATTACTGCTTTCATCACTTTCTTGATTTACCAGTAGTCTGACTTAAGGTCTCCCAGTTCTGAGACTTGATTTTATATTTTACGTATTTAGTCCAACAGGCGTTGGATCTTGCCACTTCTTTGGTTCCTTTTTAGTCTTTAGATCTATCACTTAATGGGGGGAGAAGAGAGAAACAACATCTAAAGATGTGTTTGAAAGAAGACGGGGAAAGCTTTCCTTTTTATTATGAACTTGCCTCCTGTCAAGAGCCACTTCTGTAAAACAGACCAAAGAGTAAATAGATCATAAAGACCTCTTGTTACTTTTGTAGTCTTGGAGGAGCCTGCAGTATTTTCCATAGTGTTATGATTTGAAAGGATGCAGCTTGTATATTCTCTTAAATGGCAATTCTCAAACTGCAGTTTGGGGATCACTGTCTCATTCCACCTGAATCCACTTGTTGGATGGTTTCTGTCTGTCCACTGTCCTGGTTTCTTCTTTCATCCATTTTATAGCATTGCTTATAGCTGAAAGATTGTTCCCATAGTACTCTCCCTAGAAGCAACCTTTGCAGATGCATACAGATATTTTATGGCAAGAAGTAGGAATCAAAGGTCAGTCAGTTAATAAAAAGGTTAGTTCTCTTAAAGTGTTCCTATTTCTCAAAGGACCTTGTTCACTTCATTTAATGAATAATATCTGGACTGAAATTTGCCAAATTGTCCAAATTGTAACATATTAAGGAAAAAGACTGAATTTCATATTGTTTAAAAGTTGTCTTGGATGGCTTGACTTGAATTTATTTTTTGTTTAAATATGACTAATGTCCTGTTGAGTTTTTGTTTGGAATACTCATTAGTCCACTAAATAGGCAGAAACTGCTAAATTGGAGAAGAAGTGTGGTGTGTGAGAGGATAGGGATGCATGTACAGATAAAGCATCAGTGATTTGGGCCTCTTGTCAGAGATACAGAAACCTTAGGTTCAAATTCTGCTCATGTTTAATCTAAGATTACAATAGTGTAACAGCTGCTTTTGAAATTTTGACCAGAAATTTCCCCTCAGATCTTTTATCAGTGCTGCCTTTGTAGAAAAAGCAATACATTTCAGTAAGTAGTGGCATGTTTGCTCTTTGCCAGTGTTTCAGTCTGATGAGACTGGAATGTTTGCTAAAGAGAATGAGTTATGAGATAGACCAAACTCCTCTCTCTCAACAATTGTAAATTCAAAATTAAGGGGCTTTAATCAAGGAAGTGTGGAAAAAAACAGAAGAAAAAACAATCTTTTATTAAAAGATGTATGTATGTTGGCAAAAACAGTAACAGAACACAAAAAAACTAGACAGTAGTCCTAGGAAAAACAAACAAACAAACAAACAAGTCTAAAGGAATACGTCTAAAGGAATACTTCTTTGTCTCTTAGCACAGTCCTAATCGTTGCCTTGGGGGGCGCTGTGGGATCGCTGAAAGGTGTAGGACCGGCAGTACTCTGTCGTGGTCAGCAGGGGGTGCTGTTGGGCTCCGGCAGTCACCACGTGGGAAGAGGGGTCTGGAGGGAGCGGTTCCGGACGGCGGGAGGAAGCCGAGAAGGAAATGGGGGATCCTTCCCTCAGCGGGGGAGAAAGGGAAGGCAGGCAGTACGCTCCCACGGGACTCACCGCTGTCCCAGGTGACGGCGTCTCAGAAACTCCCCCTCCTCTCCCGCGGGCATGCGAACTCTTCGATGAGACACAGCAGATCCGGGGAGCGGGACAGTCAGGCAAGTCGAAGCCAGCAGGATGAGAAATCGAGCTGACCAAGATGAGCAGCCAAAAGAAAACTAGACCTCCAGTCCCCCTCCCCAAATGCCTGCCTGCACGCAGACCCCCGTCTCACCCACAACGCAGTCTGCCCCCCTCCCCTCAGAACAGAGCCAGCCACTCCTCTCTCTCCAGCTTCTCTAAACGACCCATCAGCAGAGCCAGGGTACATCTTCTGTAAAGCTAATGACCTCCCTTCCCCCCTGCTTACAGGAAGAGTCTCTTAAAAATATTCTCAGTATTCTCAAATGTTACACACATCAGTGCTGCCTCTGAAGGAAGACAAGACAGTCTGGGGGTGACCCCAGCGTAAGCAGAACAGAGGCCATAAGTCCTTTGGTGCCCCAGCTGGGCTGGTGACAGACCACAGACCAGGGACCTACATGTCCTGTATGTCCTATAAAGCAAAAGTTGATGGATCAGGTCCCTCATTGGTGTAGGAACTCCAGCCAGGATCTGGAGGAGCTGGGGCTAGGCACAAGCACTGAACTAGGAAATGGGACTTCTGGGAGATGGGCAGGACTGTTAGAACCTATTAGTGCCCTGAGGACCTGAAAAACTGACTGCAGTTTTAAAATACATTTCTCACCCCCCCTCCTCTTTTGCCTGGTCAGTCAGGAAGCTCTGCACTGATTTACTTACAGTTTTAAAGAACAAAGAGGTACTTTGAAAAATGTGCTATGTAAACCAGACATCTTTGAAGATGTCTCTCTTAAATAAGGCTGACAGGGGCTGTGGGAAGTAGTGAGCAGAGCATGGTAGATGCGTGATTTCCTGCACAAGCCTATGCATGATATTCATCGCAAATTTATTCAATGTGTGAACTGGTCTTCTGCTGTGCTACTGATGCATACTTTACAGGCTTTTTCTACCCAAAGACATGCCATTACTATGGAAAAAGACTGTGATTGTCATAGCAGCCTACTTCCAGCTCAGATGAGTTGTAACCTAATGCAGGAAAGGACATGAATTTTAATAGCAAATATTTTAGATGACCAGGAGAATAACAGAACCAGTAAAATGCAAAAGTGTTAGAAAGTGAGCAATAAGGTATATCTGTTACAAGATTTGCTATGTTTGTTGTAAATAACGGGTGTAAAATCAGAAATCTCGGGTTTTAAAGAAGTCCATCTTTTGCTGTGTTTGGTTCTCAACTAATATAACAGAGGTAGCAGGGAAATATCTAACTCTGCAATAGACAAAAGTTATAGAGAGCAAGCTTGCTCTAAAGTTGACAGATTATATCAGTTGGTCAGAGCTGAGAAAACAAAACCACTGTGTTTTCATAAAATATATCTATGGAGCTTTCTGCTATGCATGTTATTACACAGATTATTGCCCAATGATTTTTCTAGTGCATTGTAAAGGAATATATATGTTTACTCCTTGGAGGATTTGTGTTGTAGCATCCCTGTAAGAGGGTATTTCATACTCTATGCAGTTGTAAAGAAACCTTGATGGCTAAACTCAATGGGTTTAATCTGTGAGTAACATTGATTTAAAGTTGTAATATAAATGTTTAGTGGCCACAGGCTTGCAGGGATTTTGCTTTGCATGAAGGCAGTTTATCTTCAAAATTACAAGGAAATAGATCTCTTTTCTGATCCTACATTACTTCATTGAAGATCACAGGAGACCTTTTTGTGAAGACAGTGTAGGACTCCTGTATATGTGGTATTTTTCAACATAAAAGTGTGCTTTTGAAATAAAAAGTTTAAGTAGTGTTTGAAAAAAATACAATGGAGCTGGTATGAACTGCATAGATAAAATACAATATGAAATCTTTGTACCATCCAATTTCACAATGGAAAAAGTAGATGCAATGGTGATTAGCAAAATATAAAAATTCTTTTGCCCTTTGTTTAGACCCCTGCAGTCAAATGGCATTATATATTATGATATTCTTCTAAAGGAAATTACCTCTGTTTCTAAATATAAAGTTTAATGCTCAGAAAATTTAAAAAAAATCATCAATAGAGATGTTCCTTGAAGGCTTTCTGTTTTTAAAACATTGTGTTAGATAACTTGAATAAGTTTTATACTTGGACTTTTAAGTTTTTCATTTTCATTGGGCTTTTCTTTTAATACTGATTGTGTTGTGGTGGTCCAGCTGGATCATATATCATTGCAACGACTCCCTAATACAAAAGCTGGGACCATTTTTTTCCTTAAATTAGAAAATAATCAACAACAAGTAACGGATACTCAGTTTTGGATTATGAAAATGACTGCATTAAAAACTGCAGCATTTGTGAAATATTCTTTAAAAATTGTGAACATTTTCATAACTAATAGATGTTCTCCTGTCTTGTAAGTACTAATTCAACCAAACCTAACAATTTAGTTGTTGGCTCACCAAAAATTTCTCAGGCTGGTTGCAGTTATGCTGTATGCAAATTTTAGCCTGTTGGAAGTATAATCTGTCTAGTTTTCTTAGACAGAAGAGTAGTGGGTCATAGCTGAAAAGCATTTTTTCAAGTAGAAAAAAAGCCTCAAAAATGTTATGTTAGGCTTTTACTGTTTTTTTTTTGTGCTAAGAGCTGCTCATCTTGGTCACACAGATGCATAAAAATGAAAAATACTGTGAGCCATATCCTGTGACTGCACTCATCCTCTGAATTCTTCCACTAAAAGTATTGAGTGCAGTTAGCAGAATTTGGCCCATTTCTCTTCACTGATATTTGGGAGACCCTTGAATTTCTGCCAAACAAAAGCAAACCCTCTTATATTGTTTCTGTAACATCACAGGACAGTGATCTGTCTATGACAGATTTGTTTGAGAAAGCTCCAAAGATGTTAATGGCACTAAAAAAACTACCTCCCCCGACCCCCAACATTTCCAGTTTAAATACATTGGAAAATATTAATTAGAAATATGATTTTTTTTCTTTAATTGGAGGCTGTGTTAAATATTAGTCATCAATGTCAGGTGTAGAACCCACAGAGAAAAAGACGTTATTCTGCTCAGTTATTTCAGCTGTGAATTGCCTTGTGCTAAGAGCTTAAATCATACAATTTTGTCACTTTAATGCAAAGTGGATTTTTTTGTATTAAGAAATGTAGACAAAGATGTGATTTAGGATGAATCTTGTCAAGGTGTAACTATGTTAAATTCTTGGAGAACTCAGCTGAAGACCAATATTAATGTGAAAAATATTTATAGTAGGAAGCTGTATGTCAGTAACACAGACTTTGTGGGTTCTTCCAGCCTCCAGAAGTACACTTTTTTTGTCAGTTCTCCCACAGCTAAGGCATTTGTCAGGTTGTAACTGCTTAAGAAACACCTCTTTGCTTAATATTGTGGTATACGGAATTTCTAATTTTCTCAGGGAAGTCATGAAAATAGAGATTTTTAGCCTGAAGGGATAAGATAGAAGTAGTCTGACTATCAAAGGAATCCTCTTCTAAGGGGAGAAACCATCAGAAAGTCTAGCAGTTTGAATATAAAACTGTACAAACCTTCAAACTCTTAAGTATAAAGGAGTGTCAAATTGCTGGTGGAATTTCTTTTTTTTTTTCTTCAGTTTCAATAGAAGGATCCTTCTGCTGATCAAATGTAAAGAGATGACAAGAAGTAATTTATATGGGATCATATTCTCTATGTAAATGATTGCAAGGAGAAAAAGAAAGCTTGTTTCTGCTGTGTGCTTGCATATACAGTAGTTACTCATCACATAATACCTATGGATGGATTCTGTGATTCTGACAGCACATTAGGTACCGAGGTAAAAGCACGAGGGAAATGAATGAAAGAAATAGCATGTGCCTGAGATGTTGGTGCAGCCAAGGTATAACAGATTTGTCACTGGAGATAAAACAGTGTAATTCAAATGCATCCAAATGTAAGAAGGCTCCACCAAGAGGAAAAAAGCTGAGGATTTTCTTTGTTTTTTGACTTTTGATTTAAATGAGTAATGTGAGGTTGGCTATTGTGGCTGTGTTGGCCGCAGTCTGTGGTTAAAAATCAGTGGGGCTGAGGCTGCTCTGCAGGATTAGGGTTTGAACCTTGAGATTTCATGCCGTTGCTTTGTCAAAGGCAAACCAGCATAAATTCATTGTAGAAATGGCCCAAAGAATTTTGTTGAAAATATTTTCTTTAATAAAATTATTTTCTGTGTGAGAAATGTGGGCTTTTTACATACAGTTTTGACTTTTTTTTCTGAGTTAAAAAATTAAACACCTGAAAACAGAAACTCAGCTTTTGCAGAAAGCTGGAAACCTTTGATTTGAAAATGCTGCTGTGCTGGTTCACAAATGTTGTATTGTACTAAAGAAAATGATTCTCAGAAGCAAATGTAATTGAATTCCAGCTCTCATGAGGCTAAATTTATAACCTCTCTTGGGGATTTTTGTCTTCTACTTTGATATGTGGTAACAGTGAAATTTTTGTGGGATGGGATGAGTAAGGCTCATTCATGGTCAACTTTTAATTTTGGTAGACCAGTTTATGGAGACATATGCATTAATTTTATAATCAACCCTTTTTTTGGAAAGTACAGAGATCTAATTCTTTTCACTTAAATCACACTTAACTGTCTTCCTTCTCTTACACTGCTAGAGAAACACTGTATAAGGGACATGTTTTCAGCAGATTAACTCCTTTTCATCATCACAAATAACTGTAGACATGAAATATTACTCAATTTCCTTGAGCC
This sequence comes from Manacus candei, assembly GCF_025592945.1. Classification (NCBI taxonomy): domain Eukaryota; kingdom Metazoa; phylum Chordata; class Aves; order Passeriformes; family Pipridae; genus Manacus; species Manacus candei. Next base: position 2,717,149 of record NW_026138156.1, on the reverse strand, counting down.
AGGAAAGGAGCTTTATTATAAGGGAAGGCTTAAAAAAATTGTTTCAACATTTCAGTCTTCTGTCAGAATATACTGTACTGTTACAGATCTTAACTCCAGTGTTTTGAATAACCTCCTGCTATGCTGAAGTTTAGCATGCTCCCTCCTTGCAATAATTTATTGTAGGTGAAACACATTTGGTACCTTATCATGAGATACTGAGGCATTTATGAGACTTCAAGATTATGTCTAAGCTGCAAGCTAGGAACACTTGGGACTGTTGAGGGCTGCAGGGGTCAGAGCCCCTAATCCAGAATGGCCACATACATGCTACACATGTGGGGAGGCTTCAGAGTGCTCTTACTCTGCAGCTGTGCCCAGAAATTGCTTGGGAGATGTGGGGATAAACTGTCCTGGGATTCTGCTACAGCTTAACCTTATAGGTAACAATGTCATGGTATCCAGAATCACTACTGCTGATTCTTAAATTTCATGAAATCATACAATGGGTTGGGTTGGAAGGGGCCTTGAAGATCATCTAGTTCCAAACCCCTTGCCATGGGCAGGGACACCTTCTGCTAGACTATGTTGTGCAGAGTTCCATCCTACCTGGCCTTGAACACTTTCAGGGGTGGGGCATACACAGCTTCTCCGGGCAATCTATGCTAGTGCCTCACCACTCTCACAGCAAAGAATTTTTTCCTAATATCTAACCTAACCCTACTCTCTTTCAATTTGAACCTATTCCCCCTTGTCCTGTCACTGCACACTCTTGTAAATAGACTTGCCCCATCTTTCCTCAGGTACTGGAAGGCTGCAATTAGGTCACCCCAGAGTCTTCTCTTCTCCAGGCTGAACAAATGCAATTCTCTCAGCCTTTCCTCACAGGAAATGTGCTCCATCCCTCTGAGCATCTTGGTGGTCCTCCCTTGGACTTGCTCCAACAGGTCAATGTCCTCTCTGTGCTGCGGACCCCAGGGCTGGATGCAGCACTGCAGGTGGGGTCTCACTAGAGCAGAGTAGAGGGGCAGAATCACCTCCCTTGACCTGCTGCCCACACTGCTTTTGATACAGCCCAGGATACATTTGGGCTGTGAGCACACATTGTTGGTTCATGTCCAGCACCTCCAAGTCCTTCTTGGCAGAGCTGCTCTTGACCTGTTCACCCCCCCCTCTGGATTGACACCGGGTATTGCCCCAACCCAGGTGCAGCACCTTGCACTTGATTTTTTTACTAGGATAGACATGGACGTCATTCCTGGCAATGGCATAATGTAAGTAAAAGGAAATAATTTTAATCCTAGTGTCCTGATCAAGTGTCAACTTAGGTAATTGAACTATATCCTGCAGTCCCATCTGGATAGGCAATTTGGTTGTCAATCTCAGCTGAGCTAGTGTAAATCTAGCCCAACTGTACTGAAATAAACAGTTACAGCTGTGTAAAATTGGTATAAGTGAAGGCCAAAAGAAGTCTGTACCTTTTTTTTGTTGTTCTTATTGGTACAAAGTGATGTTCTTCAAAACTTAGCAAAAAGTTCTCTAAGGTTGGGTCTAAATATAAGAACAAACCATGGTCCCCAAATCTAAGGTTAAAAAGAGCGAGCAGAAAATATTTACCAAGTGTCATGCATTTCAAAAAAGGCTTTGCTAAAGTGAGAAACAGAACTGTTCTTTTAGTACTTTTGTAACCTTGCCACATCAAGATTGTCAAAGGTGCTGTGAGGCTGGGGCAGATATTGAACAATGAATGGGGAGTCTAAGATTAATCCTGGAGAATGTGGGTATATTCTTGAGATTTATATCTTTGTGTGAATGCAGATTTTTTTTTAATAGAGCTACACTAAATGTTTAGATTTTTGTGAAAATTTTTTACACTATTATACTTCATGCACTGTGAACAGTGGCTTTGTTTCTTAGGCAACAAGGGAAGAATAAAAGTGAGATATCATAGCAGCAGTCCAGTATGTGAAGGGGACCTAAAAAAAGCTGGAGAGGGACTTTTTACAAGGGTGTATTACAAGAGCGTTAGGACAAGGGATAATGACTTTAGGCTGAAGGAGGAAAGATTTACATTAAGTATTAGGAAGAAAAAAATGCTGTGAGGGTGGTGAGGCCCTGGCACAGGTTGCCCAGAGAAGCTGTGCATACCCTATCCCTGGAAGTGTCCAAGGCCAGGTTGGATGGGGCACTGCGCAACCTGGTCTAGTGGAAGGTGTCCCTATTCATGGCAGGGGGGTTGGAACTAGATGATCTTCAAGCTGCCCTTCCAATGCAAATGATTCTGTGATTCTATGATTTATACTCAGGCAATTACATCAGTGCTTCTTTTATTCTCCACTGCTTAAATTATTTGTTTTGCATTCCAATGTTCCTGAAATTTAGACACAGAAAAATCAGACAATTGTACAAATGCAGTTCTTGACTTATTAATGTCTACTATAACTCCTGTGACATAAACTAGCAGAACAAAGGTTTGCTTTCAACGTGAGTTAGTCGCCCACTTGAACCATCCAAAAGTGTCACTTTACTTCTCTGAAATAAGAGAGGTGTAATAACTCTTTAACATGCTCAGCTGCTTCATACCTTATATTTGCTTGTTGCAATAATATTTCGTCCAGATTTTTAAATAAGTTATGAATATGCAAGTCACACACAGTGTTCATGCTGAAGGCTTGTTTCTTGTACTTAACTTAGAATAAGGCTGGTAGGTCACTGTGGTATTAATCTATAACAAAGGAAAGGAAATTTAAAGCAACGATTAATAGTAGGGTTTTTAGGTGACTCCTTTTAATTTGCAAGTTACTGGATATGATATCAGAAGAGGTAATCATCTCTATACCAGAGCAGCAGGAACAGCTCTGCTAGGATGATTGACCACAGCTTCACTCTGAGTGACTCATGGCAGAAAACAACATTGGAGAGAGCTGTCTGAGCAGTTTTGAAGAATGATTAATTTGGCTAAGGATTCTTTCCTATTTGTGAATAATCCATGTGTGAATCTTATGTGTGGTTTTTACTGTTATTTTAAATTGTCCCTTAAATTTTAATGGTGGAATTTCAGCTGTTGAAGTGATTGTAAAATGCTTGTTATTAGTATTTCTTGGAAATATCCAGTGTTACTGGGTGTCCCTATATATAGTTCAGTTGCAGGATTTTGTCCTATGCTTTTCCAAGGAACCTAGAATGGGAATTCCCAATTTTGAGGCAATGGATCTAATTTATGGCAGTGATTTTAATTAGACTTAGTTCTGGAAGTGAAACTTAAGAGTGCCTCAGTTGAGAATAATGAAAACTGCTAAACATGACTTTTAGAATTATACGAGATTTCATACTTTACAATCAGAATCAAGAGGAGTTGATTCTAACAGTCTTGCAGAACATAGAACCCTACTTGTTGATTTTTGGTTGCAGCTAATGCAGTTGCACAGCATCTTCATATTGCAGTGTGGTAGTTTAAACTTTCATTTGCAATGCATATATGCTATTTACTTATGCATAAACGCAAAAAAATATTATTTAACATTGCAATTAGCCTTAAGTCATTCACATTTTTTTGTTAGCAATAACAAAGCTGTGGCTGACCTTTTGCTCAGGGCTATGATTCTCATGTTATATCAAAAGGAATATTTAAAATAATGGCTGCTAAATTCCAGTTTCGAAACCAAATATGGACATTTTGGTTTCTTCCAGATCAAAGATGGGTGTGTCTTACAGCCTGCATGCAAGCAAATGTTTCCTAGCCAATGTTTTTCTGTCCAAGTTTGTTTTCTATCATCCTATAAATATTTTCAATGAGAAAAAGCAGGCAAGGGAGAATGTAATAAAAAACTTAATTTGTTCAAGTAATTAAGTATTCCTTTGCTTCGCTTAAGTGTCTTCAAAGTTGACTTTTCACTGTACAGTTGACTTTTCTCTGTACCTTTTTTGAATGTCTGCAAAGGCCTATGGCTTTTGCCTGTTTTGTCCAAACTGTTTTGTCCAAACACTTCAAATACAAGTTTTACACTAAAAAAGATTAGTAAAATTGAGATATAATGTCCTCTTGCACCTGGGTGGTCTCTTGCCTGGAAAGGCAGAAGAGCTAATTTTATACATTGAAAGTTCTTAAGTGGCTCACATGAGTGAAACCTGTGTGTATATATATTTTTTTTGTAGTTTCTTGCTGCTCTAGATACCATAACAGCAGAATCCACTACAGTGGATATGTTAATTTTAACTCTTGCTGTGCAAAAACAGAGTCTTTCAGAAAGAAAAATCTGAATTCTACTCTGTGGGGAACGGTGACAGAGATGTGAAAACCAGGAATCCTAACGAATGTGAAATGTGGAAATTTGGACAACAGAATTTAGAAGAAATCTATGGAACTCCTAAGAATATCACCCTTTTCACCTTCAGGGGCTACAATGGTTGTGCTTCACAGTTGTATTTTACCCCTTTTTATGTATTTTTCTCTTATTAATTTTGTAAAATCCCTCATGGTCTATGCCCTTGTTCCTCTCCTTGTTTCTGATTAGTTCCCAGTTGGTGCAGTGCACCATTCCCTTGTTTGAATGATCCATATATAATAGTCTCCACCCAGTTATCCATAAACCCCTCCCCTTTCTCCCTTATATGGTCCTGTTTAGAATACTCCGCCCTTGGTCCACCCCTTTTTCCAGAGAGTTCCCTCAAAACGCTATATAAGTCCAAGTCCCCTGTTAATAAAGGTTCATTCTGTTCCACGTCTACTCCGAGTTGGATCATTTGTTCCCCGGGCTGCAACACTACTCCACTTGCCTCTCTCTTTTCGTAGACATGTATACAAGCTCAATTTTACAGGGCATTTTGTAGGTTGTATCTGCCTATGCCTAATCTTAACTGCATGAGTGCTGTTAAGCACAGAAAGAAGGGAAAGCAATCACACAGACTGTTAAAAAAGAAAAAAATTGCATTCTTTATTATACAGGACTGGCAAAGTATGTCAGATATTGACTTCAGTCAGTTATCCCAAGACAAGGACATCTGGAGATGCCAAAACTCTTCTTGGGATCTAACTCCAGACACCAGATCCTTAATGATGTTAAATGAGAATGGTTACTCACAAGTTCTATACTCCTACCACCCAGGATGCTCAGGCTATACTGGGATATGTAATCTTTCTAGGAACAGACTTCTGTTCTTTTGGAGATGCTTTATTTTCTTCTTTTGAGGCTGCTACGTCAGAAATTCTTTTTTTGTGCCCTGTGGCCTATGCATGTAGCTAAAATCCACCTTATTCTTCTCTTCTTCCATAAGTTATGTGGACTAGTCTCTGGATCCCTTTCCCCCCATGGCGTGGGGCGGCCCAGTTCTAGTTCCATTTCCATCTGAGGAACCATTTCCAACGGCTTGAGGTGGATAGGGAAAGGGAACTCCAGCACCAGGGGTTTCTTCAGGTCCTGAGCCTGGAGGGGAAAGGTGCTCTCCCCTCCTTCCACCCATGTGGTCTCATGGCAGGCAAAAAGACAGCACACCGGCGCGGAGAGGAGGCAAGAGCGAGTTTATTGTTGGGGGGGTTACATTTATAGGGTTAGAAGGACTCACAGAGTAACCAATTAGAAGTCTCAAGGGGCTTACAGAAACACCCAATCACAGGAAGGGGTTAACAAGGTCCAATGAGAACACCTTAGGACATCTTCCCAGGACATTCCTGCATGGGATAACACTTGTCATGGGGGGTCTTGGGAAGAAGAAAGCATGAGTTAGCAAAGAGACTACAAAAAGCCATTTTGAAGCGTGTTTAAACCAGAGTTTTCCCATATAATGCACGTTTACTGCTACACTAGTCATGCTCACAACACAGCCCAAGAGGGATGCCATGGTGTGTTTGAGCACTGGCGCTGGTGTGCTAGCCTTGTGTTGCACTGAAGGTAAGCGTTAGAAAAGAGAACAACTTTGACCCAGGTGGTTCAGCTGTACTCCTTTCTGTGTATCCCCAAAAGACCCAGGCTGGAGTGCTTGTTCTAGATAGATAGATATGAAATTAAGAACTATGAAACTTTATAAAACTTTCACTGGCTTCATGATTCATACAGACTAAAACAGCTTGAGGAATCTCAGAGATAGCTCTAAAGCACTCATGTAGGTGGTTTTAAATCACAGAAGAGCTGAGCTCTAATACATGATGGACTCTCAGTCACAGTGTGATAAATTATTGCTGTGATCTTCCATAAATTCCAAGGTGGAGGAGGGTGTAACACCCCAGTCCCAAAGCCACAAGCTTTACTGGGAATTATTTAAGGCTCCAAGTGTTCATGCATCAAACTTTTGCAGAGCCTTTGGTTCTTTAGTACCTCGAAGTTGTGTGAAGAGAACATGCTACACACATTTCCCAAGAGACTTCTGTTAATTTAGCGAGAAAATATGCATTTTGGCAAAAGGTTCACTGTGGCACTAAACCTGCATTATCTGGGAAAGCTGTTGTTTAAACATGTCTTAAAATGGCTTTTGGTGGTCTCTTTGCAAACAGGTGTTTCTTCTTCCCAACACCCCCCAGGACAAGTGTTATCCCATGCAAGAATGTATCCTGAGGTGTTCTCATTGGCCCCTTGTTAACCCCTTCCTGTGATTGGGTGTTCCTGTAAGCCCCTTGAGACTTCTAATTGGTTAACCTGTGATTCTCCCTCACCCTATAAATGTAACTTCCCCAACAATAAACCCTCTCTTGCCTCCTCTCCACGCCGGTCTGCTGTCTCTGTACCAGCCATGGGACCACGTGCATGGGGGGAGGGGAGGGCACCTCTCCCCTCCAGGCTTGGGGCCTGAGAAACCCCTAGTGCTGGAGTTCCCTTTCCTCATCCCTCAAGACGTCGGAATGGTTCTTCAGATGGAGATGGAACTAGAACTGGGCTCCCCCACGTCGTGGGTGGGGAAGTTCACAGGGGTAACATACAACCAAGGAGAAGATTCCACTGAAGCATCCAACACACACTAAGTCTTAGTAAAATACAACCCATTGGTTTTAAGTTACCCACAAGAGTTTAAGGAAAGAGTGAAGACAGAAAGAGATTAAGAGAAGAAAGAAGGAGTAAAGAGAGGAGACGAGAGAAAGAGTAAAGAAAGATATTGGAATAAGAGAAAAATAGTTACCATCAGAGTCCTCTACATGATGATGACTGTGAGAGAAAGCTCTGTGCCCATGTATTTATGTGCTCTCGCCAGCATGGCCACCTCTCCCAGGTGGGATGTCTGGCTTGGTGACCACTCAGTGCCCTCCAGGCCAGAGTGACGGATGGTGCAACCAATCAGAGGCTCCAGGGGGTGTGGGCGGGCAGGCTCTCAGATGGGTCTGTTTTGATTGGCAACTCTGCCACACGGCTCCTGCTCTCTGTGCCATGACTGCCATGGGGCTGCAGGCCTTATCCTGAGGACTCCTACCTGTCCCCTCCCCTGACACACACACATACACACACACACACAAACACACACACACAGGTTGGTTGATTCGACCCAATAATCAAATAATCAGACGAGACTCAAATCCAGTCTCTCACAGAGGGAAAGTTTGCAGCTATTGATATCCCACTTTTCTGAATAAAACACCTTACTACTTACACCTTATTTTACATGCAGTTGAAGCCAGGTAAAACCTAGAAAGCGAATTTAGTAGAGCACTACGAGAATTAGAGAGTTAAACACAAAATGCAGACCTTAAGCAAAGGCATAGAGAACTTAGTATTAAGAAACAGCGGAGGCAATAAATTCACTAGAATACAGGACACTCTGACATGAAGGAACATAAGCATGGACAGAAAGAACTAAAAATGCTAGCACACAAAAAAGGACATATAGAAGGAAAACAAAGAGAGATAAGAAAAGAGATGAGCCAAGAAATCAGGAACTCCTGCCAGACACTGGAAATCCCTGCCAAAGGCACAAGGAAACTATCCAAATTAGGGAAGTTCAAAAGTTTATGAAGATGATGGTGAAAGGACACTGAGTTCATGACGATGAAGAACAGGATCGACCACCGAAGTTCTCCCCAAATTAGAGACCATGCCTCAAACTCCGCCTCAACTCTGCCTGTTATGAATATTAAAAGTAGATGTTGCAATATAATGAATATTCATAAAATGTGATGTAATTGCTTGGCAAAAAGTGTATAAAAAGCTCAGTTGTAAGTTTCTCGGGTGGAGCAGTTTGTCCAGGGTGACCTGGCTGCTCCCTGGCCGTAAAAATAAATACCTCCTGCTTATAGACTGAAAATTCTGTCTCTGAGCAGTTTCTCTGCGCCTACTTTGGGGCAAAAATTGGCATCACAGTCAACAGAGAAGTAGATGTATCAGTTAAGTTCCATTGTTGTCTGTCCTAGCAAGGTGGCAAGCAGCATACGAGATACTCGGTTTTTCTGGCTATCTCGATTAACTGAATATAATTGAAGATGTGCTGTGATTTTCTTTTTTTTTTTTTATGTGCTGTGATTTTCTTTTTTTTTTTTTATGAGAGCAAAAAGTACTGTTAATGTCAGTGCTGTTAGTGCTACATATCTAGCTGAGATGACCCTTCCTTAATGCAACTTCAGAAAAGCATTTGAGTTCATGTGACTGTTATTCCTAAGACTACATTAAACTAAATCTTCACATACAATCAAATGATTAGAAGTAGGCTGATTTTAAAAACACCAAAAAACAACCAAACAAAAATCCAGACCCCATCATAAAAAAAAAAAAAAAAGAAAGAAAGAAAGAAAGAAAGAAAGAAAGAAAACAACAAACAAGATACTCCACTTGAAAGTGTTTTCTTTTGAATCTGGAGCTTTGAAACCAACACAAAACCCTGCCATATTTCCAATTCAGTGTCATGCAGGAATATGAATTTTAAAACAGTTTAGTGTTTATAGAAGTTTATGTGTCAAGCAGATAACACAGCATGATTTGTAGGTAATGAGAGCTTGTGCCACAAAAAATGGCTTAAGGATTTGTCATATTTTAGAGTCTTACGTCTGAAATTATGACCCTCTGAAGGAAATGAGAGCTCTTGCTCAGTTAATGTCTCACTCTGCATGGCAGTTTTTGACTAAAAGTTCTCTAGATAACTGGAGTGTTAAGCTGGGGTTTACTGAAGTCCACATTACAGTTTGACTGGAATATGCAGGTCTGGACTGCAGATCATTAAAAGAGGAAGGTGTTCCATTTGTAAAAAAAACAAATAGCACAACATTTTTCAAGTGTGTTTGTCTCTGGCACTTCTGTTCATGTATCTGAAAGACCTTTTTGTGAATGATGCCTCTTGGAATCCCATTCTAAGATGACCAAGCTCCACAACGTTGGAAATCTTCATCCGTAATTCAAATTGATAAAACATCCACATGTAGTGGAGTTGTAGTTTTGAGTGGTGGTGTAGTTTGTAAGTCTAGTCTGTAAGCATAGATAAGGTTTTTCTGCCTTAATTAAAGGACTTGGAAATAGTTGACATTAAAAAAAATCCATTATTTTTCCTTCTTATATTTTATAGTGCTGCACATTTCTTAATCATTCCAGTAGCTTATTTTTTTTTTTGTGATCACAACAATCTCCTGTGCATGTCATTGTGAATTCACAGACATGATATTACAAAGTCATTAGAGATCTTGGTGATGCAAACCCATCATGGTTACATCATGTCAAGATGTTGGTGAATAATGTCACTGCAAATCTTCGGAGTGCATTTCACGGTAAAGAATTGAAACAAAAAGATGCTAGAACAGTTCCAGAATTGGAACTTCGTGATTATTTAAGGAAAACTGTAAGTAACTGTGACTTGTACATGTTACCAGATGCTCTGTCTTCTGAACAATGGCTTAATCTTCCTCATGTTAGCCTATAAAAAAGTAAAGATGCCCATGACTGTGAAATTTCATGTCTGGCATGTCTCTAGGAGTGTGATAGCAAATGAGGAACAGTGTGATATTATTTAATTGACAAGGATAGAAGGAAATTTAGGCTGGAATTCCAAAAGCTAGTAGTGTCAGAGGTTTATAGGTAAGGTAGAATTCTTAGTATGATTACTAAAATATACACTGAGGAAGAGACAATCCTTGTCAACAATTCTTCTCTGAAAAGAAGGCAGAATATGGAAAGAGAGATTGAGAGTTAGTTTTACCTCGTTATAACTAAATGTGTTTTCAGCTCTCAGGGAGTTCTGAGCCTAATTTGTTCAAAGTACAAATTAACTGAGACGTTTCTCCTACAGATGAAAGGAAAAGGTTGCTGCTGACATTCGAGATCATGCTGATGATGCAGATTCCTTTCGAACCCAGATGAAAGTTTGCAGAATGTATGTGTTTTTCATGTTAGTTTCCAGTTTTTACTAAATTTCTTCTTAATTTGTGATCAATCCATTTTTTCGGGCGTGATTTGCTGTGACCATTTTTCTACCCAGATGCTTTGCTACTTAGAGCATTGTAATTCAAATACAGAAAGATAACAAGTCTATATGTTGCTTGAAGCAAAGCTGCTGTTTCTTCATTTAATGTCAGGTCTAGTGTCTTTTAAATGCTGGTATTCAGTTTCAGAAGAGGAGTGTTCTCCTTGTATCGTTGACCTTGGTAGGCTGGAGACAAGATTTGGAAAATGTGATAGTTGGGTGTGCTGGGCTGCCAAGGGACTTGATCCAGAAATGTTGGAGGTCACTGGACAAGGTCCTACATTAGATAGATATTTTATAATGTTGATATAGATAAAAAAAATACAAACAAAATTTAAAATCCTCTCTCCCTTCACATTTTTTTTGGTAGGTGGAACTTGTCTTATTGTGAGTTTAACTGCTGTGACTTTTGTCCAACTTAACAATTCTCAGCCTTTTTACTGTATATTGAGATGCACCAAATGGAAAGGGAGGATTTTGTAACATTAACTTCTTCCTGAAATTTCATTTGTCTATACATATTCTTTTTCAAAATAAATATTATTAAGACATTATTAAGATAATTTCTTATTTATAATAAGTATCAAAGAAAGAGTTGAGCAAAAATATGGAATTATTCATTCATGATTTGTGATTACTTGTTTGTAATTTAATTACCTTTGGCAAGGTACAAAGTCTTATTTAGTTTATTCTAGCAAGGATTTTTTTTTTTGATACAATCATCTTGGTCAATAAACTCCAAATTTTAATTTGATTTTCAGACTACTGTTTCAATGTTCATGAAAATAAACCCTTAGATTAGCTCAGTTGGTTAGAGCATGGTGCTAATAATGCTAAGGTTGTGGGTTTGATCCCTGTATGCGCCATTCACTTAAGAGTTGGACTCGATCCTCCAAAAAGCTCCTTCCTCTAACAATTTCTCAGGCTCTGCCTCAAACATGATTCTTTCTTTTTTATAAATATGGTTAAATTTCCAGATAGAAAACTTTTTGTACAAAAGAAAGAGTTTTCTTGGTTGAAAGTTATATACAAAAACACTAACATTTTTTCATAAAGTAAATTAATTGTATCTAAAAATAAAATGAAAATTAAATAGGTAAATATGGTTTCAAAGACCAATTTTAGCCTTCCGGACAGAGTTAATAGGCTTTTTAAACTGGAAAGAAAAGTACCATCAATTTGATTCAAGATGATTTGAAATATGAAAACTGCATGTCTTCAGTACCTATTGTTCATTACAACATTGGTACTTTAAGAATCCATCCCACTTCTTTCAACATAATTTCCAAAATATAATTTGTTCCAGTGAGAGAAGAATTGCTTTTCAACTCTTTGTATTGGTTTGTTCTGGTTATTGTGTTGGAGCTGCAAGATAGTGCAGAAAAAAAGAGAAATATTTGAAATATTTGTGATGCAGATAGTTTTCAGGTGTGTTGACCATGTTGATCAGGTTTTAAAAATATTTTCTGAGAAGCATGGTGCTCTTGGGCTTGGTGTCATCTCACATGACACCATTGAAAAAAAGTTGAAAATTCTTAAAAGTTAGATAAATTTTCTTGCTATACGCAGGAGAGAGAGTGATATATCAGAAAATCCAAACCTTCCAACTTCCCTTTCCTTGCTTTATTTGAAAGACCAAGCTTATCCTAATAAATCCAAAATGTTTACTGATGATTTGACAAAGCATTTTTGATTGGAAAATAACTATTAGTGAAAATATGATGTTTGAAAAATTTTCTTTAGGTTCCACCCCCTCCAAGATTAATTTTTGCATACATCTATGCTTTTTAAAAAAACCTATGTCCTCCTTAGCTGTTGTTGTCACTGATGGAAATTAGCGCTAAGAGGTTGTTCTAACTTGTTAAACCAGGCCTGTCAAACTAAAGATAGTTTGACTGTCTTTACAATCTGTAGTTTAATCCTGAAGCTGACCTCCTTAAAATCCAGGCTTTTTCCTTTTTTTATGCTATCAGGTGACACATAGATATCCAACAGGATAAAATGGAAATGAAATTTATAGGAGTCAGAGATGAGCTCCTTGACTCTGAGCTGCCTTAATTAGGAACTTGGACGTCTCTAACTGGGATTTGGGTAATGTTACCCCTATATGGGAAATGACCCAAGGTCACTAATGAGGTGGTTCAAGTTACTTCTCATAGAAAAACTTCTGGTTTTTTTTTTTTAGCTGGATGGAGCTTTTAAATTCAAGATAGCCTTAAAAAGTCATATTTGGACTTCTTTTAATTTATTCACTACAAATATATTAACTCAAACACAGGGGTTGTGAGCAAACCTCTTAAGAGATTATTTGCATTTTGCCTGAAAGAATATAAATCAACAATTGACTGCTGCAGACATTAAAATATACCACTTGAATTGTAACACTGCTGTGAAATTAAATATAAATGCTTCAGAGATCCAAACAACATTAAAGCTTTGAAGAAGATAGAATTTTAAATCTTGATTTCTGGCAAGAGAATACATATATAATAAACAATTAGGAAATAATATAACTCCTTAGGAAAATTATTTCCTTGCATTAGTTTCTGTCTATCCAGAGTCTACATTCTGAACAACATGATTAAAACATTGTGTGAAATATTTGTTGTTAAATGTGATGCCGTAACAGGTAAAAAAAAAAAAAAGCAATATGAGTTTGATTATAAAATTATGCTATTTTTTGAAATACAGTGTAATGGACAAGTTGAGTAACCACTTCGAAGCAGAGTTAAACTACATTGTTTTTAGTGATAGATTTGAATATTAGCACAAGACTCTATTTATGAGATATGGCAAGCTTTTTTCCATGTTTTACATTAACATATAGGAAATAGCACTGATTTATGGCTGTAGTATTAAACAACAGTCCAACACAGAAATCAGAGTATGAAGGAACTAGAAAATCATCTCTCCAAATGCACTGCTGTGCCACATTTTAAGGTCATTGATAATTTGTCTTTTATATAGGGTTGTCTTTAAAAATAAGTTAATATAGCAACTTCACCAAGGAATGAGGTTTGGCTGTTTATTGTTTCTTTGTACAATTTTAGGTTGAAAAGAGATGCCTTTTAATATCAAACAAACAAACCAACCAAACAAAAAATGAAATATTTCTTTTTTTCACTCCATCTACAATTAGAAAATTAGATTTGTGGTCTCAATTCAGCTTCTGCTGCAGAGTGGGAGGACAGTTGACCTAAAAGCTTTTGTGATTTTTGAACTACAGAAGACACTGCAGACCTCTAAAAAATTGAGGCTATCTTAAGGAATTCAAACATCTTTTTCTGTGTAACATTTGCTAATTAATTTATAAATGTCATCAACTGTAACTTTTGTCATCGTCATTCAGTATTTAGATTCCGGAGTATCCTCAGCATCTTTCATAGTAGTGACCTCCTCCAGTTACAACTCCTTTATATAAAAAATTTTCAAAGAGGGAGAAGCAACTGTCTTCTGAAAATTTCAAATGAAGAGGTGATTAGGTATTTATATAGCACTACACCCATTCTCAATCCCTATGGCCACTAATGAGGTTAAGAACACTGAAAAAATTAAAGACAAATTGGAGTAGGTGAAGAGAGGAAAAGCTAAACAGAAATGAGGCTTACTAGCTAATATCCCTCAATATCTGTAATGATTTTAGGTCCATATGGAATATCACTTAAGATATAACTCAGCATATTTTTATCCATAATGATTTAGGACCTCTTAAGGTAAAATAAAGCAAGCAAGCAATAAATTTCAATAACAAATTAAAGTAAAAATGTAGTAGTGATTTACAAAGTAGGTCAAATGTTGATCACTACACCAAAGATGTAGTTAAATTACAGGATCAGCAATTTCCTAATGCTGAGCAGGACTCACAGGGATGGGTAATAACTTGTATGTAAACTACTTTAAAATGAAGCAGTTTATGATTCTGTCATACTTAAACTTTGAATACCAAAGTAAATTCTCTAGTATATCATGTATTCTCCCACCCAACCTAGTTTTAAAATTTTCGTCTTATACATTGATGAACTCTCCCTTTTACACTGCTTGCTGAACTAATGACTTAGTTAAAAGACTAATTTTTTTATTCTTGTTTGCCAGAAATCACAAATGACAGGTTTCTTGTCTTTGTAGATTTTTAACTGTGGAACAGGGCACAAACGCTGATGCATGTCTTTGAGACAATTTGTAAGTTTTCTAAGCATGGTTCTGATGTTTCTGTATCACTACAAACGAGGTTTCTAAGGCTTTTGTTCTGATGTCTTTATTGTGGGGATTTTGAGTCCTTGCCTACGCAAATGCTTTCACACTCACAATGAACAATTTGGAAAACCTTATTTTTACGTAGAGTTTGAAGAAACAACTAGATAGCTGAAATGAAAAGTAATTTGAGATGTATCTCATATCTCAAAATGTTCTGAAATTTAGCAGTGGAGAAAGCTGGACTTTCACCAATAATCTCAGAGTGATTTTTTTAAACACAATGCTTTTTGTCACTGGGTGACTTTTATTGGACAGTGGCTGGTCTTTTCCTCCTTGCATGATTAGACTCAGGTGTTCTGGAGCATGAATCTTCCACTAATGATCTTTTGACTAAGGTGGTAAATATTTTTGCTGCTGTCTTATAATATTACAATTGGAAAGTGATTTTATATTGCTGAGTCTTCCTGTGTTATCTTTTGACAAAGCATGCTTATGGTCTGTCTTGTAGTGTGATTCAAATTCGATCACCCTTAGCCAGCATAAATTAAGTCCTTTTTGCCTCAGTAGTCAGCCTTCTATGTACATGCATGGTATGGCCTGTGTATCTTGTGTAAAGAGTATATACAGTTCCAGGAGTTAGCACTTGAGCTTTGGCAATGGAAACAGTCTGAATCTGTCAGTTTAATTTAAAGCCTTAGTCTGGATTGGTAGAGCTAATTAGCCAGGGGCACTGTTGTTTTAATAGTGCTGCCCTGAATTTAACACCTTGTAAAAGTGCTACCCTCTGCTGCTCAGACACCCAGGTGGTTCAGAGGCACACAAACTTGTTTTAAATACATCCTGCTAACATACCCTTAGTGCCCTACCCCCGCTCACTCACCACAGTTCAAAACATCTGTGTGGAAGGTTCCTTTTGAAGAAGAAAGTATATTCCAGTTTAGGTGGAAGATCTGATACGATAGAACTATTTTCCAGAAATGTTCAATCTTGAAACAAAAAATCCTTTAAAATGAGTGAAAAAATCCCAACAACACTGAACGAGAAAATCAGACATTCAGACTCCTACATGCCAAGTAACAAAATTAAAAATAAAATTGCTCTCAAAGAAGACAATTTGCAATGGTAATGGAACTACGTATAGGTCAAATAGTCTATCTTCTTCACACTTTCAACTTGATCGAAAAAGTTTCTTTTAAGCTTCTTGAGATGTCGCATTTAAAATACAATTTTGTATAGGGTATGTATTCTTGTGCAACCTATTTTGCTCACAGTTTTGTCCAATGGCTCCCAGACACTGTTCTGATTCTTTTTATTATTCTCATCTTGGAGTTGAAATACATTTCATTGGTAAATTCAGTTCAGTATTCATTTAGGCCATTGTTTTAGTGTGGATATGCAGTTTAAGTGTTTTTACTACCTTCTCTTAAATTGTAGAATTTTGTCCAGGTTGAAAGTAGTTTTGAGAAAAGCCTCAAATACTTGAAGACAATGATACCCAATGTGGCCTCCAAATGATGATTGGAATCATGAGAATAATAACCCTCTGTGCAGTGGTTTGTCCTTTATGCACATTTCTTTCCATCTACTTTCTATAGGAAAGGTTACGGAAAATGATATAGTTGCTGCTAATACCAGATTCCAAACTCTAATATCTACTGAGATATAGAAAAATTTGTAATTGCAATAGACTCAAACAGCAAAGAGAGAAAAAAAAATATTTAACTGAGACACAAAGCAAAGCTATGAAATGCAAAAGGATAACGGCAGTTTCACTAGGAATGAAATATTCATGTTGCTAACTTACATAAAACAAAAGATGGAGTGTTTTCTGCAGGGAAATTACTTTTGCTGATGAGCTCCATTTATGCATGATAGAGTTTTAAATTTTTGAAAACCCCCTTGGTTATTTTTTCTTTTTTTTCAGTTCTAGCGGTTTTAATTTTGGTGTTATAAACGGATAGATGTAAAATTTCTTGCTGAAAGGGCCTCATTCTGTTTAGTCTTATTTATTATATTCAGCAAAAGTAGAATTGCTTCTGTCAATGACAGTGAATACAAAATGAATATTTAAGATTGCAGTCTCATAGACTTCATGTAACAAAGTAGGTACTTTAGTTTTAAACTCTCCCATGATGAAATATTTCTTCACTTAATTCCAGTATATTTTTAACATGCTTCTTGTAATGTCTCCAGAGTTTTGCTCGAGGTAGCGGGAAAGCAGACAGTAATAGAGGGAATTGAGAAATGCAACTTTTGGTCAGAATTAACAAATGTACTTAGAATTATGAGATCTGATGTGTTTTCTCCATGCTCTTGGTGGAGGATCAACATATAGGGCTTCCTTGTCTCAAAGGCAAACCCTGATGTAGAAAGATTTTTATATGCTTGTGAAGGCTTGATATGAAGCTGGAGTGAGGAAATCTGTAGAACTGGTCTCAAGCTAGGTCTGAGTTCTCTAAAACATTCATGAATCTACCATGTTTCTGCATCACTACAAACAGGTTTTTAAAGGCCAGGTAGTTACTGATCTTATTGGATTTTTGCCAAAATATCAGACTTAAAACCTTCTAAATGGTTGCTTCTGCCAAGCTTTGGACAGCACAGAACTTCACGGAGAGTTGTTGGCTTATTTGCAGTGTCCCAAAGGAAAGAAAGCACTAAGAGAATATAATTTCATCAAAGTCTATGAAAAAAATGTTCTTGGAAGATGTTAGATAGTGGGAGGGCATACAGAATGTATAAAGCAATAGTAAATAAAACCTGTCTGTTTAAAATTAATAACCTTATTTTCCTTTTCTTTTGACTGTAAATAATGCAATATTTTTAGTATGTCTATTTAGATACCAAAATACAGCCAAGTTTGTCTCACAGAACAGAAATTTTGTAAATAAGCAGCAAATTTATGGTTCTAATTTGTTTGAAATTATAATATTTTGCCTACTAAATAGGTAAATAATGAAATAGATTTGCTTGATTGCAAACAAAAGACAAAGAGTATAGAAGAAATAAGCATCCTAGGGAATATGTAGGTGCCTAGTTTTTTGGGTTTTTTTTAAAGCTGCTGTAGTTTAGTGTCTCTTGTACAAGTGTTTGCTGGAATAGATTTGCTAACAGTATCCTTGCCGTTGACTCTTCGAAGTGACAGATGTTGTCAGGAAAACTCCACCTTCCCTAAGGGAATCTTTCGTTAATAGATCATAATAGTGACAGAAGCATAGCTCTTGAGAGATTCAAGATGACGAGACAGGACAGGCTTGAATTGTGTATCAACAAATTATGAGAAAAGTATCATGCTTTCCTTACTTTGTGAACTGAGAGTAGAGCATGATTTTAATACAGAGCTCTTCTAATGTAGATATTCCCAGGGAAATAGATGTTGGTGCTGGTTATTTCTGGAAAGTGGATTAGGACTGCCTGGTTATGCTGTGGGTGCCAAGGAGCAGAGTTGGTTTCGTGGCAGCTGCTGGGAGTGCAGCGCAGGTGGCTGAGCTACTCAGGCCATGAGGTACCACAGCTGAAAGAGTTACCTAGCTTCCATACCCTCTGGCAGTCCATACTGTGGGACACAGGCTGCTGTAGTGGAGTGAGCTGAATATGAAATTGTGCAGAAAACCCGCAGTAGAGTGGAAAGTCTTAAGACTCTCAGCTTATTGGCAAATTAATCATTGGAACATCTTCTCCTTCACCTGCTCATATTTGGATTATAGTTCACAGAATCAGAGATTATGCTGAGTTGGAAGGGATCCTCAAGGATCATCAAGTCTAACTCCTGGCCCTGCACAAGACCATCCCTAAGAGTCACACCATGTGCCTGAGAGTATCATCCAAATGCTTCTTGAACTCTGTCAGGCTTGGTACTGAGACCATTTTCCTGGGGAGCCTGTTCCAGTGCCCAACCACCCTTTGAAGCCATACCTAAATTCAGTTTTTCCCTAGGTGTATGAATCTATCATGTTATTAATAGCTAAAATGGCCTTCTTTCTTTTCTCAAAGCCTTCAGAACAAAGGCTGATAGGGTTGAATAGCAATAACAGTTCTAGTATTTGTTTTAATACTTTAGCTCCCTAAAGGTATTTGCAAAGCTGATAAGTATAATCAGACCTGATCAGAAACTTCTAGACAGGCTAGAGCTTTGCTGGCTGATACAATAGGACTGACTGGTTTGACTCCAGCTTTTGTTTGTCTAAAAGGTTTTGCTAAAGCAGAAGACGTTTATATTGTGTAATATGCAAGTGGTCCTATAAATGAGTTATTTCTACTGGGAAATATTTTTCTATTGATTTGCATGATGGTTGGGAGAAGCCCTTAACATACTGAGCTCGAGTCCATGCTTAAGAATTGACCAATAAATAGCCTTATCAAGAATTAATTTTTAACATGTTTTGTGGAGTTTAGTATGTAATCCTTGTTTGTAACAGTTAACCATTCACCATCTCATTCAACACCCTGGCAGGGTGCAAGCCAGTGTGATGATTCCTTTGGCTGTGCATTACAGATGTAACACTATTTTCTTTAGAACTCTCATGGTTGCTATCATGTAGTGATGCAGAAAATGGCCTCTATCTGCTTTCCTCTCTAAGCAGATAGATTATGTGGTAAATTTCTTAGAACTTCTTGTAAGAACTCTTATTTAAATATAAAGTGGAGTAATATTGACTTTGATACAACCAAAACAGGATATTTGATCTCAGTATAGCAGTGATAATTATATTTTGCTCTTCTGCTGTCACCTACAGATGAAAAAACATGATGATAAATGCAAATCTGTACAGTCCTAGAGAGACATCTGTTGCAATATAAAGCTCAAGGTAACATGTCCTTTCTCTAGACATGTTCATTAGAACATGTGAGCCAGTAGCATCTTTTTCTCTGATGTGGGGAAACTTCTCTAGGCTACCGGGGTCACAAATTGGAGAGATTAGGTGGGAATTCGCATTATACATTTGGCAAAAGGTTGTCTTTCCTGCTCTGTCTTGGATCTGTTGAAGCTAACAGTTCATCTAAGAATGGTTGAAAAAATGTTATTCTTTGGGTCCATGTTCCACATTGACATTATATGGGACACTTTGACATTTTTTATCTCATAATGGAATGTTCCATTGACGTTCTAGGGGTTATTCTGAAATGTTACACATTGGTGCTATAAATTGGTGATTTATAACATTGATTATTTACAGGGATTTTTTTATGAATGAAGTATGATAATGTGTAAAGAAAAAAAAGTAAGGGGTGAAAAAAAGTTTTTCTTCAAATAGATTCAAAAATAGATCCAGAGAATATTTTTAATCATTAGCATAAAGATGTTGCCACTTTCCAGAGGGGAAGATATTTTGTAGGAGATGT
Organism: Manacus candei; assembly: GCF_025592945.1. Taxonomy (NCBI): domain Eukaryota; kingdom Metazoa; phylum Chordata; class Aves; order Passeriformes; family Pipridae; genus Manacus; species Manacus candei. The sequence goes on along the minus strand of NW_026138156.1, from coordinate 2,697,271 downwards.
TTAGCCTTAAGGCAGTTTGTTCTTTACACAGAGGCATAAGAAATACAACTCCTGGCAGTTTTTATCATTATTAATAAATTAATAAGCAGAGTTTCAGAAAAAAAAAAACATCAGAAGGACATGTTACACTATTCTTATAAAAAATTCTACACAAGTAAAAGTCAAGCCTGTGGGATTGTATTATTGCAAGTTTTTTATACAATTGCTTTTCACAGAGGAAAAACAGACTGAGCTGGTGATGAATGATGGATGAAATTTTTAATTGTAACTAAAAAAAAAAAGTTGTATTCCCAAGTTCCTTTAACAAGGGAAATAAAAAATTACTGTACAGCTATGGTTTGATAGATAATATTCCATTAAAGTGAACTGCATGCAGGAAAATTAGGCAGGATTATATGAGAGAGATTGACAAGCTTTAAATAGCCATGAATATGTGAATAGTTGACCTATTTTGCTTCCTATTTTAATTGTAGAGATGAGCAGATGAAGGATTGTGCTGGAGAATGCAACTGGAGCTTTTAAGGGAGGAGAAACTGAGAAATAGCAACCCTATAGGAATATGTCAAGAACTCAGAGGTAGTTGGATAACTATTAACAGATCAACTATAGAGTGATCTCATTGCTGGCATCAAGTATATGAACATCACCAAACAGTGATTTTTGTCAGATATCTGAGGAGCAGAAGAAAGATGATTCAGCCATTGGAGTTACTTGAGATTATCGTGGAATCATTTCAAAACTAGAAAAAAAACAGAAAAAGCAAGGTCATACTTTGGCCACATAATATAGGGACTGTAAGTGATTTTTACACTTGTAGTCACATTTGGTGAATAGTTTTGTGGGGAAGAGTTGTCATTTTGGTTTTGAAAGAGGAAAGACAGCAGCTCACTCAAAACTGCCTGAGTGAGTGACATCTCCTAATATATTTTCTGTTGCTTATTTCTACACTAAGGGAACCTAATGAAATTCTTCTCAATTCACTTTTGGATAGGTATTAGTGGACACTCAGTATTTAACAACATATATGAGGTTCAACATCTTTAAATAATCAGGGAAAATGTAGTTTTTAATCATGTAGTCCAATTCAGTAATAGCAAATCCTCTCAAGCTTCTCTAAGTTTTCTAATGACAAGAAAAAGCTGTTATCTTCTGTGCCTTTTACCTTTTTCAGAAAACAAATCCACCTAAACACCCAGCTCTTTTTTCAACTACAAGTAGCAAATATACAGGATCAAAAGTTGAACTATAGTAAACACAATAGATTTTTGTTGCTTTTAGATACAAATGTCAGTCTTGAGTTCTACTGTGCCCTGAGCTCTTTTGACTCCACTGATAATAATAGTCTCTTATTTGTTGTACATATCTGGTAATATTAGTACTTTCCAGTGGGGATCAAATAGAACAACCTATGTGAGAAATAGATCACAACACAAACTGAAATTTTCTTGCCTATGTAAGGCTGCTTGCATGCATGTTGCTAATGAAAAGTCCAGCATAAAGCTCATAATTTTTAAAACTGAATTCTCAGGAAGGTCAATTAATAGTCACAGATCCTGGAAACAAGAATGGTTTGGGTCAAAGCAGTAGTGTCAAGAGATAGGTCAATCATAACATGTCATTCTTGCAATTTCAAAGACACAAAGGCAACAGAGATAAAGTATAAGCTGCCTAACTTGAACTTTTGGAGGAACCATGTTTACCACAGCAAGGATTGCAGGAACTACTGTTAATGGGAGCTACTGTAATTCACAAAGGTATCCAATGAGGTGTGTCGTCTTGGTGAAGTTTGTTTTCATTTTGTTGTTTTTAAATACCTCTTAATGCTGAGTGTTTAATTTTCTTGAAATGATACTATCACTCTGGCATATGTCAGACATACCAAAACTGCTGTTTCTTATAAGCAAAAATAATACAGTCACATCTAGTAAATACTGGCAACTTAAGGATAGTACCTTCAGAGACAATGCTACCAATGTTGATTCAGATTATTTTTGACACAGCATGATATTTGTAGGCAATTTTCCTGAAAACTCCCCCAAATCCCTTTAGATTTCTGTAAGCCTGAAGAAAATAAAGAATTCATTTGGGCAAGGATGGGAATGCCATCTGACTAGCTAGAGTAGCCACTTTCTTTGATGTTAGTAGTGAGATGTCTTAAGGAGGCTTAGTTGTTAGAGGAAGCAGCTTAGGGAAAAAAGGAAACTTAAGTATTTGTTCTTCCATCTGAAAGAGAAATACTGCATAAAAATTTCTGTTGAGTAATACTTTTTCTTTCCTTGGCTAAAGTGCCTATTAAGGATATACAAAAGCTGGGGGGAAAAAGGGATTAAGTACAAAGAAACTCATGATAAAGTTTCATAGAAGAAGGATTTTTCTAAATGGTAGGAAGTGATATCATGGGTCATCTACCGCCACCACCCGCATCTCCTAGAACGCCTCCATCAACGCTGCCTTCCTACAATCCTAAACATCCACTGGTCAGATTATGTGACCAATACATCTGTTCTAGAGCAAGCAGCAGTCACAAGTATTGAGACCATGCTGCTGAGAACACAGCTGCGTTGGGCAGGGCACGTCTCAAGGATGAAGGACCACTGCCCCCCTAAGATCTTGCTTTATGGTGAACTTTCCACCGGCTGCCACAAGAGAGGAGCCCCAAAGAGAAGATACAAGGACTCCCTGAAACAACATCTTAGCCTTGGCCATATTGATCACCATAACTGGTCTACTCTGGCCTCCAATCGGGAGGCCTGGAGACACACCATCTATAACACTGCTGATGCTTTTGAGAACGCACGCAGGATCACTCTTGAGGAGAAAAGACAATGCAGAAAGAATCGCGCCTTGCAGAATATACCACCTGAGGAGTCTTTCTGCTGTGCCTTTTGCAACCGGATGTGTCTATCTCGTATTGCAACAAACGTGGGTAGAGCCTTTCCCAAATCTTCGTTCACGAAGCCTAGCCATGATGATGATATAGGTTTACTCAGTAATGTTAACAATAATTTTAAAATAACCACATTTGTCATCTGTCCAATGTATATATGTTATGACTCTGTCTGCCCATTTATTTCTTTTATTTTTTTGGCAGCTGTAAGACCCCAGGTTCGAGCTATGAGCTCATTGGAGGTGTTTTGCTTTAAAAATGTACAAGGCTCCAAAAATCCACCCACTGGGTATATTAAAAAGGGCCTTCAGGTCTTTTGTACCTTGAGAGACTGCACAGGAGAAGACTCTGCACATATTTCTCAGGATGTCAGATAACACACTTTTACTGGCAAACTTAAGAATATAAGGGAATTTTGTAAAAGTTTAAAGGGCAACATTCAACCAAAATAAAATATTTCTCAAAACAATGACTTAGCACATACTAACCCATACAACTTAGGAAAATCTAAGCCATCTGAATTTAAGTTACCTAAATATCAAGAAAGAAGATTAGGAGAAGATGAAGAAGTAGAGAAAGAGAGAGAAAAAGAGAGAATTATACCTACCACCCCCATTCCGGGGGTCCAAGAAATAACAGGGCTGTGACCAAGAGTCCAGGAAATAACAGGGCTGTGACCACGCAATGGCTGCATGGTGTTGGTTATATCTGCTTAGGCCCCTCTGTGGCCACCACCCCTAGGTGGGACTTCTGGCCCACTGGCCACTCTGGGCTCCAGGGTGTGGTGAGGGGCAGTGCTCCCCATGTGGCAGTGCCTGACAGCTGCTCTGGGGCTGCCCAAGGAGGCTTCAAGAGTCTGGAGTACGAAGCAGAGCACTATTTCACCTTCATGAAATCTGACCTGTCCCTCCCCCCCCACATGCACTTGAGTTGGTCCGAGCCCATAATTAATATTATAATCCAATGTCTCACAACAGCTCACTAGCACTAAATTTTAATGAACATTCTCAGCAAGAACCACACATACCAAGAAGTGACACCTAAATTCAGTTGTCATTACCTCATGTTGCAGAATCTCCTTGACACCAAAATCAGCATTTCCTGTATAAGTCATTATGTGTATGACCCTCAGGACAGCTACTCTCTGTGTTCATGCTCAAAGGAATATCATATAGGTGGATTAGGTGGATTTCAGGATCGGTTGCTTTGCATAACTGTTCTTTTCCACTCATATGCCTGTAAAATCTGTTTCTGCCTTGGGGATCCTGCATCCTTCAGTGACCAAGAAAGGAGGAATCTTCTTTACTCCCTTCCCTCCTCCATAATTATCTTGGCTGCTTTGCTGCATGTTCTGCTATGAATGCCGAAGGCGTATTACCTCCTGTTGAAACTAGTGGGAAATTAGGATTCTCTACACTGTTTTTTCCTCTACTCCTTGGAAGATATGTGGCTTATCCAGAGTGTAAAACAGAGGGGAAAATTTACAATAAGGGCACTTACCTTTTATTCAAATGAATAAAAGGCTATATCAGAAGGTTGAAAACTTGGTTTGTATCCTTTGCATTCTGTTATTTCTTCATGTAAATCTGTGTTCATCCTTTGGTCAGCTCCTTATTAACTGTATTTTTTATACTCTTAATTTTAGACTTAGTTTTCTCTCCACTTTTTTTCCCCCTCTGATAGTCCTGCATCAGACCTCTTGATCCTACATTATTTGAGAAGGATAGGTTCAAAACAAGGAACATGTATTTGTTAATACCTTGTTACAGTGCAATTTAAGTCTGATAAACATGAGGAACAAAGAAGTGTGCTGTGAAGTGGCTAGAATAGCAACTACAGAACAGAGTGGAAGGGGAACAGAGGAGATGGTTATATCCACACAGGAGGTCCCCATCCCTGGAAACATTCGAGGTCAGACTGGACAGGACTCTGAGCAACCTGATCTAGGTGAAGATGTCCCTGCTCATTGCAGAGGTTTGAACTAGATGACCTTTAAATGTCCCTTCCAACTCGAACTGTATTATGATTCTATGATTCTAAAACTGTCAGGAGTGGACAGGGTGTTGATTGTGAAAGCATGTAATTTTACTGGGCAAAGAGATTTGTGTTACATGATGGCTGAGAGTAAGCCATATGGTAAAAGACTAGCTCTTTATTTCAGTTTATCTGAGTATAGGAAAATTGCTCTTTTCTACCAGTAATAACACTCTGTTTCTCGAGCTAATGTACAATCTCATATGTTTGCATACTAAGTACATTTATAAAAAATTCATAAATTTAAAGAGTTGAAAGCATTCAAAATCCAAGACCAGGCAATTGGATGTTAAAGTATTACAGAAAAATTGAACCTTACTTTCATTCATCCCAGAGCTTGCAGGAACTTAACAGGCCAGTTGTAGAATTCATACTTAATAGACGCTCTCACACTCATTCGCTGCAGTATAGATTATACGAGTTCAATGAAAGTTCTTTATGTGAGTTATCTCAGACTCTTTTGTCTGGATTTATTATGTCTGGCCATGGTATGCATAAGCCCAAGCTGTAAAAGATGTACTTCCTACAGATATGTCTCTCTATTCCTACTTCTTGGAAGTCCTCCAACATGGCTGAGATCAGGATAGGGATGTTTAGCTGGGTGCAGTCTGGAACCTCTTGTTTCTTTTGCATTTTTGAAAGTTGGAAAAGGGACACAAAAACGTGAACTTTTGTTCAAAGTAACACAGTCACTGAATTGGTACAAGGTTTCCATGGTGCCTGTTTTGTCTTCCACATTGATGGACTTGTCTGCATTTTCACTGTATTTCAAAATCCTTGATTTTAAAGGATTTTCACTTTTTCAGTGGAACTTGGTCTTGGATTGGAAATGGAAAATCACAGGGAATGCAGGGAATTAGGTAAATTCCTGGAAAAGTAGTTCAAGTATGCCCTCTCATTATTAAAAGCGTTCACCTCTTTTTCTCAACTTATCTAGCTGTCAGTTTCTAGCCATTGAATTTTGTTATAACTACCGGTTAGATTAAAGTGCCTTCTGCTATCAGAAATCTCTGTTAGATACTCATTGCTTGTGATCAAGTTATACTATAAACCTTCATCATAAGAAGTGATTATGGATCAAGATAGTTAAGTGCCTTGGTGAAGAGAGATCTTAAGTCATCGTTCTGGTTGCTTTCTGAATATTTTTCAAGTTTTCCACATTTTTTTCTGAATTGTAGATTTTCCAACAAAGCCCAATGTGTATGACATTGCCTTGATATTACAATGTATATACCATCTACAAAGGCAACACCATGTCTCTTCTGTTCCAGATGGTACCTTATTCAAATAATGTCTTGGCTACCATATTGTACCTTATTTTCTTGATTAATACTCCATGCATTAATTAAATTATTACCATTGTAGCACAGTTTCCTGGAAGATCTCAGAGGATGTTATTCTTCCAGAATGAAAACTGGGCATTTTTTGGTGGATTGCTACAGATTCGTCTTTGATAAATTTCCATGTCTTATAAAAAGATACAAATAACACACAAATACTATTTGTGGGTGGGACAACAGAAAGAGTCAAATGCCATATGTGACAATCATGTTATCAACGACAATATAGAGTCAAAATATTCATTATGGAACTAAAGCCAATGAAACTGAAAATAATTGTGCTAAAATTCTTCTTTCAGTAGCTTTTTCTTTTTCTCTAAAGCTGAAGAAGAATAGGACTCTGTTCAAAAAGTTGCCATGGTTATGGTTTGAGACAAAGACAGTTAAAACAATATTATTGAAGTGTGAAAAGATATTTATTACTAAGACACATCTATATCAATTAGCCTCTATACACAAACTTCTCAAGGGGAGGTGCTACAATTATTTTTATCTAAATGTTTTTAAAGAACAAATAAAAGGAAAATGAGCATAACTTGCTGCCATTGAAGACAGAGATTATGGCTGTTAAGATACATTAGTAGGGGGTGAGTAAAGACTGTTGGAGAAATTTCCACAACACAGGCATAGAAATGTTTTACAACAATTTTTAATCCCACTACAGCACTTCAAAACTTTCTCCTTTCCACTCATCTTCCATTTTTCGAAGTTTTCAATCCCTAATTTTAATTTCACTTACTGCAGTGGGGTAGTTTGCTGGCCTCCAGCTGTACTGAGTCTCCACTGGGTTCTTGTTAATCACTGACATGGGTTGCTGCTTCTGGAAGGCACAACTCAGCAGAATGTAGAAAGTGCTCTGTTCCTGAAGTTCAGGGCATACTTAGTGGGCAGTTTGTCACCGTATTCAATAACTCTCTATGTAAGATCACTGAAGTCCTATGATGAAAAAATAACTTTTATTGATTTAATCTTAGAAGACCCAACCTGTTTTCAATGGGGAGGACATTGCATCTCCTGCAGATGGGATGTCCATACTAGACAGGAAGATGTTCTCTGTCTTGTACATAATCAGGGTCTCCATTGGATGAGATATTGCATTTACTGGAATGTAGTCCTGGAGAAAAATGATAGAGAACTTTGAAAACCTGCTGGCACCCTGCGATTGAATTTAAATGTGAATTTACAGTTCTCAAGAAAGATGAGAAGAGTCTAAAGGAAAGACAGAGAACAAAACTGCGGGTAATTTAGGGTTTATAACAGCAGCTTAGCAGGAGTAAGAAGAGAGATTATAAAATGTTTTTTATAAGTGAGAAGTAGAATGTGGGACTTGAGAAATGAAATCAAGTACAGGAAAAGTAAAACAGTGTAAGATTTCAAAAAGGGTCAGAGAAATCTGCTCATGAGCACTGGTTTGAAGATATGTATAGTCAACATTACATAGGGTGTATGAACTTCTTCAGATCTTCATGCTGGGTTTAGTTACACCCACCTACTAAAAGAAACTCTACTAACTGATCCTCTTTTTAGTGACTTTTCTCACCCTGCTCTCGAGGATGTAGTACTTAGTGCACCTACAGATTTTTTGCTTTAGAAAGGCACTATTTTGAGCCATGTATGGGCTGTCTGCCTTTGCAGTTAAGGCTATGTACAGTGTTTTAAATTGAACTGGGATCATGGTTGTCCAAAAACACCTTCAGTACAAATATAGAACTCTGCTTATTTTATGGACTGTAATGTGTTTTATTTTTGTAATAAAAACTAGAGTACTTATCGCTGTGATATGCAAGTACATCTTGATACATGCCTATATCATTCTGGAGCTTATTTGTGGGAGGGAGATACTATTGCCCTTCTTTATAGTTGGGAACACCAAAGCGAAAGGATTTGAGGCTCAACTTTCAAAACTAAGACTTTGATCTTTCTATCACAAGATGCTTTGTTTCTAATACTCTACAAGTACTCAGAGACTGACTTAAATTGGAATTGTTGGCACTAGAACATTCTTAATTTGGGTGTATAGTTCCCTCGTGATTTTTTTTTTCTCCTCCCCTGTGGCTTTCTACTTTAGACTGCTTTTGCATAGAACTGAAAATGCTTTTCTAAAGGAGACCTCCTACAAGTTGGGAATGTAATGAAAGCTCAAGATTGTAGAAAACATCTTCTTAGAATATCTTACTAGATCAGCTATTAAACAATCTTTTGTTGTTGCTTTTGTTGTTTTTCAGGGTTTTTCCCCCCTCGGTTCAAGACCTTTTGTGGGAATACTATGTTTAGGGTAGGCATTTTCTTGCTGAAATGCTACTTTTTTCCTTGTTCCAGTTATTTTTTGTTCAGTATAATATGCTTGTGTATTTTTTTCTCTCTAAAAGTCAGTTTATGTGCCTGCTGTTTCTCACCAGTCTTTGTTTTGAATAAACTATGTCATCTATTCAGTACAGTTTCCTATTTGTCTCTAGTTAATTTTGTACTTTTATCCTTTAAAAAAATTACAATGCTACTTCCCTTGCTCATACCCCCAGTCTCTTGTGGGAGAATTGGACAGGTATGTCCTAGAAATACAGCTGACAACTCTCTATCTCTTCAGAGCTACTAGGGTACAGGTGGTGTCTTACTCACCCATTCAAGAAACATGTTACAAGTTATCACCTAGAACCACTCTTAAGAGTGGTGGTTTGGGCTGTTTTTCTAGTTGAGTGAAAAAAATGATAGTATTTGTACATTTGTGTTTTGTTTTTAAGAGCTGCTTTTCGATTAAAATGGTTTAAAAAAAAAAGACCCTGCTCCTGAAAAACACACTTCACTCCAACCACCATCCATCCTGCAAAAAAAAAAAAAAGAGCCAGTTTATGAGTTTTCAAAATATGTCAGCTTCTGCTGACATACATGCAAGGATTAAAATCCACTAAGTTACTATCACCCTCACAACCCAGGTCTCCATTTAATGTAAAGAGTATCTATGTTCATAGGAAATTATCTGCTTTCGATGGTGTTTCCAGAGCACTGTCTTCATACCTTCTTTAACTTCCAGCCTGTTGGCAAAAATGTTATCAAGGTCCCTAATAGTGTTTATAATCACCTTCTTATATGATGGCTTGCACTACATGCTGATTTGTAGGAAATTTAAGGAAATGTTTCTGTGTTGTGATTATATGAGTTTAATCTTTGTTTGTGGCTTAGCTCTTACTATTTATCTTCAAAACAAGAAATTAATTACTGCTGGTGAAATTCGATGCAATTTCACTTTCCTCTTTTGATGGTTAAACCAGAGTTAACTGTTCGGCAAATAAATCTTGCACAGCACTCTGTTGCAGTTTAACAAAATTTATGCTGTCGGTTCAGGGAACTACTGGAAATGTTGTACTTAAGGCTCTCCAAAATGTAATTGAGAATGTCAGGAGAAATCACTACAGAAGAGGCAATCGCCCAGATTTATTTGTTACATTAGACAGCTTTAAAGCATGCAGTATGTGTGAAAGGTGGAGTGCTGCAGAGCTGTTCAAGTACAGTAACACAGTTATGAAACATGGCCAAGTAACTCACACATTTGTTCTAGCTACATATATTTTAAATATAAAGGAATGATTACCGTTGTCAGGTGCTTTACATGACTCATTAATTTTGAGAAGAGGAGAGGATAAAACCCAAGAACTCCTCCATGGATTGGATTTAAAAACTAGATGCAGGGAATTCAAAGAAACAGACAGGTAAGACACGTAGATCTTTACCCTGAATTTTAAAAGCAGCTATTTTGTTGGATATGGATATAAGACATGAATTCCCATGACAAATCTTAAGGCAATATATTTCCAGTATTCTGTTCAATGGCTTTTAATAAATGTTGTCAATACATGTTTATTCTGTCACTGTTCTATGCTGTTGTCAAGCTTTATGGAATGATCTTGTGCCCTGAGTGATGATTATAATTGTTCTCTGAAGTTTACTTTATTAAGCAGAAAAACATGTGCCTTTTATACTTTTTAGAAATAAATCTTCTGCTTTGGAAGCGTAAAAAGGAAAAGTGTCTGAATAGTAAAGAAAAGCTGCACAGAACTAAAATAAGTATTACACAGTGCAGCAGTGCAGAAGTTACTAATGGCATGCAGAAACTCATAAATTCAGGTGAATTGAACCTGAAATCATTAAACATGAAGGTAAGTTTGATAATTTATATATGAAAAGAATATAAAGAGCTTGGAATTCATGTGCCCATACTTGATAAAATTTACTTTTGATATAATATCACTCGTGTGGTATTAAATGAAAGGCTTTGCATACCTCATTGCATTACTTATATGAAAGCTCTTAATTTACTTTTAGATTTTGGACCAGTTTTCTGCTTAAAAACAAATATTTATTGAGAAATTTGGAAAAGGATATATTAAATGGAGCTAGATATTTAGATGGCTAAACACTACAGCCTATAAAAAAAAGCAAAAGAAAGTATGGAAAGACTCAAATTCAGATGCAAAAAGAATGTTTTAATGGCAAAAGTGAGGAGTATTTAAAAAGGAGGGAATAGGAATAAGGAAATTACTTAAATCCAAACTTTTGTTTATTCTACATTTCCTCTTTCTTAAAAACACTGCCCAATAAGACTGCATTATGTTACTGGAAAGAATATAGAGATTGAAGATAATTTTTAGAAATTAATATACCTCATGTAGTCAGGATCCACTGCTTATTACAGTGCTGTATGGTACAATAAGTTGGATAAGGAGAAGTGGGTTTATCATTGTCTTATTCACTCAAGCCTTCCTAATTTATTATAGTTCTTTGTCCTACAGGTGTAAGAGAACTATGGATGAAATACTATTGCAATTTTTGTGTAGAGTTTACTTTTACCATTTTCTCCTTTGTGAAAACTAGTTCACATGGATCAACATCTAACAGTTGTAGTAAAGCTCTGTAAAGACTGTAAGTGAAATATATCTTTATATTTCATGTCTGTGCATTATTCTCTGACCATGGACACCTCTGTAAATAGGGATTGATTGAATGGAGAGTGATTCAATTGTGCTAAGGTGATATATGGGCTCAGTTTGGCTTACTGAAGATCTGCTTAGGTGCCAGTGTTATTGTTGCTTGACTTAAATCTGAGTCTTCATGGAGTAAAGAATTTACTCTTCTGTCTTAGGTAACAGAGATGGCGCTTTTGTCGGTAGTATTATTTCTTATGAACACTTGAATAAGAGAACAGGTACAGGTGAGCTTTATGACATACACAGTATAACTTTACATACGCTCATGGTTTTCCAGCCTTTAGTACTTGCACTGATGTTAACCATTGGTCTTTCCATTTCTTCCTTGATCATTTTAAGGATAATAATTTCAGTTAGTGTCAGTGCAAAGGGACATTGCACAGCTATTGTTCTGAGGGATGTTCATCGAGGGAGGAATATGACATTTCTAGGAGACTGTCAGGGCCCTCATGAAGTGTTAAGATTATTTAGGTGGCTGTGCTGCAGAGAAATGCACATTAACTTGAAATATGGAAAATATCTGTAATAAAGTGTTCCAGTTTATTTGATCAGGGAGAAAACCTAGATAAAGAAAACCCCTGAGTGTTTTTAAAATGTTCTTTAATGCTTTTTATGCTCCTCAGGATGCAGTGAAGGTCAATGCAGTTGAAAATGTCTTCATTGATTTAGATAAATGGTATCACTTTGCAGTGCATTCCATTTTCCCTTTTATCCACTTGGAGAGCTACCATAAGACTTTACCTTAGGCTGTCAGGCAATGTGCAAATTTTTCATAACCACTGGTGAGGTTATTGGGGTTGGCATATTTCTTACCCTTTAAGGCAAGCGCTTCTACTAAGAGGCTTTTTCATTTATTATTGTTATCATGGTGCCTGCATTATAAATATTTATTTTTTCCAATAATTAATTGCTCTTGTATTTTATTAACCTATAAACCAGAATGAGATTCAAGTTATTTTGAATTTCATATAAAAATGAAAATATAAATATTTCTTCTTTCATATTTTATTTGTATGTTGCACGGTTGCTCTGTAACAATTTCTGTCTGGTACTGCAGGGTTTATAATGCACATCAAAATACTGAGCCTGAATAATGTTCATATGTGGTCAGCAGATTTAATGGTATCTACTAACAGTAGAATGCATTTAAGGACGTGTCTCAGTTTAATGAGACTGAAGTGTTTGCAAAGGAGGATGAGTTATGAGGAAGACCAAACTCCTCCCTCTAAGCAATTGTAAATCTGAAATTAAGAGGCTCCAACTGAGGAAGTATCAAGAAAGAAAAAATAACAGCCCTTTATTAAAGGATATATGTGTACTGGCAAAACAAAAAAAGAATACAAAACCAATGAAACAATAATCCTATACCCAAAAAAACCCCTTTGAAAAGGAAACATTTCAGTACTTTCTGCCTTTTACCACAATTCTAACCACGATCAGCAGGGGATCTGTTGGATCACTGGAGGAGCAGAGCCTGCAGTTGCTTGGTGTTGGTCAGCAGGGAGCGCTTTTGGGCTCTGGCAGTCGCCATGTGGGGCCCCAGTTCATGGGAGAAGCCAAAAATGGTCATTTTCCTCCCCCCACTGAGAAGGGGAAGGGAAAAAGGGGGCTCTTCCCACAAAAACTCACACTGTCTGCGGCTGGCTGTGGCCGGGATTTCCCCCCTTTTGTCGATGGACACGTGCTGCTGCTAACAAGGGAACGGAGGAGAGAAAGGGCGGCCTCCTCCCGGAAAGGTTCCTCTGCAGGTGGGTGAAGCCTTTTCAGTGAAGTCTGAGCAGGTCTGGGCTGGAGGCAGAACAGGGTGCAGGAAAACAGAGGCAAACCAGGGCCAGAAAACAGACAGATGACCAGGCTGAAAAACAAACTGAACCTCGGACCCCTTCAACACACACCTTGCCTGAGTTAAGGCGAAAGTGAAGTGCCTCCCGTCTCGAGGAGAGAAGATATATATATAGTTATATATATATGTATAGTTATGTTTACAGGTGTATATCTAATTGTTACAGACCCTCAAGAATAAAGAAATGCAAACACTGTATCACGGCTGCCACTTTTTACAAGAATATTACAGGCGAAGTGCTATTTGTAGTACTGGAGATTGCGAGAACTTTCCCATATACTTGCAAAATTTTTGTTTGGAGTAGACAATTGCAGACTCATCAGGTCTCAGGCTGTCAGCTTTATACTTCTGTGTTTGCTGCCTTCTCTCTAGCTGCAGAGTTATCGCACTGACTTGTAGCTGTTTCTGTGCTTTAATCAGTGCTTTGTGCAGGCAGAGCAGGAGCTAGAGGGATGCTGTGGTGCTGCTGCACACCATTGAGCACTTTACCTCCGTGGAGGCTGAATTTTCTAAGAATAACCAAGCAGCACTTGACTGCCACAGTCCCTCCTGTTGCACCTGAATATACCTAAGTCTATATACCAGTTGGGAATTAGGAATTGCTGTGACAGGAATCTTTGAATCAGATTAGCAGAGTTTCAGACTTCAGACTTGGATCTTTCATGGGGTTGACAATGCACATGGCCAATGATTAGTTCTTAACCTGTATGTACATACAAAATAATCACTCCTTAAGAAACTTGTCCCAGTTTATCTGCGAGTACGTAATATCACTGAACTGATGCCATATTGAATAGCACTGATGGCTCCAGTCCTTGAAAGCTCAAGGTGACCAGTCCCAAGAACTCGATGAAGGAAGTCCCAGCTTTCTTCATGTGTTGTTGGTGTTCTTTGCTCCTCTGACCCTTTTCGACATAAAAGTAAGATAGACCATGCCATCTTACTTTTACGACCATTACTTCTTTTATTTCCTTTATTTTTTCAGTTTTAATGTGATTAGTTTAGGAAAAAAAGTATGAAAACTTCATTCTCCAGAAGTGCGTTGTAAGATCAGTGTTTGCATTTAAACTGCAATACAGATTTTTCACAGTCAGAAATTAACAGAACTGAGGCAATAATACTGTAGATCCTTTGCTGAAAGAAATATTCAAAACATATAATCAAATTTTCTTTGCTAAGTTATTCCTAAGAGATTGAAGCAACTTGAAACTTAACGAAAGACAGTGTAAGAAATTATCTTTACTTTGTACCAACTCTAATAAAAAATGTGAAATACTAACACAGAGGAAAAAAAACCTGTGAATAATTTTCTGCTGAGTTAGCGAGTTGAACTGACTCCATAGGTTGCAATGAGTGTCAGAGTTGACTTGAATAAGTCAGTGGGATGATGCTTGCAGCTACAAGACTGAGAGGGCAGTGAAGAAATGAACTTCATCCAGGAAGAAGTGAGTTGTGAGATGAATCTGGCCATTTTACTGAACTTCCCTCTGAAATGTATATTTTGCAAAATTGTAGATTTTTACATCTTATATAACAATTCCTTAATTAGAACAAACTTAGAGAGACTCTACCCTCTCTAGTATTAGTCAGGAGTGACTAGCCCTGTTGCATGATTCAACTAGCCCAAATTTGTTTTTCTTCAGCAAAGCTGAATGATGCAACCAAGTGCATTATTGATGCAAACTAGGTATCGAGGCTTATTTTGTTTGAAATCTCTTAGTGTGACCTGAATGGAGCAGCAATTTTTTTTTAATTGCTGTGCCTTCTGTGATGTAAGGAATAACATTAGTTATTATGTTGTAGTAGTTATGTTGAGAGCCTAGAAGAGTTGTTTTATTAAAAGTTAGGGCTCTGAAACAGCTTAAAACTTGCAGGCATTATTTGCATTCTTTATCTTTGCCTTTGATGGCCATTGAGATCATCCAAGATAATTTGTGCTTTTTTTTAGATTCTGAGAGCTGAATTGCTAACATTTTCAAGTCTCTGGTGGCTTTTTTCATAGGTCATGTATATCATAAGCCCTTTCTGTAGCTGGAGTTTCGCTGGATCACTCCTGACAAAGTACACTTAAGTTGTTAGGTTGTACAGTTCCCCATAGCAAAGATTTTGTAAACTCAAGCTCATGAATACAACATGCCATAAATAAACATCTTAAGTTTATTTTAATTCTTCGGAATGCTTTTAATAGTAACAGAGATTTGGTCGTCTCAAATCACGTTGTATCATGTTTTAACCTTAGATTAGCTTACAGATCATCCAGAAAGTAAAGCCAGATGAATTTACAAATAACTCACACTACAAAATTCACCTTTGGGAGCATATTGAACAACTACCACAATCAGTTTGAAACTGTCAAAAAACAGCTGTATTGCAGAAAAATTCAGAGACAAATAACTGGTTGAAAGTCAGTGATAAGAGTTAGAAATTCTGAGTACTGCCATTGCTTCTGAGAACAAGGACAAATCGGGATCTTGTCACCTTTCTGCTTTGATGTGAAATTTTCTGTGCTTCAAATTGTGTTGGCATGAAATTATTCCTTAAGATTACATTTCCAAGACACAATTTAGAGCTGAATAAGAGAGGGATAGCAAAAACTTAGTTTTTTTCCTTTGTCCTGAGAGAATAATTATTTTATTTTGAATTTATGTGGCTGGATTATTATTAATATGTTAAGAGTGGATATCATAATGTTAGTGTTTACTAATTTCAGAATGAATTAGTTGCCCTTTAAGCATTCCAAGGCAACACAGGCCTTGGCTGCCATTCTTTTTCCCAACAAAATGATACTATGGGTGACATATATAGACTTGGTTTTCTTCCTTTTTGTGGTCACTTCTGTGCAATTAGTGAGATGGAAATGCTTAAAGTCCACTCACATGATTGACTGCAGTAGTACATGAATGCAGTAGTACATGAATGAATTTATATGTGCTGCTGGGCGCAGGTTTAGCTGCATTTGTTAAGGACCATGTAGGATTGAAAAGAAGGATTAGCATACAGTAGCACTATAATTTAGGAGGATGAGTGGGGACATAATAACAAATAGAGTGTTGAAAAAGTATGATTCTCATAAATGTTATTTGTAGATACTGAGTGGCACCAGTTCTATTGCCCAAAAGCATGTTATGTGTTCTGTAATCTTTAATTTCAGCCACAAATGACATGTGGTATCTTTGTATATTGCTAGGCAAACCAGATTTGGATATGTTAATCTGAACCATTCTGACATTATGTGTTATCTAGCCATTATCTATTGCTACAATGGTCATAGATAAAATTAAGTGTAGGAAATAGATATTTTTAGCAAGAATTGGACAGAGTTTATGAGGAAGTTAATTGCATGAAGTATGAAATGGAAGATATAGCAAGTTCCCACAGAAATGTTTTCAGTTATGCAGGTGTCTTACCACTGATTGTTCTGCTACTAGATTAGATAACAGGAAATGTTTCTACAGAAGGGTCTGGTATATTATTTAAAAGACAGTAAGACAGTTGTAGGTTTTAATATTGCCAGAACACGAGTCTTAAAACAGTAGAGTTATGGGAAACAAACTTCTGTGTAACTGTGAGTGATCAGAACTATCCTATTGAGAATCTACAAAGAAACTGAAGAATCCAGAATTAAGTATTAACACTTGTGTTGAAAATCAAGACTGAAAAAAAGAAAAGTCACTGTATAGATTTTATACCCTCAAATAGTAAACTAGGAATTAAAAAAGTAGACAGCCAAATATTTTTATGCCTTTTACTTTAAACAGTGTTTTTACACCACACTCAATGAGGTACATGATAATATGAAATAAAATTTGTTTCTGAAGGATTGTTTCCCACTACTGTTCCTCTTTTACACTGTTAAATGTTTCTTAAACTTGCCAGGCTCCTGTATGCTACTTATTATTTGCAATCTTTCACACTGTAACGTTCATTTTACTATTTTTAGGGAGTGCTGAAGGATTGCATTTACAATCTTCACAGAGTGTATTTTCTTCTATTACTTGTGCCTATTGGCTTGTTTCAGAGTTACTCATGAGGTCTGGACTGTTGGGTTTTGTTTCCTTGTTGCTTACTTAACATTTATAAAGGACTGTATTGATAAACATGCAAAGTGATGGATATATTGTCAGCTGAATTTTCAACATTTTCCCTGCAAAAGAGGTAAGGGTGGATTTGTAACTTGTCACAGATAGGCTTCCTTCTGTTATCATAGATCAGTGATATTTTTAATTGATTTAATTTTTAGTAAGAGGAGTGATGAATCGTTACAAGAATCTGAGAAAGTGCATGAACTTTTCTAAGAGATGAAAATAAAAAGAGGTCAAACGGGGGGGCTGATAGCCCTGAAAATGTTTCTTTAAATAACGTAATGAGATTCCAGGGGGCATTTGTGTCCTTTGTGAGTTTCCTTTAAAAACATAGCAGGTTCCAACCTATTTGTAAATGCATTAACTGCATTTCCTTCTGTCTTCAAAGGTTACAGATTTGGAATAGAAGAAGAAAGCCATTGTAAGAGAATGTCTGAGACTTTCAGTCCCATCTTTGCCCTTTTTTTTTTTTTCACATTCCACAAACAGTGCAGTGGTAGAATACACAGTGGGATACCTGCTTTAAAGGCCTCATTTTACCTTTAAAAGCTATGCTGCTGACCGTGCATTTTTAAAAAGGTCTTAAACTTAAACTGGCATAAAGGTCTGTATACTAAATACAAGAGACTTTGATGTTTTTTGTTTTCTTCCTCTGTGAAATTTTCAATGGGGTTGAAAACTCCTCTGAATTGAGTGACCCATCCAGCAATAGCTGTTGTCAACGTGTTAGGTGGATTTGAATGAGCCTTGCTACCGGCAGTTTGTAAGAGCTGATCATTTAGTTCAATTCTAGTTTTACATATGTGTCTGAAATATGGCTTTAAGAAAACAAAGAAGTTTTATTAGAACCATGATTCTTCCTTCATTTTCTTTTTTCTTCTGCTTCTGGAACTATTATTAAGAGTGTAGCTGTACATGTTGGGACAAAATTATGTACAATAAGCAAAGGTAACATAAGCTGTACATGGAAATAAAATCTATGGATTTTAGAATGGTTGATTGGTTTTGCTGTTATTCAACATGAAATTCCTGAAGGTTTTTTTGTCTTTTTTTTTTTTTCTTACTAGATGCCTATTACCTACATATCTAGTCTGAATTTTGGTGGTTCAAATTTTCTTTGTCAAAACTAGCTAGGATCTGTAATAATAGTAGTTATATTTATTCACATTTTCTGTTGAAGTGTTGTCCAGTGCACCTCTGACTAATGCTAATTTGGTAGGTCTATACTAATATCAAATATCCATCTCTTACTGATATGCAGTACACAGTGTTTAAATTTCCATTTTAAATGGTTCTTTTCTGTTGCTGCTCCTTTTTTTGACTTGTCATGGTACATTGACTAAAAGGTAAAAATAATAAAAACATCCTAATAGAGAGTGCTCTTGTTGAATTCAGCTGTTTTATATTCTTCAAAACTGATCTCTGTGCTGTTCATATCAAAGCAGTCCAGACTGTTATCTTGGAAAAAAAAGACTGATATATTTTACATGTTCGTTCCTTGGGTATATTTAGGGTATGAATAGACTACAGAGTTATTCTAGGTCTTGAGAAGTTTGAGGTCTGAATTGTGAAGGGCAAATGGTATCTACCCCTTCTGAAGTCTTCCGGAATTGAAAGTGTTCTTCACTAGCTTCATATCCAGAACCATTATTGACATTATTGAACCATAGGCCATGTATGTCATAACCCTTATTACAGTTCCACCAGTTTCCCTGGCATAATTGACACCGGCATAATTAAGACATGTCTGTACTCAGTTGTAAGGTTTTGTTACTATATGAATGGTTGCAGATCATCTACATGCTCCTTCACTTGGCCTTTGGCCAACATCATGGTGATAGGTGCTGTGAAAGACGTGTATGAAACAATACAAGCAAGTCTTATATTTAGAAAATCCTCCTTCTCTGCTTCATCTTCTGCTTAAGAAATCTTGAGATATTTGACACAGACTGCTAGACAAACAGTGATCTACTGCAAGTTTCTTGTCTCGATCACACTTCAGATTCCAAACCCTGTGTTCAAGACTGTTCAAGTCTGGGATGGGCTTAAGGCCATCTTTAATTGGTAGCATTGTTTTCCACAACTGGCATTGTTCCAATATTGCTGACAGCCATGAACATCCAGTACAAGGAGGATTAGATGTCAGATGTTCCTGACTACTTCAATTTTCACTTTAAATTGGATGGAGGGCAAGGTAAACCCAACAAGATAAAAGTAAGGAAGACTGGGGAATGTGTAAGGGGCATTAGAACACACTGGAGACCAAAAATAGTCTACCAGTCTCATTAGCTATGATCTGAGCTACTGGGTCTTAACTTTGTAGCCAGGTGTCCAAGCTGAAAGGCTAATAATTACTCAATTCACTGTCTATACTTTTGAAAGCTCCAGAGGTTCAGGCTGTTGAGGAATGATGATGGCAATCTCTTGTAATATTTAAACTACTGTTAAGTTGGAATTAGATTCTAGGGCTGACAGTTTGAAACCAATCTCTATCTCTTGGCTATCTACCTGAAACACTTTGAAGAGCTCCTTCAATAAGAGCTCTAGTCACAGAGGGGTTAAATCCATAACTTTTGTGTTTTTTATTCTTAATCTATGATTCCTCTCCTCTCTTGTGTCTTTTTGCTTTAAAATGAGAGGACTTTGGTAATTATGGATATACTGTTTGGTTTGGTTGTTTTTGTGTGTTAGAGTGAAGTAACCCTGCCCAGAAGCCCAGATGAAGCAGTGGGTGGCTTTGGCACTTGGAATTTTTGTGAAGCGGATGTTGGGAAATACTGTGGGCACAGGCGGACACTTTGAGTTAACCCATCTCTTCCAGAGGAGCATATTGAGCTTACCAGCTGCAACTGACTCCTCCTGGTGCTGTATCTTCCTTTTCTGTTTTCAGTTTTCAGCAGTCTGCTGGTGCTGGTTCTTGGGATGTGAACTATTCTTGTCCCTTTGCAAGCTCCAGTAGGTCAGTCCACGGTATTCTCATCTGCTTGAACTGAGCTTAGGATGTGAATTTAGATTGCACATATGCCAAGGTATTGGACTTAATATTGACTTCAATTAGATTTGCATTAGCCTAGGGAACCTGGGCAAAGTGTTCCTTAATTAAGGTGAAGCAAGCGTGATCCCCGAGCAGGGAGTCCTACCTTGTTCTACTCTCATAAACATGTGCTTGGCATTTGATACTGTCTTCAAGTCAGAGAGGGCTGAGGAAGATTAAAGTGTGTCTGGTCTCAGTTTGAAGGATGGGAAAAACTCAAACTATTTCTAGTACTAGCAGTTTTGGCTAAAGCTTTCAATAAAGAACTAATATTAGGTGATTTTTCCTGTTTTCACATATGTTACTATAAAAGAAAACAGTGGGTGTTAGCTGCCTCTATCAACAGCCTGTGTGTACTGGTTAACTGACATTGATACTCCCTATAGACATATCATTTTGTAGGCTCATCTTTCAGTATCAGAGTGAAGATGTGCTTCAACATGGCATGAGTGATTTGCAGAGATAACTATTTTAGTTAAAAAGTTAAATGAAATGTGAGTTGTTACTATGAGACTTCAGTCATCAGGTAACTTTAAGTGTTCTTGCACTGCAAATAGCACAGGGACTGAGCTTCCTGAGTAGCACTCCTTTCAGTTCATAAATTAGATGGTGTTAATGGTCCACAAAGTGCATAGAAAATACTATTTGCAAAGATGTAAGTAAGTGTTTCTAACCAGCTGTGACAGTTGTTCATCTGTAAGAAAATCAAGAAGGTTTTTATTTTCCTTTTCAGTGTTGAGGTAAAAAAGAAGGCATACATTGAAATAAAATTAATTCAACATTTATGATTGTGTTAGGTTGGATTTTTAAGCTTATTTATTTTTAAAATGAACTTCTTATGCAGCCAAGAAGTGAGAAATAACATCAGATTCAGGAATCCAAACAGAAAATAAAATAAGAAAGGGAAGAAAACTTAAGTTCTTATTTTGTTAAAGGTGTAGTTCACTGTTTACCAGGATAGGGAGACTCACAGACATCTACAACATTAAAGAGAGTGGGAGAAAGTCCTTTCTGTTGCTATTTTTATGAAATTAGGTATCTGACATATACTTGTATAACAAATTTAATTTTTTTATTAACAATGACATTTTTCCATTTTTAAAAGAGTGAGGGAAAAACAATACATCGGCAGTGAGGTTCAGTGCCAAATCCTGCTCGTTTTAATCTTGCAGAGTTCCCATTGATTGACACTGGGGGATTCTTCTAAGTAGGGTTTTGCTTGGAGCTCTATGAATAATGGAGCTTGTGTTTGAGAGGAATAATTCTTCTCATACAAAATTTTAAGGTGTTAGTTTTTTTTTCAGTGTGTGAAAAAGAAAATCATGTACTGCTTTTATTCTTTCAGACCGAGGCATGTTGAGAAATAGTTCTGTTGGTCAGAAATTTTTAGGTCCATCTTTAAAGCCTTGCTCTAAGAATAGGAGGTAGAGACCAAATATGTCTTACCTGTGATCTTTTCTTCCAAGTGTCTTGCAACAGCTGATAATAAAATAATTTTGCATCAGGAGCAGATTAAGCAATACAATTCACTCTCTATGATTTGAAGTCAAGCAAAACCTTATTTTGCTGCTGATCGCACATAATTTAGTATTCAGGGAAGATAACTTCTGAAATGTTTTTAGCCCAATTGCATTTATTTCCAAGCGTTTGTTGCTGAAGAAATCTGTGGTGATTCTCTTGCATTTTCTTACCTGCTAAACTTTCTAAATTATTAAGACAGTAATAATTAGTAAGTAATAATTTAGTAAGTAAATTTTGCAGCAGTTAGGTCAGACACCAAATGGCCAGACTGGAAGAACACACTTTAAATGACAGAATATAAGGGAAGGAATACAGAAAAATAAAAGAATAAAGGTGTTGTATTGTGAAAATCCGCTATTTTTTTATTGACTTTGAATTGCATTAGTTAGTGGTGTCAAGTCTGGTATATATAGCAATTTGTTGATCTGATTGATGTCAAACCCATAGTTCCTGCTACTTTCCTTTTTTATAACTTTACAGTTGCATACTTCACTATATAGCATCTAGACTGTGGTGTCTTTTGGATAACTTCATTTGAGTTTGAAAGTTAACTATTATTTTGCAGCTTTGGGACGATGTTGTACTATAATTGTAATAACAAAAAATTATTTTTTGTAGTCTGAACTGGATTCATTGGTTACTCTTATGGTTAGTTGAACCTAAGAACCAGATGACTCACATCCCTTCTAGACATGGGGCCATTTTTAAGATATTGTAGTGCAACAATGGATTAACATGTCTGTTATTAAGAAACATAATTATAAAAAAGGTGGTTGTGATGTATAAATTACTGCTCCCAGAGTGCATTGCAGCACAATTCTAAAATATGATATTCTGGGGAAGGAAAGAAGATAGCAGGTGGAGTGGGTGTTTGAGAGCTGGATGATTTGGTTTTCTTTGTTTAGTATAAATTCGTAACTTTTAAAAACCAAGTTTTTAAAAAAATAGTTTTGGTCAAAATCCCAGTTTGAAGAATTTTGATTATATTCTTCAACAATCAAGTAATTTGTAATATCAAATTATGGCTGAGGGAGCTGGGGTTGTTTAGCCTGGAGAAAAACAGGCTCAGGAGTGACCTTATTGCTCTCTACAACTCCCTCAAAGGAGGTTGTAGCCATTTGGGAGTCGGTCTCTTCTCCAAGGCAGCCAGTGACAGGACAAGAGGAAATGGCCTCAAGCTGCACTAGGGAGATTCCGGCTGAACAGTAGGAGGAATTTCTTCACGTAGAGAGAGGTTAAACATTGAAACGTACCACCCGGGGTGGTGGAGTCACCATCCCTGGAGGTGTTCAAGTGACTTAGTGCCATGGTCTAGTTGACATGGTGGTGTCTGGTCAAAGGTTGGACTCGATGGTCTCAGAAGTCTTTTCCAACCTGATCAATCCTATGATTCTGTAATTCTGAGATCATGGTTTCCATGATAAATGCGGCTGTTAACTAAATAGACACTATTCTATGTGCAGGTGTTGTATAGATTACAGGGAAAGAGGTTGTCCATTTCTTTATCATTATAATAAAGAAATATGTGTGTATATATTTTTTTTCCTGTGTAGACAATGTTCATTTAGGTCCTTGCTGTTGAGAATATGAATTTTTTTGTTCATTCAGTGGAGGTAGGTTGTCTTTCAGAAATGTTTGCTTCCCCTGTAACATCCTCAGCCAGTCATGGGGTGAATCTCCCTGATCATCAGATATTGAGGAATCTGTTTCAGTGGTCTTTGGGTGACTTCTACTCTAGTTCCTTTGGCTTTCAAGCTTTTTCCTGTGCTCAGACTTTCAGCTCAGGGGAAGAGTCTTCGGAGGACAGATAAGCAAAAAAAAGGGTTACTTAAAAAATCCCGAACAGCAATTTATGAAAAGCCAACAAAAAACCCTGATGGCTGCTTCTTTTCGAAATGTTTTATGTGAAAGTAGACCATCTCTATTGTACTGACTTCTAAATTCCTCATTATGTATCACCTGTTGTACAGTTTCCCATTACTTTTCAAGCAGTCAGATACCTCCAAACTGTTTGGTTGTATAACCAAAGTAAAATTTAATAATTCTGGTTTCTTCAATTGTCATATTCTTTTATTTATTTATTGTTTGGTCATAGTTGCAACTCTTGAGTAGTAAAGCCTATGGATATTGATGTGCTTTCCTGTATAAAAACAGTCATGTTGATCAAAAGGGAAAGGATTTCAAGACAAATCCGATCTATCCAGAATCAGTGTATTGTTGGATTTGTTATAACTACCATCATTACAATACTAATCCTGTATAGATTATAAAGTTTGCTGATATTTAGCTAGTTTAAGTAACAGAACATTTGTTCATTAGCCTCAGAATTTTTGTCCTGGATGCTTGAGATTCATGGAAAGTACAGTATTTTTCCTTGAGTCTTAAAACTGTAGGGTCTACTCTACATGCACATACTTCTAAAGCATTTTCTAATGTGCTATTAAAAGAGTTAAAAATTATTTTAATGTGTGACTGTACAGTATAAATTATGTATGTCAATCTCAAATATTTCCCAGTAACTAGTGCATTAGCATATTATCCTTCAAACTGATGTCCCAGAAGAGGTAAATTTTCAGGCAAATTTTTGAATATTTTGAATATTTTTCCGTGAAATGTCAAAGGAAACTGACATATTATAGGAAATAAAGGTACCTTCAAGCACTGTAAGTGCTTGTGGTTACCTTGTGTTTTTCTCTAAGCAGTAATCAGTTTAATATTTACAGAAAAATAATTGAGAGTTTGATTTTTATTTTTTGTTGCATTCCAATTCCTTGAATGCTGAAAAAGATAAAAATCTTTGATGTAGTTAATACCATGATTTAACCTTTGTTTAAAAACAAAAGCATTATATACTATTCTTGCAAATTCAACATTACCATGATCTTCCTTTCTAAATTTTTTATGACAGCTTATAAAGGTATGATAGCTTTCTTTGTTTTTGTTTCAGCTGAGCCTTAAAATGTCCATAGTTTTACCTTTTCAGAGGCAGAACTGAGCAACTTACTCTTTCTTTTTTTCTTTTATTATCTGTAGGCAGTATAAGATTACTTGTTTATTCTTGGAAAAAAATGTGGTGCTGCTGACAAGTTTTGCTGACATAATTGCAAGAAATCTTGCCAGTTCTCACAACTGGGCAATAAGGTAGACCAACTATTTATAAAAATATCTTACCTTGACTGTGCTTACATACTCATTACAAAGAATATGAATTGTATTATTTCTTTATTCAACAGGGAAATATGAATTTCTATGGATATTCTATTAGTTATTTAAGTTTTTTTCCTCAAACTCTCTAAAGTTTGGGCCATCCAGTCAAGTGGTACTTTCTGGAATAATTATATTACTTGAGAAATATCTAGACGAAAGCAAATAGTCAGAAACGAATAAAAGGAACTGCATGAGAAAAAGTAAAATAGCAAAATGCATGTTGGCATTAATTTGCATGGCATGATTATACAAAATTGCAAATAAATTAAAAATAATTTTCTTTATTTTTATTTATAAAAATATATTATAAATAAATAAACTTATTTAATAAGTCTTCATGTAACTTAGAAGATAATTTAAAAAAGACGACTTCAACTGCAAGTTTTCTCCCATTCAGTAATCACTAAATCATTTGCCACTGGAAGCACATTCTGAATAACACTGATACACATATAATTTTTAATATATTATTATTTTAAGATATTATTAATTAAGAATATATGACAGAGTTAGTCCAGGAAGGAATTCTGTTTCCAGCTTAAACATAAAGACGTTACTAGTCCTTGGTTTTGGGTTGGATTGTTTTGGAGAATAAGACTTGTGTGTTCCGTTTTACTGAGCTAAGCCAAATTTTCCCAGCTGTTGATGTGGTGCCAGGATGTGGATTTATTTGCTAAAAAAAAATTGCCAATGAGAAAACAAGGTTGTCTTTTATTCTTTGGAAGTCATCTGGGTGCTTGCAAAGGGGGTTAGTGCACCTATATCTGAATACTGGCAGGTCCAGCTGCTCAGTAGAAAAGGAGACCAGATTGTTGGTGCCATAAATCACATCCTCAGTGACATAATGGTAACTGTGTTGCTTGTGTTGACAAAGCGTTTGACACAACAAGGCTGCTAATCAAAGGTATGACTTCCTAGGTATGAACCGAAGTTTGGAGTAAAATGAACAAAGTAAAAAAATATTTGAAAATGAACAGTTCAGTGGATAGAAAAATATTGAGAAAGGTTTAAACATCAATATTACTGCATCAGCAGTCCTGGCATGCTCTGGTGTGCAAGACCTTCACGTGTGTCTTGGAATAAATCTTGATTTTGTAAACCGGCAAGAGAGGAAAAAATGGAAGCAATTCCATACAAAAAATATACTCCAGATTAAATGGGGTTGCAACATTAGAATGCACCAAATTTATTAAAATAGTTGAAGGAGAGGAATTGAGATATAAAGATGGAAACAAATGCTCTTAGTGAGAGCAGTGTAGCATTCATTCTCCTGGTGAAACATGCATGGCAGTCTTTGTCTTCACAGATAAGAATACAGTACCAAATCCCCAGTGATTGCTGCCTAGCAACTAACGTGCCTAGTGAG
This sequence comes from Manacus candei, assembly GCF_025592945.1. NCBI lineage: Eukaryota > Metazoa > Chordata > Aves > Passeriformes > Pipridae > Manacus > Manacus candei. Next base: position 2,670,978 of record NW_026138156.1, on the reverse strand, counting down.
GACAATGCGGAAGTTAATCTTTTTGATAATCAACTGTAGCTATTAATTTAATTAGTAAAGGTAGCATACCATTAATTGGTAAATTTTTTAATGAAGATTTTTGGAATTCTAACCTTGAGTGGTCACATCAGGGATTGCCTCCATATTACAATGGGACATTTGAAACCTTATTAAAAGTAAAGTTTGAAATACTATGCCCTGAAAAGGGGTCCACTAACAGTTAGCAAGAATTTATTTTTATTTTTGACTTGAGAGGGAGGCTTAAAGGACTGGAGGCCCCAACAGCTCCTGAGAACAGCAGTAGATGTGACCACTCTGGAATTGAGAGCATTAAGAAACTCTCTGTGGTATGTGGAGAACTACATGTGCTTGTCAGACATACTTCCCTTTCAGAGGAAAGTAGAAAATGTTTTAAAGAAATCCATTTATAAGTTTTTGTAATCAAAATGAAGAATTTTTTCTAAATCCAAGGAGGAACAGATATGATAAATAAATAGCAAATACTTTAACCTCTATAAATACTATTCATTATTTACAGTTTTCCTCCCCGAATGCTATACTGCTGGAAACTAGATAATGCTACAGTAGATAATTTACATCATTCGAGCTGCATCTTAGAGATGTGAAGATTTTTTCAAATAGCCTAAAAATGTTTTTCCTTCAAAAAAAACCCTCAAACATGAGAGACCTGGTGTTTGGTGCAAAGTTGTGTATGCTCAAAGCAAAAGTATTTGATCTTCACAGTTTTGTAAGTTCCCCTGCCACTCCTGGAGAAGGTGGAATGTTATATGTCCAATGGTTACTGTGAAGCCTCTTGATAGGTGACAAAAATTTTACATCATAAGTGATGTGTCAATGAGCTTTGAACATATGCATGTTGTGCTGTCTGCAGGTATATAATTTATTTATTCTGTGGAAATATCCTTTAATAATGCCTAAAAAAATAATTTGTTCACTTAATTCCATTTTAGGAAAGAAACATAAAAACTTTAATATTAGATGCTTTGCTAATGGAAAATTGAAATAATTTCACAGTTCCTGTATGTAACTAAAATCTATCTTTTACTTTTCTCTAACCAGAACGGTAAAGATTGTTCACCAGAGGATTTCAGAGTGCATTTGAGACTATAAATTATTCTTGTAAAGGTACTTGTGATTTGAATTTGACTAGAATCAGTGATGGATGTTATTAGTGCTATGGGACTAAAGGCAAAAGAATTAAGCAGTTGGTGTTATCTATGAAAACTATATGTATATACATATGAACTTATGTGTGAGTAAGTGTGCATAGCTTTTATTTTTTCATGTAAATAATATTCTGCACCTAATAAAAAAGTGCAATAAAAAATGCAGAATGTAATGGCATTGTCTATATCAGCAGGTAGTGAAAATTGCTGCAGCAACACTAGTTATTTGTGTGATCGGCTCTATGGCTGTAATGTTTCATGGCCATAAAAATAGTACTCATTTCCTCTGAGGCCTAAGTGAATTGTATTTAAAGAGATTTTTAGTTTAGATGTCATCCCATGTCTATTAGTGACTTAGATGTCTATTAGTGACTTTGTTCTTTCTTTCCCTCTCCCATACAGATATACTGAATCAGATAGAAATTGAAGTGCCTAAATACTCAACTAGAGTTGCTCAAAATTCCTGAAGGACAATGGCTATAACAGATTTTTTTTAGTTCTCTATCCCCTTTTTTTCCTGTGCACTTAGTGTGAATTATTACAATGAATATGCCATGACTTCCTACCGAGTGAGCAGACACGACCTTTACAAAACAAGTGAATTTCAATTGCATTATAAATGAAGAGAAGGTTGTATTTCACTGCTACACCTATGTTTTAGCCAGTGAACTTTCAGTAAAAGTTGATAGCAAGAAATAGTTTTAATATTTTATTGCTGAAAAATTATTTTTTTTAGTTATTTAATAAGTTTATTCATATGTTAAATCACCTAAAGAGGTGCTCGTGGTGTAGGATATATTCAACATTAAGAAAGGTAAGAAACTTTTTTAATTATTTAATTATATCCCAAAGTGCTTAGAATGCAGTTCCTTCTTCACAGAAGTCTATGGTGAGGTGGTCTTATTTTAAGGACCAGCGTTTAATTCTATGTATTTTTACCTGTTTAGGAAAATTACAATGCTTGGTTTTGTTTGGGTTTTTTTCCCCTTGCTAAGATTTTATAGCTGCAAGTATTCTTTCATGTAGAATAAACTGGTATGGAGATTGTGTCATCAAAGAAAAGTTTTGGCTTCATAATGCACAGCCCAAGTGTGATAATGATAACTATATATATGGTCCTTCTATAATAACTTATACACTGAAAAAATCCTCAATATTGGCATAAAGCATGAATTAGTATTTAGGTTCCTCTACTAACACTGACCCTGTTTTAGTGTTCAAGAGTGTTAAAATACATACTCCAGTCTTGTGATAGAGTGCTAGTCCAACTTCTTTTTGTTCTAGCTTTATCCATAGTTAATAGGAGGATTTTAAAATACTGAAAATTTTGAAGGCTTGTGACACCAAAAGGCAAATGCAAGCCTTTCCATTTTATCTTTTTTATCTCTTTTTTTTTCTTGCAGAAAGGTTTATTTATTTAAAATAATTTGCATGAAATTTCCCATGTTTTCACCAACCAAACATGTTATTTGATTTCTGGAGAAATATTTCTGAATCTGAGCAGCCCCATCTGTCATCAAAATGGTGAGTAGAATTTTCTTATGGAGTGGAATTGAGACTGGCCCTTGCCTTTGTCTCTTCTGTCAGCAAATTGGGAGCACAGGGAAGAGTAAACAGCTGCAGCCCTGAGGTCTCACATTTGGGGGCACCTGGGGAGCTCCAGCTGGGGCAGACACTTTCCTGTGCACACATGCACACAAGGGAAGATAGAACCTGACACTGGTGTTGAACAACAAAGGCCTTCTTGTCACAGTTATTTATATAAGGTCTCTTGAAACTTCAGGAGAGTGTTCTCATTGATCAATGTTTCACTAAATAGGAATTAGGTTTTCTGCTTTTATCTGTACTAAAAATGTCTTTTTACCTTCTGTGAGCAACGTTTCCAGCTCTAAAAGACTGATTAACACTCATATTAAAGAAAATGGTTTGAGACTTGATCAATGAAACACCTGAGCTAAGGCTTCAGTGAGGAATGTGAATCATTTTGACAGGTTGTAAATATTAAATTGATATTAGCTCAGAGATATCATTTTTTTGTTAACTGGAGCAAAGGAGTCTATGTAGAAACAGATTAGAAATTGAGTTGGAAGTGGAAAATGTTGTCAAGTTTACTTTTCATGACTTATCAGATGCATCTATCACTGTTATGAAAAAAAAGGAACCAGAATTGTCAGGAGTGAAGAACTGCTATGTAACAAAATGGCACAATAGTTATTATAAATAGGGAGAGGGAGGGAACGGAAGGAAGATGAACTCTTATGGAATAAAATAGCTAAGTAAATTTTCTAATTAAACCAGCTATATTTGGACTAAAACATTTAGAATAAAGACGACTCACAGAACTCTGATTCAATGGCAATGTTGCAGTCTTCAAAAGAGACTAGGATTTCCAGTATTACTTTTTCTGCAGCATGAAGGATCAAGGAAGAACTGATTTTGATAAATTCCTAAAAATAAACTACCAAAGAAACCCCTTAAAACCAAAAAAACCCCAAACTTCATTCTTTGAGAAAGGGGAAATACTTAACCAGCATTTTGCTCATTAAACAAAATAAAACTTCTTAATTATGAGTGATGTCTTGCCAGATTGGGGGTGTACATTGTTTAGAGCAGGGCCTATCCTGAGCCTGATTCCCTTTCAGTGTTTTATTAATGACTCAGGTGTTAGCATTGAAAGCACTTTTCTCCTGTTTGCTCATGATGCCAAGCCTGGTAGGGTTCCAGTTGTTTCTGAGATTAGAACTGAAAATTTGACACGATAGGTTCTTGTTTGTTTTTTTTCCTATGTTTTTCCCTTTTTGAATTGCATACTGCTGACAAATGCTGTGCTTAGAGGGAAAGAACCCAGCAATAATTCCTTAGAACATAGATTTTAGAGCGAATTACAAAATGATTCTACATTACCAGTATTACTGAAGGAACAGAAAACATCATATATTCATTCATAAACAAAACAATTTAGATTGAGCTGCTCTCTTCCCTCTGTGCTGAGGAGGTCATCCCACTATATGTTTTGTCCATTTGGGGCATGCAGGCACACTTAGTAATCTAAATTTTCTGCAGGTAAACATAGTTATGCACTAGTATAGATTGTCCACTGAGTTAAAGGAATCACTGTGGTTTGAAGTTTCAAGCAGCTATTAGTCAAATATCTGTCATGAACATGCAAGAAAAGTTCTCTGGAAATTTCATGAAATTAGGTTTCCTCCACAAAATCCAAAGGCTCTCTGCAGATTTTTTTCCCTGAAGAACTCGATTCTAAACCTTTTCTGGCTGTCTCTAATAATTGTTTTGCTTTTATCCTTCTGTCCACTATTTTGATGATGTTGATGTAAAACTTCTTAGTTATTTGTTATTCTGTTCATAGCTTCTGATAAGATTTACCACTATGGACTTTTTTGACTCTTACTGTAGGCCACATGCTGTAGAGTAATGAGCTCATTCTATGGCAGGGAAAAAAATATTTTGAATTATATTTTGGTGTATTTTGATTTTAGCAAATACTTGTCTGATCCATATACAATAAAATCTTGATTATATAGTAGATCAGTTTGTGGTTAACAAAAATCCAGATTGCTTTCTATAAGGTGAGATATTTGTTTGTTTGCTGGAGTTTTCATGTGAGAATATTGGCAGTATTGATTGACCTAACTGGAAAGATGTGTGTCTTAAGGGGAGACACTTTCTAGTCTCTGTTAGGACAAGGAATCACTGATAGTATTTCTTATTTCATATAAAGGCACATTTTTTTGTCACGGACAGATAAGTGGGGCAATTAGAATAGACACCACTTTCCACTGCTACTCTCTATGTATGGTATTCACCTTCCTGAGTATGAAACTATAATGAAATTGTGTATTCCAGCTCCAAGGGATGGGTGGCAGTTATTGAGTGAGCGAGCCAGCTGATGATGCTTAGTTATTCAGAGGAACAGTTCTTGAAAGGACGGTGAATTAGGCCTGGCTACAGCACAACAGTTTTAAGAAGAACAGATTTAGCCAAGAGGAAGTAAAAGGTGAGTGTTCTTGATGATTTAATGGGGCAGATCGTTTATTGTTTTGAGACTTAGAAACTACAAACTGCCATGCTTTAACTTTATGTTTAAAAATAATTGATTGTTTTTATAGTTCTTGTTAGCCTGTTGCTGCAGCAGTATTTATGTTTATGTCAAGCAACTGATCACCCCTTAATATACACAATATCATTTAATTGAGATGAGTACAGTCCATCAAAAATTTTGAAGAGCTTGATAAAAATTTATCTGCTTTAGCCACCACTTAATTCAGTAGTATGACACTCTATGGTAGTTACATTAGATGTTGATGGGCCTCCACAGAAAGATTAAAATTGTAGAATATGTGTTCTCGACTTGAATAAATGGTCTCCTTCACAATGTTTTGACCTTTTCCTGGACTTCTTAGGTGAAGCTAAACTAAAATCAACATCAAAGTAATTGTACAGAATTTTGTGGCTTTGGTCTTCTAAATATCTGAAATATTTTTGAGGTGTTTTACTTGTTAAATACGTGGAAGAAAAACAATCCTAGTAGCCATTATCTGTATACTCTAAGCTCTGCAATGTTAACATTGAATAGTGCAGTTTTATTTCAGACCTCATAAAGAGGTTTTAAATAAAAAGGATAGTTGGAATAGATTTTGATATAACTTCAAAATCAGGTTGGTCAGAAGGAAGACACACTATTTTTGTTAATTTGGGGAAGCTGTAATGAGTTTTGGGCTGCTTTTGGGTTTGGATTACCTCAATTTTTTTCCCACCTCTATTTGCTTAAGAGTTTTTCTTTAGATTCTGTAAACTAGGAGAATAAACTGTGGTTCTGCAGATAATAATTCAGTGAAGAAGGCTTCTTTCATAAAAGCTTGATGGCCTGTTTTGTTAATGACCTCGGCTAGCTGAATGGATAATGGCAAATTATTCTAAAACTTTATTTTGTAATCTTCTGGGTTTCGTTTTTCTTCAAAAACAAGGAATTTTCTCTATCATAAGTGGCTTATCCTCTCAAAAAGAAATCAATGCCCTGGAAAGAGGCTGTGCCTTTCTCCTCAGCAAATATATGTGTGACTTGCAGAAGCTGTGCATCTATGACAATGATAAATCTGAAAACCTGATATCATGAGAGATAGAGCATTTTAATCTTCCAGGTTGCTTTAAAAGGTGGTAGGAGTGCTTGAAATAATGATTTATCTTTGAAATAAGCTTAATATAGTATAGAATCTACTGTAGGGGAAAAAATTGTACATACTACTTTGCAAAAAGAAAACAAAATAAAAATTCAAGCATCTGCCTAGGCTATTTTGGGGGAATTTGTCATCAATGATACTTTTAGAATTAACAGAAATATTTTGGTGAAAATCAGGAAAGTGAGTGTACCTTTTGGGGTACAGTTTGCACAGATTATACAAATATATGTATATTATATACTTTATATTCAACATTTTGCTGTATACATAGTGTACAATATGTAATTCTGCTTAAAATTAATAATAATAATAATAATATAAAATTAGACTTGTTCAGTTCAGAAAAATATTTCTTTGTATATTATTTGGATGTAATTAAACCCTATAAGCGACATACACAGACAATTATAGAATCACAGAATCATCAAGGTTGATATAGAATCATTAAGATCATCGAGTCTTAACTTGTGACCAAACGCCACCAAGTCAACTAAGCCATGGCACTAAGTGCCAAGTCTATTTGTTTCACTACCAGGGGTGCTGATTCCAGCACTTCCCTGGGCAGCCCATTCCAATACTTGACTACCCTTTCAGTGAAGAAATTATTCCTGATGTCCAACTGGAACTTCCCCTGGCACAACCTGAGGTCGTTTACTCCTGTTCTGTCACTAGCAGGACAAGAGGAGTTGCCTGGAAGAAGAGACCGCCCCCCACCTGGCTACAGCCTCCTTTCAGATAGTTGTAGAGAGCAATAAGTTTCCCCTTCAGCCTCCTCTTCTCCAGGCTAAACACCCCCAGCTCCCTCAGCCACTCTTCATATGACACTCTTTCAACCCTTCACTAGCTCTGTTGCCCTTCTCTGGACACACTCCAGCACCTCAATGTCTTTCTTGCAGTGAGGGGCCCAGAACCGAACAATCGAGGTGTAGCCTCACCAGTGTCGAGAACAAAGGGACAATCACTTCCCTGGTCCTGCTGACCACACTATTTTTGATACAGGCCAGGATGGCATTGGTCTTCTTGGCCACCTGGGCACACTGCTGGCTCATGTTCAGCTGCTGATCATCAGCACCCCCAGGTCATTGTCCACACGGCCACTTCCCAGCCACATTGCCCTCAGACTTCTGTTCTTGTGACCCAGGTTCAGGACCTGGCACTTCACCTTATTGAACCTCTTATTATTGTCCTTGATCCATTGGTCCATCCTGTCCAGATCCCTCTGCAGAGCCTTCCTACTCTCCAGCAGATCATCCTCTCCCAACTTAGTGTTGTCCATAAACTTACTGAGGGTGCATTTATTCCCCTCATCCAGATCATGAATCAAGATATTAAACAGGACTGGCCCCACTACGGAGCCTTAGGAAACCCCACTAGTGACTGGCCACCAACTGGATGTAGAACCATTCACAACCAAATTATGGTGGTCACCTAATATGAAAAAATGGAGGACTACATTTAAATAAGTTGTCGGAAAAGGTCATATTAAATCCTACGTAGCTCAGCAAAGATCATCTATAGCTAATAATATTGTGCACATAGAGTTTTAAATATATTTCAGTGTGCTGGTTCTGGTTGGACTAAAGCTGATTTTATTCACAGTAGCTAGTGTGAAACCACAACACTCAAGGTCCAGCTTTGTTGAAGCAAAATATTTTACTGTGTCTTGGCGAAGATTTACCTGTTGGCAATACAGAACATCATGGCCCTTCAGGATTTTGTTAAATTAGCCAAAGTAAATTATACTCTTTATTTATTACACAGATTTCTTATTTGCTCATGTATCCTGAAGAAAAAATGAAATCTTTACAATTAGATAGGTAATTCTTTTACAGGGCTTTCCTAATTGAAACTGCAGATTTATTGACAAAAAGAGAATCCTCAAGTATGTGTGAAGAAGGAAAAAAAAATAAAAATTTCAGGCATGTGTACGAAAATATTTGCTAGGATAATGTATCTAGATCGAGGAAACATAACTGTGATTATAATCATAGCTTTTGATCTACTTGTATAGGCCCTACTTGCACATAAAATATTTAATTAAAATGTGCCTATAATATATTTCAATCAAGTGTCATTTAAAATTTGCTAACTTGATGTGTCATCCTGACAAATTAGATGATAAAAGAAACAGGATATAATTTTTTTAATTAACAGCTTGTCATTAGAGATTATGTCAATTTTTAAGACATATAATCAAAACTTTATTTTTAAAAGGAAACCTCACATGCCATAGATAACACCTAAAAATATTTCCCAATGCAAGTAGAGAAGAAATGAGATGTGTATGAATGATGTATAAAGACTTTGATGGTTGGTTTTTCCCCAAAAATATTTTGAAGAAATGAATGTTAGAGAATTACATGCAGTTAGATTGTGCTGCTCTCTGTCCAGAGTTGTCTGTTGTGACTTGTTTCTTGGGTAACAGAATGATTTTAGGTCTTCCTTTTATTCTCTACTGTTCTTGGAACCTCTGCATAATCTTCGTGTTAGTCATGCTCAATCTTGCTGCCATCTTCTTATCACAAACATATTTTTATCTAGTAAGGGGTACTGAGTGCTATGGTTCAGTTTTAATTGTCAAGACTGATAATCTGAAAGAGGAAGAGATAAAAGGATAAATGTAATATGTTCTGGATGGCAAAGAGGAGAGATGTATATATAATGTTTTAAGGGCAGAGAGAAGGATTTGGTCAGCTGGAGTTGAAGGCACTCACAATTTTAACAGAATAATATTGGACACATGCAATGCAGAGTATGGTTTGGACTAAAAGTGATGTGAGAACTGGTTCTTTTCCTTTCCCACATAAATGAAACTTTATACTGGATGGATCTAGCAGCTTTATCCTTGATTAAGCTTAATGATAAAGATTGTTGTGCACTCAGCGGAAATTTCTTCCAGCTTTTGCTTTCCAAAATTTTGGTGAACTTGGAAAGGTCAGTAGTAGCTTGCTATTGTATCATCTTTGTTTTTCCTTTGTTTTCCTTTTTCATGGTTCGTAGTTCAGTCACAACCTACTATTCATATATAAAACCTTGTCAAAAAGTTTGGAAAAGTTTGTCTGAAAAATCATTATGTGAAGATAAGAAAAGATAATAAAGACAGGAAAGTATGGGATAAATAAACAATCTGGGTAGGGGAAGATCAGTTTCTGGAGAAGGAATTCAAGAAACGTTATGTATAGGTGAAGACACAAGGTTATTTTGGTCTGGCATACAGAGAAGGACAGGTGAAAAAGAGATATATTAACAACTGATGATAGACATAAGAAAAGTTATTCAGCTGAGGGTGCACATGGTGACACAAAATCAGCAAATGAAAATGCTTTGAGGAATGTAAAAAGCCAGTTGCTTTAGATACCAAGAAAATGTTAGAAGTCAACCAAAGTAGAAAATAATGTCTTCAATGAGATCTGAGCATGATCAGCTAAAGGAAAATAAATAAAAGGCAGAGAAAGTGAGGCTTATCAGATGAACTTCTGGGGGTCTGAATGCCAAGCAAGGGATTTCTGAGGGGTAAATGGTTACGGAACTGTGGGAGACTAAGGGGTGCTTGTGTAAAGAGAGGTGACAGAGATTTAAAGGAAATGTTGTTCTACCTTATTGCCATGAAGTACCAAGAAGGTAAAAAGCTTAGTGGGATTAGATGTCTATATGGGTAATGAGAACACAGGCAGTTCTGCTGGATGGGACAAAATTAATTAGGCCTAAAACTCCTCATACCTGGAGGTATAAAGCAAGCAGTGAGGGCAGGGGCTAGAAAGAACTATTTTTAGAGATTATTTTAGTGGAATGAATTCTGAAGTCTAGCCTTAACAGGTCCTCGATTAATGCAAATCCTAAATGCTAGGCAGACCACATAGATGGTCTAATGATCACATATAATGTCAGGCTTATGGGGATCATCAGAAGTGGTAATGATGATGATCTGAAGTTGATAATATTGCATTGTTAATCAATTTTCCCCTTTTCTGGTTGATCTAACAACTCTTCAAGTCATCTGAAAGAAATAAGTGTTATTTATAGACTTGATTTCAAGAAAAACAAAACAGAACAAAAACCTCAAGAATAGGAGACTGAAGAAGCAAAGATTATTTTGGACTCACATTGCTTTATAAAACTATTTTGAAGGATGACTACATAAAATACACACAATTTTAATGTATTTAGTCATATTGGGCAATGTTATCACTAATAACAATAATAATAATTGGAAATACAGGGTCATTTACTCACTTGAGCACTTCAGAAAATTTTAAGAATCTTAAGTAGTCCAGTTTGCTCATAATCTATTTTCCACCTATTTCTGGCATTCAACTTACTGTTTTTTCTTCTTTCATCTGACAATACTTTAAAGCTTTTTACTAAAATTTTGCTTTGTTCTTTCAGGCTGTGCAAATATAACTCATTTACCTCCTATAGCAACACTTTTCCTCTTGACTGCTATTTATTGAGGTCCCTAACATGTCCTTAAAAAGGAAATACACTACTGGTTTGCTGAACCATTGGATGTTGGATTGTGTGGTTGACACAAACATTTAGTAATCCATTAGCTGCAGTAATAATAATGAAATATTTTAATTATCCCTTACAAAAAGTATTTGTTTTTCAAAAAGAATAAACATAAGCACTTTTCAGTAAATTAAATACTATTAAATACTTTAAATGCTCTAGCCTTAAAGCTCAGAAACAGTAACTCTTTTTTCCCTTTATATTTGTTCTTTTTCATTCCATAAAAATGTCTTCTTTCATTAGTGAGAACCACAAGACTAGATTGTTTATTGGAAATTGCTGTCATGAAGCCAAATTCCCCAAGATTCAAGTCCCCAGACTGGAATAGAACTGATGTTTTGCCAAAGAAAAAAGAAAGAAAGAAAACGAATGGAAACTCTCATAATAGTATTTGGAAGACCCTTACACAAAGAGCTATTTGTCAGAGGCATGTTACAGAGATGATCTGTCTTTGTAATGAACCTCTTATATATGAGTAACAATACTAATAGCATACATGAAATGTAATACTTAAATTTTTAAAATATTTGTATAGATGAAATAGGGGAATGAATGTGATACAATCTGACAAGTTAGGGAAGTAACAGTCTGATGATGTAATGGAGAAAATATACACGTGCCATATATACATAAAAATAAATAATTAAATAATAGATATTTCTATGTATATGTATCTATATTTTACAGCTGTGCATGTCCATTGCAGACTCTTTTTCTTTGGACTACATAAAAAAGCACCTGTTCAAACCTGAATAAGAGAAACTTGTGGTTTGTATCAAAATATTTAAATATGGTAGTTCACAATGTTTTCCTCTATAAACCTGCCATTCTTGATGGGATACAGAGTAACTAGAAATACTGCCTTCAGAAAGCACTAGTTGTGATGGTCACATATCACTATCGGGGAATCATAATTTCTGACTGCCACTTTAGGATGAGGTTGTAAAATTTCTCTTTAGAGAAAAAAGTAATCCAGAAATGCATGTCCTGTGCTGCTTGAGATGCAGCATAAACAGCTGTGCTCCTAGTAGATTCCTGTGTTTCTGAATTCTTGACCTCAGCAAGTTGCCAAGACCATTAATACGCCTCATTTTTTTGGTATTTTCCCTATTTCTTTTACATTCATTGTTGAGTTTTGCTACAAGTGGTGAAGCTGTACCCTGTTACTACTGAAAGCAGTAAGAATATTTGTTTCAATATATTTGTTTGGAAGGAAAGGAAATTGGTTTAGAGAGGAAGGAAATTAGTTTTTGAATCTCTGACTTCCTCAAAAGTTCTCTTACTCATCTGTTTTGTGTGTTCTCAATTTCTTCTTTGTCCTTTTTTTTTTTTTGTGTCATCGTAAAAAGCCCTATTTTGTCTACGGGTTTCCTTAAAGTCACTGACATGGATTTTCAGCTTGAAAATACTGAAGTCTAGTAAAGGATAAATGTGGAACTTGCTGTTCCTACTTAATTCTATTATGCCAAATAATTTTGTCCCCACAGAATAGTTTGGAATCTAGCACACACTCCTTGTGCTTAAGGAGTTCATTGTTCTGGCTCAAGAGCAAAAAGAATCAGTTTCAGCAACAGGTTTTCAGAAAACAGTTGCCAGTGTGGTAGAGAAGAGGCTGGTATTTTACAAAAGCTCTTACTGGATTTAGAAGTAGAAATCCTATCGGAACTTTACAGGAATTTTAAATGTTAGACCTACAATTCATAACTGCTTTTAAAATGTAAGAACTACTTTCAATAAAACCGTTTTATAAAGTTTGTGATGTGAGCAGCATATGATATTTCATTCTCCTTTAGGATGAAATTCACATTTCTAAAACATAAAAGAAATTACATTACAAACATCACACAATTACTGTGCCTTTGCAAATGTAACAGATTTTGTTTTATACTTAATTTGGGAAACTCTCTTTTTCCTCATGTTAGATTAACAGGTTCAAACTTTGGGTTTGGAATTCATTAATCATATCAACTTTGAATAGAAAACTGGTTGAAATTTCAAAGAAGGATTTTATGGATTTTAGTGACACCATAATGAAATGATGACAGGAGATTCAGAAGTTGCTTCTTATGTGATAATTCATAGGAAATGGTTGCATCAGTCTTATCTTGATTTACAAATACAGAATTGTCTAATTCATATATTTCAAAATGAATATAAATACACATTTTAGCATCAAAGCACACAACTAGCTTGATTTTCTAACTTTTTTGATACTTTAAGGTAATATTGGCACATGAAAGGCGGTGAGGGAATTTGCCCGATCCTTAGAGAGGGGAGATTTTCTTGACCCTCAGTTATTTATTTGTCTGTCGGTGCCCCAGGGAAGCCAAAACCCTTTACATCTGACCAGTTTGTCAGCGTCCTGTAAGGGGGCAACCTCCAGCAACAGATTCATAGGATCGGAAGGTGATTCTACTGCCCTTTTTGGGGCGGGGAACGAAAAACAGTGTGGAGAACTCTCAGCAGGTCTTGCAGAGGTGTTATTGGCCACCAGCAACTGCTAGCACCTTATAAAGGACTCATGCTAAGAGTTTATGGAATAACACTCTTTATTAATACAAATTGTAACAGGTTAATAGGGTTTGTAGGTCATCAGTGACACCATCTGACTGTAAAAACGTGTTTGAGCAATCTAATAATACAACAAAGCAAGGACAAACACAAACTCTAATATAAACCAATCTATTTATATACCATGGAGCAAGGCAGAAGCTCTAGTCCTAAAAGCAGCAATCAGTGTGCATAGAATAAGTTTCTTACCCAATAGGTGTCCCTATAGGCAGGGGGAGACAGGCTCAGCCCGTTGATTGATCCCAACAGTTTTGGTAGAGTCTTTCTCCAATTTCTCCCTATTTCCAACTTACTTTTATATTATTTATTTAGGTTTAGATGGAGGTTGTGTGACTCTAGTCATAAGTACTTAATTAGGTAGTCCTCCTTGGCATCTATCTCCATCAGTGGACAGTCTTTGAACCACGAAGTGTCACCATGTTCCCCTCTCTGCAGGATGTTTATGGAGGGAGGCCATGGCACCTTCACATTACTCCCCTCTCTGTTCTATCCCCCATATCAGGTGCTCCTCATTGTTTAGGGAACCTTAGTGGGGCATGTTGACCATGTTCCATCTGGGAAGCAGCAGCTGCATTTTACCCTGTAATTCTTAGTCTCCTATAATTTTTAATCCTATCCATTGTTCCACAAACATGCATATCCTTGTATTTACCTGTAAAATTTCTTATATATATATATATTTATTTAAAAAGAAGCTTTTAATATTTCCATAAGAAAAGATTCACTGCTAACTATAATAAAAAGTATATATTTATGTATCACTATATATATTCTATACCCTTTTAATTTTTCCACTTTGTGGTTTTGAAAGAATGTCAAAATCTTACCTACCTTTTTTGAAACATTTTTAAGCATTAATTTAGCCTAAAGATGCCTCTTCTTGCACATTTATTAATCCAATTATTAACATATTTTCATAAACATTCTAAAGTCTCTCTTTGGATTTTCTGTTGGAATGAAATTTTTTTTATTTCTAGGAATTTTTCCCCTTTAGGAAGTAGGAAAATATAAGTATTATAGAATACATAAATGGAACTAAATGAAAAGATCTTCAGGTCATCTTTTTCTTATCCATACTCTACAAGCTTGTATACTTCTATTAATTGGCTTAGTCACTTCAGTTTACATGAGATTACATGAGATTACATAATACCCAATCTTACCAGAATTTTTTTTTAAAGTATCCAGATTTTTTTCACTGAAATGCTATGTAGTCAGAAGCACCACTCTACCCTCTTCAGGATCTGCTTCTGAGAAGAGCTAGCTAAACATAGGATGGGGAGTAATGCATATGAACATATAAAAATAACCCTGATAGCACAGAGTCCACCAAAGAAGAAGACATAAGGAAGGTGGCTCTGTGTTTTAGTTAATTAGAAATCAGTTTCAAATTTGGATTTTTGTATGCATTGACTGCATTTCCCATATCTCAGAGGAAGTAATTGTGCTGTTAAGATGATTGCCTGTTTGATTATTAACTTCAAATATTATTCAATTTTTTAATGTAAATTAATTTCTCTTCATAATTATATGAAGCTATTGAATGGTTTTTGGATTACATTGCAAGATATCTTTTCTGATACTGAATTCAGTTTGTAGTATTTAATTTCTTTATTCCACTTGAAGTTCTTTTTCCCTTGACTATATCTTCTGTGTCATTTGAAAGTTTTAATAAACAAAAATTTCCATTAGCAAAGATCAGAAATAATCATACTCATTTAGTAATACTCTTATTAGTAATATCCCATTACAGAAATTTCCATTTTCATTTATAATACAAGTTCATGCTCACTCTGCCATAGAAAAAACCATTTATAGGGAACATCAACAAGCACAGTTTGATGGAATTGTGGGCCACTTCCTTCCTCTGTGCCACTTACATCAACCAACCCATTAGCACCTGCTGAACCTTCTCCCCATCAACCATCAATCATGAGCAATCAGTCAGGTACTTGATAATTAAGGGAGAGAGGGAAAGCACTTCACAAGGCTAAAAATGTCTTTACAATAGCTTCATATGCATGAAGTCAAATAACAATGGGAAAGGTTTAATAAGAACCCGTACACCTGTAAAACAAACCCACCAGTATGGAGCCCAGAAGTATGGGTAAGACAGAGACCTTTCACATGATTGTTATGTCCTTTACTTGAATTGCAACCCAGCGATTGTGGTGCAGAGGAGGAACTGAAGTTTGTCAAAAACTTCAAGAGGAGCAAAAGATGTTAGAGGGTGACTTTGAAGCCTGCTATTGTGATGCACTTCTGTGGTCCTTGTAGTGTAAGCATTCTTAAAGTAAAGGTTCATCACTGAAAAGGCCTCAGTTTGAATGGTTCTTTACTATCTGGAGATGTACTTGATTGGATACATGTGCTGAAAATGCAAGGAAAGTATTTGTAAGGATCCCCATTCTAAGGGGGCTCAGAGACTGAGGTGAGGGCTGCCAAAAAGGTGTCTCCCAGCTTGTTGGTTTACTGAACCTACTTGGATAAAAATACGATCTGAGTCAAATGAATCATGCTTTGAGTTGATAGAATATTTTCACTGATAGAATGGTTTTAGGTTTAGCTTGTTTGATCATTTACAAAAACAGAGAAAATGAAATTAAAATGTACTATAGAGCTAAAAAGCTACTAGAAATCTGCTATAAGGATACTTCCTTTCTGCACTCAAACTAAATATCCTGCTTATTTTGAGATTAGCTCTGTTTTTGATATTCTGTGGTATTGCTGAGCATAAATACATGAAAATTTACTTTGTGTGCATCACTGGAGCACTAGGTGTGAAAAGGAGTGTAGAATTTTGACTCTCTCAGGGACATTCTCTTGAATGCTGATGTTAGAGCTTCTTGTTCTTTTTATTAACTGGCATGCTTGATCAATTCATGTCCAGGGCAGTGCATTGCACCTCACTTTTCATATTTTCCTATTCAGACATTTCTGTGATGACTTTCCTATCATCTTGGCTTGTTAATGGGACTTCAGGGCAGGGCAGTCATAATCATTCACTACTCCTCCCATCCCTCAGTTGTTTGGTTTCAGAAGGGAAGGACCTTCTTATCTGCACATTAGACTTCTGATACTGTTCTTTGCTTCCCAACCTAAATCGATGCCATTCTTCTTTTTAAAAGATATTATCCTTCTTTCATTTTATTAATTTAGTTTTGATTTTTGAATATATTTTAAATTCTTAAGCCTGGTATGCCCAATATCTGCCACTGCTGATCTCCCTTCACTGCTGATGCAACTTTTGACAAGATTCCGAGATACTAAATCTATAAGTTTCATCAAAGTCATAACCAGTTGGAAAAGAATATTCCTGTTGATGATCCTCATTCTCCAGCCCCTCCAACCTATTCCTGAAAGAAAAAGTTGTGTTAAAAAAAAGTGAAAGGAAAAAGTTAAGGGTTAGAGCTCAGTTCAACCTTTAGTAAGAAACTGAAGGTTCTGTGATGACGTAGATCACAAAAATATCAGAAGAACCTGGACGTATTTTTGTAAGGAGAGAACACAGCAACTTATGCTTGTTTAATTTCCAGAATAACTTAATTTGTAGAAATAGAATATGTGATAGAAAATAAGTGTTACAAGTAAGTCATTGTGGCCTAGCTTATATTTCAGTTCCTCAGAACCGATGTAATAGCTTCTTAGAGATGTGACATACTGTCACAAAACCTTTGACTTCCAATGCAATTTCCTATCAACATCATGAGTTATTCTCTCAGTTTAAGTCTAATTAATCATAAAATGAAGTACTGAAAATATTTTCAGAAGACTTGAAAGAACGCTATCGGTATTGAGCGCAAATTCTTACTTATTTAAAAGGAACAGAACTTGAAAGAACATGTAATTGCAGACTATGTTGCAGTGCTTTTTCAGATAACAGTTAATATTCATGAATGGCCAAAGGTGCCAGAACTTCTTGTGTGCTTTCAAAGGAGTACCTTTAATTAGGAACAAACTCTTAAAGGTCAATAGCTTTATTCCAGGGTCTAGCTGTGTGACACACACAGAGTACAATGATTTCTCTCTAAATATCAAGGGGAAAAGTGAGGGATCACATCTTGCATGCCTGATTCATTGAGGCAGTTCTGTTGACTTCTGCAGAAGTTTGCAGGAATCAGGCAGGTGGAATTTGCCTCTTGCTCCCGTGTGTTTACTCCTAAGTCTCTTCCCTCCTTTGCTACACATAGCTGTTTTACTACACATACTCTGTTTACATGTATGAAATAAAACTGGGCACTCTCATGGTTAATTTAGTGTTGGAACTGATTGTCTGAAATAATTGTCCATTTTGAAAGTCTAAACCTTTATTTTGGTATTATGGATGCCAGTGACTCTTGTTTCATACGACTGCAAATTTAACAAGGAATGAGTAGAGAAGAATTTAGTTAGAAGAATAATGTTTCTTGGAGGCTTGGTGGTTGCAAATCTAGCTTGTTGCAGTTGGCATGTGGTTTTGGGAAAGATGTTTCCAGTGATAGGGCAGCTGGGATTTGTGTTTCTGCTTTTCTACCAAATCCAGTAATACATCACTTGTGAATGATGCAACTTAAAGGAAACTTACATTAATGGTTTCAAAAGAGAAAACAACATAATTATTTTACACATTACTCTCCTCAGCCAAGGTGGTAATTTTCTCAAAAAGAAAATATTTTTGAAATTTTTCAGTTTCTTTTGCAAGAAAGAAGGTTCAAATTTCTGCCTGGAACATCATCAGAGCCTGGAACCTGTTCAGAAATGGCAAATTCTCATCTGTTTTCCATCCACCAATGCACAAAGCCTGTTATTTCTCCCCTCCAGTTTTTCTCCCATTTTCAGTTCCTTACACAGATCCGAGTGCTGCAGGTTGGCTTCCATTTTGATCTGATTTTGTTCACCCTTTCACTCAGTGAATCAATGGAGTCCTGTTTGCATTTGAGAATGCTAATGCTCAGTTTTCCACAGCAGTGACTTGAGACACTGTGACAATTCTATATAGCTTATGGTAAATATTTCAGCAAGGAAAAAAAATCCCTTGCCTTGCAGCTTAATAAACTGTCACAGCAGATGCAGCTGCGTAAAATGGATTTGAAATCCTCTTTACTTCTCTTTAAATATTTTGACTTCTGGCTCTACATTGTTCCCTGGTTGTTTAAAGCTGTTTTGGATTTCCAGCACCTCTGTTAAATATTAGGATACCTCAGTCACAAAACTAAAAAATGAGTGTAGGTGGCTTCAATTTCTTTTTGAAGCAAAAATAAAACTTGAAGTGGCCAGCGGGACCTCTTAAGTCCTGCCTAATTACACGTTCCCTTAAGTAAGGCTCTATAGAGAAGTCTGCAGAAGAGAATCACATGGCATTTTCAAAAGGAAACTACTAAAATGTTAATTATCTGAACATCAATATTTTTACTTGTGGTAATTTTTTAATTTGAACTTCCCACTGCAAAGTACAATTTGAGCAGTGACTATTATGGTGCTAAATGGCAAGCTGAATCTCATTAGACTTTTATTAATGAGGAAAACAAGTTTTTGATACAGATATCTCAATATTACATACAAAAAACTCATTTGTATATTTAAATGGTTCCAACCTGCATGAGAAATTTCAATGCTCTGGCATTTTATGTCTTTCCGAAACACAGTCCATGAGGAGATGAAGATGGTGAAGAGTGGTAAATACAGTGGTGACATTGCTGTAATAAGGAAAGAGTGAGTAAAAGTAGGATATAGAATATAGGACTATTGAAAGTAAAAATACTCTGTAGTTTTGAAAAGTTTTGATGTTACAAGAAATTGTGGTAGGGAGGAAATAAATGGGATTTTGTGTGGTTTTCCAAATGAGATGATAATTGTCTCAGGAATTCTTTTAATTCTACCAGTCACTATGAAACCAATGATGCTAAAAAAAATGAAACTGGTTTTTAAAGTACAGAATGAAAACTTTCGAAAGGTTGAGTCTGTGAATAATAGAGAAAATAAACACTAGATGCTGATGAGGGAAAACCCAGGGCCTCAAATACATTTGTTGTTTAATCATTTTGAGGTATTCTCATCAAAAGTCTCATAAAAATGTACTGCAAATATCTGTGAAAGAGATTTGGATGATAACAAAATTCAGTGGTTTACTCAAGAGTTGTCAGAAATGCTGGTGTCATGTTTCCCTTTTTGAGTCACCTAAGAACTGGAAATTCGTATAATCTTTAGAAGTTTTCAGTAGAAAATGGCAGAGATTTATTTTTGTTTCAAATGAAAAATATGTGGGGAAAAAAGAGAAGAGTTCAGAAAAATGAACTGATGTGACTTTAAGATTTTAAAATGACAAACAGTTCAAAGTTGAAATTATTATGGGAATCCACAGTGTGCAATAGACAGTTGAAGCAGAAAACTATTCACAGCTTGATGATTTTCGTTCTAGCATATATGTCTTCGTCTATGTGTCCGCTGTCTGGAATAAGATTAGATATGCAATGAAAAGTCCTTCATAAAGCAAGAAGGCAAAATTTGTGTTAGGATTAGTGTTACCTACCACAAAGAAGTGAGACTGTATAATCAAGAAGAAGGAATATTTGTCATGGTCGATAGTATTTGCATCCCACCTGCTCCTTGCATTGAACAAAAAGTTTTATAAATTTCATGTTCTAGCATCATTCTGGTAAAATTTGGAGAAGAGAAATAGGATATTGAGGTGTTTTTTGGAAATTAGTGTTTCAAACTACAGAATATGGCCTCTGAAGGATTCTACAGAAAGATCTTTGAAAATTCAACAGATGGAGAACTGGTTGGGTAAATAAGAGCATGACGCTTTAGGGAACAGGTGATACAGGAAGACAGTTTTCTATTTAATTCAGAGAGAAAAGAAAGCTGCTGAAGGAAAATAGAGTTGACAAGGATACATGCGATTAATAAGGAAAATCGACTTTTTGTGCAGCATTTCGACTACATTTCCCTGGTGTAAAATTGAGGGGGTCAAGGCTGACGAGAAGATTGAAATGTGCTGGTTACCAAACCAAGGTGCTATTTTCATCTGTTCAGACACAAAAGAAACTCTTCCCTTTACAAAATTTGTGTAGGAAGATGGAGTGAGATAAAAATATCTCAAGTGTTGTGAGGACTGGGGAAAGATCCACATTGAAGGCAGTACCTGGGTCTTCAGTTTGAATTACAGATGAGATGTTAATGGTATTTATAAAGAATGAAAAATTAATTAGGGTAGTAAAGTGGAAATTACATGCTCAGATTTGTTCATGCTGACTATAAATTGATGTCTGGCAACCCACAAAGAAGCATCAGTATAAAGTTCACAGTGGGAAACTGGTATACAGGCAAGGTTTTATGATAATTATAGGTCAATGAAAATCCTCTTTTGTTGTTGTTGTTACTGTCGTTGACGATGATTTTTGTTCCTTGGAAGTAACAAAAATCACCATCTGCGGAGTTAATCACACAAGACACATGCTGGCATGCCTATATTTTTTCAGACATTCCAGTTTTGGAGAAGCAATGAGCTTTCCTTACAATGAGGATATGTGAATGAGAGTGTTGCTCATACTAATTTGATACTATTAGCTCCTGCCATATATTTGAGATCAGTAGCTGTGAGAGATAGGGAAACAGTGTATAAAATAACAAGTAATTGTGAAAGTTTTAATCAGAAAATACTGAAGAAAAACTGAGACTTCCCTGAAACTTATTTTTTCCTGGATACCTACAGATTAATTTGGATATGCCAATAACATGTTTTGCTTTGTTTTCTAGAAATTTAAGTTCACCAAGAAGTCTTACAGGACATATTGGACTCTCAGTGTGGGACCAAATTACTTGTGAACTTGAGGTAAATATGTATGTTGCCGATAATTTCATCAATGGGACTATGTCAGTTTATTGCTCATAGGACTCAAGATTATTAAAAGCATAAAAACATATTTTAAAAAACCCTCTAGATGATTTTCAGGTTATAAATACTGTTACTTTGATGAATTCACTGAAGCAGAAATGTTCCCAGTGTAAGAACAGTAACCAATCTGTTTAATTGTCAAGGATGATGCCCTGTGCTGTCACTGTCTTCAGGGATACATCATTGCTTATGACATTATAGACACAGTCAGAAAAAGAGATATTGCTTTCATCTTGCATTGAATAAGTAAAAAATCTGAATTCTGAACTGACAGTTCTAGGCCTGCAGTGTATCTATAACATTTCTGATTTCTCCCATATATATTTCAGTTTCAATCATTTTGGGACAAGTGGTATGACAAAGTCAGATATTCAAAGCTCTGAAAGAACCATGGTTTTTTAACACAAATATTGAACAGCAGATGTATAATGGTAACTAACTACTCAATAGGAGCCTTTGTATTGGTGCTGCATTTGTGTGACTGAGATAATGTCTTATGTGTGAGCACAAAACTACCAATTCTACATTTGCTAAGGACGTGATATAGCATGCAGTTCCTTATCGTAAAGTCGAAATTGGATTTTTGCTGATTTTCAAAGGAGAGCAAGGTGAATTTTTCTTTTTATGAAATGCCTACTTTCAAGAAGAACTAAATGCAAGTGAAACAATCTGTAAGGGTTTGAGAATCCTGAAAGGAAGCAGCAGAGTAAGCTCCCTGTCAGCAGAACGAGGTACATACTATCACTGGTGGTGGAAAAAAAAGAGGATTGCACAGCCACGTCCTATCCAGCCAAACAGTGCACATTTCCTTCAGCTAAATTGTACATGACACCAATCTAAATCCAGAATTCCAGTGTTATGAATATGAATTTCGTTTGTGCTTGTAAACATCTTCATACAACATTAGTGCCATGCAATTGCAAAACACTTTGAAGATATGCTTGACAGCATAATGTAAGTTAGATCTGAATATGTTACACCCTAAAGCAGAGCTATAGTAATTGATTTGGCTATAACTGGACGTCTGTTATTGAGTGTAAAATGCTGGTGACTTTTGAGTACCAGCTCTGCACATCTTTTGGTGTTTCCCCAGGAAAAAAAAAAAATTGCATATGAACATTTTTTAGATTTTCTGACCCACTGCTCTACAAGACCTGTTTGTGTACTCTGCAATTAGTGGTGTCCCTTTCCAACGTGTTATACGTAACATTTCTATTTTTCTAAATGGCTTTAATTTGCTACATCTTGCATTGATGGTATTTATTTTTTAGCCAGACTAGGGACACTGTGATTCCTTTAATACTGGATGTGGATAATAATGATAGCACAGACCATGAACATGTTCTACTATCTTAAAATCTGTGATTTAAAGAAAATAATCAAAGTATATGCTAATACATTTGCATTAAAAACCATATACATTTTATTATCATTCAACTTATAGCTAGAGGCTGCAATCTTTTATTAAAGCCTTTTATATTTTATATGACAGCCTAAGGGATATTTTTATGGTGAAATACAAGGGACCTCACTCAGGATTGGATCAAAACCCTGTTCATTGTTGCTCTATCACCTTTTTTTTTTTTGGCTCATCTTTCAGGTAGGGCAGCTCTTTTCATTTATGGTAAGTTGACAGACTGTTTCAGTTTTTGACTTCTAATGCTCTATGATGCTGCAATATTTCAGTTGCAAAACTGTAGATGCCCATTTACTTTGAAGTAAAAAATATATAAAGATAATTAACTAATTAAGTGTCCACTGTTGCGTTTGACTTAAGAATTTTTTTAAGACTAAAGGCTTTTTCTTTAATACATATTTGCAGGATATAAGTCTAGAGCTACAAGTTGTTCTGGCACTATCCATATAAATTAACAAATATCAGTTTTACACTGGCAAAATTCTTGAGCATAAAATTAAGAGAACATGCACATGATTGAGTTGGGACTGTTTTCATGCTTCTAATGATGATTTACCTTGCTGTGCTTGATTAAAACCCCTTTGAGTTCAGGTACCGTTCCAAAGTACATTCAAATAATATGTATAGAACAATGTAAAGTTGTGAAATAATAATAACAAGAAGCTGTGAAATGTGTTGCCATAAACATTTGTGTATGGTAAAACTTTATGCTGGTTCAATAAAAAAAACACTTATGGGAAGATAAATCCCATAAGCATTTCAACATCCATTGAAACCTTTCATTTGAGTAATCTATTTCACATATTTGAAAGTGTTAGAGTACTGAAGGGAGAAGCATGTGTATTTTCTTGATTTTATATTCTTCTGTTATTTCGCACTCTGGCATTGGTGAAGTTCCTGGGTCTGAGAACCTTTGGGGTGACCCTCTACAACCATTTTTATACCTGAAATGCTGGTCATATTTTCAATGTTGTGTGATTTTAATACTGTGGTCTTAGTGAAATGCACTTATGTAGTAATACGGGCAGCAGAAGCATATGAATAATTTGGAATTACATGTATTTAATTACTTTTGGTGACATTAAAACTATAATGCCTTCAGTCTTTAGCTTGGTTTTGCAGTTTGAGAACATTCAATTCAGTATAAGGCAGACAGTATGCCACTGTGCTCACAACAAGCACATAAATACAAGGAGTACATGTTTTTATTGATGCAGGTAACAGTTGGCACATTTAACATAAGAAAATCTGTCTCTTTTTCAGTTTCTGTTGGAATCCAGGAGATTCTCAACCAAGTATAATATTTCAGGGTAACTCAAACAATTTTGTCTTGCTGTCCAAGTATAACTCCACATCTGAACTGCTGACAAACTTAAAGTGTTAAAGTGGGACAACAAGGGAATCCAGACTGTTTTCCTCTAATGTGACTTAAGTTATGCAACTGTGAATGGAGAATCTTCTCAATCTCCAAATGTACAGCTGCTTTGCACTGTTCGTTTGAAAGTTAGCCTTTATTTTATCACTGGAAGCTCTGTGTGCATTTGCTCAGATTTGCAATGCTGGGAAAATTACAGCCTAATTCTTGGATCAGGTGGATATACTCATAATAAATGGTGGCATCTTGCATGCTTGGGAAATCCATAGAAGATATTTTATGAATAAGATGCCACTCCATCAGTGAGCTTCTCAATCCATGCAAAATCTGACTTCTGTGTTGAATGTTTATTGTTGAGAGGCTTTTATATATGAAAAATTAGTTTCCTCATTATGGTCCTTCTTCAGGTAAACATACTTGCTTTCTATGCACTTGCAAGCACTTGAACCTTATTGGACTACATGCTAGTTTTGGTAACTTCATGCAATACAAATTTCATCTAGGAAGGAATAGCACTCAGGGAATGCAGCAGGACTTTAAATGTGTGGATCATGCCTAGAATTTCATGAAGTACAGGAAAGGGGCACAGCACTCACCTCTTAGGCAGGAGGCATGAGGAGAGGCATGACAGTGTGTTTTGGCTGTGCTTATTTGATATATTTGCTTTTGGGACTGTAGCCAACTCGTACATATAAGTGTCCTTCAGTCTCATTTAAACGATGTCAGGGTAGTATAGAATGGCACGGAGAGTTTCTCTAGATAACTCTCAGTGCCAAGAGAAGCTCTGAAGAGCTGAGACCTCAAATCTTTTTTTCTTTATTATTTTGGAAATCAAACAAGTTTTCCTAATAAATTAAAGATGGACAGAAAGATGACAGGGGTCCCTTTTGCAGAATTTTTGGATTGCATTGGAAGTAGAACTTAAAGAAACTGTCACAAAACCTTTTGCCTGCAATATTTTCATTCTATTTGGTCCAGTCAGCAGATTCAGACAAGCAGATGAGACTTTGCATTAATCTACCAGGATCAGCCTCTGAGCTTTCTAGAGCTTATCAGTTGTTACATTTTTATAATGATTCATTTCTGTATGTAAAGAAAAAAAAATCCTTTACTGACCACATTATTCTAATCGTACTGGTCACTGGAATTTTAACACAAAATAAAAGTGTAGACAATTTATTACCCATCCTGTCAATTACATAATCTTGTATCTCATAGTGTAAGTCAAAAAGAGAGTGCTTTTGGTTTAGATGGATTTCATATCATACTAATTTATAGCGTAAGTAGCATTACTCAATGCAGCCTGACACAGCCCTGCAAATTGTTTCTTATAGCATCGCTTTCTTTTGGATCAGATATCTGTTTTCAATTTACATAGAGAATACCTCATCTAAATTTATTGCGCTGGAGACAACTGAGTCAGACTTTACTGGCTGTGTGTCTCTGCCTACTGGTTTCAAGGGAACATAAATTTACTTGCATTTATTAATCCTATCTAGAGATGATAAACAGAATTTCATTCTAGCGAATTGTTACAAGGAGTTTGTTGCTTCAGGTTTGCTTACAGTTTTGTGGATACATGCATGCTACATATAGCACACAACATGCATGGTGCATATAGCACACAACGAGCTTTGCTTATCATTACTCAGATTTGAATAGATCACTGTCACAGTAGAAAGAAAAACTTAAAGAAAAAAAAAAAGAACAATTATATGTCCTTAACCATAGTCACAGACACCTCAGCTTAGAGCTTTGCTTTGTCTCCATTTTTACTAGTGCCAAATTCTTCCAAGGTCTTTCTGCATTGTGACTTTCTTTTCCTCATCCACTAGATCAAGTTGGACTGTATTCAAGTTCCAGCCTATATACTGAGTCTAACTTCTTGACAGCCACCTTTTTTACAGTTTATTTTCCCTTTAAACTAGGTAATATTTTTTTTTTATATCTTTTGGCATGCCTATTTCCTCTTTAAAACTGTCTGCTCAGTTCTTCCTCCATTCTTTATCTGTACAGCTGAGGAATGCACAGAATTTGTTTTTATGTCTTCACCCTTCCTCTCTTTGGTGCAACAGTCCAAAACCCACTGGTAACAGATGCTTCTTAATATAGGTTTCACTAACAAGTGTGTTTGAGATGTCTCTCACTGTCATGAAAATTCCATTTTAACAATGCTCTTCCTGCTAGATCCATTAATCCAACAGTAATCCAGTAGACAAAACAACCAAAATAATACCCTGCATTTGGAACATTTTAATTCTTCAGGTAACCTCGAGATTTATTTCTATAAGTTGTGATTCTTTAACTTTTAATTAAATGCTGATTATTTTAAGAGTATGTCAGACAATATACTATGTTTAATGTCAAGTGCTTGTGCAGCATGCAGTGGTTAGATGGGACCAAAATGCTCCAGAGATGAAAGTCAGCCACTCAAAGCTCACAAAATTAAAAGTGTCTTTTTGCAGGGTCAATGCCTAAACTATTTCTACATAACAAAATTTATACAAAGTATTTTCCATCCATATGCACACAGGTAACTGAACCACTTTATTTTACCTTGAATTTGGAATATTACACCAATAACCTAAAATTTTGTTATCTAGTATTTCATTTTTGAACTCATGATTAAACATCTGCTTATTATTCTAAAAAGCACTTTTACTTAACAATTATTTAAAATTATGTTCAGTAAACATTTTAAAATTTCTGTTCTTTCTTAACCATAGCTTGTCTGTTCTGTTGTTCTTCTTGCATTTTTATTGGAATTGCTTTTTAGTGTTTCTCTTATGAAATTACTGTTTGAAATTCAGCTGTTTGAAAGAATCCCCCAAAACTTTATGTATATCCTGACAGACAAAGAGGTAATTTTCAGTGTTTTTTAATGTGTTCTTTGGAGGGTTTTTCTTGTTAAGTTTTGTTTAGAAATTGAGTAATAATATAAGTGAGTGCATTTTTGAACTATCACAGATTTCTTCAAATCCTTATAATTGTATTAAATCAAACAAAAATGGTACACATCTAGTTAGATGTAATGAGGTTTTGCTATAGCAACTCCTAAGGACACAAGTGAAATAGGTGTGTAAATAGTATTAATACATTTTTGTTAGACCAACTGATATGGTTTCAAATTTATACCATCTTTAATTATGCAAAAAAAAAATAATATTTCTGTGCATGAATGCTTGATTGTTTTAGCAATTATGGGATTTATCCTAATAAAATGTGTTTTAGTACCTACATACATATTTTAATCTCCTAGATACAGGACATCGCTACACATCATTATTCTACTGTAAATATATACTGGGCTTCAGCAAAGCTTTGATGCTGTCTCTCACAGTATCCTACTGGACAAAATGTCCAGCACACAGCTGGATAACTGTGTTAAGTGGTGAGTGACCAATTGGCTCACAGGTTGAGCACAGAGGGTGACAGTGAATGAGGTAACATCAGGCTGGCGTTTGGTCACTAGAGGGGTTCTACAGGGCTCCATCCTTGTCCCACTTCTCTTCAACATCTTCATTAGCGGCTTGGGTGTAGGAGTCATAAGAATACTACATAAGTTTGCCAATAACACTGCATGGTGACTCCCTTGAGGGCAGAGAGGCCCGGCAGAGAGGCCTTGCAGAGAGACCTTGACAAATTAGAGAGATGGGTAATCACCAACCATGTCAAGTTTAACAAGGGCAAGGCCTGGATTCTGCACCTGGGAAAGGGCAACCCTGGTTGTGTGTAGAGTGGGGAATGAGAGGCTGGAGAGCAGCCCCACAGAAAGGGACCTGGGGGTCCTGGTTGGTGGCAAGTTAAATATGAATCAGCAGTGCCCTGGCAGCCAGGAGGGCCAACCATGTCCTAGAGGGCTTCAAGCACAGCATCACCAACTGGTCGAGGGAGTGATTGTCCCACTCTGCTCTGCACTGGGATGGCCTCACCTTGAGTCTTGTGTGCAGTTTTGGGCACTACAGCATAAAAAAGACTTTAAGCTATTAGAGAGTGTCCAAAGGAGGGCAACAAGGATGGTGAAGGGACTGGAGGGGAAGTTGTATGAGGAGCAGCTGAGGATGCTTGGTCTGTTCAGTTGGAGAAGAGACTGAGGGGGAGACCTCATTGTGGTTTTCAACATCCTCACGAGGAGAGGTGGAAGGTCAGGTTCACTTGTGACCAGTGACATGAGTCAAGAAAATGGCATCCAACTGAGTCAGGGGAGGTTTAGGTTGGATATCAGGAAAAGGTTCTTCACCCAGAGGGAGGCTGGGCACAGGCTCCCAGGGAAGCAGTCACAGCACGAAGCCTGACACTGTTCAAGAAGCATCTGGACCATACTCTTGGACACATGGTGTGATTCTTGGGGTGTCCTGTGCGGGGCCAGGAGTTGGACTTGGTGATCATGATAGATCCCTTCCAACTCAGATATTCTATGATTCTGTGATTTATTTTTTTTTTATACGTTGGTTCTTGGTTCATATTTCCTTACACATACAGTAATTGATGGATACATAGATAAGCTCTGTCATATTATGGGCATTGTACATGTGGGGTTTTGTACAGGAGATTTCTGGCTTATTTTTTTTTCTCCATTGTAGTATAAAAAGATAATTTTCCCCCTCATATGCCTTCCTTATCTTTTAGTTGGTAGTCTAACATTAGATAAATAGATTGTCTGCCAGTGATTTTAGACACTCCGAGCATATTTCGTTTTTTGTTCTCTTGCATATCTTGGGTTTATATATTTAACTTTGATCCCCATTACATACTTAAACATTTGCCTAAGAAAAATTTGAAATTTATTATAGTCTGTTACTGTTTTTAGGATCTTGCAATTTGCTTTTATAAGAAGATAGGAGCAGAAATTTAATTCAGTATTGAAAAGTTCCTGTACTGATATTCTGGCTACTTTAGGGTACAGCTTGCATTTATCATAAAAACAGAACATTGAATAGCAAGGTGTGGTGTAAGTGTTTTACTGATGTCTCTTTTGGATAGATGTATCAAAGATTCATAAGCAGCAAAGACATGAATGAGCCATGTAGGTCATCCACGCAAATGCCTTTGTAACACTATAGTCATACTTTTAGCGTGTGCCACAAATATTATGAGAGAAAAGAATGTTATTAACAATGGATTTAGGGATTGTTGTTGTTCTTGCTATTTTCTAATCTAGGCACTTTCACAGATAGGTTTCCTTAGTAACATGAATCTATTTGGTCCAGTCTCAGAGAGTGAAAGCAATTTTAATTTACTAGATTTAAGAGAACCTTTGAAATACTCTAAGAAAAATATTCTATGAACAACAATATAACAATTTGACATTTGAGGCTATCTGTGCTTGGACATCAATGCTGCATGGGCCACTAAGAGTCCATGAAACCTGTAGTGTTCTCTGGAATGGACTATCTACTGCCTTACAAGTATGAGGCTGTAAGTATCAATTGCCCAGGAACAAACATTATTCCATCTGATAATTATGCTTTTTGTGCTGAAATGTGAGGATGTCCTGTGGCTTTTGTTTCAGATTTAAGAAAAACAATCAAGAAAGATAACATGGTTTATAAGCTTTCGCCCTGGATTTAACTGTGTGCTGTGTAAACTAGGCTATCACTGGGAGTTAGAATTTGAGGGAAGCTGAAGTGTCCCAGCTACAGTTCCATGAGGATCCCTTGGACCGTACCTGGGGAGGTCCACAGAAGTTGCAGACAGTTTCACATAGCAGTCTGATTTTTCTTAATCTTGGAATCTTTCTCACTCTTACTCTTTACCAAAAAGATGAATTTCTTATATTTCAAGATGTTGGAACTAAAACCTAACTGATTATATCTTATACACAGGGAAGAATAATCTGGTGTATTTTTCAGGCTGCAATTTGAGTTCTGGGAGAAGGAGGGTTGTCTTGTCTTTCAGGTGCATTTTCAGGTGCTTGCCTTTTGAAGTTGTTCATCTAACATTATGAGATTGATGCAGTTTCACCGAACAGTGTTTGCATTTTCCTATGAAGCACTGACTACCAAAAAGCATTAAATATATGATAATGGCCCAGTGGAATGATTTCTCTGCTGCTGTACTTGGCACCAGGGAGTGAATAGTATATGACAAAGGGTAATTTTCTTATGTGTCTCCCAGTTCTGTATGTACTCACAGCTGATGCACTATTGAGGTAGGAAAGTGTCATTGCAGGCTTTTAAAGTTAGAAAACTATGATTCTGGAGAAAAACTTATACAAGTCACTGAAGTATTCATGGAGGTCTACTTTGGCTCTTCCTTGGTGAACACCATTTTGGAGATGGATAAATGGAGAAACATACTACCCAAAATTTTGATTGATTGTCCCATATAGGAAAGCAATAACATTTCTGCTGAGCTATTTGAGAGCAAGACCAGACTCTTAAATTATTTCACTGAAATAATTCTGTGATTCAGTTAAAGGGCTATGGACAAAACTGAAAAATTATATTACAATTTCTAAAGTGTCAGTGCAGCACTTGATGCTTGATTTCACTGCTTGACCCTGCATTTTCTCTACTTCTTTGACTCAGGAAAGAAAGCAAAATCTTACTTGAGAATATTCCATTGGATAGTTCTCTTGTGAAAGATTGTTCTGACTATTTTCTTGCAGTCTGCCATGCTACTAGTTTGCCTGCTCCTTTCCATTTATTCTTGGCAGTAGAGAATACCACATCATAGCATAAAGCAGAAGCCTGACTTGGGTCAGGACCAACTTTAAAACTGAGAATGTGAAGGAGGGTTAAAACTGTGAACTTCTTTCCTCCCTTGACACATAATCCCTCTCCATCTATACAAAATATTAAACTGGTTCCCCAAGTCTTCAAGCTTTAGTTTGTTACTGTAAAATTTATATGCATTTAAATTATCTAAGGTATATTTTAGGACTGAAAGCTTTTTTGTTACCTACATGTTCTAAAGATGACAAATCTTTATTAATCTATTCAAAAAGTCACAGTTTAAATTGCTCTAAACACACTGTAATGCTTTCCTGAATTGTTCCTAATAAAGGTCAGGTTTATGAGATAATGTGCTATTTTTGGATGGTTTCTAGCTGCTTTGTATGCTTTATACATTTGACAGCTGAAGAAGCAACAAGTAATTTATACAGAAAATGCTTACCCACAAGCTAACCAGAGCATGCCCACAGCCATTAGTAGAAGTGTGTTGGTGGATTGGTAATGTTTCAGTGGTACTGTTTTTGAAATGTATGTGTTCCCAAGCATTGACTACTGGATCAGACAATAAGCATTTTATGATTAGAAGAGGACTTGCTTTTATTTCTTAATACCTGTCCTGCTTTCTGTGTCAGGGTCAGTTTCGAGACCAGATAGGGCTGCCAATGGAGAGGTGATGTCTTATTCGAAACACATTTGTGTCAGTACGTGAACAGAAGGAGATGACGTAATGCCCCTGGCACAGCGAACGCCATTTTTTTGACAGGGTGCACCCTTTATTCACCGGGAGTACTCCAGGACAAGGTAAATTACATTTCAGCATGATAGATATGTCTGTTGGAACTTCATGCTACTGAGACATGGAAGCTTGGGCTAGGTCCTTTAAAGTTGGGGCAGCTGTTATCCATAAATTGTTTTTCATTCCTTTGTCACAGACATCTGCTAGGAGTGTAGATGTACTAATTTTCTAAGGTCCTTCTTGTCCCTTTACAAGCAGCTTACTGAAGAGCTTCAGTTTAGTCTTTTAACCTGACCTCTTCAGGTGAAACTGAATAAAAGATCTCATAGGAGGGTTTTTGAGTGCATTTATTTTTTGGTGCTGACATTTTGGTGCTTGTAAACATACATACAGTGGAAGGTTGAAAAAAGTAGAAGTACCGTGTGACACATACAGTGGCTTCCTGTATTAGCCATTACAATATCTGTCTTCACAGTAATATGGAAAAGTCAGCTGAATCAACTGTACCTTTATACATAGATTTCAAATGTATATCCTCAAACACACTGCTTAGTGACAATTTAGTAACAACTTGAGTTTTAGGTGACCATAGCACAGAAATAAAAGCAAATATTTATGAAATATTGGAAGCAGAAGCTGTATCAGAATGAGAGCCAGAGCCAGACAGCACTTCTTAGCTTCTTTGCATACTGAAGACTACTTTTGATTTTTCTTTCTGTATTGATGCTGGTTGGCAAGATGCTGCTTTCTTGTATACTCCAATGTTTCTGGCTTATTGCATTCCTGTGAATGAAATTTGGACTTTACAGGAATAAGTCCAGAATCAGAATGCACCCAAAGGCTTTCTAATCATTAGGCTTCTTATAACCCAGACTTTTCTCCCAAAGAATCTAAATAATAGTTTTAAAAGTTTGCAATATGCTTTTATGAGGTTTTGTTGTATTACTGAGGGGTGAGGCAAGACTTCAGAGGAGGCAAATTTGTCAAGTAAAATCTGTGAAAAAACTCTTCAGTAATTTAAGGGGAAGTTTGTATAAATGTGAGTCCAAAGATAGAAATTTCAAAAGGACTGTAAATAAAATAAGGATTCAATATCCTTTACATAAAATTGTTTTGATAACTGTCTCTCTGCTTGTCACTGCTCTCAGCAATGTTTCCTCTTGGAGTGAAATTCATCTCAGTTCCAAAATCCAGGGTAGATCTTTCCACATCACTTGGAGCTTGTGCAGATGTTCTGTGGCAACTTGTATGGTTTGCTCTGTTACTGACCTAGGGCCCCAAGGCAAGTTTCTATAAACTGATCTTGCATGTGGTAAGTCCTGTAGTTGGGACAGGCTAGGTCAAGGCTTAGCAGTGCAGCGCCCAACATAGCGTTTAAGTATTCTGGAGGCTTCAGTATGCCTTTGAAACTGTTAGTAAGGAATTAAGCTGTATGCCATAATGAACTATAAAAGAGGGAGGAGAATATTTTCTCAATAGTCCTTTCATCATCTGACTTATTAATGAAGTCAACTTGAGTACTTAGAGAAAAAAAACCTTAAAATATATAAATCAAATTGAATTATTGCAATTATTTGAAATAATGCAATAAAATACTTTGTGTGTATATATTCTATGCATGTGTTTAAAAACAACATAAACAAAAGGAAAGTATGTCCTGTGTATCAACATCTGTTGAAAAGTAATTCTATCTGTAGACGTTGTGTAAATATAGATGTATGTATTTTGCACCTCAGAGAAACACATTAAGAAAAATAGAAAATCAAGTTTTCAAATATCAGAATGTGGAAAATCTATGGAAATTTCATTCAGCTCTTCAGCTAATCTACAGTTGGAAAGGTTTTAATCGCCACTTAACATAGTTCCCCCCCACACCACCTTTTACACTGTATGTGTATATATGTAGTTTATATATGCATATAATACACAACTGTATGGTGGTTACCACGGGGATAATTGCTCAACATTTGCTTGTATTGCATCATATGGTTCATACCCCCAAGCCTTATTTACTTTGCCATCCAAACCCCACAGAGTAACAAATTACTGATTTCCTTGTGTGCCCCTTTGTTATATGCTATAGCTGGAGTATTGAACTACTTCACAAACCCTAAGGAATTTATCCTCACAGCAACCTCAAGATTTTCTTTGCTTTCGCTTTCTTATCCCTTTTTAGCACAGAACAAAATTTAAAGCCAAAAGTTTTCACGAGTTTTGAATGTCAAACTTGATCCAGTTTTCCATTAGTTTTAGTATTCATATAGTAGTTTTTAAATTCAAAGCTCAGTTCCTGTTGATTTGAATAGTCATCACATCAGTTTTATAAACCTTGAGCTGCAAATCACTGGACTCTGGGGAATTTTTTTCAGCATATGCTTGTTTTATGCTGATATTGGATCTGAAACATCAGTATTAGGGTCAGTGGAGAGAAGATCCACCTGATTTGATATCACCTTTCTTCTTTTCCAAAGGACAAAACCATCTCATTCACAGCACCTGGCCTTTTTCTAATGAAAGAGTGTGGGTAATTTTGTCTGGGAGTAACAGAATGGGGAGAAGAAAAAGGGAAAGGAACACAGGGCATGCACATGTTGTGCAAGGCAACACTGAAATTGTAGTGTTTGTGCCTAAAGAATCTGAGCTATGTTGCACAGTATACACCTTTATTTTATTTCCTACCTTTTGGAGAGCTTTGCTTTCCAGTCTTAACCTTTAACGCAATTATTTAATTTAAAATTTTCTACTTTTTTGAGTGAAAAGTAAAAAAATGAAAAAACTATCAGGTGGAACCACACTGGTCTCCACATAGGACGTTGAATTATATAGCACTACTTGATCTAACTCATCAAGCTGATAAGTTCTAGTCTACCTAGTTTTTTAGGTAGACTATCTACTATGGATAGAGGCCTTAGGATTTCAAAATGTACTACTTGCTGACAGCAGAACAATATTGAGACTCATGAATGGAGGATATAGACCTGGTGGGCTGTATAAACAGAGGGCATCTCAATCAAAATAACACCATTATAAAATGTCAATGCTGTGACTATCGTTTCTGTTAGAAAGGTGAGAATTGGAGCATCTGAATATTTCATTATCAACTTTAATATTCAGAGGAAAAAATTTATTTGGATATGTCTGGGAAACAGTGCCACACTGTTCAGTTTTTGTGAAAGAAATTTTAAAATAATTCTGATATTGGTTACACATGAAACTAAGACCGATGGAGTAGTAAACAGTAAGGTACATAACTATCACTAAGAAAATGCAAAACTATGTATTGAGAAACAAAAAATTCAAGTAATTTGTAAAGAACATGGCATTGCATTCCAGAAATAAAGAATCGAATTTACACAACTTTAAATAAAAGTGATATTAAAGAGCTTGGATGACTTATGTGCCCTAGGCTACATTTAGTGAAAAGAAAAAAAAAGAAGAAACAATCACAGAATCACAGAAGGGTGAGGTTTGAATGCCGGTAATCTTGTCCAACCTCCCTGCTCAAGCAGGATCATCTCAGAGCACGCAGCACAGGATTATGTCCAGACAGTTCTTGGATATCTCCAGTGAGGGGAACTCCACAACTTCTCTGGGCAATCTGTTCCAGTGCACGGTCACTGCAGAGTAAAGAAGTTCTTCCTCATATTCAGGTGGAACTTCCAGTGCATCAGGTTCTGCCCATTGCCTCTTGTCCTGTTGCTCAGCAGCACCAAGAAGACCCTGGCTCCATCCTCTTGACACCCTCCCTTGAGCTACTTATAGACACTGATGAGGTCCCGTCTCAATTGTGTCTCCTTGAAGCTCAGTAGGCCCAGCTTCCTCAGACTCTCCTTGCAAGAGAGATGCTCCAGTCCCTTAATCTTTATTGCCTTCCACTAAACCCTGAACCAGGAACTCCAGGTCTCTTTTGTAGTGAGGATCCCAGAACTGTACACAGAACTCCAGATGCAGCCTCACTAGGGCTGAATAGAGAGATAGGATCACCTCCCTCAACCTGCTGTCAATGCTCTTCCTAATGCACTATTGACCTTCTTGGCTACAAGGGTATGCTGCTGTCTCATGAACAGCTTGTTGTCCACCAGAATGCCCAGGTCTTTCTTCGCAGAGCTGCTTTCCAGCAGGTTGGGCCCCAGCCTGTACTGGTGCATGGGGTTATTCTTCCCCGGGTGCAGGACCCTGCATTTTCCTTTGTTGAGCTTCAGGCAGCTCTTCTCTGCCCAGAAGAAGCAATGACCAGCCACAGTGATTGTCCAGGGATGCTCAGTGCTAAGTCAACCTTAATTCATACTGTTTCTTTAGTGGTAGAACGAAGCACCTTGTTATTATACAATGGCATGCAAAAAACCCCAAACAAACCCAAAGAAACCAACACAGAAACACCCAAACAAACAAAAAAGCAAACCCAAAAAATTCTTAAATTAATGTTCCAAGTCAAGCATGTGCTATCTTGTGGCTACCATGTGTAGGAAGTATCTAGACTGTAAATGAGATTGATACCGATATAAATGAAT
Source organism: Manacus candei (assembly GCF_025592945.1). NCBI lineage: Eukaryota > Metazoa > Chordata > Aves > Passeriformes > Pipridae > Manacus > Manacus candei. The sequence goes on along the minus strand of NW_026138156.1, from coordinate 2,634,921 downwards.
GTAGTGCGTTATGTGCATTAAATTTATGTTTTGAGCTTAGAGTTATATATTTATAAGCTTCATTGGCACTACATTAACTTCATTTCCTGTTTCTAGGACTATTTTCTGGAAGTTTCTTTGAGTTATATCAAGACCTTCTGTGCCACCTTAAGAATTTGAGCAGAACTATAAGGAGTGAAACCAAAATAATTCAGCCCTCAGGGAACACATTTTGCTTTCTGGGCAGCTACACTGATCTGCTAGAATTCTCACTGTAGATAACTGGATAATTATCTACCTATTGCTAGTTTGGTGTCTGTGACCTACACTGACACTGAATTTTAGTCCTGGACAACAGTACATACAGGAGTTGCTTAAAACAAATCTAGTCCAGAAGAGCATGGAATAGCATGGCTGTTATTGTGGAGGAAATCTGGATTGAGTGAATTTATAAAAGTGTAGCAGTGGGGCCACACAAATATGTGTAAAGCTATGGAAGATTAAAGATCACTAGAAAATTATGATTGAAATATGAATAGTTGCTGAATATCCAGTGTTGTCTAACACACTTCTATAATGTTGCCTCCCACACAGTCACAGCATCATGTGAGTTGGAAAGGACTTCCAGAAATCAAGTAGTCCAATCCAACTCAGAGCAGATATGGTTAGAGCAGGTTGTTTATGGCCATGTGTAATGGCGTTTTGAATACCTGTAAGGATGGAGCTTCCACAACCTCTCTGGGCAACTTCTTCTTCTGTTTCATTCTCACTCAGTTTTTCATTAGGAATATAATAATTATTTGAACCTTCTGGAAGTTAATTCTTTCTAACTGGCTTTTGTGTGAAAATTGTGAACTAAAAAGAATAACAAAACTTTAAAACATCTACAGTCCAGAGTCAGGAAGGTAATAAAGGAGTGAACTAAGTTCCTTGAACAGTACCTATAGACTGGCTATCAGAGATTTCTTACCCAAGGAGCTTATAGTTAAGACATTGGAGGTTTTTGATCTGTTATCAGTCATAGGCTGAGGATCTGTGGTTGTTTCCAAGAAAATTGCAAAATACAAAAAGCAGAAGAAAAATTAATACGTGTTCTACAACACTATGTATGCAAAAACTTTTTGAAGGGAGCTGCATCTTCCCTGGAAAATTTGGTAGGCTGTGGATTTTTAAAAGTTGAAAAGTTGAAAACCATTGAAAAACAAAGATGTGAACAACGAAGATTTCTGGTTGATGTTAATGGTTATAGACCCTTTAAGGGCTTCTGACAATTTGCATTACTTGAAAATATTCCCTAAAATTCTATTAATGGTTTTAATCCTTTCTTCCTTCTTGAATCACAGAATTTTCTTTAAAAAGGTAAATATTTCTGATGCTCTTATATGTCTTTTTCTTATCAGAAGAAATGCTGCGTGGAAAATCTTCAAAAAGTGTGAAGATCTGTGCAGACAAACAGGAAGGTAAACAAACTTTGACAGTATAGGATACTTGCAATTTATTCATGTTAATTTCTGTCCTGTTATTACATTTGTATATATATAGGACCAAGAGCATTTTATGATATGCTTCTTGAGACATTAACCATTGATGGCAGCTAAAAGCAGTATGTATGTTACTTAATTTTTTTTCTGGAGACCAAACTGGCTTTACCTTGCCATAAAGGTACAATTCTTAGGTGGTGCTTGTTACTTCATTGCAGCTACCTTGAATCAAGCAGTGCCTCAGCCAGATTTGAGGATTATTCACATGATTACTCAATTCAAATAATGTTTCTATGCTAGGTGAAATGTTATCATCTTTAACAAGAGGCATCATCCTGGTTTATGGATGGTGACAGCTTATGACGTATTCTTTTTCTTTCAACAAACAAGCAAACAAAACCACAGCAAAGCTAAACAAGCCCCACACAGAAGATTCAGCCTGAAGTGTTCTAAAATACTGTAGAATTGTTAATTGTTAAATTCAACTTCTGGGTGTCATAGTAACACCATTTTTTGTCTTTAAACTTAAGCTGGTGTATTATTAGTTGCTCTAATTAGATATTATGTACTGTCTTCTGGTACAAAATAAATAACTCTTGTTTTGCTTTCACATGTTCCTATTATGTTTCCACTTAACATTACTTACCAGCAGGAAACAATGATAAAACACATTCAGAATTACTTTGAGCTTTCTCCTCCCCGTTTGGATAGTCTTGTTTTTGATGTTGTCCTGCTGTTTATTTACTTGCTTACATAGCGAAGGAAGATAAAAGATAGAATCAATACTTTAGAGTCTCCTATCAGCTGTTGCTGAAGCATTTATCAGTGGTTCTTGCTCTTTTCTCAGGTCCCCTGTTAAGTTTAGAACCACCAGTACCTTTTGGTACTGATTAGCACATTTCCACTTCAGAAACAATGTGTTCCATTTATCTTTCTGCAAGGTTCTCACTCTCGGTTGTTTGACGTTAAAATGTAAGATTCCTGGATTAAAATGAGAACAACCACTGTTACTTCTACTTGTCGTGTTGTTACTGCCTCTGACACACCAGGTTAGAAGCTACTATAAAAAGCAGAAGATAAATTCCATCATGTGCCCATTCTGTACCATAATCAAATATTGGAAAGCAGTTCTGCAAGTGCTGGTGTTTAACTGCATTTAGGGAGAATTTAAGAGAGTATTTTCTTCTCTCTGTTTCATGATCCAAAGTCAACTCTATGCTTCATGCATTAATCAGAATTTTTTTTTTAAACAAATTTGTTTGGTTATTATTTTGAGATGCTCAGTGCAGTGTACAAATGCAAAACAAATTAAGATGTATGGTAACCCATGAAGCTGAATGAGACTCATTTGCCACACATTCAGACTATCTTGGTCTGCTTTGAATATTGCCTCATGAGTAATTACCTTTAGTCAGCCTTTTCAATGTGTTGACTGCCAAGGCAAAACCAACACGGAATGTCTTATGCATTTAAGGTGGAACTCCACAGTACTGTGGTTTTCAGTACTGTTGTTGAAACTGAATTTTCATCCTGGCAGATGAAAGAAATACAGAAGTAGGAAGCAATAGTGTTTTTCAGATAGGTTTGTAGAGCAGCATTATGGTACATTTCTCATAAGGTGAAATAATAATTTATTTTTTAAATGGTTTGAAGTTACTGCCATTCTGCAGCCCATCTCTGTTTCATGTCCTGCCACTTCTTAGAAATAAATCTGAATATCATTCACCACTCTCTGTCCAAACAAAAAGCCTGAATCCAATTTATTAGAACAGAATGAATATAGCCTTTAACTTTTCTACAGAAATACTATTGTTAATTAACTCAAAGTCCTTTCCATATGCAGTGCTAACAGTTCTAGCCCTGCATCCATTCTCTAAACAATATATGACATTGATGGATAAACTCAATTAAAGCGTGAGCATAGAGAAGTAATGTGGAGAACTGAAGTGATCTTTACCAATATACTTTTAAAAATTGCAATAAATATTTCAAAATGAAATGCTGAGGATACCCATTAGTGAGATTGGTTGGAAATTCAATTCAATTATTCTAAGTAAGCTTGCTTTTGGTTAGGCAATGGCTTTTGTTTTCTCTCCAACTATGTTATACTGTCTTACAGACAGACTAAAACCAGAATGCAACTAGTGCAAAAAGCACTTCTGCTTTTTCCATAGCTAACAATGAAGTGGGATTTCTTCTGTGCTTCGACATTTTCTTGCAGTTCTTGTTTCTCAAGGTAAAAAATATTTTTACGCAATGTGGATAATATTTAAATGCATACAGTAATTGCTGTTAGAGGGCACTAGCTCTTAAAGCAAAACATCAGGACTCAAAAAATACACCATACACAGCTCTTACAAGCTGAATTACTTCCCTCAAATGTTAAAACTGTGGTTGGGGATTGACCTATTGATTGACACATCTAAGTTATTATGCTGTGAATTGGATAGTCGAGGAACTACAAAGGAAGTGTCAAGCCCTGTTATGAGGGTGTGGGGTTTTTTTGTGGTGAAATATCTTTGACTTGGGTCCTTATTGTTTGATTTATAATTTGAAGTTGGTTACTTGATCATTGTCAGGTTTGGATATCTTTTACAGAAAAAATCTGCATATTCAAGACTGAAGTTTTAGGAGACTTTTCCAAAATCTTCTCACTCTTAAACTTTTAAAACAGAACTTTCCAGAAACATACATCTTTAACACAGTGCTCTTCTGAGGCTGAAATATTCATTTTATAGCAATGCAATATTTTCTAATCTGAATTTTTTAGATTTATCTTATTACTATTTACTCTATAAGCTTTATTTTGGACTTCTGTGTATTTTAATAGTTCAGGTGACTTCAAATTTTTATTCTGAATCAAGAGACTTCTGCTTGATTTTGCTAGTGTAGAATTGAACTGAAATTATCCAATTTTTTTTCTTAAATAACTGAATTTAAATATTATTATTTAACTTACACTGGAAATTACAAACTTTAGTGCAATTGAAAAGTGCTAATTTATTAACTGCTGCAAGTGTCAAAGTATAAAAGAAAGGGGAAAAACCTTTCTAATAGAACATCAATATTGAAGGTATTGAAAGCAGATCCTTGGCCAGTGTTTTTCCAGAGCCTCAAAAAAGCATTTTTAATGGTAACATGCACTTTCTCTCATCTATCCCCCATTTGTTAAGGGCCACTAAAATGATAATGGAAAAAATGTCTGCGGATGGGATGAGGGAATATATTTGAATCCCTTTTCTTTGAAGATTAGAGTGACACAATATTTCAAACCCACTAATCTCAGTGATGCATGCATAAGGAAAACTTGCACATCTGATAATTAATAATAATTAGTATGCAGTTGTCTTTGCACTCGGGATGATGGCCTGGAGTCTGAGGTACTTGGCTTGGATGTAAAAAAACCCAGGGTAAATTTTCTGTCAAGTCACATCTATCCTTTGTGGTATGGGATCAGTAATTTCCATTTGCCTCTGCTCTTGCTCTCCATCTCTAATGTAAAAATTGTATTCCCCCCCTCCCCCCCACCCCGAGCTTTTTAAATCTAAAGAACTGCTCATAGTTTCAACAGTTTTGGATACTGTGGTGGAGTATCTGGCTTGTGCCTACATAGACAGATATTAAATTCAGGAGATTTGAGAAAGAATCCACCAGGTAACATTAATCACATCACTTAAAAGAGGTACTGATGCACCAAATAATTGTGTAATAAAATAATGACTTTTACAAGAATATCCACTTTGAGTACAATAGGGGTAAATCAGAACAATTTATGTGTAACTAAGTTATCTTTGTCGCTCAGTACAGGTGTGTGCAACCCAATTAAATGAACACTGACTGGTAACATCAGCACCAGCTTTAAATGCACAGTTAACCTTCTTTTGATCTGTCTGGTGAAAAGACAGAATTAGGCCAAATTCAGGTAAGAAATATTTACTACTGTAGGTTTTTCTGTAACATTTCTAAATGCCAGGAAAGCAAGAAGGAATTTAGTTTATTTATTTTTTAATCTTAAATACCAGCCATGAATGCATTTGGGAACATGAAATAGACACTACTTGCAACTGTAAGTGCCTGATCTTCAGCTACTGAGCCCTGCAGTTTCTGCCTGTGGTCATGCTCCTAAAGTCAGATGTAGTGATGATGTTTCACTCCTGATGACCTGTCTGGAGTCCAGCTTTTACCAAAGCTTCCAAGGTAGGATTTTGAACAAATGTGCCTCCTTCTTATTGCAAAGTAATTCTTTGTCATTGTTAACTTGAACAGAAGATCCTACATGGGAATATTTTGAGATTTGGACTCTGTTTATGTATCTAATCATCCCCTAATGTAGGTGATACTAGTGGATAAACTACTTACGATATGCAAGATGAGGCAGTGCAAGTTGTCAAAGCTCTGTATCCATCATCATCATCATAGCTAGGCTTTGCGAACGAAGATTTAGGAAGGCTCTATCCACGTTTGTTACAGGCACGCTGGTGACTTATGAGGCCAATATGAGATAGACATATCTGATTGCAAAAGGCACAGCAGAAAGACTCCTTAGATGGTGTATTCAGCAGGATACAATTCTTTCTGCGTTGTCTTTTCTCCTTGAGAGTAATCCTGCGTGTGTTCTCAAAGGAAACGGCAGCGTTGTAGATGGTGTGTCTCCAGGCCTCCCGATTTGAGGCCAGAGTAGACCAGTTATGATGATCAGTGTGGCCGAGGCTGAGATGTTGTTTCAGGGAGTCCTTGTATCTTTTCTTCGGGGCTCCTCTCTTGTGGCATCCGGAGGCAAGTTCACCATAAAGCAAGATCTTCGGGAGGCGGTGGTCCTTCATCCTTGAGACGTGCCCTGCCCAGCACAGCTGAATTCTCAGCAACATGGCCTCAATGCTAGTGACTGCTGCTTGTTCTAAAACAGATGTATTGGTCACATAATCTGACCAGTGGATGTTTAGGATTGTACGGAGGCAGGATTGATGGAAATGTTCTAGGAGATGCAGGTGGTGGCGGTTGATGACCCATGATTTGGAACCGTATAAGAGAATAGGCAGCACTATGGCTTTGTAAACACTGATCTTGGTGCTTTTCTTCAGATGTTTATTACGCCATACTCTTTTGTGGAGTTTTCCAAAAGCACTATATGCCTTTGCTAACCTGTTGTCTATCTCTCTGTCAATCTTACCATCTGAGGAGATGAGGCTACCAAGGTAATTAAACTGTTGGACTGATTTGAGCTCTGATTGGCCAATGGTGATGTGGGGATGATGGGGGGCTTCCTGAGGTGCAGGTTGATAGAGAACTTCTGTCTTCTTTAAGCTGACTTCCAGCCCAAAGAGCTCAGCAGCATCTGCAAAGCAGGATGTTAAACGCTGCAGAGCTGCTTCTGTGTGGGAAACAAGGGTGGCGTCATCAGCATAAAGCAGCTCCCAGACAAGATGGTTTAAGGTCTTGGTGTGGGCCTTCAGTCGCCTTAGGTTGAAAAGGCTTCCATCAGTACGATATCGAATGTAGATCCCATCCTGATCATCGAGGTCTGCCGTGGCCCTTTGGAGTATCATGCTGAAAAAGACTGTGAATAGGGTTGGAGCAAGAACGCAGCCTTGTTTCACACCATTCTTTATTAGAAAGGGCTCAGAAAGTGCATTGCCATATCTGACTTGGCCACGCTGATTCTCATGGAGTGAGATGATCATTTTAAGGAATTTAGGGGGAACAACCTAAACGTTCCAAAATCTGCCACAGACCTTTTCTGCTCACAGTATCAAAATCCTTGGTGAGGTCGACAAAGGTTACATAGAGACCTTTGTTCTGTTCCCTACACTTCTCTTGCAGTTGTCTGAGGACAAATACCATGTCTGTGGTCCAGATATTTGCAAAAAATACTCTGATGACCCTTTCTCTGTTTTGCTCTCAGACATAGGAAAATCATGATTATGCAATGAACTACAGAAGAGACATAGCTGATGATGTATATTTAACGGTATTTACTCTTTGCTAATGTAGATGGCTTTCCATGCTGTCTCCTGTTGACTTTTCTTATATACCTAAGTTATGTAACAATATCTGTGCAGAATTCAGACTTCCTAACCTAAGCCTCATTCCTACAGGTTAAAGGGAATTCAAAGTAGGACAGCTGGTGTGATGTCACCTATGTTCCTATAAAAGTTTAGATTTTAGTTCAGTTTTATAGGAATTTTTAGTATGTGATAGAAGATGTTATGACCTATTTAATAAAAACTATTCGTATTGCTAATCATTTTAATTTCAAGAGAATGTGCTAAAAATTGGATTGGATTGGCATGTTTAAAAAAATAACAAAAACCATGTAATCCAGTGACTGAACCTTCACCTAAGCATTCTTATTGTGAACACACAGCCATAGACTTCCTTTTAATCTCTCAAGCTGCTTGCACGCACTGTGTTTTTTCTCTTGCTGTATTGTGTTTGAGAAATTGGCTGTGGGGGATGTACTGGATGATCCAAGCTTCAAACAGATCTTTGACTTTGCCCCTTTCTGTCAGCCAACGCTGCAGTGAAGTATGACTTGGCATCAGCTTATCAGACTTATTTTCTTTTGACCTCTGGAAGATACTGTTCTGTGAACAAAAGAGCAGCGTGTTTGATGGTCATGCCTTCTAGGAGTTCCTCATGCTTGAGTTTTGACTGTGCAGGCTCTGAAACAAATGAGCTCCAAGGTGATTTTCTCAGGAGTATGAACAATACAAAAAACCCAACCCTGAAGCTGCAAATCACACCAGTCTCCTTTAGAGACAGTTTGCAACTTGGATGGTGATTTGTCTGACATTTCAGGTCTTGGAGAGTGACCTTATCTTTGTGAACTGTTTCTGCCTGAAAATAGAGTGCAAAAACTGTGGTCACTCTGTTAAAAGTGACTGTCAGAAAAATTACCATCCACCTAGCAAACAGTTAGGAAACCTGGTGTGTTTGTGTACCCAGCTACCATCCAGAGAACCTACTTTGTACACAGTGAAGTTCTACTCTTCAGTGAAACATTAAAGGATGTTATTTGGAATCGTTTCTGAAGAACTGCTAATAGGCTACTGGATGGTGAACTAGATAGGGTTACAACAGTTGGACTAGTTGTAATAATTCTATCATCTTATCTGGGCTATAGATTATGCTTTTCCCCTCAGCACTAGAGGTTCTGGAACATTCAAGAACTCTCATAAAGTTTTGGACTAATGAACACCTCCCTAGAAGGATAACTTTCACAATTTGCTTATTTGCTTCACACATCCTTCTACTCTAGTAGTGTCCTTGGGCTTATTTGGATTTTTCCTTTTTTTTACCTTCATCAATAGATGGACAAAAGAGCGTAGGGTTGTGTTGATTTTTTTTTTTTGGTCTTGTAGACCGACATTGTTTTTTATATTTAATACACTGGTTGTTTTAAGACTAGTCAGTAGTGTATTTGTTCTGTTATGTTCCCCAATACAACCCTCTTTTCAAGTTTCCAGTAACTACAAAGAAGACATCTACAGCAAGATGAGTTGAATCCCATTGCTCCTGTCATTGCTGAGGCTCCACAGTACCTCAAGCATCCATTTAAACTGTTAGAGCATCGCATCCCAGAGTCCAGCACACAGCAATTAGGGTTATTCTGAATGTGTTAAACAGTGATGCTCTTATTTTTGCTGTATAAAGGGTTACAAAAAGATTTGGTTGTAAATCGCCTGTAAATGGTATATCAAGACCTGATTCTTCAGTGAACTATTTTTATGTGCATGAAACTTGCTTGATTATTAATGAGGTATCATCTGAGAATACAGTCAAATGGCTGTCTATAATACCTTGAATATAAAATTACGTTTTTTAAGGTGCAGCAAAGCACATAACCCCCTGCCTAGCTTTAAACACTCAAATAGGCACATTTATGCCACAGATATCTTAAATACACGTGCTTTAAGTGTTGCTACTGAATCAGGTCTGCATGTATTTACATCACGTTTGGGTGCGAGCAACAAATGAAACAAGCAAAATATGGAAGGTTATGTGGCAAAAAAAAAAAAAAGAAAAAAGGAAGAAAATTAAATTTTAGTCTTCATGAAATTGTTAAACAATCAAAAAGATGAAATAAGTAATTACTGATCTTTTGTATAGCTATTGTATGCAAAGAGGATTAGGTAATGAATAAAAGATAAATGCTTTCAGTTAAAAAAAAAGGAAAGAAACAAAGATTTACATAAAATAGGAAACTTATTACCATATGAAAGTTATCAGTTCACATACTCCATACTAAATGTGCTTGAAACATGATTGTCTAAAAGACTTAAAAATACATGATCATACTGAAGGAAAAGCATTTATAATTTAAATGAACATAATCAGTGCTCGTTTCTGTAAGTAGTCAATTTTGCTTTTAAGTAATTTTAATTATTAAACAGAGTTAAACTTACATTGCAAGGAGACTGCTGTAAAAACAATGAATACAAATAAGATTATGTATGGTATATTAGAGTTAAGAAATATTGTGTTGTTTATTGATTAGATTTCTTTATTCCTAGTACTCTTAAAAATAGGTGTCCTCTTTGTGATCGTCTTTTTCATTATCGTTCTGATTTGTAGTCTCCCTCATTTCATAGATTTACTTTGGATATGTTAGCTTCAATATCACAATAATTTGAACCAATAATGAAATGAAATGAAATGAAATGAAATGAAATGAAATGAAATGAAATGAAATGAAATGAAATGAGCAAACACAGCAGTGAAGATTTTAAATGAGAAAGAAGTAAGACTTCACAGCAGATAGTGTTTCACTGAAATCAATAGGCATTTGCACACGGAGCAACTCTACTGGAACAGGATTCTAAATAACCCTGTAATAATTGATTTGGCTAGAGAGTCAAATGAGTACCTGCAAACTGCTATTCTAAACCAGTGAAGGCATTTTTTCAACAAAAATATAGAACACTATTGGTTTTATACTCAACAGCTTACTCAAGAAAAGATTTTAAGTAAATTTTAATGGAACATCTAAGGGATTTTCATATTTTAGCTTACGAATCAGTGTAATTGCTAGATTTTTCAGAAGCAGCTTGTTAACATCTTTTTCTTACTCTAATCTGTAGAATAGCTGGAATAGTGTATGTGAATATCTATGAAATGTCAGAAAAGAACCAATATACTTGGCTTCTGCAATACACATGTACTGAATAGAGAGGGTAGGGCCATTCATTGTATATAACTGCTTTGGGATTTAATGTGTTTTTCTGTCTGTGATAATGACCTGATAATGATTTTTTAATATGAATGTGTGTGTTTTATGTAGTTCATCAAATAATCTTACAATTACATTAGGCTTGTGGAATGTACTTCCCTGAGTATAATTTGCAGAATGAGATGTTCATGTTGGTTACCCAAATCACATGAAAGTGTACCCATCCTGCTCTTTGTTGACCTAATATCTGTAAACAAGATGGCTGGAGTAATTGGATCTTTGTAAACAGGGTACTAGTTAAGACAAAAAGCAAGTGCAGTGAATCTTAAAGCCTTAACAGTCTGTTTTCTGTACTCTCTTGTATTGAAAGAGCATTATACATAGCAGAATACTACTTGCAGAAGAAATATAAGCTCTTTCCCAAGCAAAAAGGCATAAGCTAGATTTATGAGAGACTTTCTTAATACCTCACCCCTATAAGAAACAGCTGCTTTGGAATCTTTCTCTGAGCATGATAAAGTTGATTGTGAGGCAAAATGGTCAGTCAGATTTTATGAAGTTCTTCTGTTATATTTTGTACTGCCCTTTCTAAAATCTCTTTAAAAAGCCTTCTCTTGCCTAAATATAGAATTAAAATATATAGCAGCTTCAAAAGACCTGAGCTGTCACTCTCTTTTAAGAGAGTGTATAAGAAGTCACATTTCAAACTATTTTCTTCATATCTTTATACCTTTGGTTTACTGAGTTTCTTAAAGAAAGGATGATTTAAGACCTCTCTCTTCATCACTTTCTCCAATAACTTTTGAATCTAACTAGCCAATTTTAATCAGATTAGAAAGAAGGGCTGAAGTCTCAACATTCTTAACTTTTTTTTTTAATCCAAATTGGTAAATTGAATGCAAAGAGAGAAAAAAAGAATACCATCTCCAGTGAAAGATAGGACTGACATGTCCTCTGCGGCAGAGCCAGCTTGCTGTCTTATGTGTGGTGTTATATGTGATGAAAGTAAGAGTCAGAACTTATTGTGGTGTTCTGAGAAGGCCTTGAGGGCATTGAGCTGTATCAAACTAGTTGATGGAGGTTTCATTGGTTTTGCCTTGTTTCTGAATGAAAGTCAATATTCTCAAGTGTCTATTTGAACACAGGAACAAAGAAAAATGTTACTTTATTGCATGTTTCATGACAAAAACTAATTCCTACTAATATCGCTACTCTCCCAGTTTTCATTTCAAGTCAGATGGGTGAAGTAAATATATTGGCTAATGGAGTATGACTCCAGAAGCCAAGAGAAATCCAGGATACTTGAGAAATAGAGCTCAGACTATATCCTCCCTGCTGATGCTTATCCTTTACTCCCGCACTTCTCACGTTGTGAGATATTTCTCACAATGGGGTATTTCCAGGGGAAATCTGACTAGCAGAGTGTTAATGGGGTTAGAAAAATGACTTTTCAGTTCTATTCAAGAAAGGAAAAAAGATAGAAGCTAACCTGTGTTATTCACATAAAACAAACTGTCACCATAAGCAGAATTTTCAAAGTAATCCATTTAGGATAACCATCATTTGAAAAATATGAGCCCTCTGTAAAGGAAGAGAGAAGTGGAGAGTGAAGGTCAACGGGCTGAAATTTGGTTTCTGTTCTTGGGAAACACAGTCACTTTTGGCTTCTTTCCCCATACCTTTCTATTTGAATTTTGCTGGCTTAAGTTTGTATGAAAGTGTCATTCCAATTTTCATTTTTTTGAGGGGTGAGTTGTTCACAAAGACCAATATACTTCTGCATCAGTAATTTGTTTCTTACAAATAGAAGGAGTGAAAATAAAGTCCTGTGCAACACATTGCACACAGATATTTCTCCAAAACAGCGGCTGGTGCATTTTCTGCACAGAAAGAGAATAGATTGCATAAGGAAAGTTATAGAAAATTGAGACAACTATTTTAAAAACATTTAAAGGTTTATAATAGCTTTCAAAAGTAGCTGATAGACAAGGAACATAGAGAAATGCTAACTACTCAGAAATATCTTAGGGAAAAGAAAAGTAATAGCAGGGTGTCAGAGACTGAAATGGTTAATGATTTATGCATTCTAGGAGACTTTTGCAGGCTTTTGACTTGCATGATACCTCTGATGAGCAGTCGGGCCCCCCCCTCCCTCCAGCGCTGAAGGTGTGAAGTGCTGAAAAGGTGGGAAGAGCCGAGCTTGCAGGCTTTTGACTGTTACACTGTACCTCTGATGGCCCATGAGAGCCCATCCCCCCCGCCAGTCGGGAAAAGGGCGGGAACCAGGGCAGACACAGCAGCTCTTGCGCAGGGCCCAGGGAGAGGTTGGAGGCAGGAGGCATGGCCCGTGACACTGACCATGGATATGATAATTCATAACTTCTTGGAGTGTGGGGGCTTCCCTCCTTCACCCCCAGCAGATCAAGGCCACCACTTCAAGTGACAGACATGGAAGCTGCAACTATCAAGTTTCATCGCTGGACCCCGTGGGCGGTGACTATGGACATCTGTCCACTCTCAGCTTTTCTTTCCCTTACTCTCCCTTGCTCTTATCCTGCCTTTCTCTCCCCTATGCATTTTTCTCCTCCCCAGAAAGGTTATGACAGCACCCAAAAATGTTAACTTACCTATTGATTCAAAATTGTTAAAATAGATCTTATCAATATATGTTTTCATACACCGATTATTTAGTGTCGTTTCGCTTTAATCCACCCCAAAGGAATTTTTGATAAAACCTGGGTTACCCCCTCCCCCCTCTTTTCCTGGGGCGGGTCGTAACACAGGGGTTTGTAGAAGTCTGATTTTTAAAATATTAATTTTCAGTACCAATGTGTCACAAAAATATATTTAAAATCATTATTGCTGGTTTATATTTAAAGTGATGACATCTTCAAATCATTCTCTCTTGCAGTCATCTGTTCTTGACAACATGATTGTTTGCAGCGACTGCTTCCACTGTGTTCTGATAAAGAATATAAATATCTGCAAGGTACATGCTGCAAACAGATCCTTTGGTAACTAATCCGTGATCCCGTGCATTGTGTGTGGTGAGTTAAATTGCTCAAAAGTCATCCAAAATCACACAATGAGAATAAGAAACTAATTAACTAGTAAGTAGGAAATAACAAATAAATGCTGTGTGTGAAATCACACCCTCTTACTCTTTACCATACCACTCAGACCTGTAAGCAGGCACGTGCATTTTCACCACCTCCACTCTAAAGAACTAATTCGTCATGGTAAGAGTTTCTAACTAGCTTCTCTAAGAAGTGAGCATGTGTCTTGTTTATTCCTAAAGCAGAACTGGACAGGAGCAATAGTCATAGAACTGTTGTTTTGCTTCATACGTATTTTCTTTAGCACAAGGAAAGTGATGCGAAACATAAAGTAATCTGAGTGGGTCTGCAATCTCAGCAGCCATCTTAACTTTGCCCTTGAAGCTGATCCACTATGTAGAAAAGGATGCAATAGTCACAAGAAAAGAGAGAGCACAAGTGACAAGATGACTCACATAGCTTAAGCATGCCTGCAGAAGGAGTAGTAGAATCTACTCTCTGCTTACAGCAGCCTTTGTGTGATTTACATTCAGCAGTCAGGGTCTTAAAAGACATAAACAGCCCAGAGAAGAGGAATTGAATGAAAGATTACTAAATGCTATTTTCACCCTTTCTTTGCAATTTTAGGACAAAAGGGAACTCTTTGTATCACTTTACATTAGCTCTTTACATTTAATTTAGCCAGCAAAATTGTCTAGCTGGGCTTCTGCAGGCATCAGGAGAAAGAGTCTTTTCCTGATTACAATTCAGAGCCTCTTTGCTTTGCTTTGAGTTACTTTTCATTGACTGCTGGGAGAGTTTTGACACATAATATATTTGCCAAAGTAGCTACCTGCAGACCCTCTCACTAAGTATCCAAGCTGCTGTGTTTTAACTGCAACGGTGAGTGACTATTGGATTTGGTCCCTCATAGGCATAGGTGGGATTGCTTGCATACTGGTTTGCCTTAGAAGTGTCAATTCCTTTTTAGTGAGGCAGTTCTGGGGGCATAGAAAGCATCTGTTAAATTGGCAAACAGTAGTAACTTGTAAAAGAACATAGCTTGAAAATTCTACATGGAATATACTTACGCTTTAAGTTGGGCAGGTGCTGAGTTAGGGGTTTCAGGACTGTTGCTTTGGATTTGGTATTTCTATCTTAATTCTGAAGTCCGAGCCCGAGGTTGCCTCAGCTGACTTTGTGTGCTCTGATATTTTAAGTTAGCAATCTGAATTTTGATGCTAGGATGCCTGGACCTGAGCTGTTTGAAACCAGTTAGTGTCCCTTTATTCCTTTACCATTTGATTCATGGCTGCTTTTACAGCAGCCTCTTATTGCGGGATAGGTTCTTCAGCTCCTGATCATGCTCTGGGAAGTTGAAATGAAGTTGCTGAGTTTTGTGATGTGCTGTGCTGTTTGCTGTAATATATTTTATCTTCTGCATATGAAGCAAGACAGACTTTCCAAATGGGGAAGGGAGAGGGAAAGAAAAAGTTTTTAATTTGAGTCTTGCTAAGAAACTCAGATAAATGAATTTATCTAATAGAAAAGGACAAAACTAATAGGGAAACATATTGGATTTTCAAGGTTCTCAGAGGGCATTAAAACAGTAGAAGTGAAAAGTAGTCACATTTTAAGAAGTACTCAAGGTTCTCTTTAAAATATTAATTTGGTGCTGAAAGTGAATACACATGCACAATACTCCCTTTCAGTAGCAGTAACCTAAAATGAACACCTTCTGTCTCTGCAGGCCTTTAGAATGCTCATCCCTTTTAGAATGCTCCTTTCCCTTGATACACTGCGATAGAAGAATCAACGCCTGTGCGGCTCCCTCGACAGGAGGGTCGCATACCAGTAACAGAGCAGGGGGCTGGGGAAAGGCGAGTGTGACAGCCTCCTGCTTGTGCAGGGGCGGAGTCCGCGATCGGGGAGGGGAGACAATATGGTTCCAAATGGGGCCGTGTGGGTCGGGGGAAAATGCACAGCTCAGGGAGAGAACCCGGACAATAAATAACGCAAGTAGCCGTTGTTTTTCTGCTTCGCACGATCCTGGAAGTCGCCGCTGCAACGGACCTGCCTCTAAAGTTACTCTTTCCAAGCCTCATAGTCCTGGTGTTCACCTACATAACTGGAGAGGAGACTTGCAAATAATACTTTGGGTTAAAACTGGAAATTTGGCTTAATGCACTTTGTAATGTATGTATCAAATCCTTTTATCATCCCTCGAGCAAGACTTCAAATGAAGACTCGTATCTTGTATAGAGCAATTCATATCTCTCTTGTTTTCAGCTAATTTTTAAAAGCTAACTACAGGAAAATAATTGAATAGAATATGATACACATATGTTAAAAGGTTTGGAGTTTCTGTTGCTTATTAGTAGGTATTCAGGAAAGAATAGATTCCTTTAATTTACAAAAACTTCAGAACTCAACAGGCATTAAGAGGTATTTGCCCTAAAATAATATTTTTCCTTTAAAAATAAACTGATTATGTCTATATAATTCTCACTGAAGGTTGTTTACTTGTGTAGTTAATCTGCTGGAATTGTGTAAATTCATGTGTCAGTGTAGCTCCTTTTGTTGGTCAGAGGCAGGGTTGGTAATGATAATAAATGAACATCATTATGAGAAAATATCAGATACTCTCAGGTGGGAAAACTATATTTTTTGTTTATGGACTACTTAGTTCGAAAAACATTAGAAAAGTATCATGTTAGTCATAAAACTACATTGATCATCTTTGACTAACATGTGCCTGAGGAAGGGGACCTTTCACGAACAAAGATGTGGAATGGAAACCTAAGTAAGAGGACTGGTTACTACTGACCAAGACCTGAGAGAACCAGGAGGAAGAATGTTAACATTTTCTTGTGAGTGTATGGTTTTTAGGAGACACTTAAATGGAATAAAATTAAGTGGAAAAAACCCTCCAAAACTGAAACAAAACATCATAGAATCACAGAATGGTCTGGGTTGGAAGGGACCTTAAAGATAAACTACTTCCAACTTCCCTACCATGAGCAGGGACACCTTTCACTAGACCAAGTTGCTCAGAGCCCTATCCAACCTGGTCTTGAACACTTCCATGGATGAGGCATCCACATCTTCTCTGGGCAACCTGTTCTGGTACCTCACCACCCTCACAATAAAGATTTTTTTCCTAATATCTAATCTAAATCTATTCTCAGTTTAAAGCCATAAGCCAAATATCAACACAGGTAATCTTTTTGTCAGCTGAGAAACAGTCAAAAATAGTGATGGTTTCTTGGAATATATGTTCATTTCTAACATTAGCCATCAAATCACTGTACAGAAGTAGTACTGCTATACTTACAGTTTAAGAATAAATTGAGATACAGAGAGGGCAAGCAGCTCCCTAAGCCCAGCAAATGTATCACTATATGTGTCGAGTTCAGGACCTGAGCAATGCCAGAGGTCCAGACTGCCAATCATGGGGTTTTGAAGGAGACGAGCAGATCAAAGAGAGGGAGGAAAATCAGTTGTTTGAAGAAGGTATCTGAAAAGTTGTGTGTAAAATGATTTTAAGCTGCTGTTGTAGTCCAGTTTCAGATTGATGGTGAGGGTGGAAGGGTACATGTGAGGGTGGAAGGGTACATGTGAAAGATTTTCTATATCTTTCCCTAGAGCTGGGCAATGCATGCTGAAGTGATAGTTTTCTGTGGAGAGGTGGTGTTTATCGTCTCTAAAAGACAACTGCTTTTCAACAGAAGTCAAAATAAACCCCATTTAGGAGTAAGGTACGTTATACTGCCATATTGATGTTGCTATTATGGCCCTAACAACCAGGTGAGCCTGATGGCTGTAGTCCTCAGGCTGGCTCTGCCTTAGCTGCAGAGCCCAAAATAAGCTGCAGTTCCTTTCCCACCCTCCCTGTAAAAGCATAAAATTATTTCTGTGTGTAGACCGAACAAAATGCAATTATCTTGGGGCTGCTGTCAAACACCTACTAAAGGAACTTATAAATACCTCCACCCACCCCTTTGAAATTTTTACCTCCTTCCTAAAGCTTCAAGATTCTCTCTTCATTTCACAGGACAAGTAAAAAATTTTTCACCAATAATTTATTTAAAAAAAAAAGACGTCTGACACTGGATTTATATTTTCCATTGAGGACTGTGCCTAGAAGTTGAGGATTAGTCATTTAAGCTTTCAAAATGCCATTTAAATTGCAAATGTAAACTATCAGAATGAAACACCTGTAAGTATTAAATCAGGCGGTGCTGACTTTCAACCAAATCAATAATTTGTAACAGGACAATGAATTTTTACTATCCAATCAAAACAAATATGGAGTATCTTCTTATTATCATAGAAGAAACAAAAAGACTTGCACAGCATTCTTTAGCTAATTTGCCTTTCATTGTGCACTATAAAGATAACAAAGTGATGTGTTCTCTTAGAAAATATTGTTTTACTCTCTCTTTTTTATCACTATAGTCTGAAGTATATTGTTTTTTATTTGCTGATGGAAACCATCAATTAGAATTAGCTTGAGTGCTGTGGGAAGATAACAACAATAGATATGAAGGGAATAGAATAGTATCTAGCATAAATTAATGATGCATTTATTGTACATCTCATTAACTTGGTGCAGGGCTTATTCTGTGAGTAAATAACTTACAGTTGTATTGAAAGCTGGGAGAGTAGGAGGATTTGGTTAACCATCTAATTATAGTCAGTCATCTTAGAATGAACGACTCTACTTCTGATTAAAAGAAACAATATTTTTCCAAATGTCAACATTTTATATATGGTTAGAGCCTATGCAAATATATTCTGACACCCATGTCATTTATTGAGTCTAAGGGTTGTAAAACTTTATGTAGAAAAAAATAAACCCCCAAAATTTAGGCAAAGAGGAATGACCGTATACCTTCTATAACTTTTAAAAATGTTTTTCATTTGAAATTCTATAAACTTATGTATAAGCAATTGTAACTATTTCTATTTGAGAAAAAAATTCTACCTCATTGTGGATCCCAACCTTCTAATAAAATTTGCCATGCTAATGTTTTCATTATGCTGGTTTTCTATTTCTCTAATCAAGGTAGCTATCATTAAAACAATAAAGCCAGACTTCAATCTATCACTGACAGCAGTGAAAACTTGTTGCTTATCAAAGTCTGAAAATATCCCTGTCTCTTAGTAAGTGTCTGTTCAAAGGTTTTTTCTTTGTAGACTCATGGAAGGATCCTGGACATTTACCTCTGTAGTACAGTTAAGAACAGGATGCATTCCCAACAGCTTGTGTTTTAGACAGTTAGGAACAAGGATGGATGCAAACAGATTTTCATGTACAAATATGTTTAATGTGTATATAAATATATAGATAGATATATTAATAATTCAGTATGTTTGCATTTTAAAAGTCTTCAAATAATAAGATTGTTGGAATTTGAATTTTCATTAAGGGCAATACAATTGATTCTGAATGTTGGGGGATTTTTTTGCACAGAAATGTCCTGATCACCCATTATTAACCAGCTACTATGTGTTCTGTGTAAATCACTAATAATGTGCCATTCTGAATTATCTCATGTATTGTGGGGTTTATTTTAATCTTAATAAAAAGGCAGAATTTTTTAAGATTTACCATCTGCTTGCAATAAAAGAAAAAAATAAGTTGTGTAATTAAGTCAGCCAGAATGAATTAAAACAGTCAGATCAACATACTGTACAGTAGGTATGTAATTTCTAATTAATGTTTAAAATGCAGGTCACTTTTACTTAATATTTAATTTATGGCTGTAAGCAAAATATGTAATCTAGCAGTAACACGAATGATTTCTCCATTAAAGAATATGCCACATTAAAAGTAGGGGAAAGAGGAAATACAAACATAAAGGTTGCTTTTTTCTCTTTTATAATAAAAGCAAATCTTATTTGTTTCACCTTTAACTAAATTAAAATTTTATGCGAGATAGGAGTGGCAGAGTAATTGGGGAAGTAATATTTTTTAAGACGAAACTTGCAAAACTGAAAGTGTCACTTAGGTGACAATTCCATGCAGGCTGACAGTTTCTGAGCATTGCTTTTGAAATCCAGCTCTGACTCAATGATGAAGAAAATGATCTCCTCACAGTTGAGATTATTTTAATCAGGACTGTAAAATTTGTGTCTAGCATACCCAAAAATAGTTTGCACCTTGTAAAGCCACTTAACAAATTCCTTAACTAGAACTAGATTTATTTGCTTATTCATTTGAGTGTTGAACTGGAATTAATAATAAATTTAAAAAAAAAATCCCCACAGCTTTTCTGGATATACACAGTGTAATTGTTTTAATAAAAGAACCAGAACAGAATCAATTTAGCCATGTATGCTATATTTATCCCTCCTGTCGGGAGGAAAAGAAAAAACACCTCTGAAATATCCCATCTGGTCATTTAGAGGTAACAAAATATGGGTTTGTATCACTTAAAAAATTAAATCTGAGCATGTAGCATTTCCCTCTCTTGTCAGGAGACACATTCAGCAACACTGACTCTGTGGTTGGAGTATGAAGGATCTTGAAGCACTGTATGAATTTTTATTGTGTCTTGAAGTACTTCTGACCTTTATAGTTGTATCTCACAAGCTAAATACTGTACAAATCTGAGTGAAGAGTTTTGTTCTTATTGGATTTCTTGGTGGTGGGAAGGGATATGCTAATTTTGGGCTTTTTGTGCGGATTATGCCCTGACATTGGATGAACAATAAGGCTCATATTAAAAAAAAAAAAAAAAAGAAGTGTGAGTATTTTTTCTTTATTTATTTCTGTTGTGACTTTTCTTACTGCCTTGTCTGTCTTGCCACTTTAGCGAGTCTGCTTGTTCTAGGAATCAATATGGACAGTGTTTTAGAAAGAGTTTTAAGTATGGGCTTTGTTTTTAACAATCCATATATAGGATGCTCTCTAAATTGTAATTCACTGCCTTGGGATGAAACTATAAAAGTGTAGGAACTAAATTTTAGCAATGTGATCCAACCTTGCAAATTTTTTTAGGTCTTCTTTTTTTTTTTTTTCCCCAAAAGTCTAATTGGGGGAGAAAACACCAACCTGTAAATGTCGAGTTTTAAACTTTTAAAAAATGTGAAATCTGAAAGGAAGTCTATTTTGATAACGGTCTGTGTAGAAGAAAGAGAATAAATAATGAGACCTGAGCTTAACGTGGCAGCCTTAGATTCAGTATCTTTCTCAGAATGTCAGGCAACACTGATTTCGTCTTATTTACTGAGAGAGGAGCCTGGTGACCATTAGTGACGCCTTTTCACAAACTGAAGCAATGTTGGTTTAATCATTAATAAAGCAGTGATAAATGTCTGCTATTGCAGACAAACTTTAAAACAAGTTTTATTTTTGAGCTTGGACCCACAGTATTTTGAGCAAACAACTACATGCTGAAAGAAAAGGTGGGAAGAAGCATAAAAAATGTTAGAAAACTAATAATCTTCTTCAGTGAATAGGTACAATTGCCTACAGATGCTCGGATATTTTGCTGATGAACACTGAAGGCAGTGGAAAACAGATTCCAATCCCATACTTGTTACAGAAGACTGATAAAATTTGTTCCCTCTTGGGACTGAAGAAATGCAATCAAGCATGGAAATCCCCTTTGCAGGCATATCACACTGGTGTAAAGAAAACAAAATGGAACAGAGAGTACGTGAATTTTCCTAATTGGGTTGTATGAATGTGACTTTAGAGATAGTATTGACAGAGTATTTCACCTGGGACTAGGAATTCATAGATGTTTCTCTGATATTAGGTTAAAACCCAGACTTTCTGCATAACAGAAATTTATTTTCCTTGTTTGTTTGTGTCGGTCTGGTTATGAGGAGAAGATACTGCTGAGAAAGTGTTGTGTAGTGCAGAAGATCCTGCTCTCATCCAGGCCTGTACATGTTTCTGAGTGCCGCCTGCTGGCTTTATCCTCTCAGACAGCCTCAGTATGCAGGGATTGTTCTGAAAGTGTGTGTATTGTTATGTCAGGTGCCAGGTCCTAGGTACAGCTTTAGAGAATACAATTCTCTCATGCCTGTCAACTGCCTTAGGGATGTCCAGACCAAAAGACAACAACTGTGTATGGCTTTCCCGGTGTCCACGTTTCACTGAATAAAACTCTAGATATTGCTCCTCACCTTTGCTCTGCTATTCTCGTGATGGAAAGATGCAGTAAGAGAAACAAATCAAAATCAAAAAAAAAAAAAAAGGCTCATTATTCTGAATAGGAACAGTTTAGCTTGAAAGCAGGCTGCCTACATCCATGTGTGAGAGCACTCTTGGCAAACTATCTGCTCTTGTGTCCAGGTATAACTCAGGAAAATAGGCAGTAAAAGTCATGCCCATTTAATATATCTCTAAAGGACTTTGCTTTCAGGATCCCATGTGCTATTTGTGTATGGCATGCTATTTGAAAGAGGAGAGAACAAGCACATCATAAAAACACATCTTGTGGAAATCTAGGTCTATGATAACTATTTGGCTACAAGTGCAGTTGTAATGACATGACTGGAATGTTGATAAAACAAAATTCAGATTACCCCTTGCAACTAGTCTTCTGTGACCAGATACTGTCTTCCACTGTGGATGGGAATTGCCATGATAAAAAGCCCTTGTTTATTCTCCTGATTCCCACAGAGAGCAGGCAGGAGTAAAGGGACTAGTAACTCAAATCCATGTAACTCCCACTGGATTTCTATTTACTAACTGCCAGAAGACAAGCTGTCTCTTGCAGTGTCATTCTCTGAGGAGGCCTCCATGTTGTCTGTGACATTCATCACACGTGTGCCTGCACAGCACTTGTCAGTCACTCTCACCCAGAGAGACATCCATCACTTCCTGAGACATTCTATGAATTAGATGAACAACTGTTAAAAATATAAAGTGTTGGAATTGAGTGACCCATGGATAACTAAGCAGGCTCTGGTAATTTAGACAAGCATATACTAAGACTTAGATTATTTGTTCTGTGATTTTGTATTTTTGCAGTCCCTGTTCACATATCTCTGTTTCGAAAGCATTTGAGAGATACATTCCTTTGTTTTTAAACACTGAGAATTTAAAATATGATGTGGCTTGGGTTTTGTTTGTTTGTTGTAATTTTTTTCCCCCTATTTGTCTTGTTTTTATTTTTTCTGTTTTGGTAACTAGAAATTTTTTGTGTTTGCTGCTGCACTTGTTGGATCTTCTCCAGAGCCAGGAAGAGAGAGTGCATGGCTCTGTGGCAGTCCCAAGTCATCCCATTTGAGTTTTTTTCTTGAATCCTCTACTGGTTTTGACAAAAGTTTTATCAAAATAGAGATGTCTTGAGTGAAATGTTTCAGGATCGGTTCACTGGCATTTTTTAATGAAAATTTTCCAGCAGTTAAAAACTAATCTGGCTTACAGGGGAAGGGAAAGCAGCTGTAATATAAAATGAAACAAATGGGATAAAAAGGAAAGTTGATAACAAAGAATAAATGAATATAAATGAGAAGTTAGGAATTGAAGACATTTGTAAAGGAAGCAGAAGGACACAAGAAGAAATCTATGGCCATTTGATTAAGCACTTAAAAAAGTTTTTTAAAGTGAAAAAAATACTGATTCTGTTATTGACTTGTTATTATGTGGAAAAGGCAGAAATGCAGGAAAAACAGGTAGTCAACAAACATTTCTGTTTCATGATTAACTACTTTTCTGAATTTTGTGCTAACCTGTCCACTTTTTTTTTAGCTAAGACACCTAGTTTCCTAGCTAAAGAGTATTCAGTGATCTCCTCTGGGTGGATTTGGGTGGCACAGAAGACAGTGCTACGAGGGAAATTGTTGATTAGGCAGAAGTAGGTGGGGTTTAGCAGCAGCAGAGGACCTGTAAGGTGGTAAATAATTAGAGATGAGATGAGTGTATCAGGGTTTAATTATGCTGATACTTTTGGTCTCTGTTTGGCCCAGCCACCTGTGAGAGTTTATCTTTTTCCTACCAAGTTATGAGAAAACAAGCACTGATAATCAGGAACTTTGTCCTTGAAGAGAGCTTCTTCTATAAACTATATCTAATTGCTGTTTTATTATTTGCTCATTGTCCTCCAAGGTCGCTTGAAGGAGAAATTGAAGACTAGGGTGATGACATAAACCCCTAGACTCATTTGGAAAAGACCCCCCCAGGTGCAGTACGCAGGTGCAGGGAAAGCCATGCATGTGCAGAAGAGGAAGTGGGACTGAAGGCCTCTAGTTTGGCCGTGCTGACCACACTTGCCTTGGTAGACGTCACCAATTAATTGTATTAAAAGCAGATAGCTTATGTTGGATGGGAGCAAGCTTCACATCAAGGACAACATTGCCTTTCACAGGGACGCCTGCTATTTTGTGAACCTGCTGACTCTCTCCAGAAATGCAGCTTCTGCTATGGGTAATTCTAGGCATTCTGGGTCGGTAAGATAACTTTATAAGAAACACCTGGGTAACTGGGGAGTTGTACAAGGGTTTATTCTCCTCCTTCTTCCTCTCTATCGGGTTTGTTCGTTTTGTTGGCCACCTCTTGGTAATAAATATCAGTTCTTGTTGAGCTTTCAACGGTGTTACAGTTTCAGTTTCAGTGTCCTCCGAACTCTCCCTATTACAGAGGAGGGAAAGAAATTACTGAAGATTTTGAATTTGCAAGCCTTCATTTTGAACAGATTTTCATTTGTGCCTAGAGACTTTTCTCCTTAAGCTCTTAGATTGCTGCTGTCCCTTCAAATCCCTAGGTTCTTTAGTAGCCTGCACACTGGGAAGCAAACAACTTTGCCCTTTCTGTGTTCTATAAAACTGATATTCTCCCCTTCCAACCCGTTTTACTCCCTAAGCCGGGGTCTTATCTATTGCTCCATTATTGTCTCACTGCCTTTCCCAAGTGGGGCTTGTTACAGGTTAGTGTGTAAAATTCAAAGTTAGTGCTGATTCAGAATGCTCTGCTTGGTTCTCTGTGGAAAAGGAACAGGATGATTGTCATGTGATGATGCTGAAGTTAAAATACCTTGTTTCGACAATTAATGAGGATGAAAATGGGCACATGTATCTAACCTTGGACCTTTTAAAATCAGCATTTCTTATTAGCGTGTCAAAATGTTACAGAAAAACTATCCTGGAGAACTATTGCCATTGCTTTTCAATAAAAATAGCACTGGAAAAATCCAGAAGATGGGAAGAAGTCTATTGCTGAGACAATATTTTGATAGGGTGAAAGAGGTTACATTGTAATTGTAGGCCTGTCAGACTGACATCCATCTTAGGCAAAATAATGACATGACTGATATAGAACTCAGTTATAAAGAATGAAATAAGGGTAATAATAATTGTTAGGCTTGTGGAACACAGATGTTATGACACTCTTTTGATGAGATTACAGTTTAGGTTGACAGATCTTAGAGAGCTGTTGATGTAGGGAGGCTTTTTTATAGCAAAGGGGGCTTGGGAGGGCAAAGAATTTTGATTAAGCAGCTAGAACAGTACAAAGTTGTCCCACTACATGCTGCATGAATGAAGAGTGGCTAAATGAGTGTTGAGTAATCATCATGCAGGCACAGGTATCGTGGTCTTAGGGATGGCCAGAGACTGTTCCAGGGCTTGTCAGTGGCCTGGAATAAATGTCATTCATAGTGGCACAATGTGTAGATGATACAAAAACTGAGAGATCTGAACAAAAAGAGCTCAGATTCTTGAGTACTCTAGGAATATTTTGCAGCCATCTAATAGATGTAGGCATGTCTAGAGTTTCACCAATCTTCGTGGTTTTTCTGTCAAGTAGCATCAAGTTCCTCTTGGCAATTTAGAAATATTGTTTTGTAAAAGTGTGAATTTTAAAATAATATTTACTACTACTACTTCTGCTGTATTAATATATTGGTTAATTTTAGAGATTCTGTTTGTTTTTTCACCCTGATTTTCTCCACCTAAAAAATTTTCCTCTGTAAAATGTGTTGAGATGTCCTGATGAGGAGATGGTCTCTGTTCAGTAATACTGCAAAGAGAAATAGTTTACCCAATGCTGTAGCATCAATCTTTAGGGAATTTGCATTGTAGACAACCTTCAAAGACATTTTTCTTTGTAATCATAGTGCTTTTTCTAAATTGCATGGAATTAAGATTCTGGGAGTACAGGGGTTGTGAGACTTCCTGCCTGGAGGTTAAAAATCCAGAGTATCTCAAACAACTTTGGAGAACTGTCATTGCTAAATATTTTTGCTGCACAATTGCTGATCTTTGTGATAAGTTCAATGCTTTTGTTGTTGAATACCACTCTACAGCACAATTGCATTCCTTCTCAGTGAAGAAGAATTATGTTCCTTATTTTAATCAGCTTTAAATCAGTAAATCAGATTTAAAATTTATAAAATTAACAATATGTTACTAGACTTTTATTATTCATCTATCTTTTCAAATATTTAGTAAATATACCAGATGTCTGTATTATATTTGTTCTGTCAGAGACTGTAGGGGAAGTAGTCAAACATTATAAATTCCAATATGTATATTACTACTCTGATGTTTTCTCTTCTGATCAGTATTTTTGTTCATTCTGCACTTATTATCTACAAACATTTAAAAATGTCTCTCTTTATGATGAAGAATTGTTTACTTCCTATTTTTGTTTATTGTTTGGCAGTTCAATTTAGAGGTACTACACTGTAGATTGGCACATCTCTTTCTTTTCTCTTCTACTCGTTAGCAGGAAGTCTTTAATCTCTTCTTTCTCTGCTTTTCTTAATAATCACAATATCTCACTTTCCCAGTGGGACTCAGCCTAAGATTGAGTAGAAGATTAGACTCACATCAGGCAGGCTGAGTTTATAATAATGCTGAAGAAGTAATATAACATAAAAAATTAGACATTCCTGCTCTACATATAGTTTTAATTATTGTAGCTTTTGGACTCTAATTCTAAAAAATACACTAATGAATTGAACCGAGGTTGAAAAACCTGCTTTATCTTTTAAAATAGAAGTATTCTAGTCCAAACATGGTTTAAATAATCTGCTGTGTTTAAAGAGTGTAATAGAAACCATTTATTAAATAAGAGTTTTTGAGACTTCTTATTAATAAAAATGTGGATTTATAAATTTCTTATGCATCTTTGATTTGTATTTATGCCATATTGGCAAAATAAGAAAAAGTTTTAGTAGTTATTTGCTCACTAAACTGCTCACCAAAGGGTCTTATTGTAGCCATACGAGTAAATAATTTTTTCCTTGCTGCTTTTATTATCTTAGAGTTACTCTGTTAGTGCATGTAAGTATAAAACCTAAGATCTAAGATTAAATATTTTTTATGAAGTGCAATCAAATGGATTGCCTTCATACATTTGTATGATGTTTTGTTTTCTAGAGTATCATCTTAATTTGACACCAGATTTAATATAACTTTGGATTCAAATATATCTTTAATTAAATGTCAATTTAATTTGCTCTTGTTTTATGGTTGATATATTTGCACAGATTTGTCTTTAAGTAAGGATGGTCAGAAAATGAAAGAAAATAATATTTAAGTTGATTATGAAATGATTAGACAACATTGTTATTTTCTTTAGAATTAATTTTAGATGTATCTGTAAAATGATATATGCTACATATTCTGTAAGATTTTTTTTTTCCACAACAGTCTTCGACAGTAAACTGTCAAATGTAAGGTGATTAATAATACTTTTCAGGCAGTTTGGTGAGTACCAGATAGAGTGATAAGCACAGACTTGTAGAGCTGGTCCTAAGCCTCCAGCTGGAAAGGCCTTGCAGCTTCACAATAAGGAGTTCTGGGGCTCCATGTGTTTCAGCAGGTATGGTCTTGCTGCACACACAGGTGTGTACACACAAAGGTGATCTGTACACCGCTGTTAATGGAGGATCAGTCAGGTTCAAATTTGCTTCAGTTAAAAATGTCCTTTTTCTTCATCAAAATTTGGAACTGATCCAGTGATGTTAACGTTGTTAGAAGATCTTTGTATCCTACAAACATCCTAAAACATACACTTTAGGAGTTCACTATTTTATTCTTACTGGTTTGGAATTTTGCCAACATGATTGTGTTTTGCATACATAGATTTTTAAACTTTTCTTCTCAAAACTTCTATATGTCAAGCAAACAGTATGTTCTACATTTTAGGAGGCATAAACTTTTAAAAACCTGGATCAACAATGACACTTGGAGTGTCCCTTTGTTCAAGTACTGTTTGTCTATCTCTCAAGCTTTCTTGGGTGAACAGAGTTTACATATGTAAGTGTCTTGGTGCAGCTCTGCCACAGGGATTTACTTTACTTTGTCATCAAGAATAGATGTCCTAACAGAATTTAAAGATCACGAGTATAGATGGCTTAAAAAGATAATAGTTTAACACTGAGGGGTATGCTGTCCTAGTTCTCTGCTATTATGTATACGCACTATTAAGTAGTGGGAAAATGACAGGACTGGGTGATCTCTGATCTTTGAAACAGAGATAATTCTGAATATACCGATGTTACTCTGACAAAATTCTGACCCCATTAACAATGACTGTGAGATACTTCTGGTTTTCTCTGGTAGAAAATTGCCACATTATTGCTGCCTTTACTTTCAGGTGAACCACTGAATTGTCCTGATATTTCTTCTCTTTTTGAGGGCAGAGGTGAAAGCTTGTCTTATTGCTTGTCTGCTAATCCCTTCCCCGTAGCATTTGAACCAATCTAAATTGGAAAGAAGGTAGGAATCTTGAAATTGCAAGTTTCATGAAAACCCAAAGCTGGGAAGAAGAGCAAAAAGCCACGTTTGTCCTCCCTGTGCTCAGATGTTATATACTCTGGCCACACACAGCAAGTCAATCAGCATGAAAATAATTGTATAGTGACTACATGTGCTATCTATTGGCCAGTGGAAAAGTAACAGGGATGCTTGGAAAGATGGTGTGGAGCACCGGAGGGTAAAGGAAGAGATGAGGCAGAAGACGACTTTATGGTTGTATAGATATAAGGGGAAGAGAAGATATACATCCATAAGAAAATCTGCCTCATCAGTCTTTCAGAGCTCAGAAGTCCTCTGAAAGTGCTAATCATGATAGTATTGTAACAATGAAACTATTTGAATGATAATGACACACCTCTTGATATTGCAAATTAAAAATATAGTTCTGTGAACAGATTTTGGGGTGTGTAACAGACAGATAACATACAAATGCCAAAAATTATGTTTTGCCATTGTTTCTGCCTGTCAAAAACTTCCTACCAAAACTTCTGTGTCAGTTTTCCACCAGAAGTTCTCACGAGAATTTTCCCACTGGAGTTTTCCTGCCAAAGGATCCTGTTATTCCTCATGGTTATCATATCTCTGTGAACATCTGAATAGGGCTATGTGCCAAGAAACCACACACAACCTCCTTTGAATATTATAAAAGATGGGGAAAAATTTGGGAAAAGCAGGGAAAGAGGAGTGGGAGAGAGGATTAGCTATAGCAGCTAAGGATCTCTCCTCCACCTTGCCCTCACCTTTTCTTCTGCCACTGTAAGCTGCCTGCCGTCACCAGAGACTGGACCTCTGTCTTGAAGTGGACTGAGACCCACCGTGCTACCTGCGTGAGTTTTTCCATCCTGACCATATTTCTGAGGGCTGAGAGGTGCAGACCAAGACCTCTGCATGGCCTGGGACAGGGCCTGGTGTGAGCAGCAGCGAGGCCCACGGCTTGGCTGCATTCCAGAGAACTAAGACCCCCTGCAGCTAAAGAGATGACATCGAAACCGGCAGAGACAGAGAAAAAAAAAAGGCAGAAAACTACCTCTCTCTCTCTCTCCACCCCCACCCATAGACCAGCTCGGACAGAAAGGTAGATTTTGGTGGTATCTTTTCTCTGCTTCTAAAAGTAATCTTAGCATTTTCCAACCTTTTCTTATTTTTTCCTCTTTCTCTTTGCATCTCTTAGCAATTAATAAAAACAGTTTTGGTATCAACAGATAACTTGTATGAGTTTTAATTTTGCTCAAGGGAATATTCGAATCGAAAAGTTCTTTCTGAAACAGATCGTAACAGTGTGTGAAGGGGGAATGCAGTTCAAAATTTTGTCATTTTAGACTATAGAAACATAAATTAGTGAAGTTAGATTCAAGAGATTATTTTGAAATGACTACTGGGTTTTGGGATGGGGCTGTGAGAATGTATGCACCAGTGCATAATGGATTGTGTACCCCAGTGCAGTAATGCAATGCACTTGGAACATCAGGCTACCGCATAATTTAGATCACTCTTTGAAAAACCCTTTCTTGTTAATGGATCTCTTCACATCTTTTTGCTGCAGAGTTTGTGATACTTTGCTATAAAGCACTTTTTCCTCTATTTTTTTAAGAGAAAAAGAGATATCTGCACAAAAAATTAGGGAGAAATAAATTTTGTATTTACCACTTATAGAAATCCAAGTAGAATAGCTGAGTAGTAGCATAGTTTCCTCTGTAATAGCATAATGTCTCCCTGACCTCTGAGTTTTATAGTCTGTTCTTGGGAGTCTGGTTCCCAAACAAATGCTAGAAGCACATTGAGTAAATGGAAGGATGCATTACTTTTGACAACTGCACTGACTTTTATATCTTTCAAAACTGGATACGTGTTTCCATGCTTTCCTTGCAAAGTTGTACAGATCTAATCCCAATTTAAGTTATGAGCATCTTTGGTAAAATGCCTTTTTATGTCATGTCTCCAGCAGAAAAAGCATTTTGGAGTATCAGAATTTTCCTATTCAACCTGATTAAAATATATATTCTACAACTGGCTGAGATTTGAAATTTCTATATGGTTATGTCTTGGAAATGAAAGAAGTAAGGAGTTTTAATAAGAAAGTAGCATAATGAATAGTCAGTGTAATACACAAATTAGCACAATAAAGTACAACCACAGAATTTCTTTGGGTAACTCACAGATGTTGTTCTGGTGTAACCTTATGTGTGAGGTGATGTAATTTTTTTCTTATTTAAAATTTCTGGTTTCCATCCTATTGTAAACTGGAAAGTGATAAAGTTAACTGTAACTGCCTGTGAGAAACAGCAAACTTTTATTGGTGACTACACCTGGTGTAGCAGTAAGAAATTTGCAATTTCTACATATGGAGGTGAACAAAGAACTACATCAGACTGGGAGGGAACTGGGGCAGATTAATTAAGTCTCTGAGCAGCCAGTCAGGGACTCCTGGGCTGTCCGGTGTGCTTATGCTCTCACACTGTCTTCAGAGTCTGGAGTTTCCAAATGCACTAAGCAGTGGCCCAACTCTGGTCCCGTTACACTATGAGATAAAACTTCCAGCTGAAGCAAAGTTAGGCCACTACTGTGCATATCTGAAAATCCATCCAAAGTGTTCATCAGTGGTTACTCTGGAGCATGGGTAATGAACAATAGTTGCTGCTAAGAGTGTGAAACATATTCCTCAAGACATTTCTATGTCCACCAGTTAAGCATATAAATATGCTTATTTTAATACAATAGGCTTGTCTAGTACTTTAAATTCAATACAGTAAAATGTGAGAGATATTCTGCTGCATTTGCTTGTGGAAGTGCATGCACAGCATAGATAAAAGATAAAATATTAATTATTTTTAAATACATGCAATTTTCCACCTGGGGCCAGAGAGACAGAAAAATGCTAGTCATGTAATTTAATGCACTAATAGAAAGGTACTGTGGTATCACCCTGAGAGGAGAAGTATAAAAGCTGATTAGAATATTTATTACTGGTAGCTTGTAAACAATCCAGACAAAGGAATGTCTTTAAGTTTTTGTAATGTATTGCATACATTTACAATTCTGTATAAATGGTTATTACTTAGAATATATTCCTTAAAATATGAAGATACCTGTTAATTTATAATTTATGGCATAGCTATGAATTAATTGTTACTGTTCTTTTTCCTTTTTTTTTTTTTTTTTTACTTTTTTCCCCCACTGGTTGCATAGCTGGCTCCATGGCTATCTATTTGTGCTGGTTTAAAAGTTAACCAGCAGGTGGAATGAACCCAACTCAAAGGAGAGATTATAAGTCAGAATAACAATTTATTAAAATAGTACAGTAAGTACAATAATACAAACAAACAATTGGTCTCAACCCACAAAACCCAAATGTATAACCCAGTACCCTGGGGCCTGAGCAAAGTGGTGTTCCTTGGGCCCTGTTTGAGTCCAAAGTAAAGGGAGAGGGGAAGAACCTGCTGGTGGGAGAGCTGCTGCAGTCTGGCCAGAACTGGTGATCGCAGTCCAGTGGTGGTCTAAGTCTGGTTGAGAGCGATGAGATGCAGCCGTCCTCTGGATCCCACGAATGGGTTGAAAAATGTTCCAAAACTCCAAGATTATATATCCTCCAGTTCAGGCAGGAATGCTTGGTACTCTCCTCAGGGCGGGGAGTTCACAAAGGGTGTGAGGACAGAAACATCCTCCTATCTCACAGGCCTCTTAACACCTAGTTTATAGCCTGAGGAGTCAGGCTCTATGGGCAGAAGGTGCGAATAGTCTATTGACAACAATAGTCTAGTTTCTGGGAAATGACATGGAAGGCTATAGAATACAGTTTTGGGTTACACCCACCATGCTCTATGGGCAGAGGGTGCGAATAGTCTATTGACAACAATAGTCTAGTTTCTGGGAAATGACATGGAAGGCTATAGAATACAGTTTTGGGTTACACCCACCATGATGAACTGATCTCAGCTGTCCTAACTAGGACACTATTATTAAAGATGTAAGAGAGGAACATTTTAGTTTTCTCACAAAATCACAGCTGATCTAGTAGAAATATATATTTATATTTATCCTCTGAATTTAATTTAGGGTTAGAAGAATGTTTTTTTCTATGCATTATTCTATGCTGTTGCATAGAATAATGTGATGATAATGATGGTGTACCTGGAAATGTAACGGCAGTCTTTCAGTAAATCTGCTTGTATTTCAAGAAATAGTAATTTAATTTCAGGCAAATGTGCCTGGGGGTATTCAGTTCATTTTGGTTAAACTTTGTTAGAGACAGTACCACAAACTTGAGGGTCATGTGTTTCCAAGGTCTCAGTTTCATGATCACTGTGTTTTTTAAAGGGACAAATCAAACCAGAACTGTTTCCAAGTCATTCTGACAATGTATTACTTTTACTGAAAATCCTAAATCTCTCTACATATTCATGAGAACTGAGGGAAGGAGACTCCTTGGAAATGCAGTAGTAGCTAGGCTTTCTTTGCAGAAGTTGTTATTTTTTAAGCATTTAAAGTGGTACCTCACATCTCATAAAATTACGAAAGAGCGATTCCGCCTTGTGTTGAGAAAGTCCCAGCTAGTGAACAATCCAGTCAAGAAGATTAGCAATAACTCTTTCTGTGGGCCAGAATCCATAATCTTTGGTACCACAAGAACACAATTTTTCTATTAATTGGTAGGTAGGTCATAACACACTCTTCTCTGGTTTTTGGGGGACTGAACACTAAACGAAAGTGCAATTAGCTGTATTAAGTAGCCTATTGGCTGCCTGGACTACCTGACATCCATCACCATTCTGATTATACTACAAAATCTTAAGACTATATCATTTACATGTTCATTTGCATGATGTGCCCTGCAGAATGCAACAGCTGTGAATCTCTGCAAGTGTGAATAGCTTCTGGTTTCTAATCCCTCCATAGTTCTGATGGTCCACTCCAGAGAACACCTAATTGTGACTAGTGATAGTCAAAACTGTCACTAGGCCTACTAGTAATGGTCATGGTGTTTGTGTTCTGCTTGCAACCTTGAAGAAAACCATTCTTTGAACAATATGAACTCATTATCCTAATGGCTTAGTTGACTAACCAATTTCGTTGCCACCTTAACGAGTAAAGTTTCTTTTGGAATTTGATTGGAGGTATTTAAGAGATTACCAACAGGGTAATTGTTTCTTGAGCAAGGGATAGATCACAGTATGTATAAATAAGGTTGGCATTTTTGCCTTTCAGAAGAAGGCCCATAACAGTAACAAGATTAAAAATCTAATAACCATTAAAAGTAGGTATGGAGTCAGTGCAGACAAGACAATATGTCACACCTTTAGGCCTTGTTCTCATACAAAAGCTGCACCTGCTTAATTGCACTCACATTTAAATAAATCAATTTAGTTACAGTCCTGAAGCCCTCATATAGCTACTCCTAAATGGTTTTACAAAAGGCTTTTATTGATTTACCTTAAGTAGATTTCTTATTGATTTAAGCTAAATCACAAGAAACGTTGCAAACAGTTTAAAAGTGTTCACACAGATCTGTACTATTTAATTAAAGTGATCTGCAAAATAACTTTCATTCATCGCAATTTTCATGTTTAGACTTGGCGAAAGTAACTGCCAAGTTCAATGTGCATTTACTTTCTTTTGGCCTACAGTAATATAGTAATAATTAATTATTTTATGATTAAAGAAAACTGTTTCACATGATGAAACAAAAAGAACTAAAAAAAGGAATACAGTGACAACAAAATTTCAGAAAATGATGGAATTTTTAGTCTGAGCATAATTGTGCAACTGAACAATTTACACAAATTAAAAAATTAAAATATTTTAAGTTTGTATGTTGGGTTGTACATTGTACAAAATGCAAGATTACCTATTTCGGAAGTTGACCTTGTTAGTAGACCTTTGTTTCCCCCAGTACATCATAGCCTTGTTATAACACTGTACTCATAGCTCTAAGACAAATGCTCCACCAGAAATATTGAAGAAAGTTTTTAAGTCATTCCTTCTTGCTCTTTTCTCTGAAACTGATTGTGGAATACAAGTCTTTTAGGCAGATGCTGTAGCCACCAGACCATGCAGCATTTGGGTCTCTCTTGTCCAAATGAGACATTTACTTCTATACAGTAGAACAATATCCAAAATAGGAGCTTGACAAAACTGTGACAGAGGCTAATATCCAGAAGATATCTTCTATATCTTGGGCTATAGAAGACATAGTCATGTCCCTTCTTCAGACTTGTGAAAATTCAGCAGCAGTCAGTGAGGAAGAACAATTCCAATTATCTTCTAAATCTAAAGCCAGTGCTGTTATCTTGTTATTCCTCCTACTGTTGGAGTTAGTTATGAAAAACAAATACTCACTGTACTATGGGTAGACTATTTCACTAATTTAAGTTAGGATAATCTCCTGGGAATTAATGGATTTGGACTATACCTGGGCAGAAATATTTGTTTCTCTCTCTCCTTATTGATTTTGCCTTTTGTTTTGAGAACTAATTCCACTGTGAACTTGTTAAGTCCTTCTGGAGAAAAAATTTGTTTAAGTTGACACGTTTTTATGAACAGTTTTAGTTGACTGAAAAAAAAAAAGAGAAGAAAAAAATCACAAGATTAGTTCATTTGCTTTTGAATTAAGCAGGCTACAAAATCATTGGAAGATATTCTGGAAAGTTTTTTAATTGGGATTCTGGTGATACTTGGTGTAAGCTTCTGATAGATGCTTCTGAAGTCTGAAATTCAAGGGTGGTATAACTTGAATGGTGGCAGAGACTGTACTGTTAGGAGCCATTTCTAACTTCTCAAAGGACAGAACTCAAAACGCTGGGCAAATCTGCACAGGTTGTCATGTTTTTAAATCTCTACTTCGTAAAGTGTGTCCTTGTAAGGAAGAAAAAGATGTTAAAACTGAGATTATAAAATTCAGGTCCTGGGCAAACGTGATGATGATACTTTTTTTATTATAGATAGATACAAGACAGTATATTTAAAAAAGGCATGAGACAGTTCATAGAAAAATTAGACGTGAGTACAAATCATTATTTGAGATGTTAAAGTAGCATGAGAAATAGTAGGTGGCAAAAGGAGCAGCAATGATCAATTCATTTTGCTCCTGAAGCGAACAAAATTGCAAAGAGACAGTGGGGCCACTGAAAGGATGAAACTTTGACATAACAGAGGGCTAAAATGAATTCTTCTCCCTAATGATTATGAACTGTGGAGGTGGTAATATTCCAGGAACAAAGAGATTTTTGCTCACGTTTTTTCCCTTTCGTTCCTAGCACACGAAACATTAAAAGTCTTTATCACTGTATGAGAGCAGATGATATAAGGCAATTAGAATGATCAAAAGCTGACAAAGAATCAGAAAAATTATATTTTAGGCTTCAAAAATTATTAGCGAAATGGAAAAAAGTAAGTCTTTTGCTAAGAGGATTAATAGATGTGATCAGTAGTATGGGAGAGAAAGATGTTTTTGTAGAGTAGTGGGAGCTAAGGGAATGCACTAAATTGTCTTGGTAAAATATAGAAAATACTAGTAAAACTACAGGATATTCACTGCGAGGTCTGTTGGCATTTATTTATAAAAAGGACACTGAGACTGATAAATGTGTTTTGTTTGAACATTGCTAAATTAGTAGATAACATTGAAACAGCTACTTGGCAGAACTTATTGGCATTTTAGGAAAACATTTGATACTTAGATGGATTTACAAAATCATAAAACCTGCCAAACCTGCTGAAATAGAATGAAGAGTAGTGTGGGCTGAGCCAGCATCCAGCAAGAAAGAACAGCATGAATAGAAATGCTAATGATTCTCTTATGCTCTTTGCAGTTGCATTCATGGGATTATCAGTAATCAGATTTACTGATTTTTTGAGAGAAACAAGAGAATCAGAAGCAATATATCAAATTTTGAAAGAGCACCATCGCCCTAATAGAGAATTAAAAATTACACATTGATTGCTCTACTATTTGTCTATATGTTCTAGTGATACATAGAGTTGCTGACATTTCCTGCTTAGCTTGTAGCATCTCATGAGCCTCTTAGAAACTATTGATCGTGATAAATGGGAGGAACTGCAAAGGAAATATCTGCTGGAATCTAGAACAGTTAGGAAAAACAATATAAATAAGGACAGCTAAGCAGATATAAATTGAATTGCCACACTTATTTCAGCACTCTCTTTTTATATACTTCTGCCTCAAGATGAATTCTGTGCTTCCAATACAGTCTTATTTCATTAAAGTATTTCCAGTTTGTCAAAAACTATACAGAGTGATATCACATCCAAAAAGTATTATCTTCTTGTTGGGGAGAAGTAAAAGTAACATTACTGTGATTAATTTTTAACGCTGGGTAATACTTGGAGATGCATCATGAATACATTTATTATTGTACTGGAATAAACCATACTGTGCAAAGACCTTGAAGAATAATGTTACATGTAGGGTATAGTACAGTACATTACAGCTCTGCTGCTGCACTTAGGAATCGGTTGACACTTCCATTATCCTCTCCTGATTTATTGCTTGTGTTCATATTACAAAAGCATCTAGAAGTACCGAGGTCATGCCTGCACTGTTCTGCAGAGCTTTTACTCTGAGTGGGTAAGATATGGAAGTGGAAGGGGAAACAAAAAGATGAAGTAACTTGCCCCAGACTGAGAACCAATTCACTTGGAAGGTGAGAGATGAGAGAGGCCTGGTAAAAGACTGGTAAAAGCTGAATAGCCACAGAGGCAGAGAGCTGAACTTGTACGTGTTTGCCTTAGCTCTCTGTGGGCTTGCTAGCTCAGCTGTCTGGTAATACAATCTCACAGCTTTCAACTGAGGACAATTCTACCAGCAAACAGAATGAGTCTGCACCTAGCTATTTTAGTACTGAGGATCATATTCTCACTAACAGCATACTGTTTAAAATCTGTATTTCCCAGTTCTCATTCCAGCCAACTCATCATTATATTACATGCCCTATTTGAATGGATTTTTATGTCAGGTTATGTTGCTGATTTATTCCAGCTGGATTATTTGGAGTGAGGTTTTTAATATTATTATATTATATATTTATATTATTATTATTTTATGTAGATCAAGTGGTCATTTCCAAAAAAGCAAATATTGATAACCTAGTGTATTTATAGTATGTTTTCAGAGATGCAGGGGATAATCAGTCTTAGACCTTGCATTGAATGGAAGTAACAATTTGTAATATGAAGTAATTTGTGCGATCTAAATACGGTGCATACAGTGTGTGCAAATTGATTCCTGTTAATAATTTTTGACTGTTCTCCTAAATCTTGGTTAGTGAGAACCCAAGCTTTCTCTCCTTGGATTTCTTGGTCGTTTTCAAAGGATTGATTTTTTCCTTTAAATCTTTGGGTCCCGATCCAGTTTACCACTTAGTGGCCTGCTTAGATTTAATCATGTGAGCATCTATAATGATTTTAACATAAAAGACACTGCATGCTTAATTTCAAATGACTGTTGACATCTTTTGCTACACAAATGTCTAAGATTGCATCTTATTTGATTTTCATTTGATAGTAGTTATTGGACAAAAATATTATCAGCTTCATGTTAGGTGATACTGGATTAGTTTGAAAAAGCAGAGCAAAATGGAATTTAAATTAAATGCGTCCATTATACAGCACATATTTACTACACTATAAATGAAAGATGTACCGGGATTAATTAATCTAAACAACTCATAAATTGTTGTAAATGATTTTGATGGGAAACGCATGTTTTCTTAATTTTAAATTTATCAACCTGAAAATATAAGAGAAATACAGATATTTCTAAGTAATGGTAACAGCTAATACTTATCTGTAATTTCTATTAAAGACATTGTTAAAGCTATAGAATGGTCACATCTGAAATGTGAAGATAGTATAACATAAAAAGACAAGTTTGTAGATTAAAGAAATCCATACGTTATTGAAGGAACTGTTTGAAATTAGTATTAGCTGCCATACAATAGTATCCTTATCACAGTGCAAATTGACTTTGCAAACGTAGTGGTTTGAACTAAATTTTCTCCCTGAAGCTAAGAAAAAGTGGTAACCCCCAAGGGGTGGTAACCCCTGGAAGTTTTGAAGTTTTGTCCAATGGGCACTCCTGCAAAATGTAAACATACCACAAGCAAACAGAAGAGAAGGTTAGTTGTTTTTGGTTGTTGTAGGAGAGGTGGCCATGTTGTAGAACCATGAGGAAGGGGTTCAGAGCCCCACAGGGGGGCTTTGGCCCCCAGCCCCAGCTGGGGGCTACGGAGACTTGGAACAGTTTTAGACTGGACTAAGTATCTGTAGTTAAGCCAGGAGATGTTTTCTCCACCGTAGGCAGCGGAGACAGAGCAGAAAGCAGAGACAGAGCGTCCAGAGACTCTGGCTAAGAACCAGGACAGATAAGAACTGAACCGGGGAGGCAGCAGAAACCGCATGCAACTGAGTAAGGAAGACACCGAGTTGTCTCGGAGAGCCGAGAAGGAGAGTCAGCAGCAGAGCTACAGAGTTTTTGGGGGTAAGAACTGAACCAGACCCCCCCAGACTCCCTTGAGACCTCCGAGAAAGGAGGGACATGGACTCCTATTAAGGAGAAGAGTTTTGGAATGCTGCAGCACCTGAGAGAGAGGAGCTAAGAAGCTCAAAGACGTCCCGGAGCTGGACCGGGATGGCCAGATGGAATGCAGAGGGGGATGACCTTGCTTCCCCCCCCCTTGCTGCTGCCATGTTGGCAGTTGAGACAGAGCACAGGAGCTCTGGTGGAACTCTTGAGGCAAAGACTTTCAACTGAAAGCTACCCAAGATGGTCTGACTCAGGGGTGAATCCCCTGAGGAAGGGACTTTCACGAAGATACACCTGCATTTCGTGATATACCTGTGGTGAAGCGAGTTCTGTCCCTGCTACGCAGTCCACAGGTGAGGCCTTCACTTGGACCGAAGGAGAACCGAGGGGCTTGGAGACCCCCTTGTGTGTATTGAAAAGAGATCCAGCTACAACAATCCAGTTGCAACTGCTGCATAGAAGACAGAAGAGGAGCTGCTGCCCTAAATCTGGAAGGGATCTGTCCTCCTTCCCTCCTGGACTTTTATTTGGAGTGGAGAAGAGATCTGATCCATTGTAAATACTTATGTCATGGTAGAGATAGTTGTGATCGTGTGTATAATGTATTATAGTATTTATTTGTACAGTCATTGTAATATATTCCCTTTCCCCCATTTGGAGTCTGGTGTGTTTTGTCTGGGAAAAAACCATCTCACATTGGATTGAGATGTGACAGGGGGCTAGGACTAGGGAATTTAGATTTTGGGGCTATCTCAAACCATGACAGCAAATTATAGTTTGCCTATC
Source organism: Manacus candei (assembly GCF_025592945.1). Classification (NCBI taxonomy): domain Eukaryota; kingdom Metazoa; phylum Chordata; class Aves; order Passeriformes; family Pipridae; genus Manacus; species Manacus candei. The sequence goes on along the minus strand of NW_026138156.1, from coordinate 2,595,207 downwards.
TAAAGTCTCCACTACAACTGAATTAGAGTCATAGAGCACCTTTCTACTATCACTTTCAATCTATGTTTTTCTGTTCTGTTACAAATCAATTAACTTTGGACTGTTTGAATTTCAGTAATATATTGAGCAGGAAATTACATACTATTTTTTTTTCTCTACTGTGATCTGATGAACTATAACCCCACAAAAAGCTTTCAAACTACACACAAAGCATCTTATGCAGCTTATGCAGCTGCATGGCCATATCATTACTCACATCGCTTTTTGTATTTTTTAATGCATATTTGTGTGAAGAAAAATGTGTTCATTTGAATGTTTATGGAAAGTGAAATAAGTCACAAATGCAGCATGATACATCTATAACTGAACACATATTTGCAAATGCTTAGTGCTGCTAGTTCTTTAATTTGCGATGCTATATTAGAAAATGGCTTCTATGTACACATTTATTATTGCCTAATAAGACTATGGTATTTTTCAGCCTTCTGCAAAGTTAACAAGGAAATCATATAAAAAAGGAAACTAATTGATGGAAGCCTATATACAGTGGAATCTTAGTCCATCCTAATTGTATTGTCACTGCATGATGATTCAGGACACATAAATGCATGCAAGTGAATAAGCCCAGAGACAACAGAAAAGCACTGTGCATTAGCATCTGTAGTCTCCCACCTCTCAGGAGATGACCGTCTGAAAACCATTACAGAAGTTGACATGTTTACAAGAATGGTTCTGATTTTCAATTTGAGAAGCGTTAATAGAAACACAAATTCTAAAAGGATGTTATTTAATTAGCGTATAGAAAGGGACAGAAATTAATGTGTGTTTTTAATAATTGATTGTCTATTACTACGTAATAACTTCCATATTAAATGTGTATTAATTATGTTTGATGCAGAGCATCATGGTTTTCTTTTCTCATATTGCTGTGTACATGTGAGAAAAGATTTTACCCCTTCTAAAATAAGACTTAAGAGCAGAATATGAAAACAATTTACCCTGTGTGTAATATAGTGAGACAATGCATCAATTTCAGTTTGTCAGCTACTTCCCACTAACCCTGTTGGTTAAAAGGAGGTCTCAGGCAGATTTAATAGGTAGAGTGCCCATTCTTGTACATGATATAGGAATACCAATTAATAACCAATCCATATAGAATATTAATAATTAAGATAACACAACATTTCCATAGGATTCAGATGTCCAGATTCTTATGGAACTTTCTGAAGCTGCAGATTTGGCACAGATTTTCTTCTTAGCACTTCTTAAATCTATCTGACTTATCCTAAGATACTTCTGTTTCCATGATTTTGGAAGGTGAATAAATGTGTGTAAGGGAGAAAGGAGGAAAAGAACAAAAATTTAAATTAGGGCTTTGTTGTAGTGAGACCAAACTTTCTCTCCTGATAGCTGCTCCTGCTTTAGGATTGCAGTCAGTTTTGGTCAAAAGTGTATTGGTGGCGATGAGAATATCTTTAATATACCAATTCATGCATTTCGTCATCCTTCGTTGTATCTCATTTTGCAAAATGAGAGCTTCATAAAATGAAAAAAAATTGAGCTAATTAATGACTTTTCACTATCTGTGCTTAATCTAATATTTTTAGAAGTCTAAAACTAATCCTAAAGTGATTGTATGAGGATCTGGAGGGATTGAAACTATATTAGATTATGCTTAACAGTTTTTCTATACATTATTTAGAAACAGTGCTCATATTATAGCACAATGGACACCTAGATTATTTAAAGCAGAGCCTGGCCATTTGTCTTACTGGAGGAAAAATACTCCATTGCTCTTCCAGTGCAGAATATATTTTCTTGCTTTTAATAGCTGCTGACCTGGACATATTCATGGCTAGGCTTCACGAACGAAGATTAGGGAAGGGCTCTACCCACGTTTGTTGCAAGTGTGTTGATGGCTAAAAAAGCCAATATGAGATAGGCATGTCCGGTTGCATGGACATATATGCACAACACTAAAAATAAATATAACCTGTAGACAGCAAGGAGACACTAAAACAATGTTGTGTGTATGAAGATTCTGAAAACCATGGGTTAAATAAAGGAACTGAGGTTGGAGGGCCAGGATAGAGGAGTGCCTGGCTGAAGTCCTCCATGAGCTGCAGGATGGGGATTCATCCTATCTAAAGGCTATGTCATACCCTGACTATCTGTTTTGGGAGTTCCTGCTAGCAGACCAAGAAGCTTCATTTGTACTTGGGCTCTCTAGAGGCGGGTCCATCTGTGTGTTCTCCAACACATATTGTTCCTTTCTGCCCAGAAGTGTGATGCTATTGACATAATGTTCTCAATTTTATTTAGTACAGTAAAACTTGAAGAGCACTTTAATACAAAGACTGAAGCAAAGATATTTTTGTCAATATAATGTTTTCACCTCACCTTGACCTCTCAGTTTGGCATTGTTAAGTATAAAATGACAGGTTTATGTTTCAAATTTTTTTGTCTTGTAAGTGATAGTACATTTATCAACATTATCTTATTTTTGGTGGGTGTTTCTGCTTTTATTTCCTGTTGTGTATTAGAACACAACTCTTGGAACTTTTGCAAAGCAAGTGCTTTGAGTAACCCACAAATGTGGTTTGGCACCTTTAATCTTTATTCATGGGTATGGCACAACAAAAACCAGTGGTCTTTTAGGCCATAAGATCAAAGAAAGTGACTGAACTACCTAGAAGAAATTCTGGCAAACTTTCTTGACATTCACCTTATTCCTTCAAGAATAATATTTTTATATTATATTTTTAGGGTGGAGGAATGAGTCATAAAGAGCTTAGGCTATAGTCTCAGGTACTCTGTCAACCCTGGCCATGGTTAATCTCTTTTCCAAAAAGTACTCATGCCTGTTCTCCACAAAAGGTTCCTGGGGTAAAGGGGCTCACGTTAATATACTTTAGATGAAAGATGGGTCAATGTAGGCTGGTTCATTAAAGAGAAATAATCTTAGCATGTATGTTTCTCAAGCATGAGGTGGAAGGCTCCCACCTTATTTAACCTCATTGTGTTGTGGGCTCTGAAATATTTAGTTTTATTTTAGAGGGTGAGAAAAATCTCTTCAGAGCTTATAATTCCCTTCCTTTTCTCGTTTAACACTGTAGGGGTTTCTTTGTTTCTTTATTTTAGCCTGAGAGCTCTTTCAGTTTGCATTGTTCATACAGCTCTTCTTCACTGGACTGAAACTTTAGCCATGAGCTTAATAATTCAACTGGCAAGTAAGCAGTCATAGCTTTCCTTGGGGAAAATGCTTCGCAAAGCATTCTGCCGTAGCTATATAGTCCTGTACCATCAATTGCAAAGCCTTAACAGAATACAATTAGAAAGCCTCATTGTCACTGCAGATTGATCAAGCTGTGGGAGAAAACATCTCAGAAATGAAGAGTCTCACTTGATATCGAATCTGAAATTACTCAACTTGGAAACAAATAAGTGTTCCATGTCTAACCAGCACACCCTTCGCCAATGCTTATCCAAGTAAGAGGCACATAAACTTCGTTATACATCAATACAGTTGTAAAACTTAAAACCAAGTCATGCTGTTGATAATGTACAATAATGAGGATTAAATGAAATCTAATGTTGTTTGATGTAGTTGAGGATTAGATGGATCTCTGAGGGTCACTTACATTCAGCAGAAGTGCTTCATAGATGACTGTGTAAGAACCAACCAGGCACAAGTATAACCAGTATATAAAATCATTGTATGTGGATAAGTAATACCAATTTAACTTTGTCTCTTTTAAAAGATATCACTCATCTCAACAGTATTCTATCTCTCCCAGTTGCAGAGTTACCACTTGAGGGTTTTGTTTCTTTGTCTCAATCTCTGCTTTCTTTGTGATTGGAAGAACTGTGGTGCAGAGACTGCCTTCATCTCAAGTATGCTCCATACTTGCCAGATATTCACAAAGATCATGTCAATACGTACATTGTATTGCTTTGCACTATTATTGCCAGCATCTGGAAATGGGAAGACCATTTTACTGATCGTCTTCTCTTTAATGTCAAGAACAATTCATTGCAACTCCCTGTGCATAATACAGTGGGGAAAAAATTGAAGAAAAAGTACTTTTCCTTAAACTATGGTGGTTTAAGCTTAACCACTTTTACTTAAAAACCTTATAATATCAAAACTATTTTTATGTCTAGGATTGAGCTGCATTCTTACTTTTGAAAATAGATTCTATATCTGGAATATTTTCCAGCTCTTGAACATTTTTTTTTTCCAAATCATCACAGAGATCAGAAACCAAAGAAGCCTGTTGGTAAAGAATTTAGGATACAGGACCTCATTTTTAAGTGGATAATGAAAATTGAAAGCATACTCTTTTATCTTTCTTCTTTTTCCTTGAGGATCCTTATCAAGAGTTTAAATGTGCAAAATAGAACATCTAGTACAAAATGAGGGACAGTACTCACTACTAAATCTACCACTAGTTTCTGAGACATTAGGCTATTTAATTTACCTAATCAGCTGAAGCCTAAATAATCAGGAAACAAAATTAAATTCCTCAAGAGATATCAGCTCCTGAGTAAAAAATCCTGATGCAACTCTTCTTCTATCTGTAGGACCAAGGTGGAGGTGAAACAATTGCCTTAGAGGAGGGCAGAACTGGAGGATATGTAAAAGCCTACACCAACCTGAATCTCCAAGTAAACAGAGATGCTGTGTAAAAGGTGAGCAGTTTTCATTTCTTTCCATACTTTTGTTGGCTATGCTGCTTTTTTAGGAAGAAATGCCTTAAAATGATCCAGGCTTGCCACTAAGTATTTATAAAAGAGAACTTCAAATTCCTAGTTAGCACATCTCCAACTATTTATACAGATCTTACAGGTACTTCATGAGCTTTTGTCTGAGAGTACCAGTAATAGAGTTTGTGAGCAGAGAAAGACATAAAGGAGTTTTGCTAGTCAGCCAACACATTTAATCATAACAGTTGACAACGGTGTTCATTATTGTAGTAGGGATCAGGTTATTAATAGTGAAGCAATATTAAGAAAAATTACAACTAAAGCCTTGTAGTGTGGCATTCTTGTTAGCCTGGATGTTTCTTTGTATGTGGTTAATCTTTTGTAAGATCTCAGTCCTGAATCCTCAAGCTTTACAGGGACTATTACTTTTGTATTTAAGACTTCAAGAGTCTCCACCGAACTATTGGAGAGCCTTTGGTTCTTTAATACCTTGAGGTCACTAAAGAGAAAAAGCCATACACTTTTTCTCAAGAGATTTCTTTTAATTTAGTGAGGAAACAGGCGTTTTGGCAAAAGGTTCACAACATATTTAGTTAAGACAGAAGCATTTCATGAAAGCACATGACAAACCTCACAACACTTAGTAAAATACAATCCATTGGTTTTAAGTTATCCACAAGAGGTTAAGGAAAGAATAAAGAAAAGAGTAAAGGAAAGTGATTAAGAGAAAAAACAGGAGTAAAGGGAGAGAAGAAACAGGAGTAAAGTACTGCCATGAGGCTTCCGACCTGGCCACTCCCCCACTGCACACACTTGGATTAGTTTTGACCCAACAACTAATCCAGTGAGATTTGAATGCAGTCTCTCACACCTCTGACGTTCAGAGGGTTGTGTCTTTATTTTGTTCAATTAACTTGCCATGTTGTCATTTGGACATCCCGTCATTCACCATCAGGAAGCTGGGCAGTACTTCACTCAGTCTCTGTCAGAAAGTGGCACCAGGGCTCTGAAAGGTTTCATCTCTATGTGAGAGCCAGAGGTTTATTCTGTTAACCTGTATAACAGCATATCTGCTGTGTGTTAATGAAGCTTTCTCATTAAGTGAATTCTCAAGTTCACAGCAAACAGTAAAAATCTTGGTTTTGAACTGTAGTACATCAAGATTTTGCTTAATCATGCTTCCTATTACAGCAGTGCTGTTATGTGCCATCAAGTCTCATAATTTAGAGCATCTGAGATTCTGGCCTTTCTCTTTGTTTTTCCAGTACTTACAAAAGAGAAGGTATTGCAGGATAGGTCCTTCCCAAACAATAATAGTAATAAAAAAGAATATATATAGTTTTTGTTAGAAATTTGTTTGCTTGCCAAAAGAATCTTCATAATTTTCCTATAGATTTTTTTTCCTCTGTTCTCCACTGATTCTCATATTCATTGTAATTTCTTTTTAAAATGGACAGCCTATTTTTCCTACCATGGGCACCACTGAACATGAAGGTTCAGCTCAAATACTGTTGGATGTTTCTTCACTGAAAGAGAAAGAATACCAAGAGAGTCAGTTTGGGCAATAACAAAGAGCAGAGGGGAAAAAAAAGCCCAGTTCTATGAAACTAAGTAGAGAAAGGAATTCAATAGTTTTGATTAACATGGGAATCCAAAATACTTTTGGATTAAGGACCGCTTAAATATTTGTTGTGTTATAGGACATTAAGGTTTTATGCTACTGCTCAGATGTTTTTCCTGGACACATCTTGCTAACATATGTAAAAGTGACAACTGATGTTGGTTAAGTATGTAATAGTCTGCCCAACTAGGAGTGAAACCCAAACAGCAGCTACTGAAAATGTAGAGGGGCAGATTAGTCTTCCTAAAGTTGTTTCTGGTTTTCTCTTGCTAGGTATTTGTCTTGTCAGATGATTTTGTGTAAAGACAACATGAAAACATATAATTAATTAGATTCAGTTTTTTGCCTGAAGGGCTTTTGTAGAGATGGCTTAAAAGTCTACTATTCCTGAAGGTAACAATTACATTAGAGTGGATAAACACAGTGGATAAAAGAAATAGATAAAATACAACTTTCGTTAATGCCTCATAGTATGCTATATAAAACTTATCATCTGGGCTTGTTGCTGAAAGGAAGATGTTTTACGCATTTCCAATGGGAAGAAAAGGTAGCATTTCTATAAAGACAGAACAAAAAATTGTTTGTTTTTTATTACCTCTGTTGCCACTGTTTTGTAATAGAAACAAAAACTTTGGATGTATTTGCAGTAAAAACCCTAAAGCACATAAGATGACAAACATAAAAATACAAGATTTTAATTTTAGGGCAACAGATAGAATAGAATTTTTAACAGAATTAATTCTTCAGAACTACTCTCTTGATAAAAGTGAAAGGACACTTTTCATGTGCAAATGTATGGAAATTTATGTTTTCTCAAGGATCATTGTACTATATTTATGCTTTAAAAGAGAAACAGCTCGCTTCTAAGGCCCAAGCACAGAAATCCTTTGGTGCCATGACCATATTATGTATCTAAAAAGACACAGAATGGAGACACACAAATTTGGTAGTTGAATTTGTACTTGAAATGTGGAGTACTGCTAGGCCTCAAGGCAGAAGAGAAGAGGTAGTGTTGGGATGTCTGGAGTTTTATTCCCCAGACACCAAACAAGTGAATCTCATCGCATCTTGCAGGAGCTTCTGTCTTAGAAAAAGAATAAAATCTAGTCTTAAAAAATGCAATTAAGCTGTCTTCCTTGTTCTGGACTTTTTTTGATGGTGCTGTAGGAAAGGCACATGTTTCCTCAAGTATGTGTTTATCACTTCAGTCTGAGACACCACTGACATACAGTGAATTGAAGATATTTTTCTCCCCGGGGTGCTTGCAGATGATATGTAATGCTGTGATTTTCCTAGCAGCAGCTCGAATTAGCTTCTGCTTTAATGTTACCAAATATCTATAAACATTAGGATGGGAATTGTCTTACCTATATGTCTATAATGCTATTTGTATATTCAATTAAGGCAAAGAGCAGAAAAAACACACTTATAGGCTACTGTATCTCAAATCCTAGATCCATGGTTGCTCATGTTGGCTAGAATTTACAGAACACAGCTGACATTCATTAATCCTGATGTTCTCTCTTCCCTAGATCACTATTAAAGTGTCTTTCTCTGCATTCTAAGATATTAATTCTTTTTGTTTTCTGCTACTTATAAAAATTTATTTCATGAGCAATTAGTAGTGACTGTCTCTACTAGGAAAGAAAGTAGCTGCTCTCAAAACATTAATTGATTTGCAAGTTTAGTTGTCGAAAAAGACCCTGAAAGGAAAATGCAGTAAAACTTCATTTTCAATTAAAATAGTACCTCCACAGCAGTGCTGTGAGCTGCTGTGCAAGACTCCTTCACATCTAGACTCTTAGAGATCAGGCACATCACAGAGGTAATGCCTTTGGTCCCTAAGGAAAGGGAAGAAGTCAACTGCAACATTGGATGACATTAGCAGAGATGACTGCAGGTCAGCCAAGATTCAAAGGCATGAATATCTGGGAATAAGAGAAAGAGGAAAAAACAGACTTTTGCATAGGCTCTCCCATGTTGTTCAGCACATTTTTCTTTTGCTTTTACCATATTATGATGAAAAGACACAGAAAATAAACAATCAGCCTTTCCAGTTACTATAGTTAAAAAAAAATAATTGTGTGCATAAAGAATTAAGTTACACCATTTTCTTTTGTGTGTGCTTTGATACTTTTAGTGGCAGTTCCTGATGGGAAAAGACATCTTGGCGGTAGGTGGCAGCGCAGCTCTTTCATCGCAGAATTTGGGACAGCAGCATAAATCCATCATTTACAAAGCACAGCCTTTTCCAGATGCAGGCCTTAGGGCCTTATTCAGTCCTGCAATTCACTTCTTATTGCTAGGGATGTCTCATTAGGAGATTAACTGTTTAAAATGCAGTGCTAACGTGAAAGTTTTAATTGGGAAATCCTGTGCATGTTAAATTAATCTTAAGTACTTTTATCTAAAATGCCTGCTTCCTTTCCACAGGACTTCGTGTTTGTAGCTACCTCACATTCTTTTGTGTCATATTAAAAAAACTTGAAATCAACAAACAATGCTCTTTATATTGCTGAAAATGCTTAAAAAAGTTGGTTTCAGAAGCCTCCTAAATCCTAAAGTACAGGGGTTGGTAATTGCAATGTGAGCTGAATGGTAGCAATGCTATAGGATACTGACAGACAGTTTGTATCTATGGAGAAAATACAGGGCAAAGGTTTCATCCTAATCACAGATTATGTTTCTCAGATAAACGTGTTACGCATCAGGAAATTCTGAGAACAGCTAGGATTTGCAATTTGAAAGAAAAGCAGATAGTAACTTGGCTAAACATTTAGACTGAGATTTTCAAAGTGGCCTTGGGGATTTTGGAAACTGGAATGTTGGGCTGCTTATAAAATTCTCAGTGCTTAGGCCTATTTTCTTTTCTTTAAAGGGCTTGTACAGTTTTTAATTTGACCACATCATATACTCAAATTTATGGAATGATATATGATAGAAGGAATATATTGGAAGGTAAGGAAGAAACTAAAGTTGCAACTCTGCCAAGTTTTAAATTCTGTTCCAAATCTTACTTTATGTGACCATTCGGATTTTGTCTGCATACTTTTGTGGTTATTGTTGCTTTTAATGTCTTGATCTTTCTCAGAGGCACTGTACATACCATTTGGCCGTCTATTTTTTTCATCATCCCAGGCAGAGAGATGCACTTTCAGAGAGAGCACTTTTGGCAGAGCACTGCATGAATACCGTTTCCAGATGATATTACTGGTCTGGCTGAACTCAAACATGGGAATCCCTGTGCTTGTTCTACATCGCCCAGTGTAGACGTTGCTGAAAACTTGTAAGTAGTTTTTGTTTTGTTTTGTTTTGTTTTGTTTTTTTTCCCCTAAATGCTTGGATAAAGAAGAGGCCAAAGAATTTAAATTATGCAGAGCAGTCATATAGCATGAGGCCATTAAAGGATGGAACTAGCCCATCGTGGTGCAAAATTTGTGTGTATGTGTTTGTAGGTATCGTCACTTCTACAGATGCTGAACATTAATAGGATTCAAAGATATCTATTTGGAAGAGTGGATATAACTATTTGAGCCTACTTCATTAACCTCTTTAATTAATATATAAATAATGTAGCATGGAAATTACTGTGTTCTTTATCAGGATTAGATTAAATGATGATAAGGATTTTTGGTATATATGTATCATCTATGAAAGCTAAATTTCACATTCATCTCTTGTGTGGAATGCTTTCAGGGTAAAGAATATGAGCCCACCCTTTGGCAGAGGAGACAGAGCAAATCTGCCAGTGCTGAGGTTTTCATGGTGCTTTAGCAGTTCATACTTAAATGTTCTATCTGATCTAGTCTCAGAAAACTCAGAGGAATATGTTAAAGGGCATGATTTGTGTCTTGCATTTGTGTTTACAGAGATATAAAAAACATAAACTTCACTTCAAAATATAAATATTTTACAAATTATTAAATTTAATCTTTCTGTGTGACCTGTCTTTTTATAGATGTTATATAATGCAAATATAATGCTTTACCATTGAAGGTGGACTGATTTTATTTGCCCAGAACACAAGATTAGTATTTGTCCCTAAACAGTAAACTGAAGTATTAGTGAGACTGATTTGCCTCTAGTCAGGGAGAAAATGGCTGAAGGCATTGCAGGAAATCTGTATCAGATAAACGCCAGTAAACCTATAGGTGTATAAATATTACATATAAATATGTACATGTGTGTTGGTGTGTGGAGGGAAGGGAATAAGGTTCAAGTAATTTTAAAAGGAAGGCTGAAGTGATTTTAAAAGGAGATTCAACATGGAGACAAGAGTCATGAAAACACTAATCCTTGGCATAAAGGAAGATTTCCAAAGTTCTGAGCAAATTGTGATACTTTGAGAACCAAGTCAGTCAGCTTTTTCAAAAGTAAGTGGCTTAGGAACATTTTTAGCTGAATGCTGTCTTTTGATAAGGGCAGAGATGCAGAAGTTTGAAAGGAATCTGACAAATGACAAATTGCCTTGCATGTAGGAAAGGGAAAATCTTGAAAGCCTGGGAAAAGATAGTCTACTATCATATTGATGCCCAGAGATTGGCAGCAACTTTATGGATAACCTGCAATACTGACAAATGAAGTTTCACTTTAAGCCTTCTGGTTAGTGATGAACAATTTGTGAACATCTCTGGCTTAGGGTAAATTAACCAAATAGATCTTAGAAACAATATGTGTCTGCATTTTCAAGTGATGACTCCAGAAGAACCTGCATAGAATAGATATAGGAAATTACTAAGTTAGGATTGATAAGATATGTTAATGTGCAAGTCATATTTTAAGCAGGGAAACTGGATTTTAATTCATGTTCTAGGTCAAGTTTTGTCACTTCTACAAATTTATATTGCTGTCTCAGTCTAGAGAGACTAGACTGTTTGCTAAAGAGAGTGAGTTGTGAGGTAGACCAAACTCCTCTCTCTCTGCAATTGTAATGTCAAATTAAGGGGCTTTACTCGAGGAAAATGTGGAAAAACAAAAGAAATAACAACCCTTTATTAAGAAATATATGAATGTTGGCAAAAAAGAAAAAAAACCAGTAACACCAAACAAAACAACACCAGCAACAACCACCACAACAACAAGTGTAAAAGAATACTCCTCTGTCCTTTAGCACAGTCCTAATTGCGGTCTGCAGGGGGCGCTGTAGGACCGCTGGAGCTGTAGGACCTGCAGTACCTGGTCATGGTCGGCAGGGGGCGCTGTTGGGCCGCTGGAGCTGTAGGACCTGCAGTACCCGGTCACGGTCGGCAGGGGGCGTGCTGTCTCAAGTGGCGAGGACTCATTGCAGTCTCAGGTGGTAATGTCTCCAAAAACTCCTCCTCCTCTCCCGCGGGCAAGCAAAAACTCTCCGATGAAACACAGCAGCTCCGGCGGGCGGGACAGTCAGGCAGGTCGAAGCCAGTAGGATGGGAGGTCGAGCTCCCCAGGATTAACAGCCAAAAACAAGCTAGACCTCCGGTCCCCCTTCCCAATCAAAATGCCTGTCTGCACCCCAGAGAGCCAGCCACACACACCCACACTGCCTCTCCCCTCCCGGCCAGAGTCCGACCTGCCCCGCCTCCCTGCCTCTTCCTTTTCTTCCTCCAAATGAGCCATTAACCCAGCCTGGCTACATCTTTGGTAATGCTAATAACCTCCCCCCCCCCCCCCCCCCCGCTCACTCCGTTTCTTTTCCCTTGGAGTGGGGCAGGGGGAAGGAAAATTCCCCTGATTTCCTAATCTATAACATTATCCACCCCTAATTTTTCTTCCCCATGCTGCCACACTTATCAGGTTAGATCTTTGATCCTCATACGTACATGCAGTATTCCAACTATATACACATCCACTAATAGGTAGATACACATACAGATACAGGTGCAGGGTTACATACAGATACAAGTATACAGTTACAGCCAGCTCACCTCAGAGTAAGGTTTCCCTGAAGTATGCACCAAGTTTCTCCATCTTCCTGCATCACCCACCAGGTGCAGCCGGGCCCTTGGGCAAAAACAATCCCACGAATGGGTTTGTCTTTGCTCAAGGTAGGGTCAACCCAAACCTTTTTTCCTAACACACCCCTCGCGTGAATCACGGGGACCTTATCTCCATCCACGGTGTGGAGGGACTCTGACTGGGCAGGGCCAGCTCGGTTGATGGAACCTCTGGTGTTAACAAATCATGTAGCCTTTGCTAGATGCTGGTCCCAGTTCTTGTCTGTCCCTCCACCCAACGCCTTCAGGGTGGTTTTTAACAGTCCATTATGTCGTTCAACTTTCCCTGCGGCTGCTGCGTGGTATGGGATGTGGTACACCCACTTGATGCCATGCTCCCCTGCCCAGGTGGCAATTAAGCTGTTTTTAAAATGAGTTCCGTTATCTGATTCAATGCGCTCTGGGGTACCATGTCGCCACAGGACTTGCTTTTCAAGGCCCAGGATGGTATTTCGGGCAGTAGCGTGAGGCACCGGGTACGTCTCCATCCATCCAGTGGTGGCTTCCACCATAGTAAGCACATAGCGCTTACCTTGGCAGGTTCGTGACAGTGTGATGTAATCGACTTGCCAGGCCTCCCCATACCTGTACTTACTCCAACGTCCACCATACCATAGGGGCTTGAGTCTCTTAGCCTGTTTAATGGCAGCGCAGGTCTCACAGTCATGGATAACCTGGGAAATAATGTCCTTGGTTAAGTCCACCCCTTGGTCTCGTGCCCATCTATGGGTGGCATCTCTGCCCTGATGGCCTGAGGCATCATGGGCCCACCGTGCTAGGAACAACTCTCCTTTGTGCTGCCAGTCCAAGTCCACCTGTGACACCTTGACTCGTGCAGCTCGGTCTGCCTGTTCATTGTTGCGATGCTCCTCATTGGCTCGGCCTTTGCGCACATGGGCATCTACGTGGCGGACCCTCACAGCGAGCTTCTCTGTTCGGGTAGCGATGTCTTGCCACGTATCAGCAGCCCAGATGGGTTTTCCCCCGCGTTTCCAATTGACCTTCTTCCATCTGTCCAGCCATCCCCACAGAGCATTGGCTACCATCCACGAGTCAGTGTAGATGTAAAGCTTTGGCCACTTCTCCCGTTCAGCAATGTCCAATGCCAGCTGGACAGCTTTGAGCTCTGCGAATTGACTCGATTCTCCTTCCCCTTCAGTAGCTTCTGAAATTTGTCGGGCGGGGCTCCATACAGCTGCTTTCCATTTGCGCTTCGTTCCTACAAGGCGACAGGAACCGTCAGTGAAGAGGGCGTAGCGTGCTTCTTCTTTCGGTAGTTTATCAAATCCTGGAGCTTCTTCAGCCCGTACCGCCTGCTCTTCTGCTTCCTCATCTGCTAGACCAAAACTCTCGCCTTCCGGCCAATTTGTGATGACTTCTAGGATCCCAGGGCGATTCAGATTTCCAATACGGGCACGCTGTGTGAGCAGAGCGATCCACTTACTCCATGTAGCATCAGTGGCATGATGTGTGGTGGGGGCCTTTCCCTTAAACATCCAGTTCAGCACTGGTAGTCGAGGTGCCAAGAGCAGCTGTTCTTCTGTGCCAATCACCTCAGAGGCAGCTTGTACTCCTTCATAAGCCGCTAGGATCTCCTTCTCTGTTGGGGTGTAATTGGCTTCAGATCCCCTGTAGCTTCGGCTCCAGAACCCAAGTGGGCGACCTCGAGTCTCACCAGACACCTTTTGCCAGAGGCTCCAGGAGAGACCTTTATTCCCAGCTGCAGAATAGAGTACATTTTTCACATCTGTCCCCGTCCTGACTGGCCCAAGGGCTACAGCATGTGCAATCTCTCGTTTAATCTGTTCGAATGCCTGTTGCTGTTCAGGGCCCCACTGGAAATCATTCTTTTTTCGGGTAACCAGATAGAGAGGGCTTACGATTTGACTGTACTCCGGGATATGCATCCTCCAGAAACCTATGGCACCCAGAAAAGCTTGCGTTTCTTTCTTGTTGGTTGGTGGGGCCATGGCTGTGATCTTATCGATGACTTCTGTCGGGATCTGACGACGCCCATCTTGCCATTTCACCCCCAGGAACTGGATTTCTCGGGTAGGTCCCTTAACTTTACTCTTCTTTATGGCAAAACCAGCTCCCAGGAGGATCTGGATGATTTTCTTCCCTTTCTCGGAAACCTCCTCTGCTGTGTCCCCCCATATGATGATGTCGTCAATGTATTGCAGGTGTTCTGGAGCCTCACCCTTCTCTAATATGGCTTGGATCAGTCCATGGCAGATGGTGGGGCTGTGCTTCCACCCCTGGGGCAGTCGGTTCCAAGTGTACTGCACACCCGTCCAGGTGAAAGCGAACTGCGGCCTACACTCTGCTGCTAAGGGAATGGAGAAGAATGCATTTGCAATGTCAATAGTGGCATACCACTTCGCTGTCTTGGACTCCAGTTCATACTGGAGTTCCAACATGTCTGGAACAGCAGCGCTCAGCGGTGGGGTGACTTCATTCAGGCCACGGTAGTCCACAGTCAGTCTCCATTCTCCGTTAGACTTACGCACAGGCCAGATGGGACTGTTGAAAGGTGAATGGGTCTTGCTGATCACCCCTTGGCTCTCCAGCTCACGGATCATCTTATGGATGGGGATCACAGAGTCTCGGTTCGTCCGGTACTGCCGGCAATGCACTATTGTAGTGGCGATTGGCACTTGCTGTTCCTCGACTTTCAGCAACCCTACGGCCGAAGGGCTCTCCGAGAGGCCGGGCAGCAAGTTCAACTGTTTAACCGCCTCGGTCTCCACAGCAGCTATTCCAAAAGCCCATCTATGTCCCTTTGGGTCCTTGAAGTACCCGTTCTTGAGATAGTCAATGCCCAGGATACATGGGGCATCTGGACCAGTCACAATGGGGTGTTTCTGCCAGTCTTTCCCGGTCAAGCTCACTTCAGCTTCCACTATGGTCAACTCTTGAGATCCTCCAGTCACCCCTGAAATGGAAATAGTCTCTGGTCCCACATGTCCCGAGGGCATTAACGTACACTGAGCGCCAGTATCAACCAAAGCCTGATATTTCTGTGGGTCTGACGTGCCAGGCCATCTGATCCACACAGTCCAATAGACACGGTTGTCCCGTGCCTCTACCTGGCTAGAGGCAGGGCCCCTCTAACACTCGTCTTCATCCTGCCAGTCACCGTTTTCCTCTTGTGAATGTCGACGGGAGGTGCCCTCTACCGAGTCAGATCCCTGCCCGCCGGATACTGGTACGGCACTCACTTTCGCAGACTTCCCCTTTTCTTTCTCTTTCAACTCTTGTACTCGGGCTGCTAAGGCCCGGGTAGGTTTCCTGTCCCACCGTCTCATGTCTTCTCCATGGTCACTTAGGAAGTACCACAACTCAGTTCGTGAAGTCTGTCTGCTCTCTCTAGCTGGGGGGCGTCTGGTTCTCACTGGGGCCGTATGGAGACTGTTTCCCTCAATTCTCTCTTTCAACCCCGTAGTTAATTCCTTGAGCTCATTAACTATTGTCTCTACAGAGGAGATACGGGCCTGTATCAGTCCTCCGATCATACTGTCATACAACCGAAGTTTATTTATTACAGACATCACTGGCTCCCGCTTCTCCCCAGCCTCCAATGACGTCAGGTAACCTTTATGTATGGACGGCCCCATACGTGTAAAGCTCCACCACATCTGTAGTGTACACTTAACCTTGTCAGGATCGTTGGTAGGTTACCCATCCCCCCCAAACAGTACTTCTAGCAATGCCATTTCTCTCAGCCGTAGGATTCCTTCTTCGATGGTCTTCCAGCTCTTGGTGTAATGATCTGCCTGCAAGGAATCTCTGTAAATGAACCTCTCTCTCACACCATCCACGAGCCGTGCCCAGAGAGACAGGGGCTTCGGTTCCCTCACAAACACCTCCTCAATACCTACATCTTGGGCAATAGATCTCAGGAACCTCGCTTCACCGCCATCAAGGTTTACTGCATCACCTGTAGAGTCCCAAACTCGGATCATCCAGGTCAGAACGGGCTCACTCGGACGACGAGCAACGTCTGCCCGTAGATTCCGGAGGTTATTGTACGATAGAGACTCAGTGATGATTTCTGGCTCTGGAGCAGCCGCTTGTGAGGACCCTGCCTCTCCATCATCGTCAACTAGGCGAACTGATTTGGCTTTACATTTCTTCCTGTGGATAGTGGCAACCTCTGTTGGTTTAGTCTGCCCCTTAGTTTTTGCCTTATCCTGAGTCACCTTGGTATTAGGTATCTTGTCCTCGTCTTTTCCTTTCCCCTGGGAATGCTGCACCATACCAAGCAACTTCCTGTAGGCAATGGCCAAGACCCCACATGCAGCTGTCACCTGCTTCTCCATGGATCCATCACGACCCCTCTCCCTCACAGCTTTCATTATTTTTATAGGGTTCAGGAGTTGTTCAAGGGTAAGTTTCCATGTCATGGGAGCTGAGCAACTTTCTAGGAATTTACCCATGTTCTCCCATAACCCACGCCACTCGAGGTTTTCCACCCCTGGGTCAGGCTCTTGAACGCCTTCTCGGTAATTCTTGGCCTTGGCTTGGTATATCAGGTATGCTATAGTGGCACAATTTAGGATGAAAAGCCCAACAATTGAAATGTCTCATACATCTAAAAATGATTTAAACTTCCCAGAGATCATTGTATTGTATCCAAAAGGGAACTGAATAAAAGGTTGGGCGCGCGCATTCCCCTGTGTGTCTCCATAAGAATGGGTACTATTATCCTTAAAACCCCAGAGGAAGCAGCTTAGGCTAGAGCAGTAGTGTATCCTTGAGGATATGTTCCGGATGAAAATCATAGGTGCTGAATTTGCCGTGTCATATACTCAGTGCACAAACTCAAAGGTACTTATTGCAATGTAAGTACTAGTATCCGAACTGAAACACGTTGACAGGTGGGACAGGTATCTTGGCATGGTTATATGCCAGAGGAAAGCAACAACCCCTAATATCATGGTGCCTACAAGTTCAAAAATGCGTGTCAATCACAAAAAGGGTAGTTATTCTTTTTCCACCTTTCCTCTTTCTAGGCCCCACGTTGGGTGCCAAAAAAATGTCTCAGTCTAGAGAGACTAGACTGTTTGCTAAAGAGGGTGAGTTGTGAGGTAGACCAAACTCCTCTCTCTCTGCAATTGTAATGTCAAATTAAGGGGCTTTATTCGAGGAAAATGTGGAAAAACAAAAGAAATAACAACCCTTTATTAAGAAATATATGAATGTTGGCAAAAAAAGAAAAAAAACAGTAACACCAAACAAAACAACACCAGCAACAACCACCACAACAACAAGTCTAAAAGAATACTCCTCTGTCCTTTAGCACAGTCCTAATTGCGGTCTGCAGGGGGCGCTGTAGGACCGCTGGAGCTGTAGGACCTGCAGTACCTGGTCATGGTCGGCAGGGGGCGCTGTTGGGCCGCTGGAGCTGTAGGACCTGCAGTACGTGGTCACGGTCGGCAGGGGGCGCTGTTGGGTCGCTGAAGCTGTAGGACCTGCAGTACCCGGTCACGGTCGGCAGGGGGCGCGCTGTCTCAAGTGGCGAGGACTCACTGCAGTCTCAGGTGGTAATGTCTCCAAAAACTCCTCCTCCTCTCCTGCGGGCAAGCAAAAACTCTCCGATGAAACACAGCAGCTCCGGCGGGCGGGACAGTCAGGCAGGTCGAAGCCAGTAGGATGGGAGGTCGAGCTCCCCAGGATTAACAGCCAAAAACAAGCTAGACCTCCGGTCCCCCTTCCCAACCAAAATACCTGTCTGCACCCCAGAGAGCCAGCCACACACACCCACACTGCCTCTCCCCTCCCGGCCAGAGTCCGACCTGCCCCGCCTCCCTGCCTCTTCCTTTTCTTCCTCCAAATGAGCCATTAACCCAGCCTGGCTACATCTTTGGTAATGCTAATAACCTCCCTCCCCCCCCCCCTCACTCCGTTTCTTTTCCCTTGGAGTGGGGCAGGGGGAAGGAAAATTCCCCTGATTTCCTAATCTATAACAATTGCTATCAAAGAAGGTGTAGCAATTGACCTCAACAAACATAGCATCTTTATTTGCATATGCTTTAGCATACTATTCCTGAGAAGTGTCAAAGCTCTCAAAATAGTGGTTTTCCTTTTTTATACACTTGAAAAGTTCAGCAATAGAGTCTATTTACATTGTTGGGTTAGAATCTTGTAATGGGATGAACAGTTACAGAAGTTACAGTGTAGATCAAACCCCAAATTACTTGATATAAAAACTCTTTCCTGAACTGTTAGTGGATATATCCACACTGTATATTGCCATTGCCTGAACTATAGCCCTATGGAATACGACACAGATTCAATTCAAAAGCCATGGGAACACATTTTCATGCTCACTAGCTCCAGCTAGTATTTGTGGCCTTGTCTCTAAGATGTGTTTGCTTTGATTTAACACTGTACGAAGACACCATGTGCCTTTCAGTTGGTTCCGAAGCTGGGCAGTTTGGTCGCCTCTCTTCAGGACATGAGATGTCTTTAAGCACTACATTGTTATCAGTAATCTCATTTTACATAACACATACAACATGAGTAAATCAGGGTCCTTAGTAAGATTACAGTCATTTTAGCTACTGGTAATCTGTGCTGAGCTGCTAATCTAAAAATTAAAGGCACTATATTTTATCGTTATTACTAATTCCATGACCCATGCAGTCCCCTTGCTTGTTTCATTGACAGAACATTAATAACTAGTCACAGTAAAGCATCATTTAGCTTCATTTGTGAGTCAGTTGAACAGCCACAGTGTATTGACACTTTTAGTCCAGTTAATTAAGCCCCAAGGTACAAACCAAAAGCAATTAATTGCAGCAATCAATATCAAGTATTGAACACAAACTCATGATTCCATGGTACATTGTAATAAAAGATTTTTGAAAAATTATTAAAGCTTGGCTATACACTGTTCCTTGAATGCTATAACTTGCCGGGAATTTATTAGCACAAATAGGATAGTATTTCCTCTTTGGATCTGCTGCTGGAACTTCTTCATCTGAAATGGTTCATAAAACATACATGAGGTTTACAGAAATAAGTAGTCATGTAAATAAATACATTATCTGTAAAACAGTTTAGCTTTTCAGATTAATGTACTACCCCATTTATGAATCCCACTCTTCTAACTCTTACATTCCTAGACATCAAGTTGGATTTTCAGTTGTCTCTATAACCATTGTTTAACCTTAAGTAGTTATTTTAATAATTCATCCTACTTAATATAAAATAAGGCAGACCTGTTTCATTACTGGTTTGTCATGACTTGAATTAATCACAGTTGAACAACTTTTTAAAACTATGCCTCAAGAGTTTTCAAGCTATTAAATATTTTTCTATTATAAGGACTCAGAATTGTTCACTGTGGAGAATAAAATACCACTTTTGCATACATTACATAAACACTTTTTGCTTAGTGAATCCACAATAAATTTTCTTGCTGATTACTCATGTAATCTAAGGATCTCCTGCTGTTTCATGGAGAGTCTTATTAATTTCATTCAAGTAGTAAAATTAGCACCTGTAGAGAACCCTTTATGATTTTTAAACTTTTATCATGTTTATAAGAACATGCTTCATTTATCGTGTAACGGTTTATTCTCTCTCTCAAAGTATTTATTGATTCTCAAGAATGTTTAATGAGGAAAAAAAATTAAATAAAAGAAATTATCATATCAGCAATGCTGCTTATCAGTGATAGATTCGGGTAGGATCACCAGATCTGGAAGGTAGATTTTTGAACACTGAGAATTTCACTGTTCCTTTTGAAACCAGGAGTGCTGAGACATTAGCATGGAACCCTGTTTGTCAGTAGGAACTGAATGAAGTACTTGTTTTCTAGTGTATATGTAGAGGTTCTGTTCTTGGAGAGTCAGAGCTTTGACTGGGGAATTCAGTTATAGAAATAACATAAATGGATTGTAGAATAAGAAAGATTGGAAGAGGAACATCAGGCCATTGCAGAAATTGGCCTTGCAGCTGAGGCAGAGAGAGCAGAAGACACAACTTGAACCCTTCTTTGACAGTCAAATATCTGCACTATATTATCTTTTTCCTCTCTGTATGGCTGATCCCCAGTTATGCAAGATTTTAGCAAACCTGTATGTGTGTAGTCTGAGATGAAACATGTTAAAATAATTTCTAATATTATAATGAGGACAATAAGCTTAGAATACCTGAATGAATACAGCTGAATATTGTGTTACAGTTTGCACACACAAAAAGTATTTCAGGAAACTAATGCAGTGCCTTTTTTTCCATGAGTTAAAGTCTGTACCTGTGGCTCGGAGATATTTTTATATTTCTTCTGAAAACTACCAGTTGTAGAGGTGATGACAACAAAACCAGAGTATACCTAGAGGTGTATAAAGCCAGGCTGGATGGGGCTCTGAGCAACCTGGTGTAGTGGAAGTTGTCTCTACCTGTGGCAGGGCAGTTGGAATTGGGTGATTCTTGAGATCCCTTCCAATCCAAACCATTCTATGATTCTGTGTTAGGTCCCAGAACATGGTCTCCTGTATGATGGACAGAAGTCCTTCATCAAAACTGTATGCTCATTAGTCATTCATCTTTTCATTAAGTGAATGTTCAAATAGGCTTGGAAAGGTGCAAGAATAACTGCTTGTGGCTCCTTTTCATGAACAAAACAGAAATGAATGAACTGATTTTCTAATGCACATATGCATTATTTTTTTTGTTTTTTTTTTTTTTAAGGCAGTCTTGTCATATTTTGAGACACATGTTTCTTAAAAACAGTATTCTGTGCTGTTTCACTTGGTGTCCTTCAAGAGGAAAAGCTGTGTTTGATTATCCCAAATGGGAGGTTAACCAGTGATGTCTGCAGCAGGGTCAGGGTTCAGGTAACTGAACTGAACTGGGGGAAAACAAAGATGGGATCCATATGTTAGCTGCAGGGATATGTGGTCAAGTAGACTGGAGTGAAAATTCAGTACTATGAAACTAACAAGGAATTTGAGAGGAAGCATAACAGTGACTGATATAATTTCGAATTTTATGTGGATTTCATCCATTTTCTTTCAGGGCACGTTTCTCCATGATACCACAGTGAGAAATATTTTTTGAATTTCATTTTTTTTATTTTTTCTGTTTGTTTACATATGTTTATGTGATAAAATTGTTTGATATGATCTTTACCCAGCTGAGTGGTGTGCTCATTCTAAAAGCAGATTTCAAAATCCTTTGATTATGTAAGCTCTAAATAAGCTGCATGTGTTAAATTCTGTGGTAAGTACTGAAAACTGTTCAAACATCTGTTTCTCTCAAATGAGGGAACAATAATTGTATTATTATTTTTTTATGAAATAAGTTTTTGAAAGATGAAAACTGCTTTCATTTTTCCATGTCTTCTTGAATACTCAAATGAAATTTATAGTCCAAACTCAGAGTGTTCTCAGGAATGAAACCCTCCTTGTATTCACTGTAGCTCTAGAAGGCCTTTGGGTAAGTCAGAGCCTTGTAGAAATTATCTGAAAGGGTCATTGTGAAGCCTTGATTCTGTTGTGTCTTGGGATGTTCTTAAAAGCTTTTGATAGCCTGTACCCTGATAATTAAGGTGGAAATCCTAAAATGACACAATTGTTTGGGTTGGAAGGGACCTTAAAGATCATCTAATTTCAACCCCTCTGCCTTGGGCAGAAACACATTTTACTAGATAGAGTTGCTCAAAGCCCCATCCAACCTGGCCTTGAACGCTTCCAGGGATGGGGTATCCACAGACTCCCTAGGCAACCTGTCCTGTTGCCTCATAACACTCACAGTGCAGAATTTCTTTTTATTGTCTTAAAGCTATTAAACCTGCGCTCTTTCAGTGTAAAGCCATTACCCCTTGTCCTGTCTCTATATGCCTTTGTAAAAAGTCCCTCTCTGGCTTTCTTGTAAGTCCCTTTTAGGTACTGGAATGTGCTCCTCTGAGCCTTCTCTTTTCCAGGCTGAGCAACTGCAAGTCTCTCAGCCTGTCTTCACAGGAGAGAAGCCCTCTGATCATGTTGCCATTCTTCTGCATTATTGCCTCCCCCTCTCCTCTGTGTGTATTGGTAGGGGAGTTTTGTATAGAATAAGTGTTCTGCTTTTTTAGAGGTGTATCAAAGAAACTCAGTAGAATATTTGAAAAAATTACCCCATTTTGGTCACTGTCATTCTATCGTATTTAAAATAAATTGTTCTCCTATTTGAGCAAATATTAAAAATGGAACAAACAAATAAAAAAGACACTACACAATAGAATTTCAAAATATATCAGAAATTCTAAGCTGTCTTATTTTTCCACAAAGAATCAGAGGTTTTTCCATCGCATAGAGGACATTATTTTTTTCCTCTGATTTAATACCTGACATCATAAATCCGTAAATTTGACTCTATCAGCTGGGTGCTAAAACGTTATGCCCGCTCCTGAGAATCTGAAACATCTCTGGGATGTGTAACTCAAGGTAAGTATGTATGTCCTGGAAATAGATCTACTGCTCTCAAGCTGACATCCCTTTAAATCTAGTTAAGGAAAATATTGCTGACTAGACAAATCTCTGTGGTAAAAAAGTCATTCTAGTTCACTTTATGGAAGTATAATATCAGTCAGGTTACTACAAACTTGGAAACAGTGTTGCAAAAAGGAAAAAGAGCATATTATCAACACATATCCAAAGCCCAGGTCTCTTAGTCTGTATTTCTCCTAGGGCCTTTGCCAGCATTTGGAAATCCATCACTGTCCTGCTGGTTGAGGGTTATTTGTCACAACTCTAATGTTTCTTTGGTTGTTGTTGACTAGTTATACCTCTGCCTCATTTGCTATTGGCTCTGTTCATGTGAATCTTAAGGGCGCATTCTCTTTTCCTGCTTTTCAGTAGCGGTTTGGCTCAGAAGGGACATTAAATATCATCTAGTACAGTGCTGCTCATGTTTGTCAAAGTTACATGGGCAGCCCTTATAAGGAGATGATGCTTTGTAAAGTACCTCTTAAGGTACCTTACTATTGCTTTTCAACAATAAGACAAAACCTGCCAAAGGTAATTATCATAACAGTAATTTAGTGCACAGTTTTGGTCTTGTTAGGAATACAATATAATCTTCGTGAAATGATCTTTTCTATGTCAATCAGTCATTCACAGAGCTATCTTTCATGCTGCTTACTCCTCTGAGAAGTAGATTGATGTGGCAGGTAGGTCACAGGAAGAGTGCCAAAAGGCATCCTAGGAAATGTAGTTCCTGGTACTCTGTTGCACGTGCTCCATGGAATTGTACGTGATTGGTTAAACATCATTTGTTACTTTTTGCACCTCATATATAAGGTGTTGTTGTTCTCAATAAAGTTGATTCAGGCGCTTGCTACCCCAGGCACCAGGGTCTGTGCAAGCAGTGCCGTCAAATGACACCCAAACAGGGACATTAAGTAAGAGACATCAGGCATAGATGTCTTTCGGCAACACCCCCTAGTTAGACCACATAAAGAAAGGAGCTCCTAAAAAGAATTGCAAGCCTAGTACCTGGAATCGGTCGGAAGGAATCCTGTGGTAGGAAGGAACCCTACATTAAAAGAATCAAGTTACAAAGGAAAAAAGAAGATAATACAGCTTCAGAGACTGGATTCCAGGTAAGCAGAGAGGATGGGGAAGCATACTTCCCGAGACCTAGAGAAAAATGCTGAAGCCTTAAGCCAAATACTTAAAAAGTACTCGTAAGAAATTAAAGAAACCAAATTAGTCGAGCTATTAAAATGGATCAGCAAAGCTGCACCGGGGTTCCCCCTGGCCGGGACTCTAAGTATGACTACTTGGCAAAAAATGAGGAAGACTTTAAGAGACAGAGCAATGCTGGGAGATGTGGAGGCATTTAGAAACCTTACCACCTGGATGGAGGTCATGGAAGCCTTAAAGGGCACACAGAGGAGAGCCAATCCCTCCATGGAAATAGACACTAACCCTCCTGTTCCCCTCACAAGCCCCGACAGACATAGAATTCCCCTAGAGACAGGATACAGAGATGGGGGTGGAGAGGAACTGCTGGGAACACAGGAGGAGAGAATTTGGGAAGGAGAAAGTATGTTCTCGGAGTCAGTCTTGTATTCCCACAGCCAAGGATGGGTGGGGGATGTTGTGGGTGGTAGCTATGTGCCAAGGTTTTGCGGGCACGAATATGTAATTCAAACCACAGGACTGTTACCAGGGGGCGGTTCCCAGATTCCTGCCGCGAAATAGAGGGATGCATGCAGGGTGAACCTGGCCACAGGGTGGCTGCAGAGCTGCGGCCATGTGGCGTCTGCGTGGCTGACTGGGGACTGCCATTTTCCCCTAGCCATGTGGTGGAAGAGGGTCCATCTCTCCTGGCCTCACAGCCATTTTGTCCAAGCCGCGCGGCAGAAGAGGGTCCTTCTTTTCTGGTCCAGCGGCCACTTTCTCACATGCCCTTGTTGGAGACTGGGTGCCTTGGTCCGGTAAGGAGTGAGATAATGGAGGATGCTGGAGAGGGGTCAGCCATCGTCCCTCAGACTGAGAATGGAGGTGCAGGCACAAGTGTTTCCATAAGCAGATGGTAAAGGTGTCGGGAGGAGGCATTACGAGCAGAGGACTGGGAAGTGATTAAATGCATGTCTCATAATATACAGACCGTGACAAAACCCTCAGTTCCAAAGGCTGCTGTATGAGGCAATGAAGGAACCGAGGCAGACTGTTAAAGAAAGCGGTGTCTCCTTGCCCCATATGTTTTCCTATTTGGAAACCTTATGTAACACATGTTGTTCATGCCCCACGATTGGAAGACACTGTTAAAGATGGTTCTAACAATGGCTCAATACAGCATTTGGCTCACAGATTTTAAGGAGAGTTGTGCAGCTCATGTTAATAATCAGAGCGGTTTACAGGCTGACATGACTTGTGCTCACTCAGCGGGAGAAGGAGCTTTCACAGCACCTGGCTCCCAGGTTGATTACCCATGAGAAATTTATGAGGTTATCACGAAACTAGTATTAAGAGCAGTAAGAAAGCTGCCCAGCACGACCAAAGACAGCAACCTGTCCTTTGCTAAGGTCCTTACTGAAACAAATAAACTTTATTTATAGCTTCTTTAAGTAAGCCTGGTATTTCATCCCCTTAACTGAATGGTATTTGATTAGCACATAGTGTAGACACTACTGCTTGAGTAGGAAGGAAAATCAGAACTTTTAAAGGCGGTGTTAAACTTCTGCATTCTTTCTTGCATTTTTAAGAGAAGATATTAAAATACTAAATAGCTGTCTTGACTGAGGAAAAGGTGACTGGTTGCCAATCAGTTTAAGATATTCCATGTACATATTCATATCATCAGAAGGACTCCTTGAGCAAGATAAAATGTATCCTGAACAGTTCTAGGAACTGTAATAATATTCAGTGGCATGGGATTGTCAGTAGATTTAGGGAATGGAGGAAAGTTCATAAGAGATGGATGAAGAATTAGAACAAGATTAGCATACCACACATGAAGAGTTTAATGTCTCCTAATAGTAAAATCTGAGCAAATTCTGCATTGTTACCACATCAAGTATTAGCATAGCTCTGTTGCTCTACATGAAGAGTAATCTGGCAGGAATTGACTTGAAACACTATTACATTTTTAAATTAAAAAAGGATCAATATTATTCAGCACAGATACAATGAAAATGACAGAGCTCTGTGGAAGAAGTAAAAGAAGAAACCTTGTTCTAACATAAGATAGGCAGCCACTTCTAGAAATAATGGGATGTGATAAAGCCACACTGATTACCTTTTATTTCTGAGAGTTGATTCTCAAATGAGGAAGTCATTGCAGCATTAAGAAGAAATTATGAAGAATGTCGGTGTATATGTGTAGGATGACAAACAATAGAAAATGTGTTTATGTCATCTTTATATCTTTTATTCTTAAGAATCAGACATTTGTTGTAATACTTGGTGATATATGAAGGTCTGACATCTTCTCTGAGATATGTACAGTCTCTTTACATAGTACACACTAAGGCTAGATAAAAATATGGACTTATTACTCTGTCAAGACTTTTACGAGAAGTTGAAAGCTCTGTCTGAGTGCAATGTGGAATGAGGAAAGCTGTTTTAAAACTGGAAGGTTGATGGACCAATAATATTTCCTTCCCATCTTTATTTCTGAATATCTAACACAGTACTCTCATTCATAGACCTCTATAGTTTGTATGTGCTGATAAACAGAATACAGAACATTCATATTTTAGTGATCAATTTAGTAATAATTAAGATAATCATTAATAGGATATACTAGTAATTAGAAATGTAAATAATAACAAATGGAAAGAGGTAAGTCTTATGAGAGCTTCCTATGTTTGATTTGAAGGGAAGAACAATTTAAACAGATTTAGGGATGTGTTAATGAAGGTGGGAATATTACAACAAGTTTTCTTTCTTGACTACAGGTTGAATGTTTCAATTGTGTTTTAATTTCAATAATATATTTTGAATAGTGTGGGAGAACAGGGTCTTTCCATAACATTACTCACAAAGCTATATAAAAGTCTTGTTCTTCTTGCTCCTGGAGGTAGTTTTATTGTCTATGTGTCACCATAGCTGAGTCATCATTTTTGAGGGGAAGTTTCATAAACCTTTTGTAACTCTAGCTTGGCACTTAATTAGACTTGGCTGCTTGGATGAGGTTGCAGCAGTAATTGCGTCTGCATATCCTTTTACACATGAAATATTTAGTTATTAGCCATTGTGAGCTACTTTGGCCTTTTGAGAAGAGAGAGCCAGCTAACAATTCTAACAGTTATTTCAAATGTCTAATTACTTAATGCATATCATATTCAAATATAAATGGAGACACTGATAAACATTCATAGACATTTTGAGAAAAGTCATCTGAAGTAACCGAGAAATCTGGTCGCTTTATAGATACCTACCACTGAGCAAGTGTAAATTTGACTCGTCATTCTAATTACAGTTTGAATTTGTCTGTAACTGGATCTTTCCCAGTGCTAAATGATAGAGATGACACAGATGACTTCACCATAAATACTGAATAGTACATCAAGTACTGTGCTTCATACATTAATTCCATAATTATGGACAATGAAATTATGAAATTATTTCCATAGATAACAATATAGAGTTATTGACCACAATGAGTGTCATTAAGCTGTACAATCAATATTGATTAAATACATCAAAAGTGATACTAGTGACTCCTTGTCAATCAGCTTTTTGTTTTGTTTTTTTTTTAACATCACTGTCTATGTATTTCTCACTTGTTATCTCTACTTGTTTTTAATGACTTTTAATGACTTCATAATTCTAGAAATGCTTTTACTAGATCAGTGAACCTTTGGCCACATTACTGCAGCCATTAAATCTATGAGATGGTGCTCCAAATTTGTTGCGACCAAAAGATGGAAGCTGTACATTTAAAAATGTTTTATATACTTTGTCCATGTTAAACAGGATAATTTATCATGGTATTATCAAGGGGACAATTGAATTCTTAACACATAAGTTATTGTGTACTGAAGTTTATTTTCTGCATTCCTAGCACACTGTCTCCCCCTGCATGTCTGGAACTCATATGCGAACTATTTAGAACTACCTATTTGTATGATTACACCCTTCCTGGTTGGCATTGCCAAATACTTGGAAGTCAGTTTATTGCTTTATTAAAAGGAAGCTGCTGTGGAGCTCATCACAGCATTAGCCATTCCTTGCCTGAGTATAGAGACACATGGCTTGATTGCTTGTAAAGATGACTTAAATCAGACAATAGATTTGAATGAGTCAAGGAAATTTTGATCAAAGTATTTGAGATGTATCTAGAATTCTTATTTTGAAAGAATGAGACAGCTTTGTAAATCTTCCAGTTTGTCAGTTTTATTTTATCATGCAAATAAAAGGAGTAGCAAATAGAGTGTAAACTCTAAAGTAGATTATTGAAACTTGTAATTTGCACTGTAAGAATATTTCTGGTTGCATTCTTAGCCATGTTTGATTGCAAACAAAAGACACAGGATGGGTGTTTCTAGGTCTTCATTCTACGTGTCAGAAATTTTCTGCAGTGAGACAAAGCAAACCTGTGCTTGAAAAGGAATACATGGGATGCACTGAATGCAGTGTTTTAAGAGAGGTCACATCCAACCATCTTGGTTTATGTGGTATCAGCCCTTAGGCAAATTTATGTGACACTGAGCCAAACATTAATCAAAGTTTAATTGATTTATCAATATGAGGCAAAAAAAGCACATGTTCTTCCATGCAGTACAGATATCTTACTATTCCACATGTGCTGTGAAGAATAGACTTTCTTTTTAGGAAAATAACAAAAGATACCTTAGAAGAAAAATGTATAATCTATAGTACAGATTGAAATCTAAAGCTCAAATAACTCAATAGATAAAGGCTTAATATAACCACTGTTTGCTGGCAATTCCTGAGCAGCAGTGCTCTGCAAAGGGGAGATTCAGAAAATAATTTGTCATTAATTTCTTCATATTAGGAAGTTTATTTATTGAACATGTCTGGTTTACAAGACATAGAATCACTTGAGATCTTTTTGAAATCCAATGGTTTGAGTAGCTCTCCAGCCGAAATGATGAAATAACAAAATGATATTGCAGAATAGAAGCTTAGATGATGTTTTAGAGGATGATAAATATTATTAAAGTTGTCAAAAGTACTATACTTTAACTTTCATTTATTTATATCTTCTTACACTATTTTTATGAATAAATTCTAACTTAGTTTTTACATAGTTCAAATAAATAATTTTTTTAAAGTTGACATTTGAATTATGGGTCTTGTTTCCCTTATAAATAAATTTCCTTGAATAAAAATGCTAATATAAATACTTATGTTTCTTAACAATAGCCACAAAGTTGAGCAGACTTAACTGAACTGGATTCAGAATTCTGTTAATAGGCACAGAAACAGAATATATATTTTTCAAACTAGGAATCAAACGGGACTGCAGGTTAATAATTTCAACAAACAAAACTAATGGTTGATTTACAAATATGAAACAATATATATTACTTTTCTGCTGCATAGAATGCCTTCAAAAAAGAGAAACAAAAACTTGTTTGGGTTGGTCTTTCTTTATTCACTATATGATGTCTTGAAGTCCTCTTCATTCTTAAACCCTTAATTTTCCAGCAAATGTTTTTCTGAAAAGCAAACGGAAACTTATGTTAATAAAAGCATTTTTTTTTTTACTAAAAAGTAAAGAGATGGTTTTTTTCTCATAATATTTTGCAGATATTTGTAAAAGTGGAAAGAAGAATTTTGTGTGGCTTAACATTGAAGACTACATTCAACGGGGAGGATGCACATTCTCATGCCTTTGAAACACTTGGTATCCCAGAGTGATTCCTAAACACTTCAGAAAATACACAGTATAAATTGAGCAAAAGAGCCACTGTGGAACAAGGTATCATCCAAAAACTAAGTTTATAATCTGGAAATTTGAATGGCACCTATAACACCCCAGTCCAGAAGCCTCAAGCTTTACCGGGAGTATTATTTTTATTTAACACTTCAAGAGTTCCCACCAAAATCTTGCAGAGCCTTTGGTTCTTTAATACCTTGAGGTCACATAGAGAGAAAACGGTACACACTTTTTCTGAAGAGATTTCTTTTAATTTAGTGAGAAAATATGCATTTTGGCAAAAGGTTCACAGGGGTAACACACAATCAAGAAGATTCCACAAAGCACTCAGCAAACAGCAACCCACAACTCAGTAAAATACAACCCACTGGTTTAAATTAACCACAAGAGACTAAGGAAACAGAGAGATTAAGAGAAGAAACAGGAGTAAAGAGAGAGAGAACAGAGAAGGAGTAAAGCAAGAGATTAGAATAAGAGAACAATAGTTACCACTGACAATCTTCCAGGTGGTGATTGCTGGAGAGGAGAAAGAGGAGACACTGTGCCCCTCTATTTATATGGTCTGGCCAGCTTGGCCACCCCTCCCAAGCGGGACACCTGGCTCAGTGACCACTCCGTGCTCTCCAGGCCTGAGTGAGGAGTGGTGCAGCCAATTAGAGGCTCCAGGGGGCGTGGTGTGGGCAGACTACCAGGTGGGCCCTTTAATTGACACCTTCCGTGAGGCTGTGCCATGTGGCTTCGATGTGGTCTGCTGTGGCTGCCATGAGGCTGTAGGGCTGGCCGACCTGGCCCCTCCCCCAGCACACACAAGTTGATTGATTCAACCCAATAATTACATAATCTAGTGAGATAGGAATCCAGTCTCTCTCAGCACCTAAAGTTTTTTAAGACGTCATGATTAAGGCTCTACGTATAGAGGGATTGCAGGGTAAAGCAGTTGGATCAAATCAAATTAGCTTACAAGCTTCTTTGATGCAAAAACATTAAGATCCTGTTTTATCTGTACTGTTGTAAGCACATGACAGCTTGATGCAAATACAAAAACATTAAGTAAGGTAGTGTTTAGTTTTTCAGTTTCCAAATCCTCTATTAATATTTGTATTCTGCATCCATGAGACTTCTCTCAATGGTACATATTATGTGAAGATTTAAAAACTGTAAGAAACTGGCAAAACACATTTTACCTTAGAAAAAATGGTTGTTAGCATTAAAGAACGTGTCAAAAATTGTCAGTTAACAAGTCAATAGGAAAAATCAGTTTTCTAGAAGAAAAACTTAGTTTTTTCCCCTCCCCTAGTCTATTAATTTTCTTATACTCAGAAAAGCTGAGTTGACAATAATTCATACCAAATCTTTATACTATTCTTTAGTGGGCAAGAAATATCTTTTAGTGGGCAAGAATTTAAATGTTTTTAAGCCAATCTTGGATTTAGAGATATGTTTTTGAATGTAGTTAATATTTCCTGACTTTAAACATTGTTTAGGTGTTGATGCAGAAGCCCAAACTAGGGCTTCAAACAGCTGGTAATGTATAGAGTCGATGCAGAAAGCTGCTGACAAAGAGCTTTGGGGAGCTGGAAGAGAGTAGTCTAGCTGCAGACAGAGCAGCCTTTGCCCTTATATGATGTGTAAAGAAGTTGTGGGTAGGCAGTGCTGGCTGTTGCATCAGGGTTTAGGAGGGGAAAATTGCAGTGTAGGAGTTAAAGGTAATCTTGGCAGCTGGGACATAATCTAAAATGTTCAGAGTAGATCAGCAGTAGATCAAAGGTTCCTTGTAAAGTTTTGAGTTCTGTAAAATTTCTCTTATTTCCATGTATCACAGACTTAGCTGGCTGATTATCTGCTTTATTTTGTATTTAGGTTTTAGTTGCCTTCCTATGTATAATGTTGAGAGAAAAAAGCATAGGTTAGTTGAAGACATTTGGGAAATGGGAGACAGAGGACTTCTGCATGTTGTTGCTGGTATGCTCCATTTTCTCTTGTGAAAAGGGGCATCCATTAAAAAGGAGAGAAAGGTGACAATTATATTTGCCATTACAGATATAGCTAGAGAGATGCTAAGAATAAAGAATAATAAACATATGCAGAATCATGTGAAATTAATTTCTGCTCACCCAGACCAACAGATACTGAAGAGGCACATCCTTTTTAGCTGCAGATGTCAGTCATAAGGGTCTGAGGGATAGAGCTGCAGTAGTTTAAGATAGCTGCTCCCAGTGTGCATTATTTCTAGATTCATTTAATTCCTGGCAAGAACAGCACTGACCCAGATTTCTAAATAATGATGTAAGATAATTGAGTTATACTGTTTGTAATTTTAATTAGGAAACTGTTTTTATTATTTGGGTCATATGTTCTATTGAAGCAGGAAATGGTCAGTTAATACAAGTGTCTCAAGAAGCTTGAGCCTAGAGCTAGTTCTCAGCAAAGTAATATCTTTAAATTATAACAAGCAAGGGATATGCAGTTTTCGCTAAGATTAAGTATTCAATTTCAGGAAACTTTTAAAATTAATTTTGGCATTTATTTGGACTCACATGAAAATGCAAACACTCACATAAATACATTATCTGGCTCTATGACTATACTGTGGCAGAGGAAGTTCACTGAGTTGGGCAGAATTCCTATTATCGTTTCATAGTAGCTTAATACAGGCTAAAATTTAAATAGATGGATGTGAGCAACCTGGGTAGCCAGGAGTGATATCTACTAAATTGGAATGAAGTTGCTTGATTTGAAGTAAGAGGAGTAAAAGGCAAAATAAAAATAAAAAGCAAAGTTTGAAGGCACAGTAGAACACTTTCTAGTTATTCCTGTGTTTTCTTGACTTTTGTTCCTTTAGGATAGCTGAAGCAATTCAGTTTCATTTTTCCCTGAGTATCTCATGAATATTTCAGTTCCAAATGGTTGAATGTTGTTTTTATTAGACCATTTAGATTGCAGCACAAATATATTTTCCTGCATGTGGCTGAGATTTGGAATTAGGGAATATTTGTGGCATGAGGCAATAAGCAAAAAGAAATGCATAGTGTACAGTTCAATACAGTTGTAACAATTGAATGCTTTTTACAGTTCACACTCACGGTGCTTCACAGACTTAGGACTTGACCGAATGTACCTTTTATTTTATATTTTAATATTAATTTCTTGCCAATAACAGTCTGTTTCTCTCACCCTGAAAAGTCATCAGACTGTGAGAAACAGACAATCCTTATACTCTGTTTCTTTTTATCTTTCCAGTGTAGTTTTCTTGTTTGTTTTTTCAGCTGTCCTCAGTGTTCCGGAGGACATCCTTGAAAAGAGCAGTTATGCTGGGCCATTAGCAAGAAACATTTGTAAAACATATTTGTCACGCACGAGTTTGATTACTTTTCTGTAATTGATAGTGTATTGTGGGCACACAGATCAGACCCCTGTCCCAGTGAGATACTAGGTAAAAGAGAGAAAAGAGGGAGATCTATTATATATCGGATATAGACCGGTCAATTTGTCCATGCATAGTTTTCTTTTTTTTCCATTTTTCTTTGATGTTTAATTATTATCCTTTCTTATTTGTGAAGTTGGTGAGGTTTGGTTCTTTTATAACTAAGGCAGACAAGAGTCCTCAGACAATCCCTCTGGTCAGGTTTCCTGGGATGCCTTAGGATAAATGCATGGCAAATATCAGAATTTGATTTCTAAAGAAACCTATTTTAAAATATTTTTCATTGATAATGAAAGGCAGGATGTTCCAAGGAACAAAATCCCTTTTATGATGCAGACTGGTAGAATTTAGCCTGGAACAGTTTGTTAGGTGCTAGCATCCAGTGTAAATAATCAGGTTATAGAAATGAGGAGAAGATTCTGAAGGAAAGGTTTTAGCAGTGAAGATGTCAGGTAATGACACGACCCAGAGGCCAGAAATTGATAGATACCATTCCGGCATCCAGCGGTATCTGTGTTTCTTCTAGAATTTCTTCTGGGTCGATAGAATGTAATTATGTTGATGTTGGATCACCTAGTTTGTTGTGTTGACCTTGATTCCCTTTGGACTTTGTGTTTGATTCCAAGAAATTAGAACACTTTGGTCTGGGACTAGGATAAGGTATTTCATGTGTCTCCCATAAGATTTATTCCTCTGCAGTAAACAACCTTCACCCACCCTCCTAATCTTTTCTTTAACATAATATAGTGGCCCTAGGGATACATCATATTAATCTACCAAGTAGCATCTGTTGGAAAATCAGAACTAAAATTCGCAGTATCTCTGTCACCAAGAAAAAAATTATTCAGGTTATTATGTGCATGCATAACCTAATTCTTTAGGAAAAGGGCCTTAAGCTATAGATATAAAAAGAACGTCAATGGAATATTGTTACTGGTAATCAAATCAGATGTCTCTGAAGTGTGTCCAGACATATCCATTGGAAAGAACACAATTCTTTCCCCATTTTCTTTGCTGGCACAAGCAGCAGTCTGCTGATTTTCACATAATTAAGGCATGATGAAGGCAACAGGCATATTATTTGATAGAAAGGCTAAGATGAGGGTGCCAGCTAAGTCTGGAAGATTCTGTAATTTGATGTGACTGCTGTCAGGAGCACAAATTTGCTGAAATTTGGTCTACTGGCTACCACCAGAGTAGCTGATGAAGTGAAAAATGTACAAAATGTAGATGGGTTTCCTGAAGTCTCTGACTGTATATTTTCATATATCGCTCCAGGGCTAAGAATTAGTGTTAACCTTCTGTGTACCAAAGCTGACAATTTGCATTTGATGAAATTCTAAAGCTCCAATAGCTTTAGCTGTTTTGGATACTGACGCCAAAACCAAAGCACAGACTTACACCTTTCAAAATGCTTTGCTTTTTGCATCCTTTATTGATCCATCAGTGCTGTAGGCAGAGCATACTTAACTGAAAGCTAACTAGAGATTAAAAGAATATGATTTTGCAGGATATTTGCAATCACTTAGAGTATTTTATATGTCTATTCTGTTGGTGCTGAGTTTGTTTTGTAGGTATCCTCGTTCTGTTGACTGAGCAGGATACGTTTGAAGGACTAAGACCACCCTGGAACAGTCATCATGTTCTGGTAGCTGTTGATTGCTTCAGCTCTAGCTCGGTGCTTGAAAGCCTAATGCTTTAAAGAAGTAAAAAGCCTCTGACTCCATCTGCAGCTAGATCCTTGGCTCAAGAGTGCATTGGCATGGTATTTAAGGAGCAGACCCTCTGAGCGACTGGAAGCTCATGCTGAGAAGAACAAATGTTTCATCATTTTAACAGATCATCTGTGGTAAATGACTTCCATGTTACCTATACACCAGATAATCCACACCTACAAACAATTAATCTGATATATCTAATGGACTTTTTATGGCTACATACAATGACTATTTCATATCAATTTTTATAGGCTTGCATATAAATTTAACTAGAGACTTTAAAAACTCCAAGCTTTACTTTGCTTTGTGGATTAGTGTACAATACAGTCCTGGTTTGAGACCCCTAAAATCCAATTCCTGAGTCCAAGCCCCCCTCCCACATCTCAACCCAGTGTGAGATGGGTTTTCCAGACACTACACAAGACTCAATATGGGGGAAAAGGGAATTAAATTACAATCACTGCACAAATAAATATTACAATACATCATATACATAGTCTTAACTATCTCTCCTATGATAAATCAGTATTTACAATGGATCAATCTCTTCTCCCTCCAATAAAAGTCCAGAAGGGAGAAGGAAAGATCCTTTCCACTCTCAGAGCAGCAGCCTCTCTTCTTCCATGCAGCAGCTGTAACTGGATTGTTGTAGCTGGATCTCTTTCCAATACACACAAGGGGGGTCTCCTCTACCCCTCTCGGCTTTTCGACTCCAATGGAAGGTCTCTCTCTCTTCTGTGGGCTGCGTAGCAGGGACAGAACTCACTTCACCACATCATATCATGGGGGGTAAGATCCCCATGAAGGTCCCTTCCTCAGAGGATTCAAGCTCCCTTGAGTCAGAACGTCTCGGGCAGCTTTCAATTAAAAGCCTTTGCCTCAACCGTTCTGTCAGAGCTCCTGTGCTCTGTCTCGACGGGGGAGGGCCAAGGTCACCCCCTCCGCATTCCGTCTGGCCATCTCGGTCCAGCTCCGGGACGTCTTGAGCTTCTTAGCTCCTCTCTCTCTCCAGTGCATGCTGCACTCCAAGACTCCTCTCAAATAGGAGTCCATCTCCTCCTCCTCCCTAGGAGGTCTCAGAGGGGTTTAGGGAGTTTGTTTCAGTTCTTACCCCAAACTCTCTCTCTCTATAGAGCTTAGTTCTGCTCTGTCTCCATCAGACGTCTCTCTGTGTCTCTTCTCCTTGGCTGCAATGCCAGCTTTGCTGCTTCTTCTTATCTCTTTTGGCTCTTTGCCACTGTTCTCCGGTCAGTGCTGTTTCTGCCACTGCTTTTCAGTCCTCTGCTCCCACTCACAGTGGAAAAACTTCCCCAGCTCTTAGCTACATACACCTGGCCCACTTTAATACTGTTCCAAGTTCCTGCAGCCCCATCTGGGGGCCCAGGGGGAGCTGTGGCCCCCCAGGGGGGACTCCTGCCCCTTCTCC
The DNA here is from genome assembly GCF_025592945.1 of Manacus candei. Classification (NCBI taxonomy): domain Eukaryota; kingdom Metazoa; phylum Chordata; class Aves; order Passeriformes; family Pipridae; genus Manacus; species Manacus candei. Next base: position 2,558,993 of record NW_026138156.1, on the reverse strand, counting down.
TCGTGGCTTTAAAACAAGGCTACTCTCTGCAGTAACTACAAGATCAATCTTCTTTTCCGGTCTGGTTGTGATAATGTTTATATTTTGCAGGAGCACTCATTGTCTCAAACCCAAAGGGACACCACGCCCTCGATGGTTACCATTTTTTTTAACTCTAGGGGGAAAACTTTTTTCCCCCACCACAACTCTCTACCCCCTCACTCTTGCAAAATTAAACATATCACACCAAACCGGAAAAGAAGGATGTTGTAGTTGATGTTGGAGAAGAGGGGCCATGTTCTAAAGCCACGAGGAGAAGGGGATGCCGCTGCCATATCTGCAGCATTGGATGCCCAGCATAACTAGCACATGCGGTGCTGAGCAATGCAAAGCAAAAGCTCAGGCAGGTTTTGGCTCCCTGGGTTGTTGGAAGAGCACAAGCAGAATTTGCAATTTGCTGGTTTGCCTATTTCTGGTTTCCTAAATTTCATTACATTCCTTTCTCAAAACTACTGGTAAATTTAAGAGCATGTGGGCTATCTGCTGGGAATCTAGACTGTTAATATTGTAGGGAATAAAAGAGTTCTTGTCCTTAATTAATTGTCAATAACCATATTATGATTTGCAGGGTCACAGTTTTCATTACTACATGCAGCAACATTTAGTTAGAAAGAAAGCTTTTCAATGAAGTAAACTAATTTCTGTGTAATTCTGTGCTGATTTATAAGACTGTTTGTTTTCTGAAACTCCATGTAGGTGATTCCTTCAGCCAGGGAAGAAGAGATATGTCAACATGAAAAGGCTACAACTGCTTCCAGAAGCTATGAGCGGATGGAAAAAAAAAATTGGAAGGCAGACTGGAAAAGTAGAGTAAACTGTCCATTAATCACCTAATTACTAATCCTCTGAGCCACATATGACTACAGGCTTAATGAAGGCAATAAAATGTGTGCAATTTGTATCTAAAGTAATTACAGGGACACCGCAATTTTCAAAAAATATTAATTTTATTAATCTTAGGAATGTGAGTGCAGAGAGAAAATTTGTAGAACCAAAGCAATGGCAAATGGGATCGATAAAAATACATTAATGTCATTTAAATTAGTGCAAATGTTTGTTTTATGAAGCTCCATTAAAATTCATTTCCAAAGTATCTACTGAAGCTAAAACTGCTGTGTGGGTATGTACATGTGTAAAACAGAAACATGAGACAAATGTCTCTAAGATATCTGATTTACTGGTAGCTGGATCCTGGAATGTGATTCACTATTGCAGTCTCATTCACAGTTGCATGAATCAGCTACCTACCACTGAGGTATAGATATTTTAAAACAATTATTTTTCAGTTATCACTTCACTTGCAAATTATGAAGGTAGGTCATTACAACTGTCTTTTACTCTTTTTTTTTTTTCCTTTTCTTGTTCTTTTTTTTTGTTGTTTTTTTTTCTCTTTCTTTCTTTTTTGTCTGATTTTTGTCCTCTAAATCAATGTTTATTTAGGCTAGACTTTTCTGTGTTCTCTTAACCTATGAATTTCTCTAAATTATTAGGCATGCACATGTATGAAATATGCATAAATTACTAGACTTTACAGGGGTAACACAACTTTAGGACAACAAGTGCCAAACTTCCTGTTTGGGGTGCCAAAAAATTTTTAATCACAAATGTCCCTCCCCTCAGTCTTCTAAACCTAGAAAAAAACCTTAAAGCCAGATGGATATGTCTGTATTCTGTTGTATTTTTGACAAAGTTTTGAGGGATGATGCAGTTTCCCAAAAGGGAAGGCAGTACCACTGAGCTTCACTGAGCTGTACCTTTGCTGTAACTCTACATGAGAGTTCTCTATTCCAGAGTTAGGTCCTTCTATAAGTTTTGAGAGGATGATAGTTAGGTCCACACCTTAATTTACTCCCTTCACTATTGTAAAACAAAAATCATTCTTGATGATGGAAAAATAACTAATGGAGGGCAAAAAGGGGAAAACCAAACCAAAACAAAAAGCTAATAGCCACAGAAAGCCTGAAAAAATGTTTTCTAAGCATTTTAATTAGGTAAATAGCTATTAACCCTGAAGACCAAGTCTGATGGTTCATTCAACTATGTTTTTTTCTAAAAATTGCTCTTGTTAAGTATTCCACTGGGGCGGATGAATTTGAACATGACCATGGGCGTAAGAAGACCTGGAATGCATGTCCATTAAGATGACAAACAGCGGGCCAGATGGAGCCAATGGAAGCAATCCTTTTCCTGACAACTGTAAATGCTGCAGAGTGATTAAAATAATGTGACGGAACTGCTGCAGTGGCTATAGTAGAGTTCTGTGTTTCCATTTGTCTCAGTTTAAGGAGACTGAAGTGTTTTGCTAAGGAGGATGAGTTATGAGGTAGACCAAACTCCTCTGTCTCAGCAATTGTAAATCTGAAATTAAGAGGCTCCAATCGAGGAAGTATGGAAAAAAGAAAGAAATAACAACCCTTTATTAGAGGATATATGTATATTGGCAAAAAACAGCAAAAGAACGCAAAACCAACTTAACAATAATCCTGTACCCAAAAGTCGCCTTCAAAAAAAAAAAGAAACGTTTTGATACTTCTCTGTCCTCTTGCACTATTCTAATCACGGTTGGAAGGGGGTAGTGTTGGATCACTGGAGGAGCAGAGCCTGCAATGCTCTGTGTTGGTCAGCAGGGGGTGCTGTTGGGCTTTGGTGGTCACCGCGTGGGAGCCCCAGTGCACAGGAGAAACTGAAATGGAGATCTCCCCCTCACCGAGGAGGGGAAGGGGAGAAGGGGAGAGAAGGGCGGTTTCTTTCCTGCAAAACTCACATTGTCTGCGACTGGCTGCGGTCGGTACTCCCCCAGATTCAGGCTGGAGACAGGGCAGTGCGCAGGCGAGCCGAGGCCGAAGAGCAGCTAGATGACCAGATCAAGAGCAAAAATGGCCGCAAAGTTTTTCCAATACCCCCCCCCCCTTGCCTCCGTTATGGCAGAAAATGAAGTGTCCCCTGTTTGCAAGGAGAGGAGCAGAAAAAATCCTTCCCCCTCCCTGCAGTTTTTCTAGAAGGGCTATTAGCTGGGAATGCAGGTCTGCCAGCTAGTTCTTTTGTATAGTTAATTACCCCTTCCCCCTCCTCGTTCAACCTCCTTCTCTTACATCGGGACAGGGGAAAGGAAAATTTCTGCTTGGATTTTTAGAACAAGTAAACCTATGACACCGTTTGAAAGAGGTTCTAGTGCTTGTTGCACCACATGCCTCTCTGTCTGAAGATTTTCACATTGGAAAAACAAACCAACAAGAACTGGATAACCTGAAGTATGGGCTTAAAATAGCCAGATCAGCAGTAAATGTCACAAATGAAGATATTTTAGTTAATACCCATATATTTGCTTTTACAATCATAGAGTTTTATTACATGAAAAATTTGTGACAATTAAAAGTGGATCTTGGTGCAGTATTATTCTAGGAAGTACCCAGGCAGGACTGATGAAATCACAAACCTAAAATTTAGTTTGAAATTTTTCATTGATTCTTTAGAAGAGGGCTATGCTTTTCCATAGGGGCTGTATTAAGCTTTTCTTTTTCATTGTTAGTAGTGACCTCACAGTAAAGGTAGCTCAAAATTTATACAGGGAAGTTTTCTTGTTGGAAATCAAACTGCATTGTACTTAGCAAAGAAATACTAATTGCCTTACAAGTGGACTTTTCAGGGGGAAATTAAGTATATTCAATGGAAGGACAGGGTTAATTTTTGCAGTAGTCAGGAGGGGGCATGACAAGGACATGAAAGTTATTCTCTACCACCTCATGACATTTTCTGGGGATGAGGGAAGGGCTCTCATCCAGGTCACGTAGCGTGGCAGAGGGAGTGGTTGGGTATTTTGGGGGGTTTCTGCAGGATGAGCAACGTGTGAGTCGTTCACCTCTTTTCTTGTATATCCTGTTATTGGTACTGCTGCTGTTAGTTTGTTTCTTATTTCATTGCTGTTTCCAGTAAATTGTTCTTATCTCAACCCGTAATCTTTACCTTCTGTGCCTCCAGTTCTCCTCTCCACCCCGCTGCAGGAGAAAGGGAAAGGGAAGTGGGGAGTGACAAAGCGGCACATGGTTTGGAGTGTTTCAGTGGGAAAATTAAATTGGGGAATATCACTCATAAACCACACCAACGTGTCATAATATATGTTGATATGAGTAGTATAAATACAAACCAGCATATTTAACATAAGAACAAAAATTTTTGGTGCTTAAATCTCTGTTCATATTTTTTTTCTGAAACAGTTGGGTTTTAATTGCTTTTACTGCAAGAATGCCCATAAAGTATTGTTCTTCCTTGATTTCATTTTTTAAATTTACTCTTGATTTTTTCTCCTCTTTACACAAAACAGGTAAATTAACACGCTAGCAAAGAAAGTTATTATCCTTAACCATTCTTTTTTATTGAGAGGGTGCATAATACCTGAGCAGCTTTTTTTTATTTATAGATATTGTATATAATTTTTCATTTGCATGTCTGTCTGTATGTATATTTGTATATCTATATATATACACTTTTTTAAAAAATATATACTATTTTTTTTAAAAAAGAGGACTTTCATTGTTGCCTTAAGGGATTAGGTAGCACTGAATTATAGAATTATGATCTGTGTTTGAAATATAGGCGAGTGGCAGCAGTGTAAATCATAATATGTTTATTAAGTCCGTGCAGTTAAATTAGTATACAGTCAATGAAATTGAAATCAGAACTAGGTTCAGCCTATACATCATTTTTTATATCCTTTCACCATTATTTTTAATTTCTTATCTAGACCCATCAAAGGCAGTTATGTGACTGCTTATTGAACGTAACAACCAGGGCTTTCTGGGCACTGATATAACAAAATTGGTAATTAAGTACACCAAAAATATGTTGTGTATTAGGGACTAAAGTAAAGAGCTGAATGAAACCTTACACTATTAGAATAATTTTATAATGTAATAGTCTAAGAAATGGCTTAAATTCTCCCTTCAGAGGTCTGGCATGTTGTATGGGTATTGCATAAGTTATAATAGAAATGTAATATAACCACATGTGGTTTAGTGGAGCTTTACTATAGGTGAAGCATTTTGTGATCCACTGCCAGGTGTGGGATCTATACCACTAGGTACAGCATATGCAATCCTGAGTGGTGCTATGCAGATAAAAGGTGATTTTGAGATTTACTTTTTTATTCTCATTATCCTGATCTGATTGGTAATAAATCAAACTAATTTCCCCAAGTGTGGACTGGTTTTCCTCTGATGGTAAGTGGTGACTGATCTCTTCCTGCTCTTACCTTGAGCCACAGGCCTTTTATTTTACTTTTGCTCCCTTGTCCAGCTGAGGAGGGGAGTGAGAGAATGGCTTTGGTGGGCGTCTGGTGTCTAGTCAGGGTCAATTCACACCAGTGCATTTAGACTGTATTTTTTAATCTGGTTGGTGATTCTGGAGGAGGGTGTGTATTACACTTAATTTAAAAATAAGGATTGGAACTATTAGCTATTGCACTCTTTACACTGATAACTCCTCACTTATTTATGCAGGCTCGATCTGCTGTCACTCAGGTAATGCACTTGGCTCTAAATTCAGAGACTCAGTCAACTGAGCTAGAACTCTAGCAAATGAACCTTTAACAGTGAGGCTCAGGAAGCAGTAATTTTGAAAAAGTATATATACATTTAAATATGGTGCACAAATTTTCTTGCTATACCCTGTGTATAATGAATTAGTGCGAAGTCTAAAAATATTTTATTTTTTTTTGGTAGACCTTCAAACCTGCAACTTCTCTCCATCTATTAGACTTACTCTCTGGAGCAAGGTTCTATCAGCTTCCCAAAGTCCTGTTACAATACACAGAGTCTTTGAAGATACTTTTTATGGTAATTAGAATTTCTTACAACCAAAAATCTTGAGAGAAAGATAAATTTCTACTGGTTGTCCTGCAGATTTTCTGATTCTCCATGGTTTTTATTAGTTTATAAGGTATTTATAACTTTGCTCTTTGAAAAGAGAGATTTCTGACCACTATAACCAGTTGCACTAGGTGATCCTTGTATGTCCCTTCCAACTGTTTCTATTCTATAACCATGTCTTTATTATGTACTAAAGACCTTAAGTCACAAGTAAAATTTTTGTCCTTCGCCGGGTGTCTTGGGTTAAAGACAATGTACACTAGGAGGTAGTACCTCCAATGAAATAGAGACCCCTAGCTCCCAGACTTATTGTCAATTTGAAAATATGAGACTTTCGAGCAAAGTATAGAAAAAAGATAACAGTTTACTAAAAACAAGGAACAAAACAGAACAAAAGCAACATCCACACAATAACAGAGAAAAATGTCACCCAGAAATCACTCTTTTCACTTCTGTGTCACTGAGGCAACAATGCAGTCCCAGCAAAGTCACGGAGTTACAATGGAGTTGGAGTGGAATCGCCGCCGTGCCAGGCAGATGACACATGGAGAGGTGCACAAAGGAGGTTCCCAGTTCTTTCTAATTGGCTGTAGTGATGATAGGGGGGTGCCTAGGCAGCGCAGACAAAAAATGGCAGAAAGCACCAGTGGTCTAAAAACAGCACAGTCCTGGTGTCTGGTGAGCAGGATGGGACACCCTGGCCCAGCAGTCGGCAGCAGAGGAACACGGGAGGGTGGCGGCTGGTAGTGAAAGCGCTGGTATGTGGAGCAAAGCCACAGGCAGGAGCATAGGGGCTCATCAACTCAGCTGCCATCCCAGAATAAAGAGAGGCAGCAGTTTCTTCTTGGCTGCAGCTGTGCCAACAGCTTTGGAGACCTGTGCCTGGGCAGCGACGCTCACCACACACAAAGGGAATTCCTCCAGGTTCTGTGGCAGCAGTGAGGGTGCCACTGATATGCAGCGCAACACCAGCGATGGGTGTGCAGGGCAACACAGACTCTATGTAGCAAGGCATGGCAGGCAGGGGTAGGAGGCTGGCTGGGTCCCGTGGCAGGGAGAGCAAGACGACAGTGGCCACGGTCCCAAGAGGTGGCTGCTCATTGTTGACTGCCATGCCGGAACAAAGAGAGCCTGTCCCTGTCCTGCCAACTGTTCTTATCCCCTCCAAACTCCCACGGGACCTCCCACAATAAGGCCATCTCCCATCACTCCCCCTGTTCGCTCTCTGTTGCTGGTCCCTTGGCGGCAGCTGGACCACACACCACTATGTGTGGTGGCATGGGGAAATTCAAGAAGAGAATTTATACCCAGGGAAAATAGTAGGAGTTTTCCAGCTTGTGTTTGATATAACTGGTGATCCTCATATATCCGTGACACTTTTCTTAATTGCAAGAAAAAAGAATTCAGTTCCACATTTGTTGCTTTTTAAATTATATAATATTTGAACATTCCCAGATAGAATTCCATGAATAATAGGCTGAGGTTTTCCTATATCTGCAGTGGAGCTTTTTTGATGTTCTGCACATTATCTGTAAAAAACCCTGTTGAAATGAAGAATAGGATCAGTTATAGTTTTGGCGGTATTTCTAGATTTCAAAACTGTGGGAGTCAACATCCATAAATGATAAGGAACTCTCCAGCAAGCAAAAGTGTAATTAGATAAACTATATTTTAAACACCTTAAAGAGAAGATATATAAATACCATTTCAGTCATACAACCTAATGCATTCAAAATTCTCTTGGGATGAATGACTCCTATGGTAAAAGTGGTGTCTCACAAGGATTTTTGATCTTTTTCCCAAACATAAATTGCTCAGTATTTTTGTCAGTCTTTGCTATACAAACAGAAGTTTTATTTTCTATGGGTATTTGCAATAATTTTATTTGGATTTGTGGATATTTGTAATTATTTGACTTTCTTTTGTGTATAGTGATGTTTTGGACTTTTCTATTATTGTCCATAGAATGATTTCAGTGAGTAGTTTTCCACATAAATTTGTGAAATTTCTGTATACCAGAAATATTCTTACAGATAGCACTAACTCACCTAAATAAGCAAAGGAAGAGTCCTTAAGGAAGGGAAAGAAATGAACAATTTTAGTTTCAATTATGTTTTTGTCCTCCCTTTGACCTAAAATCTACTTGAATCCAAAATATTAGTAGCATGCACAGTCTACTTCCCAGTATTTTCTTCAACAGTTGGTATGAATTATCTGCTTGATCAAGGGCAAAATGAAAGGAATATTATTACAATATTTGGTGATGACAAACTATTAAATTACATAAATGAAACCAGTGTTGTCTACTTGGAATGCCTATTTTTAAGCTTCCTTTCAAAATCCAGAGATCTAGGTAAAAATAGGTTGCAATTTTAGAAGTGCTGAGGTCAATCTCAGCTGCAATTAAATAGAACAAAAAATCAACATAGAAATTGATGATTTATGAATGTGCCTTTACAACATTCGTGTATTGGGGTTGAGATATATGAAAATGCTGGATAGTATTCCATTACTACTGCTTATAAAAGTGATAAATTAGACACCTCATTTTCAAAAAAGCCCATTGAAAGTTAATGAGATATATGTTGTGAAGTACCCAGTTTCTTTTAGAAGAAGCTTTCTTTTAGTTAATAACTTCTTAAATGTCACTGAAAAGCACTGTCACATTTTGGCTTTAATCCAGCTTTACTGGTATGTATTTGTTTTATTAAGACAAAACCAATACGTTGTTTTCAAATTCACAGGCTAAGAACATAATATTTATTTTTTTCCAATTGATAAATTGAATAACTAAGTACCTGATTTTCAATTAATATTTTTAATAACATGATGATAAAATTAAATGGTTCCATTCCTTTTCTATGTGTCACTTTTCAGTTCAATGAACTATCATATGTTGAGGCAAGATAGTTTGATTATGATTATGTAGCATTCTTGAAAACATTTCACTCAGTATGATGTCATTAGAACTGATAAATCAATCAAAGTGACTGAACAGCTTCTACTGATCTTTTTTTGACCTGATCAGCTCTGAAATGTAAACCATATGGATCACAAATCCCATATCACTACATGCTGAGAAATCAGTAAAAAAAATAAACAAACTAATGAATGACGTGTCCAACTGGAAAATGTATAGATAACCTTTTAAACTCGGATGATAAATATCACTGACAAGTTCAGCATGACTTGTGAAGGTTAGCATAAAGCACTATGCTTCACTTGAACAGAGAAGCAAGAATCCTTGCATGTTCTCTTGTAAAATGAATTAACAAAATAAATTACAGAATAGCAAAAGAAGGGTTAATGACTGAGGAAATCTGACTGACAAATACAGGGAGCATAAATAAGAAAAACATGAGTCTTACAAGCATTGTATTAAGCTAGGTAAAAGAATAAAGAAAGAGTCAGTTTTATTTTTCTCCGTAACTAACTCGGTTTCAAGAACCTTCTTTGAAATGCAAAAGTCTCTGTTACTGTTTTACTTTTATTTCAGGTCCCAGGGGAGGCGTTGATCACTCTTTCCAAACACATCCTCGACATTCGCACATAAACCTGTTAGAATAGCAAACAAGTAAGTATGAAATCACAGCTCCACTGAAAAACTTTCTCTCTCTTCAGTAGTATCAAGAAATTTTCTTTGTGATGTGTGGCTGTGCAAGTAAATTAGCATTTGTAAGTGTAAAAGTCCAAAGATATGAAAGCAAAAAGAGTCTCTTATTTGTTTAATTTGTCTGCTAATTTGTAGATTCAGGCAGATGGAGCTCTGTGTATGAAAACATTCCATAAGAGGCTGCTCAAGAACTCAGCATATCCAATAGATACAATTAAAGATAATTTAATTGTATTTCCCTTAAGTATGAAGAAGACTTTCAGCATTTTATCCTCTTTGTAATGGGTCCAATAAAGCTAGACGATCCCAGATATGGAGGTAGAAATTGGAATAGTTTATTGAACACGCAAAATGCTTATTTAAGGGTCTTGGGGGCTTAATATGCTAATAAGGAGACCAGTTTATGCCAACTAGGGTATTCCGCAACCCATTAGCATTTCCAGTAGGAGGGGCGACATAAGGGGAAAAAGGGATTTACATTTCTCGGATCCAGTATTTACATTTGGGGGAAAAAGGATTGATAGTTCCAGCAATCAGGATTACACCAAGGAAGGATGGTCAGCTTTTCCCGAAATAAGGATTACACAGGGTGGGAAGAAAACAATGGGGCTTTTGCATGAACTGATAGCATCACAGCAGAGTCTCTCCATATCCTACTGGGGGAGACAGGACAGTCCACATGAATGAATGTCAATGGATATTGTCTGGTCTTTTAGATGGTGGGTTTTTCCTCGGTCCCTGTGGCCCAAGGCTTTCTGTTTAAACTCAGCATTTCCTTTTCTGCTGGTATCCAAATTTTGGACTGCAACACTCTTAAGTATTATTCATAGATGTTTACACAGGATACCATTCACAAATGAAATGAGGCAAGCTGTATTCATCTTGTTAGGTCTGCTGTTGATAGAAAAAGGAAGGAAAAAAAGAAACTAAAGAAAAGAATTAAAAGGAAGTGGCTCTTTGTGAGGCCTGATTTCACTCACGACCCTGAATGGGCTTATTGACCAGCCTCACCTGAAAACGCCCACAAGCCCAGCTCAATCTTTTTCTGAAGGGTAGAGCTGTCTTCAGCCCTGTCTCTGGCCCCATCACCAACAGCTCCTGACAGGACTTTCTCTGGACTTGGTTCACTGCTGATGACGGGCCCTCTTACCATCACTGTGCTCTACATACTGTGTTCAGACCCTGTGGATGGTGCCCCATTTGTGAGGGCACAGCCAGCATGGGGGTCTCCCTCAGCTCTTGGCTCCCCAGCCCTAAGAAAGCAGCTGGTTCTTACTGTGCCCTGACAGCAACACTTGTCAGCACAATGCTCGGTGATGAGTTCATCCTGTCACAGTCAAAACTTTCAGGCCCATCAGCTTTCCCTTTGATCTCCTCCCTTAACTGAATATATCTATCAAGTCTACAAAACTGACACACAGCTATCAGATTCATAACCTTGAAAGAAAAAAGAAATAGCTCTTGTATGAAACCAAGGATGAAAACAAGAATGTTCTGTCATATTGGACTTGTAAATACAATAATAGACCCATTGCAGAACAGAGGAAAACAAAAACATATGCCATTTTCTAAAGTTAATTTTATACACAAATATTCTTAAAGTTACACTGTTACCAAAATAAGATGGGAAAAAAAAAAAAGCATGGACTTCATTGGAGCCATAATTTCACTCCAAATCATTATATTTCAGATGTCTATGTTAAAGAGATCATGCACAACAGTAGGGAAGTTTCTACATCAGTAGGGAAGTTTGACATCAGTAGGGAAGTTTCTACATTACCTGTTATTGTGCTCCTACTTAGGTCTCATTTCTTCTGTATTTACTAGTTATGTTGGTGAGACACCTAGAGATCCTCAAGTAATCAAAACTTATATTATATAGTTATATAGTTATATAGTTATATAGTTATATAGTAAATGATAGTTTCCACTCCAGTGAATTTATAAACAAAATGTTGTTTATAGATAGAGATAGAGCAGATGAGGAGCCAAAAGATGAATGTATCTGTTATAATGGAGCGATTCAGTTTTGTTAAGCTGGCTTTTCTATATGAATTATTTTGTTTCTTAGAAACTGGGAGAATTTTCAAGATGATACAGCAGATGAATTCAAAGTTAATTTGTAATGACATAATGATGCAGTTCTGGGGACTTTAATCAATGTTTTCTCAGATAGACCAGGAGTACCCATAAGGGGTGCTAATAAGAAAAACGTTCCTGAGGCTGATAAGATTTTTTTAAAATATTGAAGATAATACCAAAATTGGTATTGATATATTGGAATATTCCACTTTGACATGTAACTAGGTGTTTAAAAATCACTAGATCTAATAATCCAGATATCACAACAAATGCATACTTGCCTCTGTTGTTGGCAGGAGTTTGATTACTTACACCTTCCACTGAAGAAAAGTTTAGAGTGTTCTATTAATTATTGATAAATATGTAATAATACTTAGATATATGATGTTTACAGAATAGTAATAATTAATGAAAAGATGAAGCCCACAACTCTTTAATAACCTTGGGCATATTTAACAGTAAAAGAAACAGAACAACCCGAAGTCTAGACCTGAGAACAGATAGTTCTATTACCATGACTTAACATCACTAAAATTCAAAGAGGGATAGGCTGTAAATACAAGGCTCATGAAATAGGATGTACAGACTAATATTACTTTGGTGTTATCAAAAACCAAACAAAATACACACTATTAAAATCAATAATGATTTCAAAAGACACAAGGAAAGTAATTAATGTCAAATATTTACTGTGTAACCAGTAAATAATACCAGTATCTAATCAGAGTACTTTTCCAGATATACATTTCAGAAGGACCTAATTTGGGTTTATGGAAAATGTGATCATCAATTAATCAGTTGTGTATTAAACTGTGATTCAGTCCTTCCCTAGATGCCAACAGCTAGACTTTGCAATGTAAATGAAGACTTTCAACATAGTTTTTATCTGCAAATTAACTTCATAGGTCATGTTTTATAGTTGTGCTTCATATCTTGAGAAATGTCTCTATATCTTATCAGCAACTGATAGAATTCTGCCAGTCTTAGTATGTAATACTGTCTCAATTTAATGAGACTGAAGTGTTTGCTAAGGAGGATGAGCTATGAGAAAGACCAAGCTCCTCCCTCTAAGGAATTGTAAATCCGAAATTAAGAGGCTCCAGTTGAGGAAATAGTGAGAAAGAAAAGATAACAACCCTTTATTAAAGGATATAGGTGTATAGGCAGAACAACAAAAGAATACCAAAAAAAAGCGAAACAACAATCTTGTATCCAAGGTTCCCTCCAAAAACAGTTCAGTACTTTTTTGTCTTTTGGTGCAACTCTAACCACGATCAGCAGGGGATGGTGTTGGATCACTGGAGGAGCGGAGCCTGCAGTTGCTGGGTGCTGGCCAGCAGGGGGCGCTGTTGAGCTCCGGCGGTCACCGTGTGGGGGCCGCGGTGTGCCGGAGAAGCCGAAATGGGGTTTCCCCCACACCGAGAAGAGGAAGCGAAAAAGGGGAAAAAGGGTTTTTTCCTATGGACTCATGCTGTCAGTGGCTGGATCTGGTTGGGATTACCTCCCTTTGTCAATGCGTATAAGTCGCTGCCAACACAGGAACGGAGGAGGGAAGGGGCGGCCTCTTCCTCAAAGGTTCCTCCGCAGATGGCCCTGGCTTTCTCTGATGAAATCTGAGCAGGTCTGGGCTGCGGGCAGAACAGGGTGTGGGAGAACAAAGGCAGATCGGGGCCAAAGGCAACCAGATGACCCAGCCAAAACCAAAATGAACCCTGGAGCTCTTCTCTTCCCACACACTCTCCCTGAGTCAGGGCAAAAGTAAAGTGCCGATGCCGTTTCCCGAGGAGAAAGGAAAAAACATTACCACCTGTCACGGGTGACAGCGGGTCTGTCAGCACCTTGGCACATACTGACGAAGCAACAGATGTTGACCAGATCAAAGTATACCCCTGAGATGGACTGAAAGAGAGGACTGAAAATGGAGGCCCTGATCCTGACAACATACTGATGCATCCTGAAGAAGCTGTCCCGTGGGAACAGAGAACACTGTCTCATGAAAGCAGGAGCACTGTCTCATGAGAACAAGGACCTGTTTTGAACGAGAGTGGTTGGGAAAAACATCAACATGAGAGAAAAATAAGAACAGGTGCTCGGGACTGTTGTGGGAAAGAACTGGGCTGTTTTGAGAAAGAGCAAAGTTGTTGTGAGAAAGTAGAGTTTAGAAAATGCACCTATTAGCTGTAAGAATTCTGGTGTGAAAGTTTGAACTGTCCTATCCGTGTGCATTACGTGTGTTCAAAAACTGTACTTAAGGGGCTGCGCAGCAGCCCCGGGTGGCTGTCCCTGCTTTTTCCTTGGAATAAACTTTGCTGGAACCTTTTTTCGTGTCACTTTGGCCGTTCCGACATTATCAGCGACAACCACCCCCCCCCCCCCAGTCTTCTGGGGACCATTAGCTTGGAATGTGGGTCTGCTGGCTAGTTCTTTTGTGTGTGTGAATCGCCCTCCCCCTCCCTCGTTCAACACCTTTTCTTTCACCGTAGTGGAGGGGAAAAAAAATTTCAAACTGGGTTTTTTAGAACAAGTAAACCTATGTCAAATACTTACTTCAGAGAGATCCCTTCATTGACTTAGCAAGCATTAGCGCATTATATTGGATATCTAATTTAATGTGAAATTTAGAGTTTTTAGGAAACAACGGTTTCCACCTGAATTTACCTCTGTAAAAATACTCTATGTTCTGATTTTATTTATTTTTAACCCTTGGCCTCGTGTAATTGAGAAGTGTCTTCCTCTGGTAGATGGTCAGACTAAGAAATAAAATGAAGGAAACCCCCTCCCCCAAAATTTGGTGTAAAAATGATTTTTTTGACCTGAAACTTTGCAATAATCTTTTTCAATTAAAAAGGAAAAACCTTACTGCTCTTTCTGAATTGTATACGCTCCAACTGAAATCTAAATCAGTCATTGACTGAACTATACAAGGTGGAATCCTTTTAGATTTCATATTTGTAATGTTCTTTTGTTTTCTGTTTTCCCACACTATGACAACTTCATAAACCTGTGACTAATTCTCTACATATGGTTTACACAGAGTTTTTTAGTCTTTATTAAAATTGATATATCACAGAATTAGAAGCCATCCTGTGAATCTGTTTAGATCTGAAGAATAAATCTGTACATGAAGCTGTTCATGTTTCACAGAATCAGAGAATATTCTGAGTTGGAAGGGACTCACAATTATCCTCAAGTACAACTCCTAAGCGAAAGGCCCATACAGGGTTCAAAACCCTCAACCTTGGCATTATTAGTGCTATGCTCTACCCAACTGAGCTAATCTCATCATCTACAGGATAATGAAACAATATGGGAATTTATTTTAAATCAATGTTGCCTTAGCCAATATAATCGACCCAGTAACAACGTTTAAATTGACCCAGCTAATCTGATCTACATGCAGCATTTCTATGCTCTGCAATGGAATTATCATTAGATTTTACACAATGGCAGCAAAGATGATGACATTAGGAAACTGACCATTCAATAGAGTCCCTTTGCAATGGACTGGAAATAGGTTTTATTGGTCATAATAAACATTACATGTATAATGTTTGATAGCTGCATAAGCTGAAATGGCCATTAAACTTTTCCAATGCTGTATCCTAGGTTCATCAGTATGAAGATCTTCCTTTCATCAATGTCATGGTCATGCATGTCATGGTCTATAAACTTCTTATTTCTGGAGAGAAACTGTTTCTGTCAGACACATTTTGTGTCATTCTCCATGTCTCATATCACTGAAATACAAAGAATTAGCCACCAAGCTTCTTAGTTCATAAAATTTTAGACTTTTAGACTTTAGAATTTCTGAGAATCATTTTGCTGTTGGCAGATGTCCTCTATGGGTCATAAAAGAAATTTTTAATATTTTTATTTTGGTGGTGGTAGTGAAATAATAAATATGTATACATATTGATTGGGAAATAAAAAAAACCATAAGAACCCTTTGCTTTCTCTCCCTCTTTTTCCTCCCTGCCCTATCACAGTGTTTCAAAGAAATTAACTTTTCTGAAGTGAAAGAATAGGATGACTTTGTTGCTTTTAGACATGGACAGTAGATTCATGAAAACTGAAAATCATTATTTTTATTATACACTTAAATAGTTTTGTCTAGAGCATTTAAGTGCCTAGTTTTATGAATGAAAGAATTCACAAAGCAGATGATTCAGAAGAAATAAGGGGAATCCTTTTACTGAAAAATTTTACTTATTCCATATTAGTTGATACCAATGCTTTTATCTGCTTTTATGAGTGATGTTATTTCAGACTGAGCCATTTTTTTACTCAAGGGATGATAAACTGCTGTATATTGTACAGCAAAGCATCAGCTTTGCTGTTTGGGATGCATAGAAAAATCACCTAGCCTATGAGGACCAGCCTGAATTCAGTAGGGTTCTAACTCTGTATAGATAGGTTAAAGGAGAAGAAAGAACACTCTCTGAAAACATTCATCTTGATATTCTCATCATTGTACTGTAGCTGGTATGCACATTGTACCTTATTCAAATCTATTTTGCCAGCAAAGAAAAAGAGCTACAATTTTCCTTTTTATTCCACTACAATAATTTTTCCATGTAGTCTGTGAAGCTCCCCCCCCATCCAAGTTTAGACAAGCAAAGAGAGTAATATGTCACTGTAAAGCCCCGGATCAAAACAACAAGCCACCCAGCCATTTTACTTTTATTTAAGAATTTAAGAGTTCCCAGTGAACTTTTGCAGAGCCTTTAGTTCTTTAATACCTTGTGTTCACATAAAGAGAAAAAGCCACGCACCTTTTCCCAAGACACTTTTCTAATTTAGTGAGATGATAGGCATTTTGACAAAAGGTTCACAGGAGTAACACACAACCAAGGAGAAGCAGCAGCATTTCACTAAAGTACCCAGCAAACACCAATCCCGTACAACTTAGTAAAATACCCACAAGAGATCAGGGAAAAAATAAAGAAAGGAAGAGATTAAGAAAAGAAAGAAGGAGTAAAGAAAGAGGTTAGAATAAGAGAATTGCATAGCTAGCGCTGAAAGGTCTTATGGAAATCCAGAACTTCACATGGTGATTGCAGGTCCTGTCGAAAAGGCAAAATAGAGCCCTTGTTCTCCTCTATGTGCCTTGGCTACTGTGGCCATCCCTCCCAGGCAGGATATCTGGCTCAACTGAGCACTCAGTGCCCTCCAGGCCAGAGTGAGGGTTGCTGTAGCCAACCAGAGGATCCAGGGGGTGTGGTGTGGGTGAGCTACCAGGCAGACCTTTTGATTGACAGGCTCTGCCACATGGCTTCCGATGCAGGCCACTTGCCGTCCGTGGAAGGCCTTACCATGAGGACTCTGACATGACCCCTGCCCCGACACACACAAGTTGATTGATTTGACCCAATAATCAAATAATCCATTGAGATGCTAAACCAGTCTCTCACAGTCACTCAGTCCCTTGTTGATATAGTGTACCAAAATCTTAACTATTTTTGAGTTCTTATTTGTGTAAAGGTCACTTTACAACATTTCATTGTTTCAGGGCTGTTTTAATACTTGTAGGACCTTCTCTAGTTCCTTTTTATTAATCATTAAACTCTTCGTAGTTGTGAAATTGCTTGTTTTGGATGCTGGTCTGTGAGATGCAGCACAGAAATCCTGTCTGCAATACACTGGAAAAAATAATTCAAGAGAAGTCAATGCATCTTCGTTGTATTGATTTAGCATTGTGAATTTCAAACCTTTAGTGGGAGAGATTATAGATAGTTAAGGAAGTTATCACAGAATCATAGAATGGTTTAGGTTGGAAGGGACCTTAAAGATCACCTGGTTCCAATGGGGGATTGCCATGGGCAGAGACACCTTCCATGAGACCAGGTTGCTCAGAGCCCCGTCCAACCTGGCCTTGAACACTGCCAGGGATGGGGCATCCACAGCTTCTCTGGTCAACTTGTTCCAGGAAAGAATTTTTTCCTAATATCTAATCTAAACCTACCCTTTTTCAGTTTGAATCCATTCCCCCTTGTTCCGTCACTATACGCTCTTGTAAAAAGTCCCTCTCCATCTTTCTTGTAGGCTTCCTTCAGGACCTGGAAGGCTGCAAAGTTATATTTAAATTGTCAAAAAAATTCTTTCAGTTTTTGGCTCCAGCTGAATTCCATGCTTTCTGGGATTCTCACAAAGCAGAAACTTCTGTCTGTAGGACATGTCCTTCTACCTACACACCTGCTGATTTCAAGGACAGTTTTTGTCTTGAATAGTTTGAACTCAGAATTTGCCCAGTAAGGTAACTTTGAAATCAAATCTGAACAATCCGCATAATGCTCAATTTAGTGGAATTTTTGCTTTCTTTGTCATTAGAGATGTTGAACAAGTTCCATATCTCTTGACAAAATACATGGTTCCCACTTTCCACTCTTCTTTCGTAACTGGAAATTTCCTTATAAAATTTAATGCTAGCTTTGTTAAGTGCTGGCCAGTTCTTAGGAGGCAATATGTCACTCCTGGCTTTAAGTGTTTATGTTTTTCATTATGGCTACTCAAATGCATGTTTTGGAATATCAGTCTGCTTCTATTAGATGCATTTTACTGAATTTAGATGAGTCACTTAAAAGCAACAGATACTGTCTCCATTAGTTGGTGTCCTCAGGTGCTCAGGTTATTCACTTCAGGTTTTCTAAAGAGTGCTTTCAAATTGCTTACAAAGGCTTAATGTGCTGTAGTGGTTTGGACCTTGTTTTCCCCCAGAGGCTAAGAAAAATGGTAAAACCCCCAAGGGGTGGTAACCCCTGGAAGTTTTGAAGTTTTGTCCAATGGGAGTTCCTACAAAATGTAAACATTCCACAAGCTGACCGGAAGAGAAGAGTTGTAGTTTGGTTGTTGCAGGAGAGGTGACCATGTTGTAGAGCCACGAGGAAAGGGGCTCAGAGCCCCTTGGGCCCTCTGGGGCCCCCCAGCCCCTGGCTGGGGGGGGGACTGCAGAGACTTGGAACAGTGTTAAGCTAGACTATGTGTCTGTAGCTATGAAGGTTGGAAGTTTTCTCTCCACCGTGGGCAGCGGCCGGAGTAGCAGCAGCCAGGACTGACCGGAGGAAAAGCGGCAGCACAGAGGCAGGAGATAAGGGAGCAGCAAACAAAACATGCAGCAAAGCAGACAGAACTTCTGCAAGCTGAAAGAGGGCCAGCAGCTGAGAGACAGAGTTTTTGGGGGTAAGAACTGAACCAGACCTCCCCCAAACCCCTTTGAGACCTCCGAGAAAGGAGGAGTAGATGGACTCCTATTTGAGAGGAGCCTTGGAGTACAGCAGCACCGGAGAGAGAGAGGAGCTGAGAAGCTCAGTCGTCCTGGGAAGCTGGACCGGGACGGAGAGGAATGCAGAGAGGGTGACCTTGAGGACCCTCCCTTGCTGCAAGCTACAAAGAAACTCGCAGCCTGAGGCAGGGCACAGAGGCCCTGCAAGGAGCTTGAATCTCCTGAAGATACCAGACCATCACGAAGCCCCCTGTGCTCGTGATATGACCGTGGAGGAACGACCTTGTCTGGGGTGACGTAGTCCACGGAGGAAGACCCCTCGCTTGGTGGCAACGGGGCCGAGGGAGCTTGGATACCTCCCTCGTGAGTGCTGGCAGAAATCCAGCTATCAACTACTGCGTGGAAGACACAGAGAACCTGCTGCTGTAGAAGATACTCCTGCTTTGAGACTGGAAAGGGATCTGTCCTTCTTCCCTCCTGGACTTTTATTTGGAGGGGAGAAGAGATCTGATCCATTGTAAATACTATATGTCATGGTAGAGATAGTTGTGATCGTGTGTATAATGTGTTATAATATTTATTTGTATAGTTATTGTAATATATTCCCTTTCCTCCATTTGGAGTCTGGTGTGTTTTGTCTGGAAAAACCCATCTCACATTAGGTTGAGATGTGGGAGGGGGCTTAGACTAGGGAATTAGATTTTTGAGGCTATCTCAAACCATGACACATGCTCACATTCAGAATCTTTCTGATTTTGCTTTTGGTTTTTCTTTTCCTTCCTCCCCACCCCTGCCCCACTTCATAGTGGAAAAAGAATTCTTGGCAGTTGCTGAAAAATACAGAGACTGAAGCAAAGCTGTCATTTTTCATTGTTTAGATTAAATATAATCTCAAATTAGTTTTAATGAGCTCATCTGATAAAACCATGCATTTTTCGATAAAGTTATGCCATGATTATATATAAAAAGTGGAAGTAAAGGAATAATGTGACTGATATAATTGCAATGATTTCTGCTTTCAATGTTTTTATTAATAAATTTTTTAAAGTCCTACTTTCAGTCACCTTTTAGGATTCTAATTAGTAGTGCATATTAATATTTCAAAAGTACTTTGTAATTTGATTAGAAAATAGAACTGTGCAAAGTACTCATAAGAAACACCTATAGGTGTCCGATACCCTTCCAATATATATGTTTTAGAAGTCTTTCCCATTATTCAGTTGTCTTAGAACTCACTGCAGTCTGCTACTAATTAGAAGCTTCCCTGCTGTTCCTTTATTGTTCTTCAAGAAGCTACTCATCTGCTCACTTCTCCTTTTTTTTTCCTTTTTGCTTATTATCATTGATGAGCTTGTTGCCTGACTAACAGATAACTGCAGTTGCAAATCACATCTCTTCTGTAGTTTGTTTTTCCAGAATACCAGTCTCTTAACATAGGAAGGAATTAAAGAGAATTTCCTAATTGAAACAAATCGTTCCAGCAACACCGTTCATTTGCACAGGATCCTGTAGAGAAAGCACGAGAGACTCCAATGCACAGGGCATGTATGTAATACTCACCTTAGTCACAGCTAGAGTTTTGGGAACTTTATGCATCTAAAAATAAAATTTACTTGGATTTTATGGTCTGGTGTTGAGTTTCTTTAGAACCTTGACTGATTCATGACAAAGAAGACTAACTTTATCTCTACCACCAGGACCCACAAATAAATTCTTCAACCAAGCTAAATATCAGTGAGACAGGTACCCCTCTCTTAAACTTGGGAAACTTGAGTCATTGAAATACTGTTCTCTGTACTGTTGTCAACATCCAAACCCTGCTCTAGAGAAACCTGGCTGTCCTATATTGTATTTTAAACTTTTAGCAATATCATTGTAGCTGAGCTGGTTTAAGCGTAGATAAGGTAGTGTTTGTAGGGAGAACATTGTACCAAGTGATATAGCCGAGGAAAAAAGGAGTGCTACAGGGATTTTTAATCCCTTGCAGTAACAGCAGAACAGAGTACTAAAGAATGACAAAACTGAGCTCGAATTTTCTTCTTGTGGGAGGGAGAAAAAAAAAAAGTACTTTTATCCTCTTTTATCCATTATTGTGTAACTAAGGTGTACAGAGGCTAAACAGCCCACTGATAATTTTGAATGGATAGTTGTGAGCAATGTCTAACAGCTATTCCCAGAGAATCCACCTGAAAAGAACGACTTTGGAGAAAATCTGGAGAGCAGTTTATCCTCACCAGGAAGATAAAACTACTCACTGTATAAGACTGTTGTGTACATCCTTTTGGAGTTGTGGGAGGGGAGAAGGCAGGAAAAGTGAGAAAAAGGATATAAAGGTCTTCTTGGAATTGGAGAAATTTCAGCTCAAGTTCAGGACTCCTGGCAAGTGACATCTACTTTTACGGTTTATTAATGTTCCAAAATGTATATCAGGACATTTGCAGAACTTTAAATCAGTCTCCTTTTAACTAACCAAGAATTCTCTTAGTGGTCAGTAATTACTTTCTTTTGACCTTTGTTTAATGCCCTTCCCCCAGTGCATTTCATTTTTTTCTCTGTAAGAGTTTCAGGAGTAACACTCAAAATTTTGTTCTAAAAATACACCTAAAGGAACTAGCAAATAATCTACTTTGAAATAGTATCTGAAATAGGGTAGCAATTCTTCCCATTCTCTCACTGGCCTGAATATATTACAGACACAACTAGGTACTTGAGAAATACAGAATTATATTGAATCTTTTTGACTTTCCAGATCTTTCAGCTGCATTTATCTGCAATATACAACTAATTCTGAGATGCTGGATATTGTGTAGGTTTGGTATTACAGTGTCAAAACGTCCTTTTGAAGTGCAAAGGGTTATTTGTAAAGCCTCAGTGATGAAACACTTTATCAAAGCTTGTGGGAATGACAAAACTAAGACAACATAGATTTTACTTTCCCTATAGAAAGAAAGCAAACTGCCAAGAGGAGTAGAAAACAAACATAACTACCTGCAGTATATTATAAAAGGTCTGATATTATGATATGCTTGTCTTGTGATCTATGCCTTCATCTCAAATAAAGATCAATCTACTAAAAGTAACAGATGCCCTAAATTTGCATATCTAACTGAATAGTCACGTGACATGCATTTAAAAGAGATTCAGCTCCAAAGGCTTCACGGCGTGTCTCTGTAAAGACTACCTAATACTTTGCATTTCTGTGAATGTTTCTGAATTACACAGATAATACCTATTTCCTGCTTTTTAATTTGTCACAGTAGAAACTATAAGAAAAGCTAAAAAACATTTCTCAGTTACCCACATGGCCTGAAGCTATTATATACAGCTTCCAAATCTAAACACTATGCCAAGATCAATCCTCTAAAAGAATAAAAAAAGGTAATTTTTAAAAATTATTATTATTATTTTATTGAATTTGAGCTGTTTCGCTGTTTCACTAGTTCATCTACAGTCTTTTTCAAATTTTCTCTGATGCTGTTTAAAACAAGGCCAGAGTATCAAAGGCAAGCTTCCACAGTTCAAACTCAGTAAAGCTGACATTGCAGAACTAATATGATATCGGGTATCCCTGTCTCAGAACAAAGGCTATTGATACACACCACTGTTAGCTGGAGTTTGTAAAGCTTTTATAATTCCGTTGAGTTTAAGGTGAAAGGGATTATTTCACCTAATTCAGTCTCTTTTATATCACAGGCCTTTGTGGTTCATATTACTAGAGTCAGGAGATCTTAATTAGACTAAAGTTATTTTGTTCCTTAGAACACCACAAAAGCAGGGACCACAGAGATTTTGGTGTCATCAAGACCACTTGTCTTGATGGAAATTGGCTGAGTGGGATATACATACATGGTTTCAGCAGATACTTCACTGCAGTAATTCATCCCTCTCAATAAACTGCATCTTGCTTTGGTCAATTTATTTTTTTTCAGGCAGAACAAGTCCTCCGCTCCACCCAGGTAAAATTTAGCATCCATATATAAAAGCTTCACCCAAGAAGATGACAATGTTAAACTGTGATGCAGAAAGCTGATAGTAATTCGTGTCTTTAATATGAAGTGTTATAGGCATATGAGAATCTGTCAACCTTCATCTTATTAAAGCCCATAAATGGAAAGGATGAACAGTAAGACTCATCAGCCCACAGATTCCAAGGCCAAAGGCAGCCCACACTTTGGGGGAGACATAGAGATGATTTCTTTTTTAAACAACTCCAAACTCTAGCCAGTTTTCAAAAAGGTCCTAGCCACATTGGCTGTGAGAACCTACCCTCTTTCAGTTTAAATATGTGTATGTGTGAACAGAGCTATTTTCCTTTCCTCATCTGTGCTAAATATTAATTTATGAAAACTTCTGAATATTTTGCCTTCTGTTCACTGTAATTTTTTAAGTATTAGGTGTTGTCTGTAATTTTATGTCTTTTCTTAGATTACAACTATTTCACAAGGTGATTGATGTTAGAAAATGATGAGAAAGACCATATAAAATATATTTCTAGCTCATTAATGTTTGACTGGGGCAAAATCAAATATCTTATGCTTAGGAATGATTATAAGAAGTCAAATAGCAATATTTTTTTTACTGGAATACTCTGCACAGTTTTAGCAATTTGTTGCTTAGATGGCTAAAGATGTCATTTTTATATCACAGTTTCCCGGTATTTACTTCCTTGAACTTGCCTAGTGGTTTTTTTGGACCTATATAAATGTAAACTTAACGACCCACAAAAATCTTTTAAGTTAAGAAGTAGTTTCCCTAAACTACAGCATTGTTAAAAACCACTTCATTTTTTTTGTGACTTCTTGCTAGTTTCATTTGATGCCTCTAGTTCTTAACCTTTAACTAACCTGAAAATTTTCTTTGTTTCTATTGCTAAAAAACTGCTTTTCAGTGAAAACTTTCAGAACAGTTTCTAACAATCAGATCCTTTCACGTTAAAGATATGAAATTCAAGCATCTGAATTCCCAAGTCACCTCTACAAATGTGGGTTAGGAATCAGACTGACTAAAATTTTATACCTCAGAGGCAGGAGGCACATGATTTTAATTAGAATAGAGATTGTGATGTTCTTTTGTACTTATATAAAATCAGAAACTTCTTTTTTCTTATATTCTGCAAAACCTTTTCTGTAATGTAAGTGATTTGTTGTTAGGGAACTATTAGTTGAAAGTAAGTTCTCAAGAACAGATTATATTACAGCTAAAGAAACACTGAGAAACAAGTATTTTGTGCTGAAGTGTCATAGAAATATACTATTTCTCTTTAGTCTTCTAAAACATACACATAGAAGTTATTGAAGACCCAATATAATTACACAACATTCTACTGTAAGAAAAAAAGAAAACCCCTTCATCCATCGACAAGATTCCTTAGTTGGTCTGGGATTCCTGGATGAAGGGATTGATCTTGCACAGCTGTTTGTAGCAATGCATGCCAAATATGTTTAGAATTGACAGAGATAAATGCCACTATAATTGACAGTGTACTTTTCTTCTATATATTTTCCTAAGCTGGAAGATCAATTGGACATCTCCAAAGTGGGAAGGAAAAATAGATCTCTTTTTACCTCAAATTCTTTTTATTCTGCATGACAGGCTGAAACCTGTCACAGCTAAGACCAGATTGTCCAGTTTTAACATGGTTCACTCTCTTTCATCAATATAACTTCTACTACACTTTGTCAAAATAAATGACTCTGCTAAGGTGATTGGAGGCACGTATCTCAGTTTATTGCAAGCCTCCAAAACTGATTGTAGAGAAGTACTCAAGGAACTTATTTACCTCAAATTAATCATGCAAACAAAAGTGAGGACACTTCTATGGGCAAAAAATTGTTGCCTCTTCATGGAAGTCTTTCTAAAATGGTAGTGATGAGGGGAATTCCAGAACAAAGACAGGCAGTCATTTTGCAGTGTTGCTTTTATTGGTCTTCTGGGCAGGAGTCTCGAGTGACTGAATTGCAGACTGGCTGTGTTGGATATAGAAGTGCTGAACTTAATGGCATATAGGGTGTGCGATGGCAGGATAGTGGAGTGCAAACAGGCATGAACTCGGGGAATAAGACATAAAACCTTTTTCTGAAGTAGCAGCTGCCTCTATTTCGGTCATGATATCTTACTGTTCTCTAAAATGTCTCCACTTTACTCACTCCCAATAAGTAGGCAATGTAGGCAGTCTGACAATATACCTCTTTTCCCTAATTATTCAGTTGTAACTAAACCATATGCTCTTAGTCGAACACCAACCCACAAAAGAAGATGAAAAACAGAGTTAATGATTTTGCCTTTCCAGAAAAAGAATGAAGCATTTACTTCTCCTCTCTACATGTCCTTTTTATACTTTGGAGGAGGAAAGATACATGTGATGGAAAGTCTATGTGGGGAAGGTGAATTGTTTTGTAGACATAAACAGTGATTGTGCCTTCGCTTCCAAAGAATCTGTATTTGTATATGTGTGTGTGGGTGTGCACATGGATGTGCACACAGGTGTGTGCATAGAGGAAACAGACATGAGATTGAGTGGTTAATGGTAGGTAGGGGATATTTTGAGCGTTGTGTATTTAAGTCAGGAATTGACAAAAATATAGAAGGGAAAAGGTGATTGATGTGGAAAGCTAACAGGAGCAGAGAGGAGACTGAAAGAAAAACCATACAGGAAAAAAAGGAAGAGAATTAGGTAGGAAAATATGGCAAGATAAATACTAGAGTAATATAAACTTAAAGTGGAAACAGAAGCATTTAAAAATACATTGAAACAATAGGGAATGAATCAAAACATCAAGAAAAAAGATTAAAAAACCCTAACACATGAAAGGTGACATAAGAGTTGAAAAAATGTTGAGAAAACTTGAGGCAAATATGTTTTCTCTACTTTAAAATGTTAACCAGAAACAAATTAGTAAAAGGGAAATAAGAAGTCTCATACCCTAGCTTGCCTGAGGCAACAAAGGGCCCAAGGCTTAAATGATGAAGGAACATTATTTAGCAGAAATTGGTGTTCAGAAAGGATTATGATTTGTTGTGTTGTGAATGAATGCAATCGTCAGGAAAGAAATAAATATTTTTTCTGAACTGGAAGATTGCACATCAGTAAGCACTTTTGGCACCATTGCTCTCTGATTTCATCTGCAGGACTTCCTGTTATATCAAGACACAAGACATGCCTTTCTGGGATGTGCTGCTGTAAAGCAGAAAGCTGGGAAAAACTGAAGTGGTTATGAATGATTGACGAAGGCCAGAGTAGAAAGATTAGTTTTATTTTTTTTAATTGCTTCTGATATTCATCATCTTTCACCAAGCTCGTCCTGGCAGATTTTCAACTTCAGATAATAAAAATAAGGATAACCTTGAAGATACAGCACTAACTTTAAGGTTCTTAAGGTCTTAATACTTCTGAACTAGTTGTGGAAGCCCACTATCTTGTCAATGTGGAGTCCTTCTTCCCAGCTATGAACTATTGCATGAATAATGGGGGACAGCATTCCATATTCTTATGGAATCAATGTTCTCTCAAAACAGTATTTTTTGAGGGGTGGGTGTGAGTTACAAATATGCATATGGACAAATGTGGCAAAACATAAGAGTCTATAAATCTTTAAAAAAACTTAACTAAGAGGAGAAGTTTTAAGGGACAGGAATAGGTTTGCTATTCCTTGACCTCCAGGTAGTGGAACATGACTTTACCTTGATAAACATTATTTCAGCCTGTCAGCCTTCTGCATATTCAATACCAGCAGAAATCAAAGTCAAATCTGGTGTAGTCCAATGCAATTTTATTCTTCCTTTCAAAGTTACTCCTTTCAACAACTGTGCTTTTTCTCTAATATGAAAGAATGCAATAATTAACTAGAACAACTTCTGTCCTTTGCTTTAGCCTCACTAGTTTTTTTATGCTCAGTTATTTACTTAGACTCTTTAACAAGGGAAGTGTACAGTCCTTTTCTGTACCCATTTCCTTTTTGTTTATTTTCAGTGGAAGCAGATGCACATTAGTACCACAGTTTTGGGTAATTTAGCATGTGTCAATTTTCAATGATATCTCCAGTGCTTTGTACAGCATTACATCAATGCAAAATGGTTTATTACTACATGTTGAATTACCAAACATCAGAGTAATTATTATAATAATACATATTGTTACCTTGACGTTGTTTATATTTTTTTTCACCCAATAACAAAGTAAGCTAAATAGCTGTAAACTGTAGCCCTGAATCAATGTCAATAACTGTATCTAGCAACAAAAAGCAAAAAAAAATATAGAAGGAAATGCAGGCCATATACTGACAAATGGAAATGAATACGTTGAACATAAAGTAAAAGAATAAATTAACACTTCTCTTTCTCTGCCTCAGTGTCTCGGAAAGCTGTATATAGATGATAGCATAACACACTACTGATTTGTTGCAGCTGCTTCTCTGTTTTCTGTCAGAATGTAACTCACTCCAATTTTGTGCTCTATTTTCATTTCTCTTTTGTACAGCTCCAAACCCCAACATTACACTCTTTAGTAACACATCTATCAAATGTCTACAGTTTTCCAAAAAATTACAGTAATTCCAAATTTATAATTCATCTTTTAAAAAAAAGAAACCTGTGTACTCTGGCAATATAAAATTGCCTTTTCTTATTAAGCTATTCAGATGTCAGTGCAATTGTTATCACTAAGACTGTCATCATTACAGATTATGATTGATATGCAAAAGGATGTGAATATAGCTATAAGATTTTCTTCTTTTTCAGAGTGGACACATAAAAATGCTTTAAAATAGTTCCTTTGTTTCAGTTTTCTTTTTAAAGCAAACATCTTTAGCAGAAATCTATTGAGGACCTGGAGATTTAGGTTTGTCTGGGTCACTGGGCACCCAGATGTTCTGAGTCTTACTTCTGTGTTTAAAAACCTGTGTTTTAAACCTCTAGTTTTGAAAAATTTAGCAGATAGCTGTGGCAAAATCTGGGAAGTTTTCACCTTTCCACTCTTAGGTTCCTAAGCAAAATCATTCTGAAAAGCTGTATTTCAGATACATGGAAATAACATTAACTCACAGTCTAACTACTTGGGTTAGCTTTTGTTTGCATAAGGCTGAGGCTGGGTTTTGTTGGATGTCTCTAGAGTGATTACTGTATTTTTAGAGATCATTATATGAGTATGCTTTGATATTTGGTTACTGTGGGAAGGTAGCTGGGGGCAAAAATTAAAGAAAACTGAGATGTTCTATTAAGGTCTTAACAGAAGTTATGATGGTATGGAAATTATAGGGTCAAATGCAGCTGTTGCTCCCTGGATGGAATGCAGTTGGCAGCTCCATGATGATTCCCCACACAACAGTCAGCACCTGCTCAGGGGAATGGAACGGAGAGTGGGGCGGAGTGGAGACACCGCAGGCAGGCTCTGTGGAACTCCCTGCAGAGAGGGGAACTTGATGTTACTTTGCAGCTGATAAATCTCATAGCACCTGTCAATCAAGGGAGAGAGGAGAAGATATCCTGCTGCTGAGCCAACAACTGTGGTGAAATCTCTCTCCTTGGATGAACTTGGTTCATAAAAGCTTAATTGTAATATTAATGCACACCACCATCCCAGAGTTACCTGCCTCCAAGATACGACCACCTCCCATTGGGCATGTGCTCTACATTTTTTTGACTGTATCTTTAAAAGTGAAGTGAGAAAATTTTACACCAATCAGTAACAAAGGAATATATGACTAGAGTCACTCAAGCTCCAGCTAAACATAAAGAAATAGTTTAAAAGTAAGTCAAGAATAGGGGAAAAGTGAGGGAAGACTCAATCATAACTGCTGGGATCAGTTGGTGGCCTGAACCTGTCTTCTCTCCCACTGGGATGCCTATTGGGTAAGAACTGTGCTCTACATGCACTGAATACTTTTATTGGGATAGAGCTTGTTTGTGTATTCCTTTAAATATGTTTTTGCAGTCAGATACTATCACCAACGATCTTCAAACCTTAACCTGTCACAATTTATATTAATAAAGAGTGTTATTCTGTAAACTTTTGAAGTGTGTCCTTAACCGGCGCGAACAGTTGCCAGCAGCAGGAACACTCTCAAATAAGGTAGGAAGACCTGCTGAAGGGGTCTCCCTTAAGCTTTCAGCTCAGCCTTCTGAAAAGGGCAGTTGAACCACCCTCTGATCCCACAGGACTGTGTGGTGAAGGGTCTCCATAATAGGATGCTGACAGACTGGTCAGGCAGAAGGGTCTCAGCTTTCTTGGGACACTGAGACAAATAAATCACTAAGGGTTGAGGAAATCTCCCTTTTTCATGTGACAGTCATTAACAAAAGGTCAGATTAAGGAAAACACATGGAAATATTTGCTTATAATACATGAAAATAGACAACAGTTACTAAGATTTATCCAGGTTTGCATGCAAGTTGTATGAGGAGATCTTATTTAATCTCCGTATTTAAGAATAAAATTAATGTGGTGCAGATTATTTTATTTCCTACCAGTGGTGGTGGTAGTTATTTTTTATTTCCTACTGGGTGGCACTCACAGAAGAGAACCTTAGGAATGTTCTTTTTTTTTAATTTTGGTTCAAATTTTCTTCATCTGTTTTTCCTTTTCTTTCCCTCAGCTGGTGTGTCTGAACTATGCAGGAAAGCAGTTTGAAAGCTATAAGACCAGGAAAATAAAAGTCAAAGATGAAGGAATGATAGGAGTCTTGGTATGCCTTGTTATAGAAGGGAAAGAGAAAACAGAGAAAAAAAAAAAAGATTTTTTGAGGCTGTGCTTTTATTTACATTTTGGTGAGACAGTATTAGAAGTATGATTCTTGTTGTCATTAACCTGATTTAATATAAATTCTACTCCTTGGAACCTATCCTTGTTAAAGCAGAGAATTCTTTCAGTGACTTAAGGTATATACTGTTGATTGCATTCAGTATTGATTTTTAAGGATTAACACCAGTAGTATAAAATCAGTTAGCATTTAGAACTCAAAATTTAAATCTTGGTTACTCACCTTTCTCAAAACATATGTATGCACATAATCCTTACAAATATTTATCTTTTTTTCTTTTTTTTTTTTGGCGGGGGGCGGGGGACATATTTTCTGGATGGTCCTGTGTTTATTCCTTTTCTTTCTGTATTCAGTTTCTTGTTCATACTGATGTCAGTGTTTTTATTTCTTGAGTATTTAGATGAGATTTATTCTTACTGTTTCTAATTTTGCATTTAAAATCAGACTCAGCTGACCAAACTCTTCTAAAATTCATGAAAACTTGTGAAAATTACTTACCAACTTTACATGGCAGAGGGTTTTATATCAGAGCAGACTTTGATATATATTAGTATATTTTTTTATATGTATTACAAACCATCTATTAGGAAGCCAGTAGTAATATATATCTTCTGCATCATAGTGCTATGTTTCTTTTCCAAACCCACTAAAAACAAGGCAACACCAAAAAATCAGTCATTCCATTCCAAAAAATATGCTTCCTAAAATGCAATTTATTATAGTCTACTTCCAAAGCTTACCTCTATGAATCTGTGTGTATTATGTGGTAGGACTATTCACCTTTCTCTCTTCCTAATGCCAAAATATAGAGCAAATTAATAATTAAAATCTCATTAATACATTTAATTTCATGTTTGGAAGTGGAAACTAACACATGGACAGCAAAATTTTAGTCCTGCTCTGTAATGGACTCAATCTTTTTAGTTGCTTCAGATGTAATGCATGCAGACTTAGAAAATTAGATATTGTTCCTTTCTCGTGTGTTGCTGAACCCTGAAGAAAAAATATTACCCAATATGCAACCCTGATTATGTTTATGCCTTTTTTTTCCCTCTTAATAAAGGTAATATAATTTTAGTAGAATGGCCACATTCATTTTCTAAGGAATTAGTCTTAGGTAGGCATCTACATATTACTCAATAAAAATACATTTAAAACAATCACTCAGTAGCCAAGAAAAATTATCAAATGTGTCCATGCGTCTCTCTGCATTTAAGAAAGTAACATTTTTTTTTGTGCAAGTCAAAATGTCAAAATATCAAGTGCTCCAGTGTGGCAGGAGAAAGAAACAATCAAAATTCTGGACATTTTAGAGATTGGCAATGAGTTTCAGAAACTGACTAACTAGAACCTCACTGTCTACTTTCAGCAGGGGTATAACGTAATTGCATAATTTTCTTTAATCTGTCCTCTTTACTCAAAGTGAGAAGCAGCTTATCAAAGCTCAGAGTAAGTTATTTAATTAACTAAGGACTTGTATGTGAACAACTGTCGTTGTTTTTTCAGTATGAGATCATACAGACATAGAGAAGGAAATTCAGGAGCTAGAATGTGGAGAGCAAGGAGGAGCTGGGCTGGTTTCAGAGTGAGTTCTTTGGAATTTAGGCTCTTTGTTTTGAGTAAAGCTTACATATGCATTTTAGATGGTTATAAAAAAGTTATTTTCCATACTACATTTAGAACCCTGATGTTGGATGACTTGCATAAATACTAGCCAGTCCCTTTACAGCAATGTGAAGTGCATTCATTCCTTAAAGTGCTTGAGGAACAGAATCTTACAGACCACCAAAATAAGAGAAGCTTTAATAATAATCCCATGCTTAAACAACCACCATGAAGTGTTCGCCTTGCAGCAGAATCATGGCAGTCCTGCTTTAACTCTGTTCTAAAACTTAAATGTTCTTAAAACATTGAGTCAACTTTTAGATGGTTCCTCAAGTCTTGGTCTTCAGCAGATTGTTTACGTATGTATTATACCAACCTTTTTGTTAGGCGTGCTTTTCATGCTGGGATCAGGATTGTAGGAAACTGTATGAATAGAGCTTAGAGTAGTAATGATGAAACAGACATTTACAGTTGTTGCTGCTAGAACCTCCATGGTTTCCCAGCAAGGGACTGCAATTCTACTCAGGATTGTTTCCTGAGAAATCAGCAGAATCATAATTCTGGTTATAGCAATGGGAAATGAACCAGAAAGTTGCTGCCAAGGAGGAAAACCCCTTCTTGCACTGAAGCAGCCTCATGTGCGATATTTTGTCTATTTAGAGTCATTTCTGTGGGTTGTACTAAAGGCATTATCTCCCAGGAGATCATTATCTGATGATTGCATTCCATCATGGATTGCTCTCAGTGACCTGAGTTCTGTTGGAAAATATTTTTGTAACACCTGCTACATCCCTGTCTCCTGTTGGAAATTTAATTTCTCTTTTGGCCTGATGGTTTGCTACATTTCCCACAATCTGTTCTCCTCTGTTACAAAGCAGTGTTCAGCAAGAGTATGATCTACTGTATTATCATCCTTTACTGGTACTTCTTCCTTGCATCTGTCAATATTTTGCCAAAGGGACTTGCTCTTAGATACTTCCTCTTCCTACACAATTTTTTTCACTTCTACTTTTCCCTGTGTTTCACTGTCATTGCTATGGGAACTGCTTATTTACATTTTATTATGTTGGGCAAGTTGTTATATTTGTATCAAAATATAGCTGAGATAAAAATTTCCATTTTCAAAACAGAATTTTAAACTCGGTATATTTATATGTTTTTTACAATATGCCATGTACTTATAACAAAGTCATAGGGCTGGATTTGCATATGCCTTGTATTAAGCCTCCTATGACTCCTGGAGGCTTTCCCAGTACTTTATTAAAATCATATGCTTTAGTTTTTCATAATTAGAAAGATATTTGAAATGTATTGAAATATTAAAATTGTGTTAAGATAGGATATGCTTTATTTATGGCCTCATTGTACCTATTCTTAATTTTCTTCATCCATATTTTTGAAGGATTAGTCATTCTTCTCCACTGTCGTGAGTTCTTATTCTAACGTTTCTCATTAAAAGTGTGGAAAATGATACAGTTAGATGCTATTCTTTTTGTCCAAAAAATGCAACATAAAGAAGGCTCCATTTTAAAGACTTTCAGGCTTCTGAAATGTAAGAAGAAACAGAATTTTAAAAAGAGAAAACATCTAAAGGCTAATTTTTGTCTGTCTGAATCTTAAAGCAAAAAGCACTCTTAAGAAAAGCATCTTAGATGAACAGTGCATGTTAAATTGCAAACTGAGAACTCATGTTACAAAGCCCTTTCATTTTCAGAACTGTATGCAGAAATTACTGTGAACCTTTATACAGGTTTTCCTTTTTGAGGGCTTTTTGAAGTTCCCCTTTAACTGGCTGCTCTGCATCCTGATTGAGGCTCAGCACGTTTATATCCAAAGGAAATCACATCATGGCTAAAAGTAAATGGCATTGCTTCAGAAGACTACTACTTCTTACAGAAATAATTTTTTCAATCTCCTTTTGATCTTCCAAAAAAAATTTAATATAATTATTTAAAGCAGAAAAACCTTTAAGCTTTCAGCTGTTACTATAACTATAAAAATAACCTTTTGTAATAAATTAATTACCTTTTCAGTTCATGTATTCATTCAGAACTGTATATGCAGAATCACAGTGTGACCTGTAAATGTCACATCAGGTCCTACCTGTAAGTGGTACCTTGAAAAAGGGTAGGTTAATTTTTGCTTCTGAACATTTTAAGCCAAATTACTGTTTTCAAGTGACCTCAGAATGGAGAGATATAAACTACTTGACCCAACTGTGGAGAGCAGTGATTCATAATTTTGTTCTGAATCTTCCTAAAAAGCCAGAGATTTGGTTCTTTCAAAAATTAATTTGCTGGCAAACTACAGTTAACTGTTGATAAGAAGGGTTTTGGGTGGGATAATTTCTATTGTTTTGCCTTTTTTGGCTTTTCTTTGTTTTATGGGGTTTTTTTGGGTGGGTTTTTT
This sequence comes from Manacus candei, assembly GCF_025592945.1. Classification (NCBI taxonomy): domain Eukaryota; kingdom Metazoa; phylum Chordata; class Aves; order Passeriformes; family Pipridae; genus Manacus; species Manacus candei. Next base: position 2,525,408 of record NW_026138156.1, on the reverse strand, counting down.
GATTATTTTTTTTTTGGTTTTGTTGTTTTTTGGTTTTCCCCCACAGAAATTATCAGGCTGATTTTCATGACAAATTAGAGTTCTGACCTGTGAAGAGGAATTAGGCAGTATATGCAGTGGGTTTTTTTTTTCCTCTTGATGATCTATTTGGCAGAATCTATCACACAGTAATCCTCAAAAGGTACCATTTTCATCTCTGAAATGTTCAGAATGGCTATTGACTACTGTGAATTGAATTAAGGACCAGTCTCTGGAAACGTTATTGTTTCCACAGTATTTTCACCAAGGCAAGTCAATATGAGATGCCTTTTGCTTTTTTTATTTCTAAGAAAATGCAAAATCCATCTTTGAGCCCAAGCTTTCCCACAAATACTTTTAAACAGTAAACTCGTCAGACTTTTAAAAGAAAATGAGACTACCTATGAGGTCTTCTGCTTGCTAGACAACAAAAAAGAAGAGAATTGTCTTTCTTATATTGCTCTTTGGAGAAAACAGTTAGATTCCTTGGTAAAGAATATCCATCTGAACACAATTTTTAGGGTCAACTGAGGTCAACAGAAGTTATTTTAGGCTGATTTCTCATTTCAGAAGCTATACTTCAGCTGAGTGGTCTGATTCACTTGAACTGGATGGGAAAAAACCCAAACCAAACATTTCCTTTTAATATTAGGCCCCTGTGTCCATCTACCTTTCTGAGGTAGTGCCCAGTGTTCATCCGTTACCTTCAATACTTGTCTTTGAAAACTGTCTTTTATACAGAGATACAAGTGCTTACCCTGAGATGAGTATCTCTCACTTGTACAGTGGGAAGGTTTGGTTTCATCAAAATCGTTTATCTTTTGTAAGCAAAAATCTGTCTGTTCTTTATTAAATTCTATATCTTACATTAATAGGAAATGACTCAATTTTTAAAGGAACATTTAAAATTTTTTATCTGATTCAGTTGTTTTTCTTTTAAATGCAAATATTTTATAGCAGCAGGCTTTACAGGATTTTGGAGAATTTTTTTGTAAACAACAATCCTAGTTATCATAATGCATCAGATCTCCTTGAGCCCATATTTTTTATTTTTGTGTAAATTAAAGTATAAAAACAAAGTAATTTTTTAACTTGAGACTTGGCTTTGAAAGCCAGTAGCATGGTATTTCTCCTGGTATCCCCCAACTGAAATTGTTCTAATTTGACATATATACCAAAATTTCTTGCAGCTAAATCCCACACAATTCATTGCCTCTTTATTTGGTTAGTTTCTATTGTCCTTCTTGAGTGTTTAGTGTATACACTGGATCCATCGGTTAAAAAAATTTACTGCAATATTTTATATGTACTGTAAAATTTTATTTTAAATGAATGCATGGACAAAAAAAAGGCATTTCCCTTGTCATTTTACCAGCAGCCTCATCATTGCACAGAATGTGTATATTAGATAGAAGCCATGACATAAATTATCATATTTATGAATGTATTCTTCAGATTTATTGATTGTATAGAATTTCTTCAATCTGCATATTGCTTCATTTTGTTGTGCTTTCTGGGAAACAGTAAATATTTAAAAATAATATCAAAAATAATACTAAACCATTAATAATGCACAGGAGAACCATACATGAGAATATAATTAAATACACTGTAGACTAGTAGCATTGCACTAGAAAAGAGGACTTCCTGTAATGCCTTCCTGTAAAGCCACCATCGCATTTGCTCAGTGCTATTAATGTTGAAGGAGGCTGCAAAACAGCTCATTAGCTACAACCAGATGTTTTCCACTCCAGACCACTGCTATTAAGTGGCAGATATTGCCTGGCACAAGACTTAGATACAAAGAGCTGTGAACTGCAAAATTTATGTACTTATCATATTCTATACAATGCTCCTCTCACTGATAGTATTTTTTGCTCTTCCCTCCATGGAATGATGGAATATTGGGCTGCTAGGTGGCTTTTATTTCCTTTTCAAACAGCAGTTAATAAAAGTTTTTTAACATGCCTATATATCATATGGGAAGATAATAGAATAACTAATAGTCCGAGACAGCACTTTAGTATCAATTTCTTTTCAACTACCAATACTACTTTACTGGAGTTAAGTGCTTGATCTGAAGCACTACCATTGGTAAAATTAGGGTGAATTTAGGTCTGAAATTTGGCTTTTCCCTGATGACGTCTAAATTTTACTTGTAAGAGGCCAGATCTTTAGAATTTGGTTTTGAATCTGTTTTTCAGTACCTATTCTCTTGAATTTTTAGAAGGACATTTCTACAGAAATCTCCCCTTGAAAGGGAAAAATAAATGACATTCATAGAGGAAATCATCAGATATTCATTAAAAGAATGATTATTTTATATACTTAAGAGAAAATGCTGCTGTCCAGAGCAGCTAGTTGGAATGAGAGATATCTCTTTTCTGTCTTCTTCAACACCCTTTACATACTGGTGTTTAGCCAAATTCAGGCTTTCTCTGCCGGTCTTGAAATCATTGAAGAGATCCAGGAGCATGAGTTTAGCTCCATTATCTTTGTAACTGAAGCCAGACAAGGCCCAGAAAGCAGGTAGAGAGTTAAAAATCAGAATATAGGTATAGAATATAAGTCAGAATATAGGTATAAACAAGAGCACGAAGAACCTTGCCAATACTTAGCTAGGATGTACTACCAGAACCTAGAGATGGAGATGAAGTGGTACCGTACACTGGAAGAATGCACACACACCTAACTTAAGTAAGATAAGAGGTGAAATGGGGGCTTAGGTCTAAGAGTCTTCCAAAATTCACCATGGAATCAGCAAAAACCAAGAAAGTTGAAAAGTTCAGCCAAGGAAGAGGAGCAAAATACGACCCCCAGAGGATGAAGAAACAGGAACGAACACCAGATATCACCCCAAAAGGACGGCTCCACCCCAGACTCCGCCCAAACTCCACCTATTATGAATATTATAACTATATGTTGCAATTATATGACTATATATGTAAATATGTTGCAATCACTCATAGAAATTGTATAAAATCGTGTAATTTCACCAGGAAGGGGCAGTGGTTTTTCCAGGACAACCTGACCGTTTCCTGGGCACTCTGGAGGCCCGTGAAATAAACATACCTCGCTGCTTAAAGACTAAAACTTGTCTCTGAGCAGTTTTTCTCTTTGTACCCTTTTGGGGACAAAATATTGGCATCATAACTACCCTTCCAGTACGTGTAGATTGCTATTATAGATTGTCCCTTAGCCACCCATTCCCCTGACTGAACAAGCCCAGCTGCCTCAAAATTTGTTACTTTGGTAAGCATTGACTGGACCCTCTTGAGCTTCTCCACATTGTCAAAAGTGGACCCAAGAGGAAGCTCAGTGTTCCAGTTGTGGCAGCACCAGCACCGAGTAGAGGTACTAAAGCTCCTCTCAAACTGTTTCCCACACTCCTCCAAATGCAGCACAATCTGCTGTTTGTCTTACTTGCAGTGAGAATTGGCTCATAATTCTTTCCTACATCCTCTGTAGCTGCTGGGTCCTTTTCAGAAAAGACAGTATTCATTTCCCCAGCCTGTACCAATGTGTTGGGTGTCTCTGTCTCACAGCAGAACTTACTCTGTTCTCTAGTGTATTGTCATCTCCAGTCTGTGTCATTTTCCAGGTTGGTGATGAAAATGTTTACAAATGTGGATCCCATGTTCAAGCACTGGCTGGGTCATTTCTCTGGTTGTCCAGCCAGTTCATGGTCCTCTCTCAGTCTGCTTGGCCAACCCAAACATCTATATTTTACAAATCAGTGCTGTGGAAGATAGGTTGAGTATCTTTAAAGTGAAGAGGACATAATTTACTTTTTTAAAGAAGTGTTATTAGGAAAAAAAACAACCAAGTCAAAAAACCCAAAATGCTGTAGAAAGAGGAGGGGGCTAGAGAAGGCTACAAGAAGAGTTAGGACATCACTGATAACTGTGATCATTGAGAACGAACTAGGTGATTTTTATGTGTCTTGCCTGAGGTCAGAAGGGAAGGTATGCTTTGGTATGATATTTCAGTGGATTTGCCAATATTTTCTAACAATATTATGACTGAGTTGGATGGATTTTGCAGAGCAGAACTGAGGCTATGTGGAGCACTAAATTGCTTGTTGTTTCCCATGTGTGTATCTCAGCTCCCTTTCTATGTCATCAGGATATTTAGTGGGTTTAGTGGTCGATACAGCCTAATAGGGCACGGCTGCAGGAAACTTGCCAGAGAAGCTGTTACAGAACATACATTAACTACTGAAAAGGCCACACAGAAAACTCCTTTGGGCACCTTGCTGGTGCAACTGTGTCTGTGTAGTAATAAAGAGTTTTATGCTTTCTAGTCAAATGGGTTTCGTGTGCTAAGCTCACTGTAGTAGGTCCATCTGACATAATTTAATACATGAAAGAATGTGTCTGCAACAGAGAACAGTAACAAACTTTTCTGATTGATAATGCAGTAGAGAAAAGGTAGTCTTTCTGGTCAGCTGCCAAGAGCTCACCATCTGATTCATAAGCAAAGGAAGATGTGGAAACTCCCTATGGATTGACAAACATCACCCAGACTGATTTACAAAGGCTGTCAGCATAAGACAGAAGAGGCCCTGACATTTGCAAAGCTGCAGGAGAAAGACTATGCTACTTAATTCTGAATTCTCTTTCAAAGAAGTCCTGGTTTTCCAAAATGTAGACTAAAACAAAAAGTGCCCAAGTCAAGCACCCCATGATTGTGAGCTCCTTGATCTTTCTGTAATGTCTCTGCTTGAGATATGAATGCTGCTCTTTGCCATGACTGTCACAGCTTCTGCCACATTAAAGAAGTTGAGCAAGAACTCAGGAGGTAGGAATAACATCCCCCTCCTGCAAGAGGTTCTTTGTCACCCCTCTTATAGGAATGTAGTATAAAACTGAAAACAAATATACCATCTCTCACACAGCAGCTTTCATTTTCACCAGTGATGTTGTGAGTGTTATCTATATCACTGGGTAGAATGCATGGTCTTTGCCTGTTTTATTATTAGTATAATAGATCTAGGTATGTATATAATTTCAAATGATGACAGCACAAAGAATGGACAGGATATGAAGAAGAACTGAGATTCCTGCTTTTTTTTTTTGGAGGGGGGGCACTTGAATATTTAAATTCTTCTATTTTGTAGAAAACATATTTCTGAGATTTCTTCCAATTCAGCAACTTTTTTTCGAATATTGCCACAGTTTTTGGTAATTAATATTGAGACTATTCATCTGCTCTTTTGATTTACTACAAAAGATAAAAATGTCAACGAAGAAATGATTAACCATGTATTTTTGAATGATTTGAAATGGAAAACAGCCTCTAAACCAAAGGCGTATATATTAAACATTTATTACAGTACATATGCATTTTATCATTTAAAATTTCATTTTTCCATATTGCCCAATGTAGTTTTAAAATCACTTCTATTCTAGATGTGCATTTATTAATGGAAATGTTAGGGCAACAGTAATTTCATGAAGCATATTTATTTTTTAATAAATAGTTAGTCCATTGAAATTTAAAAACTTAATCTTTTACAGAGAATTGCAGATTGGGCCAACGTCTGTATTTATATGATAATGACTCTAAGAAAGCAGAATTACCATATAATGCATGATTAAGGGAAAAAAATGTAATAATCCTATAACTTGGAAGTAAAGCACAAATTGTTTCTGGTGTGTAATAGAGGTTTTAATTATGTACTTTCAATGTAACAATTCTTAATTAACTGTTCTGGCACTGCTTATGGCAGAGAAGAAAAAAGTCCCAGTGAAAACTATTGAAATAAATAAAAAGCTATTGAAAACTAGAGAAATAAAGTAATCCTGTTCAATTATAATTTTTGAAAGCTTCTTTCTTATGGTCTGGTTTGTGCATTCCATCATTGAGTAGAATTGTTTATCATTAAGTATTTCACATGAGAATATTGAATTCTGAAAGTTGCCTGCCACACGATGGAATCGTCTCTAAAAAGTAATCAACAAGGTGTGCATACTGGGTTTCAGGGAGGAAGGGTTATATTTATGGTCTTTCCTAGATTCTTATATACATCACTGTTCCTTTTTGTACTATTGTAGTGGTCCAGAACAGCACTGGTGCTTCCAGCTGCTACTGAGGTTTCTCTGCAAGGACATGGTCTTTGTGGGGCATTTATCAAGAAACTGATAAAAAACTTTAAGATTAAAAACCAAGTCACTTCTGTCCTACACTCACCAGCTATTAACTGTGGTCTGTGTGGGTGGTCCAAAATAGAATGATGTCTCTTCCAATTCAGATGGAAATTAATCTCAGAAGAACTGAAGTCTCCCATTCTTTGCAGAAATTTTAAGCAAGTGATTCCTCAGCCTCTTTCAGATTTAAAAGACCTAATAAGGACAAACTTGATCTTCTGAACTAACAAATATTCTTCCTAGTGGTTTTCTGGTGGTTGTTGTTGCTTGCTAATTTTTTTCTTTTGACAAAGAAACTCCAGGGCCTCACCTGAGTGTTTTTTCAATAAGTTTATTTCACAAAAGTGTTTTCCCACCTCTGGAGCAAAAATCAATACAGGATATAAGGAAATAAAGAAATGCCAAATGGTCTGCACACAACTGTCTCTTTCAGTCTTTGAACTATGGTATTCATAAAAAAGCCTGACTACTGAGTTTTTCTGAGGAACACTCTAAATATTGTACAAACACATTGATGTCAGTATTAAATACGAAAAACTTATAAAACTAAACTGCTGGGCTCTGCAGATTCAGAGCGGATATCTGATACTAGAAAACAATTCAAAAGAAAAGAAAGCACCAGCTGACTCAGTGTGTGTGTGTGTGTGTGTCCAACTTTTGCTTCATAAATTGTATAATTGGGATTGAAGGTAATTTTACATGTAGAGATATGTTCTGGTGAACTGTAGCTTTCTACTGGTTGGCAGCACTCAGTGATGAAATATTTTTTCATGTTTCTCTACATGTGGTCCACTACTGTGGTGTTTGTATCCAGGTGTTAGAATGCTCCTCAGTATGCCTGTTCATAGCCTCTGGCAATCTTAATCACTGCTTTTACCAGAAGCTGTGCATAAATTTGTTGCACTTGCTGTGATTAAAATCTACCCTCAAAGAATACCACCTTCTAAACTCTGTTTTGAAAATGCAAGTGGGATGATAACTGAGGGGTATGAAATGTACTACTCATATGCCCTATCTGAAGGTACAAAGTTAAAGTCACTTCTTAACCTGTAAAGCGTCCAATAAAACAACAGGAGAACCCAACTTTGGGTAATTGATGAATGGTGGGGTTTTTGGTACAGGAAAAGAATGTCATTGGTAGTAGAGCAGCTAGAACCCAAATGATGTTGCTTTTGTCACCTTTTTCCTCAGACTGTCCTCCCATTCTTCCCCTGCAGTTGCTTCCCACCTGCTGTGCTGGTGAAATATTTTTTTCTGGGGTTGCCTACCCCCTATGTTCCTGATTTTTTGCCTATGTTCACTTCTTCTCCCTTTTCATCTTAGATACTAATGTGAACTGCATCTTTTTGTGTCAGGTGGCCTTTCAACTACATAAACCTTTAATGCAAGCATTAAAGAAATAATTTCAGTGTTTGTTGTATTCACTTACATGTTTCAAAATGCTTCTTTTTTTCTTGATTCTTTTACAGGGTAAAATTTAAAGAGCTTCTGAATGCCTTCACTTGCCAACAGGTCAAATTATGTATCTAAATATTGTCTGAACTGTATAATGGTTACATGGTGCATTTGAAAATTAGTCCACAATTTCTTCCAATATAACATTGAAAGTAAGCATTACCAAGAAAACCCTTTCCTACACTTCGCTATTTTAGTAAATGTACATCAAAAAAGCACAAGATTAAATGTTTGAGTAAATACAGGGTTTATAAGAAGCAGCTGATCAGAGAGATCGAAGTTGCATCATTTGAACAGGAAGGTGAGCTGGGAAAACAACTACTGAAGGATTGTGATACTTTCATAGAGACAAAACTTAAAAAATAATCAAAAGAGAGCTTTCTTAGTTCCTGGATTCATATTTGGGATATATGAAAAGTGAATAATTACTCTGGGATATGTTTAAAGTAATCAGGATTTGAACATAAATGTTAATTATATTTTCTTTTGATAGAAGTCCCAAGCAGCTACATTCCATTCAGATTCCTCATACAGATAGAAAGTTCCCTGCCATTCAGAGTGGTAATACCAGCTTTGCAGCTTTGCTGATTAGGCTTCAAAAGGTAATAATACAGCTATGACCCTTTAAGGGCTGATTTTTCTCTATGAGTAATATCATTTACAGTTACACCAACTGTGATGAAAATTATGAAGTTCATGAATCCTTGGGGTTCAGTACACATGGTGAGTACTAATTGGGATCAAGAATAAGTTTCATCAAAATCTCTACCACTGAGAAGTGAGCAGTTTTCTGGATAAGGGGTTTATGCCTTTTACCCTAGGAACCAAATGTAGCTGTTATTGGAGATTAGATGGAAGGTTATTTGATTACTTGCTTAGATGGTATGGTTGCCTTAAAAATACAGAGAGAAGATATTTCTGTATTAAACTAAACAACCAAGACCTTTGAGAAGTTTACACAAGAGAAACTAGCACCTTTTTTCTTTTTATCAAGTAATTCAGAACCAAAATAATGGGATGAGTCCTAAAAACACCTAAAGGTTCAACTCTTTAAGATCTCAGTTACATAATTTGTAATTATAACCTGTTAAAACAGTAATAATAAATTCTTCACTTCACATGCACTCTGTTTTCCCATTTTCCAAACAAGATTATAGCTGTAGCAATAAAGTGCAGCAATAATTAGCAGCAAGAAAGAGGAGTTTTCTGGAAGCTTATTATGGAGATTAATCTCATCCAATAGATTAATTAAAACCACCATGAAAGTGCCTTTTTAATTGTTATTGTTGACCAGAAAATGAATCAACTCCTTGATTGACCCCTCAGGAACATTTAATGGATAAGAACCTAGTAGGATTTGTCTGACGGACCGGAGCTTTCTCTGCCTGTGCTGAACAAACTAGACACAAGCTTTGTTACTGGCTCTTCCAGAGAGGGAACAACACAAACTTGGAACCGTCCACAGGAGACTACAAACATTGGCTCACAATCTTCAAGCTCAACATCAAAACTGCCATATCATGTCTTTTAAGAAATAAAAGGGAAAATCTAGGTTTGTTTTAAATATTTCAAATATGAGAGAATCCAGAACATTCTTTTTCTCACTGGTTAGTAATTATTACTGTTTAAAACAGACCTGATTTCTAATTTCCACTTTGTGAGAAACTTTAACTTCCAGTCAAGGCATATACCCTGCTATGTGGAAAAGCCCTCTGGCATAAGATATAGGCTTTTCATGTCTGTTCTTATAGATCCATTAGGCTTGACTTTGATCAGTTAAATTGAAAGAACGTATTAAATCTCTTTCCATAAGGCAGATTTCCCAGTTTTAAATAATTCTTGCAACTTCTTACTGCAAAACAGTTTTAAGCACGTGGAGAATAGATCTGGATATCATGGTTAGGCTTCGTGAACAAAGATTTGGGGAGGGCTCTACCCACGTTTGTTACAAGCGTGCTGGTAGCTAAAGAGGCCAATTCGAGATAGGCACATCCAGTTGCAAAAGGCGCAGCAGAAAGACTCCTTAGGTGGTATATTCTGCAAGGCACTATTCTTTCTGTGTTGTCTTTTCTCCTCAAGAGTGATCCTGATTGCATTCTCAAAAGTATCAACAGCGTTAAAGCCAGAGTAGACAAGTTATGTTGATCAATATGGCCAAGGCTGAGATGTTGTTTCAGGGAGTCCTTGTATCTCCTCTTTGGGGCTCCTCTCTTGCGGCAGCCGGTGACAAGTTCATCATAAAGCAAGATCTTAGGGAGGTGGTGGTCGTTCATCCTTGAGACGTGCTCTGCCCAGCACAGCTGTGTTCTCAGTAACATGGTCTCAATACTTGTGATTGCTGCTTGTTCTAGAACAGATGTATTGGTCACATAATCTGACCAGTGGATGTTTAGGATTGTACGGAGGCAGCGTTGATGGAAGCGTTCTAGGAGTCGCAGGTGGTGGTGGTAGATGACCCATGATTTGGATCCATATAAGAGAGTAGACAGTACAGTGGCTCTGTAAACACTGATCTTTGTACTTTTCTTCAGATGTTTATTACGCCAAACTCTTTTATGAACCCTTCTGAAGGCACTGTAAGCCTTTGCTAACCTGTTGTCTATCTCTTCGTCAATCTTACCATCCGAGGAGATGAGGCTACCTAGGTAATTGAACTGCTGGACTGATTTGAGCTCTGATTCACCAATGGTGATATGGGGATGATGGAAGACTTCCCGAGGCGCAGATTAAAGCTGTCTTCTTTAAACTGACTTCCAGCCCAAAGAGCTCAGCAGCATCTGCAAAGCAGGATGTTAAACACTGCAGAACTGCTTCTGTGTGTGCAAAAAGGCAGCGTCATCAGCATGGAGCAGCTCTTGGACAAGATAATTTAAGATTTTAGTGTGGGCCTTCAGTCACCTTAGGTTGAATAGGCTTCCATCAGTACGGTATCGGATGTAGATACCGTCCTGATCATCGAGGTCTGCCGTGGCCCTTTGGAGCATCATGCTGAAAAAGATTGTGAATAGGGTTGGTGTGAGAACACAGCCTTGTTTCACACCACTGGTTATTAGAAAGGGCTCAGAAAGTGCATTGCCATATCTGACTTGGCCGTGCTGATCCTCATGGAGTGAGATGATCATTTTAAGGAATTTAGGGGGACAACCTAAACGTTCCAAAATCTGCCACAGCCCTTTTCTGCTCACAGTATCAAAAACCTTGGTGAGGTCAACAAAGTTTACATAGAGACTTTTGTTCTGTTCCCTGCACTTCTCTTGCAGTTGTCTGAGATCTGGATATATTATTTCAGTTAACATCTCAAATAATATCATCACTTTATTTTTGTCCAGATGTCCACTTGCAGCAATAAAGTGTAGCAATAATTAGCAGCAAGAAAGAGGAGTTTTCTGGAAGCTTTCTGCTAAAGACCATATTAACTCTTTCAGCTGGATAACGTTCTAAGCAGTCAATGTGAAATGGACATTTAGAAAGACCTCTTTTTTTTTTTGCCAGAATCACTGCTAGAATAGGACTGTAAATATGACCTACAATCTTTGTTTTAGAAGCATGCAATTAATGTCAGGTAAATTTTAAATATATGTTGCTTATTGAGTTCTATAATATAAGAGCATTTCACTGCCTTACTGAAACAATATTATTAATAACTTCTAAAACACTTTTAAAAATATTTTCCATAGAGTCTTTAATTGGAAAACCTTAGCAATAGCCTACGCTTTTCAAAAATGGGTGACACAGATACTTAATACTGACAGAAGAAAGGTTGTTGCTCAGGGGGTTGTTTGGATGCAATCATTATGGAGCAGCTGATGGTTGTCTACTGCACAGACTATTTCAAGCATAATCAGGACAACTTACAGGCAGAATGAAAGTCCCATTCATCTCTATACCCATTACAGAATTTGTAAATGAGCCTTTCAGCACAATTTTCATTTTAGTATAACATTTTGCACATTCAAACTCAATTGGGAGAACTGCAAATTCAGCCTATATTAATTACTACAATACAGCATGACTTAGGGTTTTACTTTATACTAGACAATTTTAAAACATGTGGAGAAGAAAATATCCTTGATTCCCTAGCAAATCACTCCCAATGTGTCCATGAGGAGCTGAAGCAGATGTTTGTGAGTTCTATGAGCAAGGCAGAGTACATCTTCTCATATATAATCAGTTCAGTTTTGCTATGAAATAACTCAAAAATAATTACCTGAAAATGACAAATATGATTGCATTGAACCTTAATAATGAAGCCAAGTATGAAAAAAAGTCTTGTTTTTTAAAAAAACTATAGGTATAAATTTGTATTATAACTCACAAGGATTTTAATGTTTGATGTATTCTTCCTGTATGACCTTAGTGAAAGGTCTCTTATTAAATGGATACCTCAATTAGACTGAGTGTATTCCACCAAACTAGATTAGGTAAAGGATGATTTAACTTCAGTCAAACTACTACTGAAGTTGACAGCTGAATTAATGATGTCTGAGTCAACAGCAATTCTTTTAAGGTCAGATAGGTCCAGAGGGACTTGGTCCAGGAGGTACAAAACCAAATAGCTACAGATCAAGCTGGGTAAGCTCTGCTGAGTGAGACCCAGACATGGTAGCTCAGGTTCAAGGAAGATGTGTACTAATAGAGATTAGGAATGAACAGTTCAAGTATCTTTTTTGATTTTTTAAAATAAAAGATAAATATAAAGTGAGCATTTAAAATTACAAAATATTTTCTGTCCATAGTATGATCAATTGCTCAAAAGTCTGGTTCTCTGAAAATTAGTGTCATTTCTCTAATTCTAAAAGGTCTTAATCAATTTAAAAATCACATTATTTACTTTGACATGCCATACACACTGTTAGTAGTTTTTACCACAAATATTCTCAAATTAAGCAAGCCCAAATTTGAAGTAGCCTGTTTAACCCCAGCTTTTTCATATGGCTTCTGAAATATGCACGTTTTTACAAAGCGTGCTCACGCTATATCAGTTTCACAGAATCCCTGAGTTTTGCAGTGTGAAGAAGAGAACTGAGCAACTCAGTACATCAACAAGAAGAACAGACAGATTTCTTTCTGTTTGGAAAGTCCTGATATTGTCCATGTAAGTAAAATGGTAGGCTATGGCCCTAGTATAGAATTTGCAATTCAGGAGAAATCCAGTGGTGCCCTGATGAGCATGTGGGAAATAATCTGTGAAATTCTATGGAGTCTTGCAGAGCTTGTGCAAGGCATGGACATCCCCCTGGCTTATACAATGCTTTAGTCTGCATAGGTTTTCATGGGTGTAGAAGATGTACCTTCCTGTTTCTGTAAAGACTAATTTATCTCCCTAATTTCAAAGTATTACTGCATAGCAATGGAATGGTAATAAAAAAAAAACAAAACGGTGTCTGAATCCTTTGAGTGAGTACAGTTTGCAGCAGGAGATCTACCTGAAGTTGTACAATACATACAGGAGAGCAGCATGCTCTGCAGCCTGCCCTAGTTGTCTGCCTTTTCATATAGAATAAGCCTTGTCAACAGCAAGGCTGGCTGCAAATAGATAAGAGTTCTTACTAAAATTTGTTAAACACTCCTTATACTTTCTAAAACCCAGCATTTTTTTGCAATACTTCCTCTCCTGAATAAACAACATACACCATGGATTTCTTGCTGAAAGGATGACAGTATTGACTTTGGAAAATACGATAATATATATATCAGTTTTTGAGGGATATTTTGACTCCTTTTCTCTGCTTCTTAGCGTAAAAATCCAGGCAAGTCTCTTTTTCACAGTTCACTTTTCTCTTTCAGTTTCCTCCAAAAATACCTTTTCAGACTTACCTGTTTGTGTAACAGATATCCTAATTTTTAATTCAGACCTGATTTTTGGGTAGCTTTTCTATTAAGATGGGAACAAAAAGAGGAGAACAGAGCAAAAAAACCCCAACAATCTTTCCATCCTTTTACAAATATTATATTGATTTGGAATAATGTTGGGCTGAAACAATCTCTCATGGGAATGAGATCATGGCAATTCTAGGATATTATTATTTGTGTAGAAGACCATATATTTAAAAATCAGTCACTATACTTTTGAAAGTATGTCTGAAGATAACTGTGCTTTCAGCCTGAAAACTATTTCTAACATGAAGTTCTTTACTTAATTTTTCCTTGGTGTGTTTACTTCTTGTATATTCTTAGTGTTGTTAGATGTCTTTCTTGTTGAGTCTGAAATTGCCAATAAGACTCTGGACAAAGAATTAACAACGTCTTTAAGAAAAGTTAACATGGAGTATATCTGCTGTATTCCTTTGTATTTCTGTGTTCAGGAAGGTGTCCTTATTGCCTCTGTGTTAAGGAGTTCCCTAAAGACTGAACTATTTGTTGTAGTTGTGGTAGTCAGACACAATGATGGGATTAGATTTTGGATTTTCAAACTTTGAACAAATGCAAATCAAACTCAGTTCAAATTACCTTAAGCTAGATGTCTTGCAAAGTGAAGAAGTGGCTGAGAAAGAAGATGTAAAGAAAAAGAAGAAGCAAAGAAGAAAAAGAAAGAAGCACATTTTGTTTGTTTTGCTATGCTGATAACATTTAGAGTTTCAGCTTTATCACATCTTCCAGCATGACCAAGCTATGATTTGAAGACCTGAAGCTCTAGAGCCATGAGGTACATAAAAGCTATTGTTTCATCTCCTATTTAAATTCTTCTTTTCTATATACCCCAAGTCCTTCTCCTCTAAACCCATTTATGTTTTCAGACTTGATAACAACATTTAAAGTTATTGTTTTTCAACTACATGGTTGAGATTAGCAGGACCTGAATGAGAACCAGAAACCTGATTTTTATTTTGTTTATATAGATGGTTTTACTGTTAAACATAGTTTCTTATGTGCTACATCATTTATCCCAGTTAGTGCTCTGCTCCTGCAGATTTTTTAGTCATTGCCAAGCTAAATCGATGGCAGGGTTAGTGGCCATACACCCCTTTGTTTAGCAATTGCATTAAGAACTCCAGGCATTTAAAGAAAAGAGTTTATCAGAGTTATTTTCCCTTTCCTGGTTAAAATCTTTGTTTCAGCTCAGCAATCACAGAGACACTGCTCTGTCTGCCTACTTGATTTGTTTTCTATTTATAAATAGATTTATCCCTCCGAAGAGGTTCATTTAGGAGGGAGATCAACTCTAACCAACAGCAGGAACTGAAAAGATTGGGGAAACAAAGCTTTGTGGGAGACTAAAATAAATCAAATTAACAGTGTAGTTTTCATTTAGTTTTCATTATTCCAAAGTAAGATAGCATTGTGGATATTTTTTTAGAGGAAAAGACAGTGGAATCCCAATTATCCAAGCATCCACAGTCAGAGTCGCTCTTTCTGATAAATTTTCAATACCTTTATTCCCTCAGTATTGACGCATATTTCTATGTTATTCCAAAATATTCATGTGAGACTAGCAGTTCACATAGTTAGTATTCTAAGAATAAAAAGATGCTCAGTAAGAATAGTTATGCTTTGGGACTGATGTTGAGTATTCTCCTTTGATCTGCAGATTTTTTTGAACTTGAGTTGGGAGGATTCTTCAACCCAAGGGTAAGATTTCACCTGATGCTGTTTCTAGCAGAAGTGCCTGCATCTAATTTCTGATTCACATGTACCATCTCTCTCTAATAGTTATTTTCCTTCAGAGAAGGAGATAACATATCTATGTGTCTAGAGATACTGGTACATATCTGACCTTAATGTCTTCTGGTAAATGGTTAGAATTTAAATTGCTTGGTTGATGGAATATTTCAACTTTTCCTCATGAGAGCTGATCTTCTATGTTTGTGAGGCCCATTAAAAGTAATCCGTGGTCACATTCTAGCAGAAGAACCAATTTCTTTTTTTTTATTCAAACTGTCACTTAAACCATCCTGCCCAGTGCCATATGTGGAGTTCTGTTCATTACATAACCATACTAAAGAGCATCCTACTCAATATAAGATAAACTTACTGAAACAATATATAACTCTCTTTCGTGGTGTATTATAGAGACAAAAATATCAACCTCCTTTATTCTAAGTTTATGGGAAAGCCACAGGAGCTAAGTGCAGCTCAGGTACAACTTAGAACACAAATTTGGTTTCTTTACAGTAAGGTTCTCACAATCTTTAGTAAAAGAATGTTCTCATTTTCATCTTAACCTGATGTCTTTCTCTCCCATAAGGTCTCAAGTTATAGTATAAACCAAACATTTAAATAAAACTAGCTTCATATTCTTAGTTCCATCTGTTTGTGTGTATATGTATGTGTATATAAATGGAAAAAAACAGAACTCTTCAGAACTGAGGATTGTATCTCCTTTAGTGTGTTGTATCAGTTTAAGTAGAATGTCAGCTTTGAATAAAAGAAATAATGATGTAAGTGTAGAAAAAGGTGTGTATAGTAATTTTTCTGAAGAAAATGAGAAAATGGAACTTGCTATACTGTATCATATCATTGATTGTTAAAGTCTTGTAGCTTGTTCTGACAGAGCCAGTAGCTGACAGAGCTTCCCCAGATATTACAAATTAAAGCAGAAACAATTAAGCAAATATAAATAAGAGTCTAAGAAAAAAAATGCTGTAGAATGAAACACGCTTTGTGTTTGTTCCAGACTGTCTATCTTTCCCTGTGACAGATCTTCCTCACAAGTATAAAGCAACAGATGTTTAAACATTGGCAAATTTCATCCTTAATTTTTAGAGAATCGCTTCCTTTTCTAAGAAACCCAGAAGGAGTAGATAGTTAGATAAAAATGATGAACAGTTGACTCCAGTTTTTTTAAGGACATCATAAGATATTAACATGAATCAACAGAGCATTGCAAATATTCTTGCAGAAAATAACAGGTTGTCTCATAATTTCAGTATGTTTGTCCCTTCATCTAACAAGTTCAGTCTGAAATGCTGTCACACTTCAGCTGGATATCTTTCTTTTTTTTTCCTTTTCCCTAATTGGGTTTCTGGAAATCTTTCAGGGTTAATTACTGGTGAATCTCCACAACAAAATAAAAAATGAAGTAATTTGGTAGCATATTTGAGTGAAAGCAGTTGCAGTGTTTTGTTTTTCAGACTAAAGATCTCAGTCCAACAACAATTATTCAATGCAATTGAACATGTATTTACCAGTAGTGTAATTTAAACCACTAATTCTTACCTGCCAGAGTTCAAGAAGCTTTTGGACAATGCTCTCAGGCACATGATGTGATTCTTGAGGCTGCCCTGTGCAGGGCCAAGAGTTGGACTTTGATGATCCTTGTGGACTCTTCCAACTCAGTATATTCTATGATTCTATGAATATTAGTTGCATGTTGTAAATTAGGCATGTAACTTTTTTCAAGCCTTCAGTCCTCAGCAATTTGTAAAATGAATAAAAGTTACAGGGCCAGTCTCTGAAACCAGAGATGTTATTTTTAGGCAACATCAATTACAGAAAAATAATTTAGAATCAAGAGACAACCCATCATTTTGTCTAATAGATATCTGAAATGTTAAAATGACCGACCTTATTCATGGATCATATGAATAGTTGTCACTCTCTTCCAAATGTGCTAGAAGCTCCAAATTTTCCTTTTGAAGGCTATACTGGGATGAAAAATAGATTTAATATTTTCTCCTTAGAAAGTAAGGAGAGTAAAACAGATTTATGGAGCCTGAAAGAATCCATTACATTTCTATTGCACCATTTTTAGTTAAGAAGAGGAAATTTGCAAATCTTGGGCTTGTCAGAGGTCTTGAGGCAGAGGTGGAGCTATTGCTCATCCGTGTGATTCAGGGGTATATGTTCACTCAGGGTGGAACACTAGAGAGGAACTCACTCTAAGAAGGTTAACTATGGTCTCCCAACTCACAAGAGTGACTATACCCAAATTCTAAAGTTGTGTGCAAATAAATACATATATATCTTTATATATATTTATATACAATATATTTCTTTGTAAAATGAAGTGTATCAGAAATGCCAAGTTAAGCACGTTTCCTTTTTTCCTTGTTTTTGTTTTCTTGATAGAAATAATTTGATTGTAATTTTGTGGTAAGTTTGGCCCCTATTGGTCCCCAATTAATTTCAGCAAATCATCCTTGGTTGTTTACTTTCTCTGGAAGGGTGCCCAGTTATATGCAAAATACTCCAAAATTATGGCAGCCTTTTGAATTTCAAACTCAGATATCCCCAAATCACCAGTGACTTATGAAAAATTTAAACTTTAGAGGCATATATAGAAAGCAAGAGGACAGGTAACTGCATTAACAGGTTTCTGGTTCAGCAAGCTTTTTATTCAGGATCCTTCTGAGACCTTAAGTAGTACTTCAAAACTTAGAAGAGAGCAAAATGTATTGGTAATATAAGAACTACCATGCAGAATGTAATGTTATTGAAAAATTACTTTCTTTGCGAATTTTTATTTTCTATTGTCTTATTTTAACAAGAATAATTTGTTCCAGGTTTCTGAACAGCAAATTTCCCTGGTGTTGCACTGGAGTTACAAAAACTGCTTTGAAAAATTTACTTTCGTACTTAGTAAATAAAATGGTAATATATGATGAGTACTTAGTAATCAAGGTGATACTAGATAATGATGTAT
Source organism: Manacus candei (assembly GCF_025592945.1). Taxonomy (NCBI): domain Eukaryota; kingdom Metazoa; phylum Chordata; class Aves; order Passeriformes; family Pipridae; genus Manacus; species Manacus candei. Next base: position 2,507,204 of record NW_026138156.1, on the reverse strand, counting down.
TATTTTAAGTACCACTTCTTGCTACTTTATTAATGTCTTTCTATATGTATATATAGTTGAATATACAGTTTTTAGTTGAATTTACAGTTTTTGTTGAATTTACAGTTTTTAGCAGCATGAGAATTAATCCTTGTTTGCCCTTGTGGTGGTTTGGGCTAGGCCTTCCTTGGTGACTAGTTTGTAACCAAGGAAGGGTCCAGATTTACCCAGTATTCCCTACAATTTTTACGTAAGCCAGATTATAAGAAGAAAGGAGGAGAGGCCTTCGCTGTCTTTCCTTCTGGCGGGTTGGAGGTGCAGGTTCCCTGCTGTTGAGTCTGCCGTGTAGGGGAGCGAGGCCTGGTTAGGCCTTGTCGACCTTGGGAGACAGAGGTTGCCGGCGATCGTTCCGGAGCGACCCTCGGTTGTCCCAGGAGAGTAGTGAGCTATTTCTTTGCTAACTCTTTTAGTGGATAGATATTGGGCTGCTAATTGGGATATTTATACATATATAATATTTTGGTTTTGTTCCTTTTCCCTTCCCCCTTCCCTTTCCCTTATTTTTAATTGTATATAAGTGTAAATATATTTATATATCTCACTTTGGTTGTCTCTCTCTCGTTTCGGGTTTTCTTTCATTTTTTTTCTCCCTCTTCTCCCTGAGGTTTGAGGGGGGGGGGGAAACTCTGGTAGTAAGGTTTGGAGACTTGGCAGGGAGCCAGCTTCAAACCATATCACCTTATTTGGTGTTTCCACCCGGTTTATCTCTGGTTATCTCCGGTTTGTTTTGGTTTTGCCACAGTTGTTTAGGAACAAGTCTGGGAAGGGAGCCAAGTTGGTGCAAACACTGCCCATTGTTTGGGAACACTACCGGGAGAGCTGCCAAGAGCCTATTGTTTATATAAATATAGCTTTGTTTGGGAACAAAGAGAGAAAAAAACATATAAACATGGCTTTTTTATTCATTTTCTTGGTTATTTTGGCCGTTTTTATATATGCTGCTGGGTATCCAGTGAGAACTAACCCAACAAGCATCTACCAATACCTGCCTTTCCTTAATTATGACATCAAAGGCCTAGTGACTGAGGTCCCTGGGATCAAAATTGTCCCCAATCCTTACCTAAATTGTTTGGCAACGGTTCTACTATTCCTAAAAACCATGGAAGTGGTGTTTAACATTGGAAAGGTGTTGTGGTACTGCTTTTCTTGTTGCAGGAAACGTCGAAACTCAAAGGGATTTGCTGGAACTTTGGGAAGGGCCTTGAAAAAAACCAGTCCCTGGATGGCAAGGAATCTGGGTCAACTTTGGTAAATTGGTAGGGCGTGTGACACCTCCCATTAATTGGGATTTCACACCAGAGCAGGTGTTTGATCCTGATGAGGTGGCACGTCGTCTGGCAGAAGGGTGTTTTTCTTACGAGGACCCAAATATGCAGTTTTTTGCTTTGTACTGGGGCCTGGCGAGTGCCTATCGAGCTGCTGTGGATTATGCTCGGAAGACTAAGGTTGAGGCAGAAACTCAAACCCTGCCACCTGAGACCAATGCCACTTCTACTACCTGCACTCAAAGTAGAACCCAGACTACACCACCTGAGATACCACTCGCCCCTGTAGTGAAAAGGAAGTCATGGGTACCAGCGCCCGACACTTTAAGCCTACGACCAGATGGAGAGCAAAACAGGTCAGGAGATGACGGAGAGGGAACTGATACTGATGCCAGTGCCAGAACTCCACCTCCACGAGCAGCACCACCCCGAAAAATGGAAACTACAGAGTTGCGGTCAATGACCCCATCAGAACTCCGGGACTTACAAAAAGATTACACTCGTCGGCCTGGTGAGCGAATTCTATCGTGGTTGCTCCGATGCCGAGACCGTGGGGCTAGAGGTCACATGTTGTCAACTGCTGAAGCAGAACAACTAGCTTCCATCTCCGGAGATCGTGAACTTGATCGCTTATTTGCAGAGGAGAAACCCGACCTCAGTCTTTGGGCGCGACTTGTCTTAAGTGTGAGACAAAGGTTTCCATTTAAAGACTATTTACCGTGCCCCGTGAGGAAGTGGACCAAGATAGAAGACGCCATCCAGTACCTAAGAGAATTGGCATTGTTGGAACTTATGTATGAGGACCCTCATTACGATCCCGTCACTGATGACCCAGAGGTTGCCATTTGCACAATGCCCATGTGGAAGAAGATAATCCAGGGTGCTCCTGCATCATATGTCCATACCTTGACAGGAGTAATGCTTCCAAACATGCCAGAAACGCCTGTGAACATGTTGTGTACGGTTCTGTGACATATGAAAGAAACAATAGAATCTAGGAATGAGTTTTCTAGAGACTATTCTGATTCTAGTTACAGACAAAGACCTGAGAGAGATGAGCCTTACGGGCGCTCTGATTATGAAGATGACTACGGAGACCACAGGGACAGACGCTACAGAGATAGATCAGCAGACTGGTCTCGACCATGATCTCGATCTTGGTCCTGGTCCCGCTCACGATCTCCTTCCGTCACACGCAGAAGGAGCGAAAACCCTAAGCGTAGATCTAAGCACAATGAACTGTGGTCCTATCTGCGTGCCCATGGAGAAAACATGAGGAAGTGGGATGGTGAACCTACTTCTAGACTTGAGGCCAGAGTGAAAGAACTAAAACGCAAGGAAGCTGATAAGAAAGTTGTCTACGTAGTAGATGCAGACTTCTTTGAAAAGGAATTGAGATCTCCCAGACGCAGAGGGTCTGGAGTCCGTTTCCAGGACGACAGGAAAGCCTCTGACAAGCCAAAGCAAAGATCCAACAGTGAATGCTCCAACCAGAGCCAATAGAGGGGCCCTGCCTTCTGCCAGGAGAAGGAGAGGGACGAGAAAGATAACAGGGTTTACTGGACTGTGTGGGTTCGATGGCCTGGCACATCGGATCCTCAGAGATACCAAGCTTTAATAGATACTGGCGCGCAGTGTACATTAATGCCCTCAGGACATAAGAGCATCTGTTTCAATTTCTGGGGTGACAGGAGGGTCTCAAGAGCTGTCAGTGGTAGAGGCTGAAATAAGCCTGACAGGAGACCAGTGGGAAAAACATTCCATTGTGACAGGGCCAGAAGCCCCTTGCATTCTGGGCATGGATTACCTCAGGAGAGGATACTTCAAAGACCCGAAGGGGTACCGATGGGCTTTTGGTATAGCCGCGGTGATTGAAGAGGAATCCAAACGATTATCTGCCCTGCCTGGCCTCTCAGAAGATCCTTCTGTTGTAGGATTACTGCGAGTCGAGGACCAGCAATTGCCAACAGCCACTAAGACAGTGCATAGGCGACAGTACCGGACGAATCGAGATGCTGTGATTCCCATCCATAAACTGTACAGATTCCCATCTGTAAACTGGAAAGCCAAGGGGTGGTCAGTAGAACACACTCACCCTTCAATAGCCCCATCTGACCTGTAAGCAAGTCCGATGGCGAATGGAGACTGACGGTGGACTATCGTGGCTTGAATGAAGTCACGCCACCATTGAGTGCTGCTGTACCAGACATGTTGGAACTCCAATATGAGCTGGAGTCCAAGACCGCGAAGTGGTATGCTACCATCGACATCGCCAATGCATTCTTCTCCATTCCCTTAGCAGCGGAGTGCAGGCCGCAGTTTGCTTTCACGTGGAGAGGTGTGCAGTACACGTGGAACCGACTGCCCCAGGGGTGGAAGCACAGTCCAACAATCTGCCATGGACTGATTCAGGCCACCCTGGATAAGGGCAAGGCCCCGGAACATATCCAGTACATCGATGACATCATTGTATGGGGGGACACAGCAGAAGAAGTTTTCGAGAAAGGAGAGGAAATCATCCAGATTCTCCTCGATGCCGGTTTCACCATTAAGAAAAATAAGGTCAAGGGACCTGCCAGAGAGATCCAGTTCCTAGGGGTGAAATGGCAAGATGGACGACGTCAGATACCAACAGATGTCATCAATAAGATTGTAGCCATGGCTCCACCCACCAACAAGAAGGAGACGCAAGCTTTCCTGGGGGCCATAGGCTTCTGGAGAATGCACATCCCTGGGTATAGCCAGATTGTGAGCCCTCTTCACTTTGTGACCCGTAAGAAGAATACCTTTCAATGGGGTCCTGAACAGCAACAGGCATTTAAACAGATCAAACAAGAGATTGCACATGCCGTGGCTCTTGGACCAGTTCGAACGGGACCAGACGTAAAGAACGTACTTTACACTACAGCTGGAGATAAAGGTCCCTCCTGGAGCCTCTGGCAAAAGGTGCCTGGTGAGACACGAGGGCGACCACTTGGCTTCTGGAGCCAAAGCTACAGGGGTTCTGAAGCCAACTACACTCCTGTGGAAAAGGAAATTCTGGTGGCCTATGAAGGCATACAAGCAGCCTCAGAAGTGGTTGGCACGGAAACACAGCTCCTCCTAGCACCCCGACTACCAGTCCTAAATTGGATGTTCAAAGGGAAGGTGCCCCCTACGCATCATGCCACGGATGCTACATGGAGCAAGTGGATAGCCTTGATTACGCAGCGTGTACGATTGGGAAGCTCAAATCACCCTGGAATTCTCGAGGTTATCACAAATTGGCCTGAAGGTGGGAACTTCAGCCTGGCAGAAGAAGAGGAAGAACCAGTGAGCCGAGCTGAAGAAGCTCCGCCATTTGATCAGCTGCCAGATGAAGAAAGGTGTTATGCCCTTTTCACTGATGGTTCTTGCCGTATCATAGGAAGGAACCAGAAGTGGAAAGCGGCCGTTTGGAGTCCCACCCGACGAGTGGCAGAAGCTGCTGAGGGTCAAGGTGAGTCAAGTCAATTTGCAGAGCTCAAAGCTGTCCAATTGGCCCTGGACATTGCTGAACGAGAAGGATGGCCAAGGCTCTACCTCTACACTGACTCATGGATGATAGCCAATGCCCTATGGGGATGGCTAGACCGATGGAAGAAGATGAACTGGAGGCGTGGAGGAAAACCCATCTGGGCTGCTGACTTGTGGCAGGACATTGCTGCCAGAGCGAAGAATCTGAATGTGAGAGTCCACCATGTAGATGCCCACATGCCCAAGAAGCGAGCTAATGAAGAACACGATAACAACAGAGAAGCGGACCGAGCTGCACAGATCAAAGTGTCACAAGTAGACCTAGACTGGCAGCAGAAAGGAGAATTGTTTCTAGCTCGATGGGCCCATGATGCTTCCGGTCATCAGGGTCGAGATGCCACCCACAGATGGGCACGAGACCGAGGGGTGGATTTAAGCATGGATGTAATTTCTGAAGTTATCCATGATTGTGAGACTTGTGCCGCTATTAAGCAGGCAAAAAGACTGAAGCCCCTGTGGTATGGTGGACGATGGGATAAGTATAAGTATGGAGAGGCATGGCAGGTTGATTATATCAAACTGCCACAGACCCGCCAAGGTAAGTGCTATGTACTTACCATGGTGGAAACAACAACGGGATGGTTAGAGACTTTTTCAGTGCCCCACGCAACAGCCCGGAATACCATTCTAGGCCTTGAAAAGCAAGTTTTGTGGAGACACGGGACCCCAGAACGTATTGAGTCGGACAACGGGACTCATTTCAAAAATGAATTAGTCACCACTTGGGCGAGAGAACATGGTATCGAATGGGTGTACCACATTCCTTATCATGCACCAGCTGCTGGGAAGGTTGAGAGATATAACGGACTGTTGAAGACAACTCTAAAGTCACTAGGTGAGGGGACTTATAAAAACTGGGACAAGAACTTAGCCAAGGCTACCTGGCTAGTTAACACCAGGGGTTCTGTCAATCGAGCTGGCCCCGCACAAGCAGAATCCCTTCACATTGTTGATGGAGATAAAGTTCCAGCAATCCATTTGAGGGGAATGCTAGGGAAAGCTGTTTGGGTTACCCCTGCCTCAGGCCAATTCATGGGACTGTCTTTGCTCAAGGGCCAGGAAATACGTGGTGGATAATGAGGAAGGATGGAGGTTTTTTTTCCACAGATGACACTATGTTAATTTAGAATACTTGGGGCTGTGGCCAATACATTCCATTAGAGAACTAGTGCAAAACTGCAGTGCCACCTTTGTCACGATACACACAAATATAACAAAAATTTTACTTGATGAATTTCAGAGGACAAGGACTATCCGAGCCTGTCCTTGATATAATCATGTGTCATGGTTTGAGATAACCCCAAAAATCCAATTCCCTAGTCTAAGCCCCCTCCCACATCTCAACCTAATGTGAGATGGGTTTTTCCAGACAAAACACGCCAGACTCAAAGTGGGGGAAAGGGAATATATTACAATGACTGTACAAATAAATATTATAACACATTATACACACGATCATAACTATCTCTACCATGACATATGTATTTACAATGATCAGATCTCTTCTCCCCTCCAAATAAAAGTCCAGGAGGGAAAGAAGGACAGATCTCTTTCAGTCTCTGAACAGCAGCATCTTCTAAGGCAGCAGTCTGTCTTCTTCACATGCATGCAGCAGCTGATAGCTGGATTTCTGCCAGCGCTCACGAGAGAGGTATCCAAGCTCCCTTGGTCCCATCGCCTCACAACCGAGGGGTCTTCCGTGGGCTTCGTAACCCCAGACAAGGTCGTTTCACCACGTCATCACAAGGCGTAGGGGGGTCTTCGTGACGGTCTGGTATCTCCAGGAGATTCAAGCTCCTTGCAGGGCCTCTGTGCCCTGCTTTCAGGTTGCCACCTTGGCAGCAGTGCGAGGGGGGAAAAGCCAAGGTCGCTCCCCCGCTCTGCATTCCTCTCCGTCCCAGTCCAGCTTCCCAGGATGCTCTGAGCTTCTCAGCTCCTCTCTCTCCGGTGTTGCGTGTCCAAAACTGCTCTCCAAAATAGGAGTCCATGTCCCTCTTCTCCAAGAGGGGTCTCAAGGGAGTTTTGGGGGGGAGGGGGTCTGGTATCAGTTCTCACCCCCAGAACTCTGTCTCTCAGCTGTTGGTTCTCTTTTCCTCGGCCCTCCTTCCAGGAGTCTTCTCTGCGGTGCTGTATGTCTTTGTTGCTTCTTCGGTTCAGTTCTTATCTGTCCTGGCTCTCTGCCACTGTTTATTCGGTCAGTACCAGCTGCTGCTCTGCACCCATGGAGAAAACATCTCCCGGCATAACCACAGGCAGCTAGCTCAGCTTTATGTTGTTCCAGGTTCCCACAGGCCCCTGCTGGGGGCTGGGGGCCAAAGCCCCCCTGTAGGGTTCAGAGTCCCTTCCTCGTGGCTCTACAACATGGCCACCTCTCCTCAACAACCAAACTACAACTCCGTCTCTTCCGGTGCTTGTTGGTATGTTGACATTTTTTGCAGGAGCGCCCATTGGGCAAAACTTCAAAACTTCCAGGGGTTTCCACCCCTTGGGGTCTACCACTTTTCTTAGCCTCTGGGGGAAAACAAGATCCAAACCACTACAACACGACATATAATGTTTCATAGAAACTAAATTGATTTTATAAGTAGGGAAGACTTATTTGTAATGTTTGCTGTTTAAGCTACAGTTCTAGAAGTCATATGATTGAAGTGCTAAATTCCATCTGGGAACTGAGATCTGTAAAGTCACTATAACTAAGAGTTACACTAATCCAACAGCCTCACGGTGGGTTACCCAACATAGTTCTGGCCTTGGAATCATATATAGTCTTTTCAGTAGGTCCATATGGGATGAGAGATAGGGGCTCTTGTGAGAGACTGGATTCATATCTCACTGGACTGTTTAACTGGGCTCCATTTTGCCTCCTCCCCTAGGACCTGCCATTGTCGTGTGACCCTTTCGTGGTAGCTATACAATTTTCTTATTCTAACATCTTTCCTTACTCCTTCTTTCTTCTCTTAATCTCTTCCTTTCTTTGCTCTTTGTGGGTAACTTAAAAATGATGGGTTACTCCTGTGAACCTTTTGCCAAAATGCTTTTTTTCTCCTCACTAAATTAAAAGAAGTCTCTTGGGAAACGTGTATAGCATGTTCTCTTTACATGAATTCAAGGTATTAAAGAACTAAAAGGCTCTGCAAGAATCTGTTGGGAACTCTTGGAGTCTTAAATATAAATAAAATGCCTGGGCAACTTGTGGCTTGGACCTGGGGTTTTACAGCTCTCTAACCAACCTCTTTCTCCTGATATATGGGTTTTCTTGCACATTTCGGTAGGGCATGTATGATCAGGCAGTCTGAAAATCAGGTTGTCAGACAAGATGGACCACATATCTCATTTAGCGTAGTAATTCCTGTGCTCCTGCAGTTAGTTGCTATGGGAAATAATAGTTATAATGTAATCCAATACACTTACTAGCAGGATGCAATCCAGGAATTGGAATTTTAGAGTTTTGTTTAAAATGAAGAGCATGTTAAAAGTCATATTGGTTATTTTAATCCAGTCTTCCTGTTTGTCTATAGTTTGCCTGGCAGAAAAGGAACAAAGGCATTGATCCGCTATTAACTAAATATACTGGAGCATACTTTGTACTAACCATTTGAATAGGAAATGGAAGACTACTTTAAAATAACATTTGCTCCATGATATTACCATGTTCCATGATATTACCATAGTAATTAAGAGTTTGGTCTGAATGCTTTGCTTTTGTACTTGTATTTTCACACAGAAAAGGGACATTAGCTACTGGTGTTAAATAAGAAAACTGATAATTACTTTGCATTTTGTAAAGTCCCATTAACCAGAACATATTTACAAAATGAGACACATCAAACAAAGAACATAGCAATTTAAAATTAAAGAAAACTGTGATTCAATACACGGTAGAAATGGTTCGTTTAAATCTATGTTTTAAAAAATAATAATACTACACAGTCTTTAAAAGCCTAACTAAAGAAAAAGATGTCCAGATAGCTCAACCGCTTTGAGTAGGATGTTGAAGTACATGTCTATTTATGTTCTTTCAAATACAGCTTGGGTTAGTGGCAAAAAGAAGTTGTTTCAAGGCTGTGATTTGACTGCAGTAGTAAAATGCACCTTTGATCTTCAGAAAGTTGTAGCTGTTTGCGTATTATAAAATTTATTTCTAATGGCAATGAATTGACTGCTTTGGTAACGGTGATGGGAAGTTGCCATGAAGATAAAATATAACTGACAATAGACTTAAATGGTAACAATTTCTGTAATCCTGTAATTTCAGTTAGGATTGTGTTTTGTCCCAGGGCCCCCTGGTGGTCTAGTGGTTAGGATGCGACACTCTCACCACCGCAGCCCAGGTTCGATTCCCGGTCAGGGGACTTCCCCGGGCAGATGGAACTCGTCAGCCCTGTAAGGCCATCCATCTAAGAGAAGGTCACTCTAAACAAACCTACGTCCTGAGGACCTCGCTGCCACTGTCCAAGCTTGCTTGGCCCCGGCAGATGAACCTTAGGATTAAAGGGTGGGCTCAGTTCAGCGCACACTGTGTCTCACCTAAAAAATGCACTGCGCAGGCTCGAAGGGTAAAAGACCTTTCCCAAATCTTCATTCACGAAGACTGGCCATGAAAAGTATTTTGTCCCATCCTATGCTGGTCCAGAGAACTACAGTGGGAGAGGACTAAGGCCTTTAGTCACATTTCACTGCTGGTGAAAACAATACAATACAAAATGATCCTGGAGGCTTGGTTGTGCCTTAGGAACTTGACTCCACCACTAGTGTGACCAGCAGCAGGTTTTAAGGAGTGAAAGATAAGTGAACTCAATATGTCCATAGGTTGCTCCTCAGTGGAGAATAAAGTAAACAATATAGAATGGCTGTGCTGACTGAGTCTTAAGTAAGTAAAAAGTAAGTAACTGTCCCTACTTCAGAGAGAATTCTGTCTTTTGCAAGCAAAGAGAAATTCCATCACTGTAATACATCTTCTTGATTCATAAAGTTAGAGGGATTAGACAACTATACAAAACATGAAACTGTAATTGTCTCTGTGACGATCCCTGAACTACTAGAGCTGATACAGAGCAGCAGCAACTTAAACACTGTCAGAGAAAGGGTTGGCCTGTCACAACTGAAGAACTCAAGTTCTTGATTCGTACATATGAAAGTAATTTTAAAGCTTACTCAACATTCCTATGCATTTCTTTTTTCTGTATGTGTTTCATTAAATCCATGAGGGATGATTACCACACAGTCAAAATTAAGCTTTTCATAATAAAATGCACAAAATTTTATTCTTAACACCCATATTGCTTGATTTGAAAACTGATATGAAGCACATTTAAAAATACTTCCTTAGAATGCAGTTAGTATATATAGCATCAATGTTGCTGCTAGTGTAACACACTAGTAAATTTAATACATTAGCAGAAAAAAAATTATAGCAAGTGCATAACAGCTGTTAACAACTTTGAACAACTTCCCATTTTAGGTTAAAATATTTGGAAATATTATCATTTGTAGCACTGTTGAGTATTAAGTGTAGTCCCATATATATATCTCCCTTTAGGACTCTTTGATACGACAATGCACCATGGAGTAGTAATGAAAAATTTATGTCATTTCAAAAAGTAATATTCATTATTGGTCAAATTTTTCTGGATATTAGAGAAGTGAGTTAACTATAAGTGCTTGTTTCAAACTAGATTTCACACTGGAAATAAGAAAAGATGTTTGCCTTCCAGGTACTTACTGATTCCATTAGTCACAATGGATATTTTTTGTTATAGAGATTCTTGGAAGATGAAAAATACTGATTGCTTTCCTTCTCTAATATAGCAATAGTTCATGTCTCAGAACTAGTTTTATTGTCAAAGTGAATAATATTTTAATGTTTAGAGAAGGCCTTACTCTTCTTGATGAAAAAATGAAATGACTTTTGACATTAGGGTGTTTTGTTATCTGTTCCTTGAGTAGCATAAATATCACGTAATTTTGATAGTGAGCTTCAGATATGATTTCTGGAAACAAAATGCAAGAGAAAAAATGTCTTTAATGCATCACAGTTTGGGTTTCTTTCTCTGTAAATAGTGACTGTGTGTTAGAGCAAAAGAATTGGGGTTTTCTATAGAGCTAATACTAAACTAAATACTCTATCAGAATGATGTCTAAATTAGTTTTAAAATTTATTCTTTAACATTGAAATGTTTACTACCTTATCATACAACACTGATTTCTAAGCCTGACCCCACTGAACAATCAGAGTATTTAAGGGAAGTTCTGAATGAGAGTAAGACAGTGCCCACTTTAAAGGTAAGTAACTTATAGTTTGATTCATTGTTCCTGTAAATGGCTGGTAAGTTTGTTGAATATTGTAACTTAAGAAAATTGGCTAAATGTTTAATGTACATAAATACAATGTTTTCCCAGAAATTTTTTCTCTCATTTTTTTAAATATTAATTATGACTGTTGCTAACCAATTTCAGTGCTCTCTTAAAATTATTACAGTCTTTGCATTTCCTATTTTTCATCATGACATTTAAATTTTAAAAAAATGTTTAAAAGACATTCTCAGTATGGGAGCATTTCATTGATTACAGAATTAAATACTAGTGAATACTTTACATATACTGTGCTAATATAAAACACTGCATAACTGTTCACAATGCTTTTATTTGTTGGGGGTTTTTGTTCAAAATGCTTTAGCTTTTTTGTTTTCTTTTATAAGACACTTAGATTTTTCATTGTTTTACTGCTATTAGCTATAGATAGATAGATAGATAGATAGATAGATATAGATATCTATATATATCTCCATCATTGAACTTATTAGTAGGAATAAATTTATTGTTTATCTGGTTTTACACATCTGGCACTCTAGGTCTAAAGGGAAAATGATCTTGGACTCCATCTACCTCTGTTCTTTTTGAACTATGGAGGAAAAATTAATCCATGTTCTGCAAAAATAAAAACACTTGTGGGTAAATTCTACATTTTATTTGCAAAGGGAAAATATCAATTGGAGTGTAAAAGAGGATAATTAAGGAGCTCAATTTCATGAACATAGAGATTTTAGGAGGGATATGGTGCTGTTGCTAGTTGAGCGGATTTTGTCTTTGATAAAGTACCTGTGTATTTCCAGGTTTTCAGACTGAACACGACTGTTGTAAAGCAGTGGCTATTTGAAGAAAGGAAATAGGATATGCTGTAAGAAAATGTGCTTGAGTATCTACTGTAAGGAGCTATCTGGCATTACATCTGTCCAATAACTTAGCTGCTCAGCTTTCTGGGTTTGCTGGATGATTAAGCAATGGATTCTGAATGGAAGACTTAGCTCCTCTCTTAGACTTTGCATTTCATACTCCCTCATAAGCACAAAAAAATTACCAGAAGCCCGCAGAATCTATTATCTTCCTATCTTTCTTTTACTATAGCAGTTCATGCTAATATTTGCATTACTTAGAGTGCTGGGGGTTGAAATGATACAAAAGCAGAGTAGTGATTTCAAAGCCAGAGATTAGTAAATTGTCTTGCTGTCAAAAACAAATCCAGAACTCAGTGAATAACACTGAATAACAGTGAATAACACTGAATGAATACTGAACATTTAGAACCCCAAAGGGTCTTTAGTGCAACAATATCATGTCCCCTGTTTAGGTATTTGCTCTAAGCAGGCTCTGTTGTGGTGCCTCTTCGTGCAGTGTGAGGAAACTGAGTGTCTGATACACAAGATACAAAACGAGCTGAAGAGCAGTGTAACCAGTAGGGAATGGTGAGTACAGGAGGTTTGGGCATCTTATACAATACTTCCTGGCAATTCCTTCCTTTAATTGGGATTTTTAGTACTGAGTCTCCTATTTTCTTTAAAAAGTGAGCATGTCCAAGACAGAAGTAGAGACACACTTTGAAGTATGTCAAAGAGAGAAGGCAGGCAGGCAGGGTTCTTGACGCCTTCACCCTTTTCTTTTTTCCTTTTAAAAAGTCATGTTATGGGAAACAAAAAATCCTGAACGATCCTGTGAAATGCCTACTTTAAAAATTTTTTTTAATAGAAGTCTCATTGCTCTTAAGGGAAGGGTATTTGTTTGTCTAAGTCAATTATTATATCAGTTGATCAGCAGTTCAGTGGATCATTGAAAATTTTGGTTTAAAGACACTTCAGATGCATCATTTTTAATGGCATATTGTAACTTAGAGGCCTGTCCAGTTCAGCATAGACAGGTAATAAATTGCCTGAGTTTGTTGAGCAGCGGATCCAGCAGACATATCAATGAAGCTTTTTTTAAAAATTTATTCAGTGATATAGCAAAGAAAATGGTTGAGCTAGGGAAAAAAAAGAGAGAAAAAAACTTCTGAGGTAATCTGTGTTTTTATAAAAATGAAGAAAAAGAAGTATAGAAAAGGGGTTGTCCAAGAAAATCAGAAGGGAGAAGCTGCTTGTCTACAGTATTGTATTCAATTACCCTGATATAAATCTGAGATTATTATACTGAAGTAGTGTTTTAAGGGAGAAACTAATCTGGAAGGAAAGAACCCAACACTGAATTCCTACAAAGCATTTTTTCTGTGAATGTGCTTTTCCATGTAACTAGGAAATGATGCAATCAGAATAAAAGCAGAGAAAATATAAAACTAGGTAAGACAAAACAGAAGCTAAGCATTCACACTAAAAAAGGCTTTGAAAGTACTTTGCATAATACTGGGCCATATCCTAGTCAGGGTTACAACATGACTTCACTGAAATGGTTGCGGGAATCAGAGTAAGAAATATTTGTGCTTATTTCTGTGTAGCCAGATGGGATTATCCATTAATTTTCAATCAATTCTTACGATAATACAAGATGGTTCATGACATTGCAGATTCTAGTGGTTTACCTTTTGCAAGAGGCAAGGCTGCTGTCATTTTGTCAGACTTTTGCTATGCTTACAGTAACTTCTTTCCCTCCATTTTCTGCAAAAACGGAACGACACTCCCTTAGATCAACCTGAATAACTTATGTGTGCAAATGTTGCTTATACTTTCAGACACAGATAATTGACATTGCATTCTGTGACATAACAGTTTTTCTTACTTATCTACATATTTATTTTACTTATATAGCAGAGAAATTAAATCCCTTGCACAGTAGTTTCCTAGGTTTTGATTTTTAATCCCTTCAACCCACTGGAATACGATAAGAAATTGTTTAAAATACTAAATTTTTCATATTATATTTCACTCAGTTCTTGTTCACATTTCTGTTATGTACATTTCTTTTCAGAGCTGGATCTGCAGGACATGTCAATTTAGTACTGCCTGCATATTGAAGTAACCTTTATTTACTTAGCTAAAAGACTGTGTGAGGAAATTTACAGTTGTCTTTGGAGTGCAGAATTCTCTTGAAATTAAGCCTAAATATTTCATTATATTTTTCTACTTTAAATATTTATTTTATGACAAGAATAGATGCAGTGAATGACAATTAAAAATATTACCCTTTTCTTTCCTCTTTAAGTTATCTCTATTATCCAGTTGCATTATTTTCCACCAATCATCTACTACCTCTTCCCATTTTCATGACTTCTCAGAAACTGTTAGTAGCACAGTGAGCTCACTAACTTACTGCCTTGACATATTAGAAAGTATAACTATATAGATATATATAGATAATATATCTCTAACTATGTACAGATACATAAAGTATTATTTGCTATTCTCCAATAACACTTTTTAAATTTTAAAAATTACATTTAAAAAGGGCTAAATAATCTTATACTCAAGTTTTCAGTGTTCCTTCACCACATCCAGACACACTCTGAAACACAGAACAAGAGAACAAGCAAAACATGCATTTAGAAATTTGTTATGTAGAGTTTCTAATATTTATCCCAGTTTGAGTGATTTATCTCACCATATTCCTTGTTATGTTGAGGACACATCTGCTTTCAGAGTCTCTAGCCAATAGTACAGTTATCACCGTAATATGCAGCAAGCAGAGAAAATGAGAAATCAGTAGGTTAGTCTAAAAAAAAGGTTTAAAAAAAAAGTAGGTAACATGCACGTTTTAAAAATCATTTTAAATCTGACAAAAAAGCAATCAAGACTGTTAGGATGTTGATATAGTTCAATTCCACTGAGAATCTGAGTTGTTATAATCTGTGCATACTGAAGCTTGTGAACGGCAAACCACTGTATCAAAGAGGCATATGAAGAGGGTATTACAATAATCCAGACTGGATGTTAAAAAAGCAGGAATCAAGAGCTCAGCACCCTGTGGAGACAGTAAGCTTTAATCTTTACTCACTACTAAATTCGTGAGATGGAATTAGGTACTTATGACTCTCAAAGTCTTATCATGTGTACTGAGCTGAAAACAGTAACTTTTCTGTTGACATTATTTAAACCATGTAAGTTTCTACTTTGCTTCAATTAAATGATCTTTAAGCTCTCTTTTTATATTGATTGGGATTTCTCAGGCTATCATTCATAACTCACTCAAATTTCCAGCACTCAGGTCAATGCAATTACTTTTTTTTCTTAACTTTCTATCAGTAAGACACTTTTAAATAGAACTGACAATAGTGCTCCTAGAATTATTTGGTCAAAACAGGGTAAAAGACCTTTAAAGGAATATTAACACTCCTTTTTGTATTAAGATTATAGCAAAAAAACAGGTCTTCTCTTTCTTTTAACTCTTTCCATGATGCCACCTGAAGATCACAGACCCAGCGTGGTAAGTAGAACTTAACATAGTTAGGTCAATATGTAAGGAGGAAATAGTTATAGACTTTAATAGCATTTGTATTTTTCCCTGAAATTGTATCATCTGGTTCTTTGAAAATCTTAAGTGGCAATATTTTTCATGTTGGATTACCAATATTGTTCAACAGAAAGAAAAAAAAAAATCTTCTATTCTGTTAGACATACCATATCTTAAGAACGATGCACAGGTTTGTATTGCCTAGTTCCAGACATGAAAATGTGTGATTCCCTGAGCGTGAGCTAAAACTTAATTTCTATTTTATTTAAAGGGAGAATTTAACAAAAATATAGCATAGCAAAGCTGGAACAAAACTTGAAAAAATTCAAGTTAATAGATGACAGAGAAAAACAATCACAGACAAACAAAAAAGTGAAAAAGAGATAGAAATAACAAGGAAAAACTAATGAAAATTCTGATGTTCCTAGCATCCATTTTTGCAGAAGCATCACTCACATGTTCTGCCCTAGAATTAAGGAGTTCTCAATATTTCTGAATATTGTAGGCATAGTTTCAGCAAGGTTAAACTTAAATTTCCCATGATAAACAATAGATTTATAAGATAGACAGAAAAAGCAACACATATTGTTTTTATGCTGTCTTATAATTGTCATAGGTTTACTTATTCTAAAAAACCAAGCAGGGAATTTTTCTTTCCCCTGCATCACTGTAAAAGAAAGATGTTGAATGAGGCAGGTGGAAGGGGTTTACCTACGGTAATTGACACACACAGAAGAACTAACTAGCAGGCCTGCATTCCAGACTGTCAGAAGACTGGGGGGGTAGGGTGGTGAGTTGTTCTTTCCCTCTCCTTGGGAAATGACAATCACTTCTCTTCTGCCCTGACACAGGGAGCGGTGTGAGTGGAAAGACTCCGAGGTCGCTTTGTTTTTGACCTGGTCATCTGGCTGCTTTCCTGCTCCAGTTTGCCTTCGTTTTCCTGCGCCCTCTTCTGCCCCCAGTCCAGACCTGCTTGGACTTCATTGGAGAGATTTGACCCACCTGCAGAAGAACCTTTCGGGGAGGAGGTAGCCCTTTCTTTCCTCCCCTCCTGTGTTAGCAGTGGCATGTGTCTGTTGACAAAAGAGGGGAAATCCTGGCCACAGCCAGCTGCAGACAGCGTGAATTTAGTGGGAAAGAGCCCCCTTTTTTCCCCCCTTTTACCCTTCCCCTTCTTGGTGGGGGGGAAGATCTCATTTTTGGCTTCTACCATGTGCCGGGGCCCCCATGTGGCGACCACCAGGGCCCAACAGCGCCCCCGGCTGGCCAACAACTGCAGGCTCTGCTCCTCCAGTGATCCAACAGCGCCCTCTGCTGATCGTGGTTAGAATTGCACCAAAAAGGAGAAAGTTCTGAACTGTTACCTTTTTGAAGGGGACTTTTGGGTGCAGAATTATTGTTTAGTTGTTTTTGTGTTCTTTTGTTGTTCTGCCAATACACATATTCCTCTAATAAAGGGCTGTTATTTTTTCTTTTTCCACACTTCCTGAATTGGAGCCTCTTAATTCTGGATTTACAATTGCTTAGAGGGAGGAGTTTGGTCTTCCTCATAACTTATCCTCCTTAGCAAAACACTTTAGTCTCATTAAATTGAGACAATTATGTAAACCCTTTTCAAGTGGAAAAAGAGTGGGAGGTTTAGGTTGGTTGGTTGGTTTTTTTAATCTTAGGAACCATTTCTACAATATTTCAGGATATTTTTTCAGTTTCAGTTTTGTTTTAAATACTAGAATAAATTGAGAAGTCTCCACAATGTTTATTTTGCAATTATTTTAAAAATGAAATGCTTTGATCAGCATGAAAAGTTGTAATCTTTTTACTGAAATATTACACTGTCTTCCAAAAATATTGAGAACTCTTTTCATCAGCTCTAAAGTTAACTGTAAGGAATACACTTTCTAACTTTTTGCCATGCACCCCAAACTTTGGAAACATTTTACATGCTGACCAGACAACAGAAAGATACAAGGCAATCAGATCACTCAGAAGCTGAGCTAAATGGTATTTTCCTTTTATATCACTTGTTCCTCAAAAATGCACTTTCAGAAGTGATGAAATGAAAATGCACTACTGAAACACTATTTTGAAAAACAGAAATGATTCAACAATTGCAATAAAAGCCAAAGGGATGAAACACTGCATTCAAAAAACTGCTATAGAATGAATATGGTATTTTTCCTCATTTTCCTCAATATCCCATTGGTTAGGGTATTGTCCTATGAAATAGTGTTTCAGATCTTTTTTTCAGGAGCTTTTACTCATCATATTCCACTTACCAGACAAATGTCCTAGCCTCCACATTGTAGTTATTTTTAGTTTTGGTATCTGACACAATTATTATTTAATTAGTTCATACAAAGTTCCATCAGTGCTTGTGTGATCTAATGTAAAGAATTATGGGGGATCACCTCACACAGAGGAAAGATATCAATTCAAGTGGAGTTTATTTTTAAAGTTTGTGTTAAAAAGAGTGAAAACAAAGTTCCTTATTTTTCTTCCTTCTGGAAACTTCATTTTAAAGATATTTTTCTTGATTTTTCTGTGCTTTCTAATTTTTAGCATGTTTCAAGATTAAATATCCCATTTTGGGACACATGAAATTAGACTCACAAATACTCATGGTAACTTTCATTAAATTGCAGAAGCTGCTGGTAGAGAAAAGGACTTTCAGTGCTTTCAGTAGCTCTTCTGTTATTTCACAATGACTTGAAAACCAAGCTTACTGCTCTTTAAAGCACTTTTACACCACATGTAAAAGTATGATGAGCAAAGGAACACTGCAAATGTTCCCGCATCATGTAGAGGGAAATATCAGCTATGTTCTTCCTTTATATAGTGAAGGAAGGTACAGATTCCAATCATCAATGGCTAAAAAAGATATTACTGTCCTTTATTTGTTCATATTACAGTTCAAAATTCAGCGTAAGTTCTGGAAGTTAAAAGAAACGTCCATACAGTTGCAGCTGTTACTTTGTTCAAAGGTAAAATAAATTCAGCTAAAACAAATGACTGCTGTTGGCAAAACAGCAGCAAACACTGTTTTGTGACTTCTCCAACCTCAAGGATGCGGGCAAAGTTTTCTGATGCTGGTCCCTGTTTACCAGGCTGTAAATTATATTCTGTGCAATGCCTGAACCAATAATAAAAAAAAAAAATCCAAAAACCACCAGAAACAATAACTTTGAAAGCATCTTGTACTTTGTTTTTCTACTTAACATAGCATTATGCAGTATAGATGTTTTACATAACAATAATGGAAATAAAAATGGGAATGAAACTAACCACATGTTTCAGGAGTACTTTTGTGCAAAAGTAAAGACCATATTGGCTTAGTGCATTTGACATTAAGCCAAGTATGAACTGGAAGAACAGCCTTCTTAGATTTAAAAAAGGTAGCACACATCTGTTTTCTAAGCCCTGATATTTTCAAGCATAAAGAACTGCTTAAAAAACCTGCCATTCTTATAGTATCAGGGAAGAAAGCACTATGATATATACAAAACAATATAAAAAATGACAATTTTTGACCAGACTCACTATATTTCTTGGCTGATTTCAGAGAGTTTATTTAAATTAAAACAATTTTTTTAAGGTACTTATCTCTTAATAGCAGAGTCTACAGGAATCCCTAGTTATAATATTAGAAAGTAATAATTGTATTCATCCCTTATTTTGAATATTACTGTACATAATGGGAGCCCAGGTCTAAGAACCCTCTTTCTTAGAGTTCTTCTATCTGGTGAAGCTCTAAGGATGAAGGCCTCTAAGGTTTTTCTACAGTTTCTTGTCTCTGCCGTGGAAGGCCTGCACCGGCAGCAGGGTGTGGGGTGAGCTGTCAGGGCTTTGTGACGCAGGGCTGCCTTGTGCCCGGAGACCACTGTGACATGGCGACCAGCCCCCCTGGCCGTGGGGGGATTGCGGGAGCCCTGGGGTGCCCAATGCCAGGAGAGCAGCTCCCGCAGGAGGCAGCATCTCCCCTGGGTGCTTTGGCACGTCTCTGCCAGAGAATGCCAAAGACAGAGATGGAGAACCTTTCGGACAATGCAAGTTCCTAGTTGCGTGAGGAGAGCCTGGAGACAGGGCGCCAAGTGGGGGATGGGGCGGGAGGGAGAGGCTGCCGGTGGGACAGGGCTTGCTGGCATTGGGGGATGCTGTGCCAAGGCAGTTGCCTCCATGCCATACCACCTCCTGCGTTTCCTTCCCGCAGGCAGGCAACACCCAGCCCCATGCAGCGCCTTCGGAGAGCCTGGGCCGGGCCTCGGCCCTCCATGCTGACGGCCTGCCAGCGCGTGACGGCCGGCCAGCGCTCCCCGGCCAACAGAGCTTGCAGGCCACCGGCAGCCACCCGGCCACCGTGCCAAGCAAGGCAGAGCCTGCGCAGGGGCTGGGGACCAGTCGCCAGGCCCGCCCCAAACTCAGGACTTCCTGGAGCAAAGCCACCCTGCCATGGCAGCAGCACAGCCTGGAGGAGGAGGAGCTCCCAGAGCAAAAGGACCACGACCATCTGGCCTCCCTGCCACGGCTTGATGGCAGAGCCGGGCAGGTAAATGCCAAGGACGGGAGGGGATGGCATCAGATGGGACGGGGGCATGAGCCTCCCTCTCCTGGGGCCAGCTGCTGCACTGCACCGCTGCAGCCCCATCACCTCCCACGGCCCTGTCCCAGCAGCTCCTGCTGCCAGCTGCCCGGCACGCATTTGCTGAAGGAAAGCAGGAGACCTTGACAAAGCACCCAATCCCAGAATTGTTAGGCTTGCAAGGGCCCTCTGGAGATCATCCGCTCCAACCTCCCTGCCAAGCCAGGCTCACCTGAGGCAGCTCACACGGCAATGCATCCTGGGGAGCTTTGCAATGCCTCCACAGACAGAGATTCCAGCACCTTCCTGGGAAGCCTGTGCCAGTGCTCTGCCAGTATCAGTGTCAAGAAGTTCGTCCTCCTCACCTTGAGGGAGATCTCCTCAAGAAATGTCCCTCTCTCCTTTCTCATCTGCCAGGCAAACCCCAAGTTGGACATTGGGAAGCCAGACCTGACAGGTCTGGAGGGACTGGAGGCCCTCTCAAGCCAGCAGAAGGTGCTGGAGTGGTTCGACACCTATTTTGACACCAGCACTACCTATGCACTGCCCGCTTTGCCCTGGCAAGAGCCCTGGGCGCCGGCGCTGCAGGCAGGAACTTGCCTCTTGCCCGAACAGCCCCTTGGCCACAGATCTTCTGCCATGGTTGCTCACGGCCTGGCATGATGGCAGCCTGTTGGGCAGGGTGCTCAGGGCTGTGCGCAGGCTGTTCCTTGGCAACCGTGTCCCACCAGAACAGGAGCAGCAGCACCAGGCTCACAGCGCCAGGCAGGTGCCTGGAGGTGACCCTGCTGAGCCTCAGTGGCGTCTGGCTGAGAGCGTGGCACAGGGAGGCACCCCGGCCGTGGCTGCAGGGACAGCGCCTCAGCCATTGGACTGCCCCAAGCGTACCCTGGCTGTGGGGGGATTGGAGGAGCCCTTGGGTGCCCAGTGTCAGGAGGGCAGCTCCCACAGGAGGCAGCAACCAGAAAGGTTGTTTCTGTAGACAGTACTGGAAGGATTCTGGGGCCTATGAGTGGTGGTGCAGCCTCACAGTCTTGGTGCTCAGAATATCTGTGTCTTTCATTCACTCCAGTAAAAGCAGTTGGATTGGAAGGCTGTCTCTTGCTCTGAAAATTTCTGCCTGCACTTCTCATGTTACGCACTAGCAGAACTTGTTTTCAACTAAACACATAACTTTGCTAAATTAAATATTGGGTTCCTATGGTTTAATTGCGTTGTGGGAATTAGGCTGTACAAAGGTGGTTTCTTAGTTTGCAGCAGAGATAAGGTCTTTATTATTCATTGTGAATGATGTGAGTTACTCATAGTCTGTGGTGAAAAACTGGAATAAGTAATATCTCTGTACAGCAAGAAACTATTAGATTAATGCTGCAACAGTTTTCATTTGTTTTACTTTGTTCCAAATATATGCTGAATAAGCAAGCCTAAAAGCCTCTTGAATGTTAAATGCTGGATATTTAAAATTATTACTGCCACACTGAAGCAATCAATTAGATCTGCTGATACTGCTCCCAAATTCTCTTTCACCCAGTGCCATCCCTCTGGAGCGCACAGGTCCTCTGAAACCTACCTCCCAGCTCTTGCACTGTCTGTGTCAGCCTGGGTGCTGGGTGCAGCAGAAACCCTTGAGCATATAGAGAAGCCGAGGCTTCGAGACCCACTGGAAGGTTTACTGAGTGCTGAACACATCTGAAGAAACAGACATAAATTTTCCTTTCTGGAAGAGAAGGAATTTATGTTCATTTATTTTCCTTGTCTCAGACAGTGGAGGAGAAATTAATTTCTGATGGAGATCTTTATAATGAAAATCAATATTTTTGGTGTGTCCAGAGTATATCCAAACAATAGATTTAATCCTCAGAAATTATATACTTTTATTTTTTGTCATCTTTCCATTGGGAGTACTGAGGTCAGAATTAAAACTGTATATTTAAATGCCGTTTGGTCCTTTGAGAGGTACTATTGCTGTAATACTTGAGTTGCATGGATTTAGTTATTCTTCTGGAGAATCTATCTTTAAAATTAAATACTTCCATGCCTTGCAAAAAAACCCAAAACTAAAAAGTACACATTTATTCCACATGGTTACTGTCTTTTCTGAATATCTGTCAAATAAATAAATACATAAACAATTCAATGAGTTAAGAAGGGCTATCCCTAAATAAGAAAAATGATTGTTGGAGAGTTATTTCCAAGTAGACTATTACTGTGCATTTATTCTTAATTGCCCTTTGCTATAGGTTTCATTACCCTGCCAGCTAGAAATGACAACCTGACAGCTCTGTTGTTTCTCTAGGTCAATTTTATCTCAGTTATTGAATACTCAAAACTCATTAACTTGCTCCTAGGCCTCCAGAACTGCATGGATTGCTGTCTGCAAATACAAGCAAGTAATGAGTAGTTTTACATTAATTTTATTGTTCTGACGAGTTTAAGGGGAAAAAAACACAGCTGGACATTGGAAAATGAAGCAGTTATTCTGGGTACTTGAGTCAGTACTTAATATATGAGTAATATTTGAGAGTGATTTTTTCACATATAATAGATTTTTGTTCTGCTAAAGGAACTTAGTACACTTTAAAGTCACTCAAAAATTTTGGTCTTTATCTGGTCTATTTCTTTTTTGTTGTTGTTTTACTTTAGAGCAGCTGGATTATTAGAGCTTCTTCTGTTGCTAGATCATACCTCACATATGTATCAGTAAAAATAATCTAACCTGGCAACAAGTGTTCTGTAGTGGAGTACATATGCCCAAATAAGTCTGTTTATGCTCAAGGGGATCCTCAATATTATTCTATAGTCTTTTGCAATTGCTCCTGAAAGTCAAGTCAAAGTTTTTATATAGCAACCAAAAGTGACTGAAAATGTATCCATGACTGGCAAAGGTGGAATGTGGCTGTGCTTTATTTGCCTTACTACATCAACAGAAGGAAGAAGTAAAAAACCCCCAGTAAAAGTTTGAAGGTGAAGCATCCCAGGAGATTTAACAAGACTTATCACACAGCACAAAATAATCATTTGGATGACTCCTTCCCTTTCTCCATCTCTCCAGTGCCTATTGTACAGGATATAAAGTAGCAAACCCTACAGACACCTCCGCCTTGAATATTATTTGGAATTAAATGAATTTCAAAAGAAAGTAACTTTCAACTTTGGTGCCTGTGTATAGACTAACCATGCCATAAATTTTAGTTGTCAGTTTGAACACAATATAATTTGGTGATATTACCAGGTGTTTTTCTCCATTAGCATCATGTTGGCTGGTGAAAGCAGTCATGAATGACATTATAAGCCATCATCAGTACATTTATTTTGGTTTGTTTAATATAGAGAAACTAAAATAAAAATAAAATAAAATAAAGAAAATCTTTATACTGGAACTCTTAAACTTGCATTTCAACCACTCTAGTAACTATGGACTAGGAGTCTTGTCCCTAAGTCACAAAAACTACAAGAAGATCACAGATAATATTTAGGAAGAAATTGTGGGGAGAGAGAAGGGAAGTATGTGTCCTCATCTCCAACTTTTTTCCTGATCAGGATTGAGGTGCCTTGGCAGGACAGTAAAAGAAAGCTCCAATATTTTACTGCTGAACTGTACATGTCAATGGCTACAAACAACACATCAGCCATCAAGGCTGTAAATCCAGCACTTATGCAGTAAAGGGAACAACCACATATTCACATTTTGTTTCCAAGGTGATGATAAAAGATATCAAAGCTTTCCCCTAAATAAATCAAGGTATCCTTGTGCAATCTGTAAGTGTAATAAGTAACACTTAAATCTTTTGGTGACATTCAAAAGAATTCTATAAGAGGTGATTCTACAGTCTCAAGAATTCAGATTTCTGCTGTGCTTGAGTTCTACAGGTTAAAATCACCTAGGGTAGCCTAGATGTTGCACCGAAGAAGAAGTTCCAATGCTGAGCAGTGCTGACTGCCCCAGGGGGCTTGCTTCATGTCCAGCAGCATGGACTTGATTTTTGTTTTCCCTTATCTTTTGATCTTCTGAATGAAATGGAATTTTTATAGTGAAAAGTCTTTATCTTTGACTTAATCTTGCTTCATGCCATTAAGGTAGAGTTTACACCAAATAATATAAACACATAGAGCGGTCAGAGCTTTCCAACTTAGTCTATGTCTGATTATACTGCAATCATTCTTTGTTGCAATAGCTACTTCTTTATTTGCAGTGGTCTTGATATGATAACACTGCTGTTATGTAAGAAGTGTCTTCAATGGTCTATAACAATTATAAGTGTAACTTTACAGGTGGTTCATAAGCTTTCTTAATCCCATCATGTACTCAAGCACAGACTTGTTGAAATGACGATTTTCAGATATGATTGGCTAATATTAAGCAATTTAGGGTCAGATTTTTCAGACAAGGTGAAACATCTACAGATTTTTCTTAATAGCAAAATGTCTCTATTTGACTGACACTATCCAGCAAAGCCACACTTACTGAAATACCTCCTTTCTTCAGGACTATGTGTATTTTCACAGTACTTTTTGTGCCACATATAGGCAGAGATGCCAGCTTTCTTATAAAAGTGGATCTGTAAGTAGGATGTTAATTAGGTACACAAATATATATCTTGTTCTTAATATCCATTTTGTAAATATGTCCCAAGAAACAGAATAAAGGTTGAGACATATAATACATCTAATAAAAGGCATGGACACAGCAGGAAAGAAAGACATATGGCAATATGTATGAAGAACCTTTCTTGACAAAAGAAATAAATGGCATATGTAGTTTGGAAACCTGAGTAGGGACAGTTCAGATGAAGAAGATAGGCAAATTAAAATCTAAAAAGCACTAAAAATTGGTATAGACCACCTAGGCAAGATTTTAAAAGAAAAGGAAGATAAGGAAAACCTATAAAAAGGATAAATCATTAATCATTGGAAATTCAGTTAGTTAATATTGACTGGGTTGGCAGTTATGGATTTGATAAGAAAAGGTACCTCTTCCTGGAATTAATACAGGACTCCTTTCTGATACATTTTTCAGGCTATCCAGTAAAAGTACAGGCTATTTTGTACTTACTCCTCTTACTGGGAAATAAAACCAGGATGATAAATAAGATAAAAGTTGAGAGTCATCTAAAGTTTAGTGACCACAATGTTGTCAGAACTTCAGGTGCCCTTGAGGTTATAAATGTGAAAAGCAATCTCAAAATCACTCAATTTTAAAATATAAATAAATAAAAATAGAGAGTGAGTGAATGTGGAATGACTTGAAAAAAAAATTGATTAAAATCAATTTTGGTTTGGGGAATTTAGTATGAAAAACTAGCTAAATAGCACAGAAGTAAACCTGACAGTTGACCCTCATGAGACCTTGTTTCATGAGAAATGGTTAGATTTTTATTTTCCTGTACAGTGTATTTTGGAAATCATTTGTGTGGTCTCTTGGGAAATATACCAGTCATACAATTCTTTCTCATGAAAGCCTTGTCTATTGCTTCAGAAGACCCTGTTTACTTACTCTGATGCTTGAAATGAGACATTTCAGTTTGAAGGAGAGAGATTACATTAAAGAACGATACTTCTAGAAAAACAGGAACAAAAAGGTGCATTCAGTGAAAACATTAATGACTTTGCAGATGTTCCTGTTAGAGTAGGATTAATTTTATTGTCACAAAAAAACCACTGCAACCATCTTGAGTTACATGAAATGAACAGCTTGAGAAAAGTATTAAACTGAGCAGATCATTGAAGTCAAGGGGGGATTCTCTTCAAAAGAAAGGTATCATAATGTCATAGGACAGGAAGGTTGATGTTTGTCAGGGCTTGTCTAGATTAAAAACATCATTTGTTGTGATTTTTTTATTTAGCTTTGTCACTTTGGTCTTCACTGGTCTCAGTAAGAGCTACTGTTCAGGAATGTGTAATAGTGCAGACTGCAGGTAGTAGAGTCAAAACTTCTTTTTTTCCTTCAGTCCTACAAAGCAACTGCAATAACTAAAGGCATGCTGTGTTCCACCTTTTAAGACAATACTTCCCAGTGTTCTGATCTGCATGTAACCAATAGCTCAGCAGTTTAAGTACTTTCATGAACCACTGGAAAATTGTGCTCTATCTCACTAATGATGAAGGAATTGAACTCTAAGGCCTCTTGGTTTGAGTGAATGAATACCTGTGTCACTGAGGTATTGATTAGAAATATCAAAGATTAATTTCCAGACATTCGAAAAATTCTCTGGAAGCAGCTTTTTCTTTGTGAAGTGTTTGAAGTGAAAATAACCTTTAAGATCATATGAATTTTTTATATAACATGTATTTTTCCTGTTTGTGGCTTATATTTAAGAAGCAGTATATAGCATTTTAATAAAATCAGTTGTCCTGACATCCCTGCGCACACATCCTCCCTTCTTTTTAGGAACAGCAGGGTGGGATAGTTTGGTTAGGGGTTTTGACTCAAGTGTTGAATGGAAGAATCAATTAATCCACTAAATCTAAAGGGTTGCCATCCCACTGATCTAGAGAACATGGAATGGAGTGAGAGTATGCTACTGGTTTTATCTGTTACTTTATATTCCAAATATTTAAAGCATGTTCTTTACATTTAAGACAAATGTAAGTTTTATTTAGCCAAATGGTTTCCCGGTAACAATAGTGTTATGGTTTCTTTCACAGACCAAAAGTTTCCTACTGTGAGCCCTTTTCTTATTTCATAATGGCTGAACCTGGAACTTTGGCCTCTTAACCTACAGTGACAGTTGAGGAATTTCACATTGTAAATTACATCAGCTTCAGATTCAGTGTTTGGTAGGACATTAATGTACACATATCTCAAGAAGCTTGCTTTTGCAACATACTTTACAGAAGTTTGACAAGGCTATTCTGAATAGGAATAGCCTACTTGTTGAGGAAGAGCAGTTCATGTATAGGGCTCAGGAAACAAACATCTAGTCCTATTTCCTTATGGTAAACTGATGGTTAAGACATAAATTACAATCAGACACTGTCAAAATAGATAAGATATTCTTAATAACATTTCGAACATTTTAGTTTTCATGTCTAGTGAACAATACTATTAAAAAATGCTTTTCTAGAGCTCGTAACATAAAATCTGAAACGCATCTTACATTTCTTGAGTGGTTTGGGTAATGAATTACCCAGGATTGTTTATTATAAGACTCAAGGTTGTTTGGTTTATTGGGTTTTTTTCCCTCCAGAAAGTTAACTTTCTTTTTTTTCCTTAAAATGTGATTCTACACTTTCAGTTGAATTGGAAAATACTGCATGATCCATGAAGAAGGCAGTACCCCCCAGCAAATATTGAGTTTTATCAACAACTGTGAGGTGTTACATCTATGTGTGTTATATGTGAATACTATATGAATACTGCATAATAACAAAGAGATGAGTAAAGGATTAAGTGGAATTGTTACAGAAAGAAAAGACAAGCAACTAGATAATATTCAAGTGTAAGTAGGACAAGGGACTGAAGCCTGAGGAGGCTGCTGTAAGCAAAATAAGGAAAGGTTTCCTATTAGACTATAAATGTGGGCATGAGGGGAGTTATTCCTAGAAAAGCCACTTCTTTAAAGCCACTTGCCATGCCATTGCAATTGCACTTGAGGAGCTTTCTATAGGAAAGAATTTGCAGTCAGCCAAACTGACATTGTCTCTCTGGGTAGAAGGAGCTAGACTTGCTCTCTAGGAAATAATTTATGAAAATAAGATAAATGCACTGGGCCTGTCATTTGCAGGGACCAGATCCAGGGTAAAAACTAGAGGGACACTCAGAGATGTCTTGGCTGGAGACAGACATCTCCAGCCTTTCTCTTCATTGATCTGTGGTAAGACCTCAGGTATGAGAGGAATAGCCATGACATGACATTAGTGGATCTATTGCTCAGAAGCATAGTGTTATGTCAGATTAGTCTGTCTCAGAAGCAGAATTGAGTAAAACTTCTGCATATGTGCTTTGATGTGTCACTACAATATTAACATTTTATTATTTTACTGAACTAAGTTCAAAAATATGTTTATATATTTATATATGTTTATCAAATGCTGTTAGGGAATGTGCTGGTTTAAAAGTAAACCAGCAGGAGATATGAACCCAGCTCAAGAGGGATTATAAATCAAAGTTACAATTTACCAAAAAAGACTACAATAAATACAATGATACAGAGAAAAACAGTTTTTAACCCACAGATGTATAACACAGCACCCTGGGGCAAGAACAGAACAGTGTTTGTCCACTTCAGTGCTGAGCACCATGTGGCCCCCCTGAGTGCAAAGTAAAAGGAAAGGAAAGCTGTTGGTCTGGATGACGGTCACAGTCCTGTTGAAGTGATGATTGCAGTCTTGTCGAGAGTGGCAGTCGCAGTCCTACTGAAGTTGTGGTCCTCCTCTGGATCTGACAAGTGGTACCAGAAGTCCCCAGACCCCAAGATTATAAATGCTTAGGTTCAGGTGGGAATGCCCAGTACCTCCCCCAGGGCAGGGAATTTCACAATGGGTGATTTAACTCTGTTAGTCATGGGATATTTTTGGAATATTTCATGGTCTAGGTTGTTGCAACTGCCTACTCTTCTGCCAGTCCATTACAGCCCATTAGCAGAGATGACTCCTCAGGCTGGGTGTGAAGGTGCTAATGCCTCCCCAGAGGTGACTTATCACAGCTCAGTCATTGATGTGAAGACGAAGCACTCCCCTGCCCAGCTTGTAGCCTGAGGTGTCAAGTGTGCTCTGGGCACCTATTGAAAATGATCAGTTATTAACAGTCCATCAGAAATGACACAGAGGGTGTAGAATACACAGTTTGAATTATACTCACATAGTGATAAACTGGTCCTGGCCCCTGTAACTAGGACAGGGAACTGTGATACTGTTTCTACCGTTTTGCTAAATACTTTAAATTTCTGGTGCATTTCACCACCACTGTTTGTGTTTGACTTAAATCTGAGACTTCCTGTTTCTAGTGGGGGTATAAAGGTAACTGTTTTGGTGGGGAACATGGTTACACCCAGGCTTTAATTTTTTTTGCCAGGTTAAGTAGAAGTACATGGAAATACAACTGCAAGAAGGTAAAACAAAATTCTTAGATTTGGCATAAGACTTTCACAGGCAATACCATCAGTGCTTGGGCTATTAACCCTTGGACTGATGCTGGTCAGTGTTCACAAGCCAAGGTTCTTGTAAAAGATGGTGTGCCCAAAACAATATGAGCAGCCATGCTGGAAGTAGTATAGCCATATCAGCTCTTCTTTCCAATCTCTGCTGAAGAATTTGGTATAAAAAAAATTATTTAGCTTCCACTCTCCAAGCCTGCAAACAGCCTGGAAATAAAGAAGGAACAAAAATAATAAATTGAATGGTTACATCAGAGAAACTTTTCACTTATTTTGGCTTTGGTTAGTATCATGACAATTTTATAACCATTTATCAGATTGAATTAATTTTGCAAATTAATCGGTGGTACCACAGAATATGGATGATCTCAATTATGGAAATGTGGTTTCCATTATTATTCCATTATACCATCCCATTTATGACTTTATGGTGATAATTGCAGGGCGTAATTTTCACTGATGTTATCACACCCAAAATTGCTTATTCTACTGCACATTATTTTATAGAATCTGTTATGTTCACCTGTTTAGAAGTTATACTGCAAAGTTAAATAATATTTCAAAGACAGAGATTCTTAATACCTGGAAAAATTATGAATGTCTTGAAATGATTAATTGATAATGTCATAGATTCTATGATGATAAGCCTCTCAAAAAAGCTTATATAATTATAATGGTGAACTTCGGTGAAAGATGAGATAGCATTATTATTTCCCACTGTATGTCATGGAAAAGTAATTATTTACTTTGGATAAACTGATTCTGTTCATTTCCAAATATTAGCTTCTCAGTAGGACCATCCTCACTGCTGTCAGAATGCCTTCTTTCAATAGCTTAATCAAAAGCCTATGAAATTTCCCACAGCCAGGGCATGCCCATACAGGTGAATTCAGTGCTTTGCATCTGTACTGGAGAGTGATTACTAGAAACAGTAAAAAATAACAATAACTTTGCCTTCCTAGGCAAGGTTGGATGAGACAACTACTGTGCTTCCAGTCCCTGAGCTAACTAGCATTATGCTAGTATAGCACTGTGCTGTATACACAAGTTGTGCTTTCTGGGAGGGTAAGAGAAAGTTTGATATGTTTTGTTTTACCCAAGTGACTGTGATCACGAAATAAGGTGTCGTAGAGCTTTAGCCAGTGCTGTGTGGATTTGTCAAAGTTTTGAATTTTCTAGCAGCTGATTTGAACAGATTCCATGTTTTAAACAATTCGCCTCAATACTGCTCATTCTTTCACTCTTTAGCAGTCACTGAAGCTTCCTCACCTTGAATTATTTTGCTGTAAAATGTCCCAGGTTCACAAAACCTTGACTGTAATAGCTTACAAAAACAAAATTGCTGTCACATAAAGACTCATTATGAGTGCCTATTGTAAATGGATCATATGGCTTCTCAGAAACCATGTATAGAGGCAGAAATTAGTTTGTTTTTAACTGTGGACAAGGCATGATAGTAATTTTGAGACCTAAATTTAGACAAATAGTCCCTGGTACCAGAGGAATGCCAGTCATTTTTACAGCAGCCAATTAATATGCATGACTCTGGAATCCTCTCTGGGTTTATGTGATAAAACACCATGAGATTGATTGGACTGCTTTTCTACTGCAAAATGGGGTTTCTCTTTGATTCTGAGAAAAGTCTTAACTCTATTTGATTATAAGGTCCTGCACAAATACTCAGGAGAGGTAAGCAGAGGTGCCTGTACATTGTGTCTATCATAATTTTCTTATAACAACTCTATTATGGATAATTCTCTGGAAGTCAGCTGTAAAGCTCAGCAAGTCCCCTCCTGATATCCTTCACATTTGGATAATTAACTGAGCAGTTGGAATAACAGAAATTTTATAATGTTTAGCAGTGGGAGTCTTGCAGCTGATCAGCTTTACCTTAATCAGCAGTTGTCATTTTAACACTTGAAGGGTAATGTTTCAGGATGAATATAATCTTCGTCAGGAAAAGAAAAGGTTTTAAATGTACAGGAAAATAAAGGCTTCAATAAATTTATTATGCAGACTGTAATACTTCTTGTGCTGCATTGCTCAAGTACTCTGTGCTGCTGCATGAGAAGGATTTAGTCAACCTTGTATATCTACAAAATAGGGTTTGATTCATTGCAAGGGAAAAAACAAGTAACGAATCCTCACAAAATCTATCCCTGACACCCTGAGAAATAGCACGCAGGATCTTAGTGCTGATCACAGCAGTCTTGCCCAGACAAAACTTAATTTGTTTAGATACAGTGAAATTAAATAGCTTCTTTTTTTTTGTTCAGTTCTTCCCATAGTTAAAAATGACCAAGTACCGAGTCTCTCTGCAGAGCTCAAAGGAGCAAAGTTGTTGGTTTCTACTGAAATTCATGGCAATGGAACACTGAAGTCTAAGGTTAGTTGGCATTTATTTATTATCCAACTGGCACAAAGATTGTTTGCAATTACAGAAATGTAGAATATGCCAAGTTGGAAGGGACCTGGGACCCACATGGATCATCAAGTCCAATTCCTGGCCCTGCACAGGACCATCCCCAAGACTGGGACATCATGTGCCTGAGAGTATCACCCAAACACTTCTTGAACTCTGTCAGGCTCAATACTGTGACCACTTCCCTGGGGAGCTTAATCCTTGTCCAACCACCTGCTGGGTGAAGAATCTCTTTCTGATATCCAACCTAAACCTCCCCTGACACAGCTTCAGGCCGTTCCCTTGGATTCTGTCACTGGTCACCACAGAGAAGAGATCAATGTCTGCCCCTCCTCTTCCCCTAAGAGGAAGTTGTAACTGCAATGAGGTCTCCCCTCAGTCTCCTCTTCTCCAGCTAAACAAAGTGCCCTCAGTCACTCTTCACATGGCTTCCCCTCAAGGCCCCTCATCATCTTCATTGCCCTCCTTTGGACACTCTCTGATGGTTTAATGCCTTTCTTATACGGTGGTGCCCAAAACTGCACACAATATTCAAGGTGAGGCCGTACCAGTGCAGAGCAGAGTGGGACAATCACATCCTTTGACAGGCTGGCAATGCTTTGTCTGATGCCCCCCAGGGCACAGTTGGCCCTCTTGGATGCCAGGGCACTGCTGGCTCATGTCCAATTGGCCATTGACCAGGATCCCCAGGTCCCTTTCCATGGTACTGCTTTCCAGTGTCTCATTCCCCAATCTGTACGTACATCTGGGGTTGCCCCACCCCAGATGTAGAATCTGGCACTTCCCCTTATTGAATTTCCTATTGTTGGTAATTGCCCAGTCCTCCAATTTGTCAAGATCTCTCTGCGGGCCCTTTCTGCCTCTGAGGGAGTTAACAGCTCCTCTGAGTTTTGTGTCATCTGCAAACTTGCTTAATATCCCTTCCAATCCTGTGTCCAAGTCATTTATGAAGATGTTGAAGAGCACAGGGCCTAAGATGGAGCCGTGTGGGACCTCACTAGTGACAGGTCTCCAGTCTGATGTCACCCCACTCACTGTTACCCTCTGTGCTCAACATGTGAGCCAGTTGCTCACCTACCACCTGATGTGTTTATCCAGCTGTGTGCTGGACATTTTGTCCAGAAGGATACTATGAGAGAGAGTACCAAAAGCTTTACTGAACTATAGAAAGATTACTTCAACCGGTTTCCCTTGATCAGCTAGGTGGGTTACCTTGTCGTAAAAGGAAATCAGGTTTGATAAGCAGGACTTTCCTCTCCTGAAGCTGTGCTGGTTGTGACCACTGACTGTTGTCTTTCACGTGTTTTTCAATACTTCCCAGAATAATCTTCTCCATAAATTTACCAGCAACTGAAGTGAGACTTACAGACCTGTAGTCTATGGAGTCTTCCTTCATGCCCTTCTTGAAAACTGGGACAATGTTCACCAGCTTCCAGTCAGCTGGGACCTCTCCAGATTCCCAAGATCACTCAGAAATCATCAAGAAAGGTT
This sequence comes from Manacus candei, assembly GCF_025592945.1. Classification (NCBI taxonomy): domain Eukaryota; kingdom Metazoa; phylum Chordata; class Aves; order Passeriformes; family Pipridae; genus Manacus; species Manacus candei. The sequence goes on along the minus strand of NW_026138156.1, from coordinate 2,474,051 downwards.
TTGTGATGACATCAGCCAGCTCTTTGAGAATTCTGGGATGAATCCCATCAGGATCCATAGATTTGACGGGATCTAGCTGGAGCAGCAGATCCTGCACAATTTCAGGGTCAACTGCGAGTTGATCATTCTCATAGTCATGGTCCTCCAACTCAGGGCACTGAGACCCTCTTGGTCCATCATCTGTGTTGAAGACAGAGTCAAAGAAAGTATTAAGCACCTCTGTCTTGTCCTGTTTGTGAGGTGACCATCCTCATCCTGTAATGGGGCGATGTTATTTCTACACTGCCTGTCGCCATTAATGTATTTGGAACAACATTTTTATTGTCCGCCACATTTCTGGCAGCTACGACTCCAGTTGAGCTTTGGTCACGTGAATTTTCTCTCTACAGCAGCAAGCAAAATCTCTGTATTCTTCCCATATCACCTGACCTTGCTTCCACTGGGCATGCACCTTCCTTTTTTGCCTTATCTCCAAGAGAAGATTCCTGTTCAGTCAAAGCACCTTCAAGCCTCGCCTGCTTGACTTCCAGCATTTGGGAATTGCTGCTCCTGTGCCCTCAGTACAGGACCCCAGCACCTGCAAAAACATTTTTGGCAGGGACCTTACTTACTAATTCCCTGAGCAGCCTGAAGTCTACTCTCCTCATATCCAGAGCTGAGGTTTTGCTAGCACTTTTCCTCCTGTCAACAGAGATTTTAAACTCGATTAAGAACGGTTTGGGAATCATGGTGCATTATTTACTGTCCTGAAAAATGGTTGCAGTAGAAAATTATTAATTACAGTGAGATGTTATTGTTTTGATGGCTAAACATAACTGGAATAAGAAATATGCTTTAAAATATAGCAAAAGCAACATATGCATAGTGGTTAGAAATATCTACATCTATTGAAACAGTTTAACCTCATTTTAATGACCTACAGTGCAACTACCAAATTAACCTTCAAAGGTTTATTCGTTATTCTTAAGTTTCTGGATGCATAGAGGCCTAAACAACATAAATATAACCTGACAGAATACTGTAAGTAAAAAAAAAAAAAAAAAAAAAAAATCTGTATACCAAGATAACTCATATATCACAGTTAAAGATATTTTCATGGATGAATTTGTAAGAATAGGCATTGATTCCCATGAGAGTCACACTGATGAGGTTATGATGCACTGTGTTAGGTCAGGTTAAAGTTTGACTTCTGAAGAGAATTGTTCAGCATTTGTTTCTTTCCCCCTTTACCCCCTCCCCCAGCTTGGATAAGAGCAAGCACAATAAATATTGTGTTACATGAGAATGACTGGTAGCAGAGAGGCTGTTTGTTTTTCTAAGCCATTCTTCTTAGCACAAAGTAGACTGCTTTCTATAAGATAAGTAGAATGCCTTTTCAGTTAATGAGGTGCCAGTTTCTCTAGGTCTTTACACTTTTCTGAGATCTGAACCTATTCTTTAACAATACAAGCAATACCTAGGCTTGTTAGTCCAGCCTCCTATGATAATATTTCTTTATCCTAATAAAGTGAAAGAACATGTAGTATAATAAGTCACTCTATAACCAGGTTAACTTAAATATTTTATTAAGACAGAGGTCGTTAAACTGTAGCTGCAGTTAGATAAAACAAAACTCAATGTTAAGCATATCAGGATTTTCTGTGACACCTTTCTCATATTGCTTTATATAGTTTTTGTAATACTTAAGGAATATTTCTCTCAGGTGTCACTGATCTCTTTCTTATAAATGCCTTGTGCTAGAATTGTCTGCAATGTACAACTCTACAAACAAAAAAATAATATACTAAAAGGCTTTAGTCACCTACTAGATCTCAGATAAGCCAATATTAAAACACATTTATGTATGAAAAACTAATAACTAATGATTTAAAGAAATTACATACAACTTGAGAAGCCATTTCTTAATCAGTGCTCGTTAAAATAAATTATGGTATATTATTGCATTTACAATGCTGACAATAGAATTTAGCAGCAATCATTCTGTCAATTTACGTTTCATTCTAGATTTTTGTGGCAGTTATGTTTTGAAAATAGTTTGTCCTAATTAGATGTGTTATATTTTACCAGTTGGTAGCTGCACCTCCTCTCAAGCATATCCTTAGAGAGGCATTGGGTTAAACATTAAAACTTATACTCATTGGAGCTAATTGAATGTTATTGTAGTGAACATGAAGAGTTGTTGCTGTGGTTCAAACAAACTACAAATCTATGGATCCTTACAATTGCATTGCTATCTATGACCTTATTTATTCTACACAATACAGTATCACTATAAAGAGCAGGTGTTGAAAAATTCATTGAACATAGAAAACTAGCAAATCCTTTGTTATTATTATAGTGCAGGTTCAGCTCATTCAGTGAATGTGTCTTTTGCAATCAGCTTTGGGGTGCTGGATGCCTCATCTGGAATTAGGAACTCCTGGACCTAAAGGAGGAGAGCAAATCACAAAATCAGGAGCGGTTCCCAAATGTTATGAGTCCCTCAGGATTTGGCCAGATTGATGTGAAGGATTAGTTGTTTACTTGAATTCACTAACCCACAATGACTCAAATATAACACAAGTTCTGGTTTTCTTGCAATCTAGTCACAATTTACCACTTCCCTTCTTTGTGTTAAAACTGATGTCTCTGGTGCCACCACCATAAACACACAGGAAAAATCTCATTTAATTTCAATCTGAAATTAAAATAATAATTTCAATTTTATTATCTATATTTCAAGAACATGATTCTAACATTATTTTATCTTTCTTGTGGTTTAATTCTTGATTTATCTTAGTTAATTCTACTGTCTCAAGCTGTTCTGTAAAGGATAACTATAGCTTCAATTATGGAGATATCTACAGTATATAGTGGAATTAGAGAATTTTCTGAGGTGACATTAGACTGAACTGACAGAAAATATAACTGAAAATCTTCCAAAGTTTATGGATAAGCTTCTCCTTTAATGGACTTATTTATTTATATTAAGTAGCATTTCGCAACTACAGGAATGGCTATAAAATTGTTCTAATGGGTTTCCAGAGCAGCTGCTGGGTGGGTGGAGTTGGGGATGTCGGAAGCTTGCTGTTCTCTGCTGCTTTTTTGCCATGATCTCAGCTTATCATAGGTGTGATTGCACTACTAACTCTGCCCTGCAAAGTGTTGACTTTGGGGGCTAATAAGTATTTTTCTGTTCTCCCCCCATCTTAAAATGTTTGTCTCCCTTCCCCTGTAAAAGAATGTTTGGCCTTCAGGATTGTATGGCATACAAATAATTAATGCTTGTCAAGGGAGGGAAAAGAAGAAAGGGGAGAAATCCAGCACACATCTAAAATGAAACTGAGAGTCACAGACATTTGGATAAAACCCAGGAAACATAAAAGTTACAAAATAATTTCTATTTTCAGTGACATTGTAAACTAGGATCTGCCTCTTGTTCCTGCTTTTTTTGAGGAGGTTGTACTACATAACTGAAGAAGTTTGGGGTTTTTTTATGTTGAACTTTAGAGACTTTGTAGAACAGAATATCTGTCTTTTTGCTTCACTTATTGTTTCTCTGAGGGGTTGCTACAAAAGGAAGCCAAACCTCTTTATGCCAGGAACTGTGTGTCATTTAAGTTATCTCCTTCCATCCATAGTACTGTTCTATAGACTGAAATAAAAAGTAGATAAAAAGAGCTGGTACCATTAAATGAACTTGCCCAATCTCTGTTTTTCCGGGAAAGAGGGACAGAGGGGAAGGTCACAGTTGTTTATGTCCTAGAGCTACTCGATTTTTCGTTTACTTGTATTCAGTACAGTACTGAGACTGAAAAGTTAGGGATCCTGGAAAGAAAAGAAGGAGTCTACAAAAACACAGGCAAGAAAGAGACAGAAGAAATGAGGTAAAATGGAGAGGAATACACAAAGAAGATGAAGTGAACAAAAATGTTACGAGTGCATCTATGTGGGTTGTGAGTTATTAAAACACTTCCCTTCTCTCTCCCCTCTCAAAATTATTCCCAAACTTTCTATTAAATGAATACATTCAGACACTGAAATTTAGGAATTATCATGATAAAGAATTAAGGCTCATCGCCAGCTGTGCCATCCCTGGTGTCAAAGCTGTATGGTATGCCCTTTAATTACACTGAATCTTGGTAATTTTTTCCACAAGTTTGTTATGTTGTCTAATGCATTGCATGGGATAAAGATCACAGGATGGTTGAGATCCATCAACCTGACAATGAAGATAGTCAGTGGTGACTTCCATTAATATACATGCACAATCCCTATTATTCGTTATTATATTGCTATTCCCTTTCTTAAGGGAACCTCAGAGTGATTGGGGCTGGAACTACAGTGTTTCCAGTAATTTTAAATGTCTGAACTGAGACACACAGGATCTGAATTTTTAGGCGTGCTGGGTCCTGCTAATGATCTTTCAGTCATATCTGGTTTTCTGAGCAGTTAGGACTCTTGTCTTTTCTGTTGGAGATACGGACAGCAGTTGTTTGAGTACAAAATGCAATATAGACAGCCAATACATCGGATCATAGTCCAACTGCTGAGCACATAAACAGTTCCCAATTATAAATGCTTCCCTTCACCTGGTACATACAAAAGGATGACTTTGGCTCCATATAGCCTTCGTGATGCTTGTCCAAGCAGTCAGATAATAAGTTACTGCACATAAAGCTTTTGTTGTGTGGGAGTCTTCTCTTCTTCCTCTCTTTTCCTGAGAAGTTCCCTGCTTCCCCAAGAGGGGAAGTGGCTGATGTTAGGTCCTCAAATCTCAAATAACTGGCTACTGAGCTTGGTGCATGCTGCTTTGGCAAAGTCAGTATTTTGACTTTCAGGTATTCAGGATACAAGTGGTTTTGAATTAGTTCTAGCTACTGGTCTTCAGATCTTTAGAAAACCAGACCTCAAACCTCTGGAGCAGAGAAACTTTAAAGGAGGAATTTGAAGTAGCCACTCGAGGAAAAGTGTGATTTAAAAATAATTCCCTGAACCACAGAGTAACTATACAACACAGAGGAGGCATTTTAGATGCACACACTTTTCATTATGCTGCTTAGTTACTACCTAACCAGAAGTTAGCCCTTTCCTTTTCTTCATAACTAAACACAGTATACTTGTCCAATACTGTATTCCTCTAGCTCATCACACTCCCATCTGCTGTTTCTTCATGTGTTCCGTTCAGGTCAGAGATGGAAAAAAACCCCAGTTTTTCATTACATTGACAAGTTGTCATTCAGTTCCTGGGGAGAATGGTAGTATGATGCCAGTTTAACAGGTAAGGAGTTGTTTACATTTTCATATTGTTAATTGAATGTGTTTAATTGAGGGATACATTCCAAGACAAGTAAAAACAAGATTCCAGTCCACGAGACTTAGAAGAAAATGTGTTTCAAAATTACATGGTACCCTACGTAGATTTAATTGCTGCAGAAGTGAGATTGAACAGGTATCTGCAGCCTTATCTTATTATACCCTGTGTTTATAGAGCAGCAAAAGTGAAACCTCAGTATATAAAGTTCTTTGTATTTGCAGCCCTTGGTTTTAAAGGGAAGAAAATGTTAGACCTCTTCTTTGTGATTTTCATTTCTCATAGAGGAACACTGCCTTTCTGTTAGACATTTGGCCTTGGTTTACATAGAAAGCCAGACTGGAGAAAGCAAAATTCTGGCTTTTCTTTTCTTTTTAACATATCCTGATGGCATAGTTACTTAATAACCAGTAGATACTTGGTCAAGTTAGGATTAGGATGGAGAAATTCAAGGTATTAAGAACCAAAGGCTTTGCAAAAGTTCAGTTGAGTAAAATCATTTGGATGAATAAATATAAGTAAAAATACTATCCAGGGAACTACAAAGTATCACTGATCTATAGATACTGCAGAAAGGACAAGAATCCTTATGGAAAACATCTGCCTACTTGAATAAAAAGGACAGTTGATTGGAGCAGCAGAAATATTAAAAGCATAGTTTAGTATAACTCAAATGGTACTGTGGCTTTTATTTCGTAAAAGCACATCTAAATTGTATTCTCTGTAAATTCGCTTTCTGTCTGTCCAGAAAACCTACAATGTGGTTTTGATATTACACTGGAGTCACTTTTCCATATCCCCTTTGCCATTTCAGTTGACAGAGGTTGTAATTTCACCATGCTGCCATCTGCAGACATTTCTCCTTTTATAATGTTGAAATTCCGGTTGTTAGAATACACTGAGCTTACGTTATCAGCCCTTCTGTAGGCAGGTTCTGTGATCTTCCACAGAACAAGAGTGGAGTTTTCTTCCTCTTCTACTGCATATTCTTTTTCTGCAGCTGCTCTTCCACATACAAGTCTTCCTGGTGCTGTTTAGCAGAGACTGTTTCCAAAATAATACTCTTTTTCCCTTAAATGATGTGTTAGGGGAAAGATAAACTTGCAAAAAAGAAAGTCAGACTCCTCTCTAACCTTACTGCAACAGGCCTTTAACGGCTTTTATCATTTCAGTAGCAGAAAACAAATTAGAGTAACCTGAGTTTGACTTCACAATGCTGCTGTAAGGGGCAAATATATCATTATCTCCATTTACCAGTAGTAGACTGAAGTATAGATAGAATTTTGTGTGTCTGGCCCAAGGTCATGTAGAAATGCTGTAGCAGAAGTATGATTAGATGCAAGATCTTCTGAGTTCTAGTCTAATGCTTAAGAGCTCTCCTTTCTGTGCTGTTAATGGTAATGGGAGGCATTTATACTTATGTAGGAGAACAATAGCCAGAAGAAATGGTTCTTTTCCAAGCATGGCAGAAAATAAATTTTTACTGTTTGTGATAGTTTTTCTCAGTCATAGCATGCAGTTAAGTAAACTTGTCTGGATTTAACCTCAGCAACAAAAAAAATCAGAGGTTGCAAAGTGTTATTCTCCAGTCCTTGTACAGTTAGCATTGCGAGGTTCCAGCTTGCTGTTGCTTCAGTGTTTCTGAGTCACACATATTGTTTTAAAGTAGAGAGAAATTTTCTTCCTGCTGTTTTTGACTGGTGGCCTTTCATCGGTCCATTGTAGCAATAAAATGTCAAGCTGGTTACCGGTGGTCTATGCATCAACAATGCACGTGATACTTACTGTAGACAGCTAATTTTCTCCTGGGCCACAAAAAGAGCCTTCTTGCTCTTCCAAAAGCTAAAAAAGAAGATAAACAAAAAAACCCTGTTTAGTCAGTGTCAGAAAGATATGGCAAGAGGCGATGTTAGAGAAGTATATTCATTCTTTTGCTACTGTTTTCTGTTATCATTATTAGTTGTTTGTCTCTTTTCTGTAGCAGAGCAATGCTTCCAAGGCCTCTGCACTGCCAGAACTACCAGAGCAGAGTGGGACACTTCATTAATTTATTTCATTTATTTTACTGTGTGCGCTTACTTCCATATGGTCCCACTAAGAAAAGGATTGAACTATAACTTTCAAAGCTCAAATATATGCTTTCAGTGCTTATGCTTTTGACATCTGTCATCATTGCTAGGTTTCGCGAACGAAGATTTGGGAAGGCTCTATCCACATTTGTTGCAGGCATGCTGGTGGCTTATGAGGCCAATACGTGACAGACATATCCGATTGCAAAAGGCAGAAAGACTCCTTAGACAGTGTATTCTGCAAGACGCGGTTCTTTCTGCATTGCCTTTTCTCCTCAAGGGTGATCCTGCGTGTGTTCTCAAAGGAGACAGCTGCGTTATAGATGGCGTGTCTCCAGGCCTCCCGATTGGAGACCAGAGTAGACCAGTTATGGTGATCAATATGTTGTTTCAGGGAGTCCTTGTATCTTTTCTTCGGGACTCCTCTCTTGCGGCAGCCAGTGGCAAGTTCACCATAAAGCAAGATCTTCGGGAGGCGGTGGTCCTTCATCCTGGAGACGTGCCCTGCCCAGCACAGCTGTGTTCTCAACAACATGGCCTCTATACTTGTGACAGCTGCTTGCTCTAGAACAGATGTATTGGTCACATAATCTGACCAGTGGATGTTTAGGATTGTTCGGAGGCAGCGTTGATGGAAGCGTTCTAGGAGACGCAGGTGGTGGTGGTAGATGACCCATGATTCGGAACCATATAAGAGAGTAGACAGCACTATGGCTTTGTAAACATTGATCTTGGTGCTTTTCTTCAGATGTTTATTACACCATACTCTTTTGTGGAGTTTTCCAAAAGCACTATATGCCTTTGCTGACCTGTTGTCTATCTCTCTGTCAATCTTGCCATGTGAGGAGATGAGGCTGCCTAGGTAATTAAACTGCTGGACTGATTTGAGCTCTGATTGGCCAATGGTGATGTGGGGATGATGGGGGACTTCCTGAGGTGCAGGTTGATGGAGAACCTCTGTCTTCTTTAAGCTGACTTCCAGCCCAAAGAGCTCAGCAGCATCTGCAAAGCAGGATGTTAAACGCTGCAGAGCTGCTTCTGTGTGGGCAACAAGGGCGGAGTCATCAGCATAAAGCAGCTCCTGGACAAGGTGGTTTAAGGTCTTGGTGTGGGCCTTCAGTCGCCTTAGATTGAATAGACTTCCATCAGTACGATATCGAATGTAGATCCCGTCCTGATCATCGAGGTCTGCTGTGGCCCTTTGGAGCATCGTGCTAAAGAAGACTGTGAATAGGGTAGGAGCGAGAACGCAGCCTTGTTTCACACCATTCTTAATTAAAAAGGGCTCAGAAAGTGTGTTGCTATATCTGACCTGGCCGTGCTGATCCTCATGGAGTGAGATGATCATTTTAAGGAACTTGGGGGACAACCTGAACGTTCCAAAATCTGCCACAGACCTTTTCTGCTCACAGTATCAAAAGCCTTGGTGAGGTCAACAAAGGTTACATAAAGACCTTTGTTCTGTTCCCTACACTTCTCTTGCAGTTGTCTGAGAACAAATACCATGTCTGTGGTGCTTCTGTTGGCTCTGAAACCACACTGACTTTCAGGTAGGATTCCTTCTGCTATAGTGGGCATTAGTCTGTTCAAGAGTATTCTTGCCAGGATTTTGCCAGCAATGGAGAGCAGAGTAATACCACGGTAGTTTGAGCAATCTGATTTAATACCTTTCTTCTTATACAAAGTGATGATGACTGCATCACGAAGGTCAGATGGTAGTTCGCCGAGTTCCCAACAGCGTACCACGAACTCGTGAAATTTGGTGTGGAGTGCAAGGCCCCCATATTTCCGGACTTCGGGTGGAATTCCATCAACCCCAGCTGCCTTGCTGATTTTCACCTGCTGTATGGCCTTGAGGGTTTCTCCTAAAGTGGGGGCAGTATCCAATTCATCCTTCACTGGTTGTTGTGAGATGGACTGAATTGCTGAGTCTTGAACTACACAGCTAGTACTGAAGAGAGTCTGAAAGTGTTCAGACCAACGATTCAGAACGGAGGTTTTATCTGTTAGAAGCGTTTGCCCATCAGCGCTGAGTAGAGGGCTTTGTACCTGGTATGTAGGCCCATATGCTGTTTTCAAGGCCTCATAGAAGCCTTTGTGATCACCTGTATCTGCGCATAATTGAGTTTTTTCAGCTAGATCGATCCACCACTTGTTCTGGATGTCACGGAGCTTCTGTTGGAGCTTGCTGCCTGCGAGACGAAAGGCTGTTTTTCTTCGTGACAGGAAGGCAGTGCAAGGTGTGCTTGGTGGGCGGTTCTCTTCTTCCTCAACAAGTCCTGGATTTCTTGATTTTTTTCATCAAACCAGTCTTTGTTCTTCTTGAGGGAGAACCCTAAGAATTCTTCGGAGGATTGCAGGATGCTGTTCTTAATATGGTGCCAAATTGTTTCAGGAGAGGAATCTGCAGAATCTGTGGAATGGTTTTCAAGCCTAGTTTGAAGGTTTGCCTGGAATCTTCTCTCACTGTGGCTGATTGGAGATTGTTAACTTGGAGTCTTCTCCTTGAGATATTGCTGCTTTTAGGTTTGAATTTGAGATTGAAGTTGAGTTTACAGTGCACAAGCCGATGGTCTGTTTGGCATTCTGCACTGGGCATCACGCAGGTATGGTGGACATCGCGAACATCTCTCCGTCGCACCAGGACATAATTGATGAGGTGCCAATGCTTAGATTTGGGGTGCATCCAGGTTGTCTTCAGACTATCTTTCTGCTGAAAGATAGTATTAGTGATGGTGAGCTGTTGCTCTGCACAGAATTCTAGCAGAAGTCGACCATTATCATTGCAGTTTCCAATACCGTGCTTGCCTAATATTCCTTTCCAGGCTTCAAAATTTTTACCTACTCTGGCGTTGAAATCACCAAGGATAATGATCTTATCATCAGCAGGCACCTTTTGGTTAAGGCGGCACAGGTCAGCGTAAAATTTATCTTTTTCGGCAGGGTCAGCTTGGAGAGTTGGGGCATATATACTAAAGACGACAACGTGTTGTTTGTTGTGGAGTGGAAGGCGTAGGGAGATAATGCGGTCGGAGTGACCTGTCGGCAGATTTTCGAGTTTGGGAAGAATAGAGTTTTTGATCATGAAGCTGACACCTGAGAGATGTTTTTCGGTTCTGGGCTTACCTGACCAAAAGAGTGTGTAACCGACACCATGTTCTCTGAGGTTGCCTTCTTCATGAAGGCGAACTTCATTGAGAGCGGCAATGTCGATGTTGAGACTAGCCAGTTCATGGGCAATTAGGGCAGACCGATGCTCAGGACGTCCGCTATCCGCAGAATCGAGCATGGTTCTGATGTTCCAACATGCTAGAGTTAATTTAGATTAACTAATTAATTAGTTAGTTAATGCACCACCTTTGGAGGCAGGTGCATGCCTTTGTCTTTTGATCTTTGTGCGACCGCATTGGAAGAAGATGCCCGTTGGTCTGCGGTTAACCAACCGGGTGAAGGTGGAGATGAGCTTTGTTTAGGCCACCTTTTCTAGGCCCCTCTCCGAGTAGAGCAAGCAGTGCCCTCTTTGAAAAAGCTGCTTGGTCATTCAGGATGCTGCCCCAAGAGACTGTCATCTCCGGTCAGTCTCAAATGACCAATATCCTGAACCGCCTGCCTGCAGGGTTGGGTCTGCGGCTGCCAGTGCACCTTTCACCTACCGTTTCGACCCTCGCCTGTCACTACAGGACTTTTTGCATGTGGGTAAAGCCTTCAAGCCTGCGCAATGGATTTTTTAGGAGAGATGCAGTATGCGCGGAACTGAACCCACCCTTTAATCCTGAGGTTCATCTGCCAGGGCCGAGCAAGCTTGGACGGTGGCAGTGAGGTCCTCAGGACGTAGGTTTGATTAGAGTGACCTTCTCTTAGATGGATGGCCTTACAGGGCTGATGAGCTCCATCTGCCTGGGTTTGGGATTAGAGTTGTCCTTCTCCTAGGATGACTGCCAGAAGGCTAATGAGCTCATCCTGCCCAAGAATGTATTAAATCTGGTCCTACGGTTTTGACCTGTCTGGCATGGGTGACCCAACCGGAGGCATATACCATATAGCTCGCAACCACATAGGGGTACACAGACTCCGTTCCTGTTAGAATGATTTGGGCAAATCTTTCATTTCCTACTTTATTATCACCTATCTATAAACAAATCTGAGGGAGATACCCAGGAACAACCCTTTGTTCTGTCCACCATTTCAGGATGTAACAGATCAAAGCAAGTATATCCAGAACATGCTGAACCTGGGCAGTAGCCACAGGTGAACCAAAAACAGACAGACAAAGAAAACAATTGTTCTGACCCCAGTACCCATCCAAGGCAGGGGTACCTTTCATGGTCCAAGCCTGGATGGGACCCCCATTATTTTAAAAGAACCCACTATCCACCCTGACCTTATCCTTCCTCCACTGTGTTTCCACATATCTTCGGGCGCACTGCTCACGTGCGGCATTTCACACGGGATTATCCTGCTCTCCCTCCTGCCTGTCGGTGGACCTCCTCAGCATGCACAGTACCCTACCCTAATCCTCCCCAACCCCCCTCCACCCCCACAACACTCCCCAAACCTGGAACGGCAAACCTCTGTGTGCTCCGAAGCTTCCCTCTCCTCTTTCACAGGGGCGCAGTACCTGCCGGTAAGGCTCCCCTTCTCTCTCTTTTCTCCTGCCATGGCCACACCTGATGGCAACCGAGGCTCTTGGCTGCATGGCACTGGAAGTTCCCCGCAGTCGAGGGTCCTGCCCCCGAGGCACGGGAGAGCCCCCGGCTGTATACTTCATAAAAATGCACAGTTTGTGTAGCCAAAGATATAGATGCAAGGATGTCGCAATAGGAATCAGAATGGCAATTAAAATTTTATAAGAAAGTAAAATCAGTCTTAAAAGGGCAAAATATTTCTTTGAAGCTTCAATAGGTGACTTAAAAAAAAATCCATGAATATCACAGGAATCTCTTTGTATTGCAAAATATTGCCACTTAGCTGGAAATGAGATTTTTTATTCCAACACAATGATGCAGTTCCACTAGTAACACTGTGCACCCATACATCTCTATAAGACATTTCTGAGATGTGATGCACTACTGAGGGGTGGGTTTGTTGTTGATTTTTTTATTTTTCCATTGTTCCACTGACACATTAAGTTCATCACTATGCTAAAATATTTCTCTTCATGAAATTTGTAATGGTGACAAAGACAGGACGAAGTTCTTTGTATAAACCATCTCTTATAAACCTAATAAAGGTTGTTATAACCTAGTTGCTAATAAAACTCTACAGGAAATCAAATGAATCACACAATTTATTTGTCCTTGCTGAATACGGAAATGACATAATTCTTTTGTACAATAATGTTACCCAATAGATGGCAGCAGCATCTTTATAATGAAGTACTTTTTTAGCAAGTACAGAGACATTTGGGATGAATTTCAGCTTCAGGCTCTCAGTTGGCAAAAGAAATATGGGATTTTTTTTTAAAAAAGTAGCATTATAGGAAAACATAGTAGAGTGCATCTTTTTCTAATGGGACTTTTGTCAGTCCTACTTAATACAATCACAATTTTATTCACTGAGAGTGCTGCTGTTCTGACTAATCAAGAGGAAAAAGTACAGCTTCAATGATTCCAAATTGTCATTGATTCCTTACTGCAAAAGACTTTGTTTCTGTTTATTGAACAAAAGCTTAGAGGAAATCTTAGCTCCATTATGAGAGTTAGAAGTATGTCTGTACACAATGCATATGCGTGTGAACACATATGAGTGTGTACATACACATGTGTGCAGTGCTCAAGCTGCCAATTGAGAAAAATCCATCCTTTTATATAGGAAAAAGTGTTTCTAAATATACTGTTGTTGCATAGCTATTATTTTGGAAAGATGAATAGATTTGCATATGAATGCATGTTCTCATGCTAGGAAAGAAGAATCTATAAAGGTCTGAATTCTTGACATTAGACAAGGATGAACACCAAAAACATGAACACTTCAAAATCACCGATCACATAATTTATGAATAATTTATAACTTTGGCAACAATTATTTCCTAATTTAGAGAAAAACGGAATGTTAGGTGACTGATTTTCAAGTTTTATTTGAAGAAAAGACTTCAAGTTCATTGACCATTCTGATTGCCAGCAATGCTACATTCAGAGCAAGACAGATATCCTGTTTGGGAATAAAAAAGGACAATTTTGTGATCACTTTCGAAATAATCTCCTTTTTCTCAGTTTGAAAATGTCATTAGCTCACTAGATGCTTATTTACTAGATGTAAGTATTATTGGTGCTTCTAATTTCTGATACCGAAAATAATAATGTGATCACTAGAACATGATGCCACAGAACAGTTTTCTATTTTCTCAGTAATAACCAGACTAAATAAGATAGACTGTCAGTAAAATAATCCTGCTTATACTTCAGGTAATAGCAGCTATATATGTATATCTTTATATGTTTTTTTATGATTTCTAAAATAGATCAGCATTTTTTAAAGACCGTAAAAGAAATTAAACTTTAATTTGAAAGTTATATTATTCTCTATCAGAAGAGCAAAGCTTTCTGTTCAGCATATCCTATGATATTTTATATCCTTCCCCAATGAAATACCTTGACTTTCAACAAGGCACTTTGCATTAAGCAGAGAAGCCCCTATGCACCCATAATTACAGACAGTTGTTGATTATTGTTAAGTAGTGCATGATTTCTGAATAATTAAAGTAATGAAATCCATTATGCAATACTATTCTGATTTGAAAGAGGAATTTTAAAATTAAGATAATTAAGATGAAAATATCATAACCCCTCCTATTGACAAGTTAAATCACATAAAGGAAGGAACAGTTAGCTGAAGTTTTCTTTTGAAATGTTCTCTAAAAAATTGATGAGCTATAGCTCAGATTGATGCTTTATGCTTAATTAGTCATGTATGGAATTGCTATGCAATTACTGTACCAATCCATAAACTAACAGCTTATGGTATATTATTAAGTTTATAGTGTAAGTATAGGAAATAAAAAAGGCAATCAGAAGGAAAATTAGACTAAGATTTGTGAAGTTTTACAGATATATGGTAAGGAACCTAATGACTGTTCAGTTCCTCTGCCCATCTTCTAGGGAAGCTATGGTAAAATTTCTAATGAGTAATTGAAATGACAGAGCAACAGAAAGACTTTTATGTAGGAGTAGACTACAGTTCTTTACTGAAGGACAGGGGAGGACATGAGCAGATGTGTTGGGGACTATTTGCACATGTGCTTGCCTGGTTGTATTAGTTTGGTTTGAGGGGTGAGTCTGCCTCCTTGCACTCTCTATCACTGTTTTATAGAGGAGCAGTGGAAGACATGGAATGGGAGGAAATGCTTCATTGAAAGGAAAGGGAAAAAAGAATAGTATTGCCAAGACCATTTTAGCTCCTCAAAATGTCCCTCAATCAAGTGATAAAACCCCATTTGATTTCAAGAAGGTACAGTTCAAGATTTGTACCTTCAGTGGTGACTCTTCCAGGAAACAAAAGACATGATGTAGGATTCTTTTTGTACAAAAAAAAGTGAGAGTAATTTCTTTAGATGGCATTGATCCCACCAAATTTAAAGTACTTAATTGAAGATCCTAATTAAGAGTATAGTTGTCCTGGGTTCTTGTACAATCAATGGAGAGAAGCTTCTAGAGGGCAATTCAAATCTTGCATCAACTCAGTCACTGCAGGAGAAGCAGTCTTTCTTCACTGTCTTAATCAGTTTTTTACTAACAAATGTTAGTTGTTTCACATTACAGGGATGGGGGCAGACATTTAGTTTCAAAAACTAAACTCTGAAAGCGGTTCATTTTTTCTCTTTGTGCCATAGCAGAATTTGTTCTTTCCTCTGTCTGCCTTTTCTACCGTCCTTTATGTTGACCTGCTCTTCATGAATATATAGAATATACTGATGAATATACAGGAATCAAAATTTTGACTTAGAACATTATTTCCAACAAAGGAAAAAAGGTAAAAAAATATTATGACATCAGTCCCTTAATGCATCTGAAGTAATTGAGTCTTTTCTTGAAGACCTTTCAACAGAGGCATGAAAGGTAATGGACACCTACTCTCTGTCTTAAACTGAGCTCTCTCAGGGTATTTAATCCTTAAAGCAATTTGTATTTCTCCTTGTTTTCTAGGAATATTGTTTTATATGCACACTGAATTCTCTCTCCCATTCACAAACATAACCTCATTACGATAATAACCTGTGATGGACTTATTTGCTATTTTTGAGCAATTACTTTAATAATTACTTGTGTACCCGGCTTCAAATTCCCTGCTGTTATCAAAGTCTAGAGAGTCTCAGACCTGAAGACAGGAACTGCAGACAGACTTGACAAGATATTGACATACATCTTGGCTGAATGTTCAGCTGGTGAGATCAGGAATTTTCTCTTTCCTGCCTTTAGCACCGAAAAAGTACTTTAGGTTTGATGTGAGGGTTTTGAACTGGTTGGAGTAGGCTGGGCTTTCACTCTAAGGTCTAGTTCAGGTTGCTTGAAGTGGTACAGGCATATTTTTCCCCCTTACCAAAATAAAACCAACATAATTTTTACATGCCTGAAGGGTTGGCTGTCTGACTCACAAACCAACCCATGTAATCAGCTTCAGAATGTAATAGCATTGTTCAAGTGACCAGGGATACAGACTGTAGGATTAAAATAGTCAAATGCACATAACAGCTCACTTCACCTCTGCAATCAGACAGGTAATTATTATTTCTCAGGATGTCATAGTCCAGCATTTATAAAATTTAAATATTAATTTTAGAAGTCTTAATTATAGCAACCAGAATAGTTCTGTTCAAAATAGTCCCAAAAATAACCTAGCAAGAAGCTAATAGCAATTTATCTGATTGAGGAACAGGTAGAGGTTTAATTAGAAATGGAAAATGCAGTTTGCTTCTATTTGCATAGTAAGTAGGAAAAAATTTGCTCATTCGGGAGAAGTTTTTACTTGTTTTTCATTATTGAAATAATAGGTTATCAACAAATTCACAAAAAATAAGGTTCATTTGATGAACGTAAACATATGATTTGCATTGATATGTGCCTGATCCATATCTATTTTGTTTATCTATAAATATCAGGTAAATAGATTGCAGTATGTAAACAACTTTTTTTTACAGTAATCCTTTTTTTTGATATATGGAAATAACATAATGTGCTAATTTGCTTCTCAGTGGAATTCTAATTTTAATCACGTCCTTCACTGGTAAGTAAATACTATGTAGTTTTTTATTTTTATCTCAAACAGTGGTCACATGCTGGTTCTGTGTCTGGCATGTCCACTGGGATTTCCTGTCTTCACATGGCTGCTATGGAGCTGTCTATACTGACTCTCTACAGCAACCCAATTGAAATGTATTGCTATTGAATTTGATGTTATTACTAACAGCACTAAGTTGGAAGACCATGCTGTCATAAATACATAAATAAGGTTCATTGATTAATGCTGTAGAATTTAAAGACTGTAGCTGTAATCTGATGCAACTGTGACAGGCTCCATAGATCCTGCTGTGGAGACTTCACATAAATAGGCCAAACAAAACAAGAATGTCTGGTCCCTATTTCATGAAATGGGAAAACCAAGTACTATAAAATTTAAATAATTTGTTTCATATCTCAGAGAACAACACTTCTTGATTCCTTTTGTAACTACATTGTTTCAGCTAATTCAAATCTTTTCCCCCTTTCATGCACTATATTGAACTGTCACTCACTTTCCTTCTCTCCTTGAGGAGCACAGAACATGAGTCCTTCCTTTCCTTCTCTTCTTTTCCCTCTTCCTCTCCCCCATGGCCCCTATTATCAAGATTTACCTATCTGGATGTTATTCCCTACCCAGTGGCCCCTTCTCTGAGCTACCAAAGCTATTATATGTCTGAGCTATTGTGACAATTGTTACAATACTTCCCATTATTCTTAATTTACCTTTGATGGATACAGGGAAACTGTTTTATGATATATATATCCAGTGTAGATGTTTGCTGTACAGTGGAGACAATACTTAGAAATTAGTGTTCAGAGCTCCCTGAAGAAAATGCATATTTATTCACCCGTATTGCCTAAAGAGAAACTCGGTTTGAAGGAAAGTGGTTTTATTATTCTGAGAGAATTGTCTCAAAAGATTCACTACAGTGGGCTTGAGGGTAGGAAAAAGAAGACCAAGTAGATGAAATACTTTTTAGCTTGGCAGTTTTGTTATTTTCCTGTGATGGGGATTCAAGTATTTGTTCCGGGAAGTAATCACTAAATGTAAGGTAGAATAAAACTTGCGAAGTGTGATAGAGAACAGTGAGTGGGGGACATTGGAAAATGGAAAACTGAGGTTCAGTCTTCAAAATTAAATTGGTTTCTTTTTGTGTCCCGGAAGGCTGGGCCTTCTGCATTGCTTTTGTTCATCTTGGTCATAAATTTTGTTCTGGGTATGAGATATTTGGTGGATTTTAGAGGTTGTGTCTCTTCCTGAATAAACAATTTCTGATGAAAATGTTTAACTGAAGAATTTCTGACTGGTTGTAGACACTAGAAGGGGTTACTTCAGAACTGTACAATATCAGTACATAACCTGGCAACCTTGGCCATGCTCCTCCCTTAAAAAAAAATGGTCACTTTTTTTCTGCAGTTGAATTAATCAACGAAGGTTCAGTGGAAATGGTGACAGTAAATTGCACAAGCTCTGCGTTGCCCCAAGCCTGATCTACATTAATCTTCTCTGAGCTATGTGTCCTGAATTTAGATCACTATACTGGCCTTTCTTGTAAATACTGTAGAAAATGTAGAATACAAATACTCCGTGGAATACAACATCAAAATAAATGATCTGTTGACTCATCTTTGACATAAAACTTGCCTCATAAAAATTGAAGGAACCTTTCATATTTTTTGAAATGGCTTCTCATGACCTCTGATAAATTACTCCTTCTTTCTGGAAGTAGAAACCAAGTGAATATTTTTGATTGCCATCAAAAAGTGGTATGCTTTACCATCTACACCATTGGTCAGAAAATCAGTTTAGGACTGAAAAAGTTGCATCTGTTACCAAGATTAGTTTACGTAGCTCTCACTTATGGTGGTATCTTATTTTATACAGGTGTTGAAACAACTCAGCAATGAAAATAGAGTAAATATACCATTAAGAAGAAAAAAGGGATAGTCCCCAAAACCCAAATGGCTTTCTCTGACAGTGCTGAATGTACCATCTGTTTCCATTGCATTATAAATTGATGTAGAAAATTGATATGCAGTGCTATTTCTGAGTAGCTTCTCATTTGCATTTGCTTTTGTTAAAAATGAGCCCAACTGAAAACCATCATGGACTTTACAAGGAAGCATTCAAACCAGCCTGGGGTGTTCCAGCCTGAGTGTGGACCCACAGCCAAATGATGCAGTTGCCCACATATGTATAGCATGTTAAAACACAACTTCTGGTCTAGGCACCACATGGCTTGTCAGATGTTCAGGCTCCTGGTCAAAATTGTCCACTTTTATTTAGTACTTACATGTACTCATTATGATGACATAAGACTTATCACCTACCACATGAAATAACCATATAATCAGTTAACTCAGGCAGGCAATGTGTAATATGAGCAGTAAGGTTACTTTTAAAGAGTACCAGGAATAAAAACGCAGTCATCTTTGATTTGTTGTGTGCAGTACAATCAAATCACTAGAACAAAACAGGGTAACCATTTGCCATGGCCATGATTGTGATTAATCTCAATGTAAAGCACCATCCAAAGTAATATTTCTTCCTATGGCTAGAGGAAACTGAGTTACAGCTTTTTAACCCTTACAGGGTGGACATGGAATAGCCAAAGAGTTTGTCAAACCTAAACTGGTGACATATTGTCTATGTTGGACTCTATGATGGGTGAGAACAAATGTAAATTAAACGCCTTCCTAACATCCACTTTTTTCTTTGCATGACCTGTTTTGGAGAGGCTTAAGAGACAAAAGATGCAGGACCAGCTCCAAGAGGTACGTGTGTATGGTGCATATGTCTGTCTCAATGAGCAGATGTATTTGTGGAGCAAGTGTTCCCATGGTTTTGCCTCACAGCACAAAGAGCTATGAATGTCTACTTTATTCCAAAAAGCAGTAGCTATCTTTCCTGTTCTCTAATAAATCTGAAATAAGATTTTTATTTGATTTAGTCCTCTCCGTTCATTCTTAATTTTTATTAGCTTCTGGAAGGAAGAGAAAGGAGAATTCAGTAAATATTACATTTGCTCAAAGAAATATGATACTGTACTATTTAAGCATACTATTGAGTAGGGGTGTTAGAACCAGTGTGAATGTAAACCTTCCTGTGTTGTCTATTTGTATTTCTGGTACTTAGAAAATTTCATTCAAAGATACAATCACAGGCAAGGTTGAGCCCCTCTCACAATGACGGGATGCAAAGGATTGTCTGCAAAATTACTGAGAAAGATGGCAATAATATCCACACCTCTGCAGACCAGCAGGAAGGCTAATTTTTAAAGCAGGCTGGTGGTATATAAAGGATGTGGGTTCGTGCTGATTTACCACAGGAAAATTTTTATCCATCATTCCACATTCTGGGCTTAAACAACAACCTGGAATCCACTGGGCATTAGACCCAGCTTGTGGTTCCCGGTTGGCAGGACAAGCAAGGAAAAGCTTAATTTGCCTTTCCTATGTTCTCTATCTTCTGCCTGTGTAGAGCTTAAATACCTGGTTTCTGGGTCGTTATGGTATAACGTCTCATTATATGTGTGTAAATATAGAAGAATCTTTCCAGAAGATTTAATCTGAGCAGGGAAGTGGTATGTTGCTCAAGAAAGCTTTGCCACCTGGAAAGAGGTATCTTTCCCAGGAAGAGTCTTAGGTGCTTTCTCCTCTTGAATTCCAGAGCAGCTGACTCCTTGGTATGAGAAAAGATAAGTTCTTGCAGCAATGTTTGAAGGCCCCTACAGCAGTGGGGCCAGGAAACGATAAAAACCCCGAAAAGAGCAGAGGGCGTCTCTTTCCCAGGCCCGCCACACCTTGTACCAAAATGTTAGTGTTCTTGGCTTTTGGAAATAAATCTCCCTGAATCCTTCCACTGCCTGGTATTTTGGGATACCTGCACATAATCTTTCTTCACAATGTGATAATGTGAAAATCCAGGTAAATGCATAAATAACAGGTATTTGAAACTCACTGATTTCCATCCAGTAAAAGAGGTTGGTTTATTTCTCTATATTATTTGTTAATGAACTGTAACTTTTCCTTGTCAAATTCTCAATTGGTATTTGCTTGTCAGTCAAGCCACTGTTTTTTAAAATTTTGAGGTCATAGTAATCAAAATGTTCTGTATTAATGGCATTATATTTTTCCTTTATGTTGCCATGTCTTGCTGATAGGATGCCAGAGAAGGAAGAGATCAAAATTAACATATTCACTGAGAAACTGGAGATTTAAGCCTGCTATGCATTTACTCTAAAGAACCTGAAAGTATAGAAGATAGTGAATCTGGAAGTATAAATACAGAGAATACAAGATAAATTCAGCATTTGTTGTAGATATCTAATGTTATTCTACCTTCTTGACAAATTAAGTCTAAAGGGTACATCTAACATTAAAAAAAGTATAGTCACTTTTTTCTGATTGTATCTAAAGTATCGGATGACAACATGAACATTACAATTAGGAAAAAGCAAAAGATACCATGACATAATGAACACAAATTAGCATAGATGAATTGGTGATATAATTCAGACACAGATTTGTGACAATATGAGGGATCTCAGCTGTTTGTCTGAAGGCTGTAATCCCAACTGTTGTTGCAACTCCTGTTGATTTTAATGTTACTTATGTGTAGCTGGGTCACTGTCAGCTTTTGTGCTACACTGAACTTGCTGCAGGTGTGCTTTCAGAAACTTCTGCTTTATAATCTACTTTCTGGACAATAAGTGTATGGCAGCATCAGTGTCAGTCTATTTACAGTGTATGAGATATATTCCTCCTTGGGAATTGTACAATCCAATTTCAGTCATATCTATAGGGACACGGGTGCTGTCTGCTGCAAAAAAGAACTTGGTGATATTTCTGTCTGCTTGTAAAGTTGTGTCTCTAATGACATGCTGGGATGAACCGTGTGTCTTTACTGCGGCTTGCTCTTGCTTAGTTGCATCCCTTGAAGTGTTTGCACTGGCATATCTGAAAGACATGAATACCAGAGAAAGAACGGGGTTTTGTGTTGACTCTTCTTCCTGCACTTAATAGTGCTTTCTTTGTAGGTGCACTGGGCAGAGGAAGCAAAAAAAAACCTTAACAGACCTTCTCTTCTTTAGATTTTTACTTTTGCCTTATTTGAATATTCTGCTACCCAGGCTAGCTACTGCCTGAAAATGAACAGATTGCTTGTGATTTCCAAGGATCTAAGTCACGCTGCTAGAAACCCTCCAAGGGGACAATAGGACATAGGTCTTGTGAACATTTAATTGAATCACATTTATTATATTAGTAAGTTTTCAAATGCTTTTGGATCAGAGAGCAGGAAAGTGATAAAAAGTGAAAATAAATAGTTCTGTTTACCGTTATGCATACCTATCTGTGAGCTTTGAGGACCACCTAACTCCAAGCAATAAATGTGGGCCCAGACTGTATCCATGTTTAAATAAGTTTTAGATTCTTTTTCCTGTTTTATGCTGTTGTGGCAGTTTGAGCCACATTAGAAATCCAAAAATCCTATTTCCAGGCTTCCCCCACCCCTTCCCTCAATTTATCTCAACACCGAAGAGAAAACTTTCAGGCAAGAGACTTCTATAGGGGAAGGGGGAAGCATATATATGTTTTATTTACACAAATAAATACTATACAAGCTAAAAGCAATTATATATATATATAATTACACTTCTATCAGTCCCTTCGAAGCTCCTCCCTCAATTAGTCCAGGAAAAGCCTTTTCAGGCTGATAGGTAACGCAGTCTCTCTCTCGTGGGAGTGTTCAGGGAACCTGAAACACTCCCCCACTGACCTCTAGTTGTTTGCTACAGTCTTTTCTTCTTCATGAAGTCCAAGATAGCTTTGAGTCCTTTCTCCTTGGTTCTGTGTCATTTCTGCTGTGTGATCTCTCTCAGTCTCATACCTTGGTTCTGTAGGCTGTTGTAATTCAGTCAGTTTATCATAGCATCTTCCAAGTCAGTTTTCGGCTGGCCCCAGGCAAACCTCGGCAGGGCAACTCCCGAGTCTCTCTCTCTGGCCCGTCTCCAATTTTGCCTGGGATTCTTCTCCCTAGTACCGAGCTCCATTCAGCCTGTCCACTTTGACTCCGCTTCAATGCTGAGCCTTGCATCCACTCCCACTTAACAGTGAGAGAAAAAAGCCCCCTAGCCTTGGCCACAGGCAGCTCGGTCCAGTTATACACTATCCTGAGCATCCCGCAGCTGCAGGGGGGGGAAGAGGGCCTAGCCTCCTCCCTCTTACCTCAGGTATTGTGAGTCACGTCCCTCACAAACACTCACTCTAAATGCTGCCTCTAACTCTGGCCTAGGCAGAGCTGGGGGGGAAGCCGCAGGGATCCCCTTCCCTCCCCCCCTGGAGGCGGGGGGAAGAAGGAAGCCCAGCCACCCCCTGGCCTTCTACACCTACATGCAGCAGCAGACACCAACAGATATTGCCAACAGCTTCCAGTGGTTGTGTATATATGATTTTTCACAGGAGCGAACAAAACAAGTGGTGATTGGCCTTCCAGGGAACACTGCCCTGGCACCCAATCACTCTGAGCCCCTGACTCTCGGGGGGGCAATCTCAACCCATGACAGCTGTCCATTGCTTTAGAAGTAAACGAGGCATGTTTGGGTGATCATGGAACAGGACTTCAGGTCTTCCCAAGAGGGTAGACTTGGGCTTAGATCAGTATAACCAAAGATCACAGTCTTCACAAACTCATACAATAACCAATAACTGAATGTTGTTAAGAATTCATTTCACAATAGAGAGACAAAGTAAAACAGAAACTAAATTAATTTTGCAAGATCACAAAAAGAATCAGTGACAGAGATGTCAATGACATCAATGTGTAGCAGCTTTTTCTTAATATGAATGCTATTCTGTCTTTTAACCTAGTACTCTCCTGAGATCATGCAATACTTGGTGAAAAAGACATTCAGCCATATTTCCTGTTCAGGATTTTTTGTTCTAAAAATGGTAGTCATGTTATATTAGAGACTCAGACTCTAACTGAGATTTTTCTTCTCACTAAAACAATTTTGAATCAGTCCTAAAGCAACATTATAGTTGGTATTGATCCTACTGAACAATGAAAGTGTATATGTTTGTGGTTATCTTACCTATCAATAAAATATTTAGAGAAAAGAAGTGTGCAATCTTTGTAGTTGTTGACAGCAGCAACAGTAAGAAACATTGCTAAAACAGAGACTTTCATTGATCATTTATAAGCTAATATCTTATGTGTCAGTCACTCTTTCACTTCCAAGGTATAGATGTAGAGGGGTGGAAGTTTTGCTACCATCTGATGAGGAGCTGCTAATGTATTCCTCCCTGTTGTGAGCTTCATCAGCTTCTGGAGCATTCAGCAGCTGGGAATAGCTGCTCAGTGTTGAAAACACAAAATAATCAATTTTCCTTTTCAACAGATGCCTTTTTTTTCCATTGACCCTGCAAAGAATTGAAGAAATAAGATCTAAGGTAGATATATTTCAGGTTGAAAAAATGTCTACCATGTCCTTAGCCATTTTTCCAGCTCCTGAAGATATTGAGGCATGCATTCTGTCTCTCAAGACCAATATGATGACTCTCCAGCTAGCTAAGAAAATGCCACTTAGCACTGCAACTGGCAGGGGCATCCTAGGAGATAATGTCACAGCAATCTACTACTGCTTCACTCCTGTAGAACTGACTCTGAAAAAGGGGAAGGTGTTTATCTGTAAAGTTTGAAAATCTTGTACTGCAGCCACACTTGTTCTGTGGAAGTAATGAAAAAAGATGTCAGCCCCGAAGGCTCTGAGGGCTGTAGCTTTTACAAGCACTAAGAGAACAGCATGAAGTTGAAATCTAGTCATTCTTAGATATGTTAGAAGCACCTTGCCTACTGGAGTGTCTTGTCAGACACTTATAGGTTTACTTGTTCTAAAAAACCAAGTGGGATTTTTTTTCTTTCCCCTGCATCAATATGAAAGAGGGATGTTGAACGAGGGAGAGGGAGAGTAGTTCTTTTGACTGGGGTGATTGACATGCACAAAAGAACTGGCTGCAGTCTGTATTCCAGACTGATGGCCCTCAGAAGACTCCTCAGGGTTGGAGGTGAGTTTTTTTTCTCTACTGGGGAAACGGCAGGCACTTCACTTTTGCCCTGACTCAGGGAGGGCATGCATGTGGAAAGATTTTCAGTGTTTTTTTTGTTTTCGGCCGGGTCATCTAGCTGCTTCTGGCCCCGGTTTGCCTCTGTTCTTCTGCGCCCTGTTCTGCCCGCAGTCCAGACCTGCTGAGATTTCATCGGAGAGGCTCAGCCGATCTGCGAAGGAACCTTTGAGGGAGGAGGTCGCCCCTTCTCTCCTCCGCTCCCATGTTTGGCAGCGGCTTGTGTGCATCAATGAAGGGGGGGAATCATGGCCACAACCAGCCACCGACAGTGTGAGTATGTGGGAAGAGCCCCTTTTTCCCCATTTCCCCTTCCCCTTCTCAGTGGGGGGGAATCTCCATTTCGGCTTCTTCCACGCCCTGGGACCCCCACATGGCGACTGCCAGGGCCCAACAGCGCCCCCTGCTGGCCAACACAAGCAACTGCAGGCTCTGCTCCTCCAGTGATCCAACAGTGCCCCTTGCTGACTGTGGTTAGAATTGTGGCAAAAAGCTGAAAGTACTGAACTGGTTTTTTGGAAGGAACTTTGGATATAGAATTGTTGTTTAGTTGTTTTTGTGTTCTTTTGTTGTTCTGTCAATACACATATATCCTTTAATAAAGAACTGTTATCTTTTCTTTCTCCATGCTTCCCCAATTGAAGCCTCTTAATTTCAGATTTACAGTTGCTTAGAGGGAGGACCTTGGTCTTCCTCAAAACTCATCCTCCTCAGCAAAACACTTCAGCCTCATTAAACTGAGACAACACTCTAGTAAGTTTTATGGAATTAGTTACATTTTCCTAACTTTTTTCTTTCTACTGTTGTAGGGAAGAACACACAAACAATAAGAGTAGTCTGTTACATGTGGGAAGAGGAAAGAAAATTACTACACATAGTTTTTCAAGGGGAAAACTTTATAACAAACAAAAAAGGGAGAAATTATTTCCTTGCAGATCTTTAAGTGCTGCATCTAAATATGCAGGGAAAATAACAGATTGTCTGTACCTCTTTAAATTTTCCCAAGATAATCCACTGAAAAAGAGTATTTCTATCTTCCAAAAAACCTTATATAGATAGCAGTAGATTTTCAAAAATATGTAGATAAATATGAATTTTTCAATGACCATAGAAATGAAAGGATTACAATCACTGTGTTTGTGATTTGTTTTCTGATGTTTAAACTTTGGGGAATAACTGATTAAATACTAAACTGTGTCACCTTGTAAGGACACTTTAACAAGTGTGTTTATCTTTCAAGGACATTAATGTGTGTTACGCAAGGAAAATTACCTAATCTGAACCGCGAAAGTGCAGGCAGGTAAACACCTGTGTCTTCACTCTCTCCTTAAAAATAATAACTGGAGTCAATATTGGAAAAAAACCCTCAGTAAAATCTTTCTGGGTGCTGAATGATAGACACAGCATTTAGTGGGGAAAATGCCAGACAACCTGAACAGTCCACATAACAATAAAACCTTTATCAGAATAATGTTTATTCGATTTAATTTAAATTCTTTTGGGGTTGAACCTGAATAACTGTCTTAACTGGTATTTTCATAGTCAGTCACTTGTACTGTGCTGAATAGCTCAAGTTAATATTTGAGTTTTATATGTTGAATATAATTTATCTTGAATAGTATGATCTTTCTCTTCATTATTTTGAATGGTCTATTATGATATTTTTTCAGTGTTTGATTAGGGGGTGTATGACACTGAATTCCAAACCTGTCACATTGCCTCTTTTAGGGATGATTCTGCAAATACTTACAAGCAGGCATCATTTATTCTGCGTAGTTCAGTTAAGTGTGCTGTAAGGTATCTGGTAACAAGCTCTGTGAAATGTTTGTAAGACTAGGACTTTAAATTTTAAGTGTTTCAGAACCTAAAATGTTGCACAGTGCCATGTAAATGCAAAATTCTATTATTTGCACATTATTTAATGTTAAATAAGTACACTTTCCACTATATAATACATTATAGTTTTCTGGGAGAGAGTACACAGCTGAAAAGTGACATTTCTAGAAGCTAGGAAGGGGCTCAGAATTTTAGCTTCATAGTTTTTGCGCAGCGTGTATTTTCATAATCTCTGCAGTCTTAAGAGATGAACGTTTGCCAATATGTTAACTTGCCTTAATGCACTCTTGCATTAAATAATTTTATTTGTATACTTCATTCACAAAGTATTTTTGTGCACTGAACTCTGACCTAGTCACCAAATTAAGAGATCCAATGATCAAGAACTCCTTCTATGTCCATTTATAGGTATCATTCTGCCCTTTTTCTACTTAGTTAAAATTTGAAAAATTGTGAACTTGCTTTTGTAGGACTTTATGTCATTAATATCAAAAGTAAAGTGGTGGAGAGCCTGCCTAATCCTTAATAGCTTCAAAAAGGTCTGTTAACTGTCTGATCAATATCTTTGGCCAAATCTCTGCAGTTGTCAAAGGAAGTCCAGCTTTGTGTAAAATCTGTTGATTTATCCTAGCCAAACATCTTGCCTATATCATCTGCATCTACACTATCAGGTTTTTGTACTTCAGCGTAGTAGTAAAAATAGTTTCCAAGCTAATGTGTCGCGGTCCGAAGGGAGAAGGGGATAGGACACGAGGAAGGGTGCAAGCAGACTTGTTTATTCAGGTGTGCACCCGATTCTTAACCGTCCCGCCAGGGAAAGGGGGTAGAACATCGGGTGGGCTATCAGACAGACAAATGGGGGAGCAAATCAGAACAGGGTACAGGCAAAAGGGGGAGGAGGAAGCCTGGGCATGTGCAGTTGTGCACTGTGTAGCATGAATACAGTGAAACCACATAATAACAGTAAAGTCCATATGAAAGTCCTGCCAATTGCTGTATGCTTTTCTCCATGCCTGGAACTGTTCCCATCCTGAATCTTGCTTCTCTACACTAGTGTCCACAGCTGGTTCAAAAATAAACAAAGGTTTTAAATCAAGTTCATAAATACAAGTCTGTTTCTGAGGACATGGGTCAAATTTTGAATATTTGTGCTCCATAGTGGGCATGTGTCATGAATCTTCTAGCATCTTCTGGTTAACTGTATAAATATGCATGAGTCTCAGATGTTTTAGTTATTTGAAATGGATCAATTATATATGTAAGAATTCCTCCTGGACATGCCAGTGAGTGGGTGTGGGGAGGAGGATTTATTATTATTTGCAAGAAGATTGTCAGCCAATATAATTGAAACAGTCCAGTAACCACCCACTATGAAATCTGAGAATACATAAACCAAGCATTTCACCAAAAATAACCTGAAAATTGGTTTTCTAAACTGTTCCAGGAGAGCATATACATAACAAATGTATTAAAGACAATGAGACTCTGTTTATGAACAATTCATAAATCTAATAGAACTGAGGTAGTAACAAACATTATTCATGCAAAAGAAAGTGATAGCTTTATTAACTTCCAGTCATCAAAGTACATGGGAAATTCTGCATAGAACCTGGCTCTTCAAGTCTACTTATTTGGCTTCTGCCTAGTTAAATTGCTGAAAAACTGAAATTAATAATTTGGTTTACAATTTGCCTGAATAGCTCTAAACTCTTCTTCATCTAATGAGTATTTCTTGGCTTCATGAAATATTGGACTACAAATAGAATCGTAGAATGGTTTGGGTTGGAAGGGACCGTTAAAGGTCATCTAATCCAACCCCCCTGCAATGAGCAGGGACACCTTCAACTAGACTAGGTTGCTCAGAGGCCTGCTGAACCTGGCCTTAAATGTTTCCAGGGATGGTGCACCTGCCACCTTTCTGGGAAAGAGAGTTTGTCACTGTTTTACCATCCTCATCATGAAAAATTTCTTCTGCCATCTAGTCTGAATCTACTCTCTTTTGGTTCAAAACCATTACCCCATGTCCTATCACAGCAGGCTGTGCTAAAAAGTCTGTCCCCATCTTTCTTGTAAGCCCCCTCTGAGTACTGAAAGGCTGCAATAAGGTCTCCTTACAGAAGTTTTCTCCAGGCTGAACCCCAGCTCTCTAAGCACACAGAACAGTCCCACAGACTTCCACCACATAAAGCATAGGATATCTGTACTTTTCCCATGTATGTGTATGGATAGACCCTGTGGTTTTGCATATGAAATGAGAAATCCACACTGAAGATGCCTCTGTTAGTATGCAGGAAAAATTTAACTTGGGGAGTCATCTGTGTATTACCTGCCTTAGTTAAGTGTGCCTGATTTTCGAAAGCAGATCACAACATTTCTTTTTTCCTATATTTTTGATGCTGCCTACTCTGATTCTTCTGCTGTCATTTTGACTGTAGATTTCCTTATCAGTTTTTCTTCCTGCAGTCATTTCCATACAGGTTTCTGGCTTTTTTTTCAGTAAAGGAAAAATCATCCTCAGCTATTTAAATGTTGTGAACTTTTACTGAATACCATTTTACTCTCTAGAACTGTTCTGTGCTATTTGATACCCGTTTTTAGTTTCATCCATTATTTTTCACTTTTTTTAGAAATCACAGTGATTTATGTTTTCCCTCTGCTTTCAAAATGCTTATTTTAGAGACAGATTCTATTTTGAATGTGTTTAAATGCTTTAACTTATGGGAACCATCATATCAGGGCTATCCAGTATGCTTCATTTTTCTAGGAAAATATGGCATATTTAACCTATTTCTACTCCAGTTACTACAGAGTAATGCAGTTCCTGCATTTTGGTGATACCTTGTCATCAGTCAGAGCCCAAGTTGTTTTAACTTTCATTTTTATGAAGCAAGGTTTCTGACCATCCAATCTTGTAAGTCAATTCTTTTACCTTTCGTGAGCTACCTTGGAAATTGCCCAGCTTCTAAAATCAGGTCCCATACAAACCTGAGCGGCTCCAGAGGGAACACAAGGAGGCCTTATTCTGTAAGGGAGCACTGCAGAAATGCTCAGAGGGCTTGCGAACACTGCCTGAGAGAAAAAGCTCTTTGAACTAGGGTTGGTTTTTCTAAAGGAAAATAGAAGAGAATCACAGTAACAGTTTTCAAATATACGTATTGTTTTAAGATCTAAAGGGATTAGTTATTTTTCACATCCCCTGCTATATGAAGATATAGTGGCCTGAAGTTGCACTAAGGGAGATCACATTAGGTATTCAGCATTTCTAGTGCAAGGAGAGTTAAGCACTGGAATATGTTACTTGTGGAGATTGTGGGACTTTCCTCACTAGAGGCTTTTTAGCACAGTTTACGTTAAACATTGTCAGCCATGATTTTCCTATAGTTAATGCCATAGGTTGGTGAAGTGGTCCTAGACAAGCAAGAGGCTGAAGTATATCAACTGATCAGGGGCAAATACTTGCCCGGTACTGAAGCCGGCAGCGAGTGTGACAGTCTGAGCACAGGGAGCAAGCGAGCACATGGCCTTTTTACTGGCCTTTTACAATTGAAGGCTACAGGTTTCAATTTGAGTTCACCTGACTGGTCAAGGCAATCAAATGCATAAATAAATACAAAGCTGAGAGAGGTTTCTTCCCCCCCCCCTCCAATTCCTGTAATTATAATTTGATAAGTACATAAATGTGTGTACAAAGTGCTCATGCAGCCTCAGTTTTGTATAGTCTGGATGTAGACAGCAGGTCAACACAGTTTATGTTCCATCATGACCTGAGTAGAGGAAGGAAAAGCTAACAAGGCAAAGATTAAAAATATGAGGTTTGTGTATACATATACACATAGACATTAGACAATATGACAATTGTTTGTAGTGGTCAAAAAGTGTATTCTGAAGTGTTTTCACATTTTGACAGACTTGTGGAAATGCATAGATTAACAGGTCTCTCTTGTCAAATTAGTTTTTACACAGTACAAATAGAATTTAAATTTCACAAAATTATTAATGGCTAATTGAGGGCTACTGAGAGATGACAACGTCCTAGATGGCTGCAAATTGTTCCAGTGTCACTGTCTACTTCTCTGCTTCAATGCTTTGAAATGACTCAGTAGTCAGCTTTAATTTGTTCAGTTTAATTAAATTCCACCTGAATAAATGTGTTGTGCAAATGCTGAAATTTTCTGGATGATGTATGCAGTTGAGATCTAATTTGATAGTACACAGCCCTAGATTGTAAGCTCTGCCATAAAGGTGTGCTCCATGTAAATACTTAAATAATAATTTAGAAGAACTTTTAAGGAGAACTATATAAAGAAGGCAAAGCAAAATTGCACACAGAAAACTATTTTTGAATATGCTATCATTTCACTTTCAAAACACATTCTGTTAAGATTAGTAGCTTGTTTACTTAGCATGATACTGTCCTGTCTACCCATTACATTAATTAAACAAGTACTGTAATCAGATAGAACAGTTTTTTCTGCTAAGGTGTCTTGACTTTGGTAGAAAGACTTTTATGAATTATATTCTTATATATGATCTGTGATGTGAGGAATTGAAATAAATGCCAGGTCATTGTCCTTCTCTTTCACATTAAGTGCAAAATGGACCAAAAAGACTCTTCCTTTCCCAAACCTCCTGGCTCTAACTGACTGATGGAAGCATGTTGACTAATATATCATTCTTATTTAGGAAGTGAGGAAGCATGGATACACATCATTCAGGTAACCAGTGCTTAAGGAGGTTGGGAGCAAAACTTGTCCTTCCTGGAACAGACAGAGACTGTTCAGAAATTCTTCTTCTCATACTGTATTTAGCAATAGTGACTTTCCTTCAGGAGCTCCCATGTATGATTTTATAATGCATTATTTTAACTTCTAAATCAGTGTAGTTATCTGAGTCCTTCCTTGCAGGGAAATTCACTTAGACTCCGTTTCCTTTCTATGTGCTTCTAGGTAATTTTGCCTGTTACTTTTATAATTTTTAATTTATTTCTTATAAATTCTTGTTTTGCAGGATCTGTTTCATCAGGACAATCTTCCAAAGCATGAACTTTATTGCCTGAAAGTTACAAAGGAGAGTTGACCAAAAATAGTGGCAGATTAATGATTTAAGAGAATACTCTACTCCCACTATATATGTTTATACATTCCTGTAGGTAAGAAATTTCTGTACTGATGTAGACAATTAAATGTTTAATGTATTTTCTCATTATGGTGATATTATCATTATAAATTAAAACTTGTCTGTACTTTTACTGCAATTAAAAGGCAGTCACAACTGGTTTTGTATTTATAAAATTTAGAAAAATTAACACATGCTGCTTTTCTTACTAAGAGAGAAGTCCTAAATGAATAAAATCATTTCACCTTCTGACACAGAAAGAGTCTGAGAAATGAAAAATGCTTGTATTTCTCTAAAATTTCATATCTATTTACGTAAAGATAACAGTTGCACATTTACTTGTCCTTAAATTTTCTAGATTGGGTCGCGCTGGCCCCCACTGTGACCACCGGCCACGCTGCGCTGGATGTCGGCTGCGCTGGGCTGCGCTGCCAACGGGGATAGCGCCCTCATGGGAGAAGAGAGGAAGAACTTCGGAGCACACAGAGGTTTGCCAGTCCAATTTGGGGGAGGGGAAGGGTGTTGTGTGGGGCGTGGGGGTCCCTGAACCAGTGAGAGGGCAGGTGGGGCAGTCCTGTATGGAGTGTCGTGGGTGAGCAGTGCAAGGGAAGATCTGTGGTAACGCGGTGGGGGGAGGGTAAGATCAGGGTGGATAGTGGGTTATTCCGGGAGGTTGGGAGGTTTTGGCTGGGCTGGGGCCGTGGGAGGTACCCAAGCCCCGGGTGGGTGCGAGGGCTGGAACAGTTTGCTTTTGATTCACCTGTGGCTACTGCCCAGGATTGGTTTGTTTTGGATTTATAGCATCCTGAAAGGGTGGTCAGGACAAAGGAATGTTCCTGGGTATATCCCCGGGCTTGAGCATAGGTGGGTGGCAGAAAAGTAGGGAGTGAAAGGCTTGCCCTAACCATTTTAGCAGGGAAGAAGCCTGTGTGCCCCTTTGCGGCTGTGAGCTATGCTGGCGATGGTACATCCCTTTGGCAGGGTCTCCCATGCCAGACAGGTCAAAACTAAAGGGTCAGATAAAATGTGTCCATGGGTATGATGGGCTCACTAGCCTTCCGGCAGTCATCTTAGGAGAAGGACAACTCTTAATTCCAAACCAGGGCAGATGGAGCTTGCTTAGCCCTGTAAGGCCATCCATCTAAGAGAAGGATACTCTAATTAAACCTATGTCCTGAGGACCTCACTGCCACTGTCCAAGCTTGGTAGGCCCTGGCAGATGATCATCATGGCTGGGCTTCGCAAACAAAGATTTGGGAAGGCTCTATCCACATTTGTTACAGGCACGTTGGTGACTTATGAGGCCAATATGAGACAGACATGTCCGATTGCAAAAGGCACAGCAGAAAGACTCCTTAGATGGTGTATTCTGCAAGACACGGTTCTTTCTGCATTACCTTTTCTCCTCGAGAGTGATCCTGCGTGTGTTCTCAAAGGAGACAGCAGCATTATAAATGGTGTGTCTCCAGACCTCCTAATTGGAGGTCAGAGTAGACCAGTTATGGTGATCAATATGGCCAAGGCTGAGATGTTGTTTCAGGGAGTCCTTGTATCTTTTCTTCGGGACTCCTCTCTTGCGGCAGCCAGTGGCAAGTTCACCATAAAGCAAGATCTTCGGGAGGCGGTGGTCCTTCATCCTGGAGACGTGCCCTGCCCAGCACAGCTGTGTTCTCAACAACATGGCCTCTATACTTGTGACAGCTGCTTGCTCTAGAACAGATGTATTGGTCACGTAATCTGACCAGTGGATGTTTAGGATTGTTCGGAGGCAGCGTTGATGGAAGCGTTCTAGGAGACGCAGGTGGTGGTGGTAGATGACCCATGATTCGGAACCATATAAGAGAGTAGACAGCACTATGGCTTTGTAAACATTGATCTTGGTGCTTTTCTTCAGATGTTTATTACACCATGCTCTTTTGTGGAGTTTTCCAAAAGCACTATATGCCTTTGCTGACCTGTTGTCTATCTCTCTGTCAATCTTGCCATGTGAGGAGATGAGGCTGCCTAGGTAATTAAACTGCTGGACTGATTTGAGCTCTGATTGGCCAATGGTGATGTGGGGATGATGGGGGACTTCTGGAGGTGCAGGTTGATGGAGAACCTCTGTCTTCTTTAAGCTGACTTCCAGCCCAAAGAGCTCAGCAGCATCTGCAAAGCAGGATGTTAAACGCTGCAGAGCTGCTTCTGTGTGGGCAACAAGGGCGGAGTCATCAGCATAAAGCAGCTCCTGGACAAGGTGGTTTAAGGTCTTGGTGTGGGCCTTCAGTCGCCTTAGATTGAATAGACTTCCATCAGTACGATATCGAATGTAGATCCCGTCCTGATCATCGAGGTCTGCTGTGGCCCTTTGGAGCATCATGCTAAAGAAGACTGTGAATAGGGTAGGAGCGAGAACGCAGCCTTGTTTCACACCATTCTTAATTAAAAAGGGCTCAGAAAGTGTGTTGCCATATCTGACTTGGCCGTGCTGATCCTCATGGAGTGAGATGATCATTTTAAGGAACTTGGGGGGACAACCTAAACGTTCCAAGATCTGCCACAGACCTTTTCTGCTCACAGTATCAAAAGCCTTGGTGAGGTCAACAAAGGTTACATAAAGACCTTTGTTCTGTTCCCTACACTTCTCTTGCAGTTGTCTGAAAACAAATACCATGTCTGTGGTGCTTCTGTTGGCTCTGAAACCACACTGACTTTCAGGAAGGATTCCTTCTGCTATAGTGGGTATTAGTCTGTTCAAGAGTATTCTTGCCAGGATTTTGCCAGCAATGGAGAGCAGAGTAATACCACGGTAGTTTGAGCAATCTGATTTAATACCTTTCTTCTTGTACAAAGTGATGATGACTTCATCACGAAGGTCAGATGGTAGTTCGCCGAGTTCCCAACAGCGTACCACAAAGTCGTGAAATTTGGTGTGGAGTGCAAGGCCCCCATATTTCCGGACTTCGGGTGGAATTCCATCAACCCCAGCTGCCTTGCTGATTTTCACCTGCTGTATGGCCTTGAGGATTTCTCCTAAAGTGGGGGCAGTATCTAATTCATACTTTACTGGTTGTTGTGTGATGGACTGAATTGCTGAGTCTTGGACTACACGGTTGGTACTGAAAAGAGTCTGAAAGTGTTCAGACCAACGATTCAGAATGGAGGTTTTATCTGTTAGAAGTGTTTGCCCATCAGCGCTGAGTAGAGGGCTTTGTACCTGGTATGTAGGTCTGTAAGCTGTTTTCAAGGCCTCATAGAAGCCTTTGTGATCACCTGTATCTGCGCATAATTGAGTTTTTTTCAGCTAGATCGAAGCCACTGTCCAAGCTTGGTAGGCCCTGGCAGATGAACCTTAGGATTAAAGGGTGTGTTCAGTTCCATGCATGCTGCGTCTCACCTAAAAAATCCACTGCGCTGGCTCAAAGGTTATACCCACATTTGTAAAGCCCTATAGTGATGGGCAAGGGACAAAAAGGCAGGTGATAAGGTGCACTGGAAGCCGCAGACCCAGTTCAGGACACTGGTCACCTGAGACTGACCGCGGAGATTTGGCAGCATCCTGAATGACCAAGCAACCTTTTTCAAGGAGAGCACTGCTTGCTCCACACGGAGAGGGGCCTAGAAAAGGTGGCCTAACCAAGGCTCATCTCCACCCTTCACCCAGTTGGTTAACAGGCATCTTCTAATTGCGGTCAAACAAAGATCGAGAGACAAAGGCACACACATGCCTTCAAAGGTGTACCCAAATTGACACTTGCATGCTGAAACATCAGAACCATGCTTGATACTGCGGACAGTGGATGTCCTGAGTGTTGCTCTGCCCTAATTTCCCACGAACTATCACGTCTCAACATCAATATTGCTGCTCTCAGTGGAGTTTGTCTCCATGAGGAAGGCAGCCTTAGAGAACACGGTGCCAGTTATACACTCTTTTGGTCAGGTAAACCCAGAACCAAAAGGCATCTTTCAGGAGTTAGCTTCATGATTAAAAACTCTTTTGTTCCTAAACTCAAAAATCTGCTGACAGGTCGTTCTGATCGCATTATCTCCTTACGCCTTCCACTACACAACAAGCAACATGTCATCCTCTTTAGTATATATGCCCCAACTCTCCAAGTTGATCCTGCCGAAAAAGATAAATTTTATACCGACCTGCACCGCCTTACCCAAAAGGTTCCTGTAAATGATAAGATCATTATCCTTGGTGATTTCAATGCCTGGAAAGGAATATTAGGCAAGCATGATGTTGGAAACTGCAACAATAATGGTCGCCTTCTGCTAGAGTTATGTGCGGAGCAGCAGCTCACCATCACTAACACTATCTTTCAGCAGAAAAACAGTCTGAAGACAACTTGGATGCATCCTAGATCCAAGCATTGGCATCTCATTGACTATGTCTTGGTGCGACAAAGAGATGTCGTGATGTTCATCATAGCCACGTGATGCCTAGTGCAGAATGCCCATTAGATCATTGACTTGTGCCCTATACACTTAACTTCAACCTTAAGTTCAAACCTAAAAGGGGCAGTATTCCAAGGAGGAGACTCCAAGTTAACGATCTTCAATCAGCTAAAGTGAGAGACAACTTTCGGGCAAACCTTCAAACTAGGCTTGAGGATCATTCCATAGATCCCTCTCCTGAATCACTTTGGCAACATATTAAAAATAGCATCCTGCAGTCCTCTGTAGAATCCTTAGGGTTCTTCTTCAAGAAGAACAAGGACTGGTTTGTAAAACAATCAAGAGATCCAGGAATTGTTGAAGAAGAAGAGAACTGCTCACCAAACACACCTTGCTCAGCCATCTTGTCATGTAAGAAAAGCAGTCTTTCGTCTTGCATGCAGCAAGCTCCAACAGAAACTTCGTGACATCCAGAACAAGTGGTGGATCAATCTAGCAGGAAAAATTTAATTATGCGCAGATACAGGTGATTACAGAGGATTCTATGAGGCCTTGAAAACAGCATAAGGACCTACATACCAGGTCCAAAGCCCTCTACTCAGGGCAGATAGTCAAATGCTTCTCACAGATAAAATCTCCATTCTGAATCAATGGTCTGAACACTTTCAGACTCTTTTCAGTACCAATCATGTAGTTCAAGACTCAGTAATTCAGTCCATTACACAACAACTGCTGAAGAATGAATATTACTTCACCAAGAAAACAGTGAAAGACTTTAAAATATTATTATACTTTGTGTTGAGAATAATTGATTGATTTGATTGCTAGTAAGAGGGACCAATTCAATTCCTAGAGTAAAGTAATAAATATTAGGTTTAGATACTGCTCAGAGATTAGTGTAGATTAAATTGCACAGGTGCTCAGAGAACTCCAATTTTTCCGTATTTTCTTCCCAAACTGCTGCAAGCTTTTGCACTGGATTAGAGTAGCCACTCAGTCTGAGGCACATTTAGTCGATTCACTCAGGTGACTGTATTTTTTCTCCCTGAGCTACATATTGTTCCCCACTTCATGACACAACTATTAGTTTTGTTCTTTATAGAACTATTAACAAAAATGAGAAAGAATCTATGACTCTGTTTAACTTCTAAGTTTTACTTGGCTCCCTGCCAAGTCCCCAGACCCAACACAAAGCAAAGAGCTAAAAAAAAAACTATGAAAAATCCAGACTAGCCAAACTATATGAAAATAAATGTATTTACATATATTATATACAGTTGAAATACTATATACAATTCCAAAAGGAAAAGGGAAAGGAAAGGGGGAGGGAGAAAAAAAACAAACCAAAATAGATATACATGCAACCAGAAACTCAGCATCTAGCAAACTAAAGAATTAGCAAAAGAATATCTTACCACTCTCCTTGGGACAAGAGAAATCGTGCTGGATGACCGCCAGCACCCTTTGCCTCCCAAGGTCTCATCAGGCCCCACTACCCCATATGGCAGAACTGACAGCAGGGAACCCGCACCTCCAGAGACACCGGAAGGGAAGAGAGCAAAGGCCTCTCCTCCCTTCTTCGTTATACCCCTGGCTTACGTAAAAATCGTAGGGAATACTGGGTAATATGGCCACTTCCTTGGTTACAAACTGGTTACCAAGGAAGGCCTAGAATAAAACTACCACAACTTCCTATTTCTACTTTATTCTCCCCCTTCAAAACAGCTTTCTCTAGTAATTTCATTCATTCTGTGAGGAATAGGGAGAAGTGGAGTTCACTCAGTGCACCTGCTTTACTAAGAGGTGCAGGGTTAGGTTTTGTTTCAGTTGTTATGGCCCTTAAATCTGTGTCCACACTTTGCTTTCTCAGCATGAATTTCACACTGGTTTCCTTTCTGAGATTTACTGAGCATGCTTGGGTAGCTGGGTGCTCTATGTTTCTTGTTTCCATTGATGCCTTAAGCCCCTAATGTTTTTTTATTTTTCTAATATTGGTAAGCCTTATAAGTTTTATAAGTAGATTTTAAAAGCAGAAACCCTCCCTCCTTTGTCCCTTGTCCCTTTCCCTCTAGCACCCTTGTTTACACATTCCTTAACCCTCTTACCCCCGAATCCAGTAGAAATGTTTAGTCTTTTGTCAAGGCAAGGCCTAGGTTGTTGGCAGAACAGCATATCAGGGCCTAAACCACAGAACACGGTCAAAAACTGGGTGACTATGTACCCTTTGTGCTCTGATGAAAATGAAGACGGGATGAACAGAGGGTCCCGAAGTGCACCCCAGACCCATTTTCAGGGGGTGGACCCGGGGCAGACCAGAGCAAAGGCCACAGGGTGGACACATCTGGGATTGGATGGATGGTATTATAAAATGTAACATCTCAGGCACAGTCTGTGCGCGTCTTGTAGCATCTTAGCCTTGACATAATAAACCCTTTCTTATCTCACCCCTAATTAACTGCTCTGGGAGATTTTTTTTCAGCACCTAACTCCCATGGTAAAACCATCAGGAGGGAAAGGTCTTGGAGTGAGTAGTGTTGTGCGTAAGGGGTATCAGGGGACACCAGGTATGGACACAAGACAGCCTCTCTCTTGAAAGAAATCCTACAAAAGACTAAATTAGTGGTGCAACTGCACGCACTGAGCTCACAAGCAGTTTAATTTAATTTTCCTGGATTTTTGGTCAGTGGTTTACGACTGTGTTTATTAGGAGTTTCTGGAAACTGAAGATTACCCTCATTACTGCCAGTCAAAGCCTGACAAAAGTGTTGTATGTGTTTGTAATTAGGTGGTCTAGCTCAGCTGGACATATCTGGCACTAGCCAAAGATGGAAAACAGCTCAGGACAGAACAAGTGAAAGGATAAAGTGCCAGTGCCTTGCTGGATGTCACTGGATAGGGGTGTATATCTCACTTAAGAAAGGGGCTTGTGACATACCCCCTCATGTCACAGGTGTGGGGAAGAGGATAGAGAGGACATGCAGTGGGGTCAGCAACAGTACAGACAGGTCTTGGGAGTTCAAAGATACTGCAAGAGAATACATTACTAATTTTAATAAAGGTCAGTGTCTTGTCTGTTTACCTCAGTATAAATACAGATGTCACTACCACTTTCTACTGAAGAGAGACATATAACAATGCTCTAATGCTCTAATTAAGAGAGTAACTTTTCTAGCAATGCTAAAATAGTTTCCTTAGTTTTCTTTCTTTGTAGTCAGTTAATAATTGTGACATTTTTCTTGGCTTTAACTGTGTGTCCCTGAAGGCATGTTAAAGACCCCCTGTTATTACAACAGTGGAGATCATGTTGCTGAAGTGACGGAAGCAGAGATACTTATTAAAATTTGGCCCCTGCTGTTTGTAGTTTCTCAAGACTACACTTTGGCAAAATTTAAAATAGATTTACGTGATGCCTGACAACTAGAAATTATGCTATAGCCCAAGTGTTGGGTGAGAATTAGAGAAGTAATTATGGACTATTGTGACACCTGGAAACAGAAGTGATAGTGGATGGTTTAATGGTGCATTGAGCAGATAATTGGTTTTGTGGCTGATGTGAAGCAGATCTCTTGGTATACTGTGATTGTACACAAAAAGATCATATGGCGTACTGTGCTATTTGAATGTTTGCAAGGCATTCACACCGTTTATCTGCTGTTCTCAAGTCTCTGGAGGAAATGTGATGCCACTTTCTTTGAGCCTGTCCACCTGAACAGCATTTTAAATAAATACTTAATGTGACATGTATCAGAAGAAAACAAAATTGGTACTTGAATGCAACCAGTTTACAGTGTCTCCTGAATCAGCAGCTCCTGTTTGTCTTGTAACTTACACAACAATTCTGTTTTCACCTCTAGTGTTTATTTCCCTTTCCCTTTCAGGCAACTGCAAAAGCCAGAAAATGGCCTTTCTGATAATGCCACTGAGATTTAGAGCATTAAAGCAATCTCATTATCAGTTTACATACCTAGTTGGAAATCTGAGATTGTTCAGCACATCAAACAGTAGAGTGGGGGCATGTAATGTGCAGCCCAAGGGCCAGATGAGACCTGCTGAGTCATATAATGTGTGCTCCAGCTGCCCTCTCCCTGTATCTGAGGGATGAGGACAGAGCTGCTGACTGGTGCTGCTAATCAACTCGAACTACCATACATTATTTTCCATCTACATGCCAAACATGGTTATATGCACTTACAACAAATGTCTATGGTTTATATGCAGATTGGATGTGACCCTTGGGCTCTTGGCAAGTAACCTGTATAACCTTCAGGTCTGCAGAACATAAGCCTCTCACTAAAGCTGAAATTAGTGCATGCATGGGGCTAGAGGCTGCCTTGCAGAGAGAGCTCAGGCTACTCTGTGCTTAATGGCAGTGGAAAAGGCCTAATGGAAACTCCTTTAGCTCATCTTTCCCACTCAACTCTTGGATACATGAGCAAGAAGGGAGGGAAACAATATTCTGTTGGTCCGATGCATAAGTTCTTGCTGCCTCAACCCTTTGATCTTAGCAGCCATGTACGTGTAAAACCCCCATCACATCATTGAGGTCTTCATGATGAATCTGCAAATGACATTACACTCTTGAATTTTTATGCTGTGCAAAGAATTTTAATTATTTTAATTACTGTTTCTGAGTTAGTGTGAAAATAAACTCAGAATCTATCATTAGTGCATCCAACTGTGCAGATGAAATATATAATCAATATAAAATGCTTTTGTCATACCCAGTTTGAACAAAGATCTATGATAGTCTAAAATTCAGAGGTTTCTTCTGTGTTAAAGTTCTATTAATGCATTCATTAACAAAAAATTACACTACAAAGTCTGTGGGGCTTACTTCATTGAAAGAACAATTTCTTTGCTGGTAACTTCATCTTGATGTTATTCCCTCTCTTCAGCTTTCCCAAAATGACATTTTTCTTAAAATCAGCACTAATACAGTAGTTAACCTTTCTCAATATTACGTAAGAAAATAATGCTGAGATAGTCATACAAATAATAAAACACCAAAACCCTCTATTTTTGCCACAAATGCAAAAGTACAGCACAACTCCAGTCATATTATTTATTTTAGAGATTGTACTTTTAAAATGGCAATAATGACCTTGAAATTATGTCAGCCAGCCAGTGTTGACTGGCTGACATACAGAATGTGAAGATTATTTTTGATATGGAAGGAAAGCATGTAAAGATATTGTTGAAGTCTTTGTACCAGCTTCACTTATTTTTGGCAAGGTATAGAATTCTAATGTCTGTTTTATTATTTCTTTTATGATAAAAATAATATTGAAAAATATATGGGGGAGAGGTTATATGACTGTCAAACAGACAGATGCACAAATAGTTTACTCAAAATAGCCCTCAATTTTAATTTATTTAATTTATTTATTGTCACCAAAAAATGCCACAAAAAGAAACATATTTTCTCTTTTTAGGGTACAAAATCTGAGTGTGACCACTCTTATGAAAATTCTGGTTTTGCCTGGGGAAAGGAGGGTGTCTGTGTTGTGTCGTGATCCATTGGGGAACTATGGATGACAGGTACTGGAAGCTGAACTTCCACAGTGTAAACCATGAAGAATATGCATCAACCTTGACTTGCAGCACCACTTCAAAAGGTGAGGTGAAAATGCGGGGCTTTTGCATCCTGGCAGAATTTATTGCCATAAATCACTTCTTCGGTGTCTCCCAAACGTGCAATTTTTTTGAAAATGCACACATCTAAACTTTTAATTCATGTTACGTGTTACTTTAGTTTCCATTTATTAGGATAGGGTGTTTTATTTGCTAGCAGTTGTTGACAATCTTGGAAGATAAAAACATTCAATTTCCTTCACGTGAAAGCTGACATTCTCATCCAGTCATTTGATTCCAGGAGCTCTGATCAACTATAGGGAGACACTTAATCAAATCTCAAGAAATTATATGGTTGCCTCTGTTACAGGACTTTCAGTAAGAATGAAAATAGTTCTGCTGTATTATGACCAGTGAATGAGTATAGATCCTGTGTTGTCCTAAATCCCTTTTGAGCTGCTCATAACAACACATCTTAATCCTATGTGAATAAATGAGCTGGGGATTTCTTTCCTCTAGCTAAATCCTAGTGTCACAGAAGAATGTCATCCATAGATCTCATAAAAGTAATGATGCTATACTACATTAGAGTAAGGCCTGCATTTAAATGACCACAATCATCTCTGCAATGAACTTTTAGGCATAGACAACTTCTGGGCTGTTTGTTTGAATTTTCTATGTTATATGGTTTTAGACTGGAAGACTTTTTTGATGTACTGTGAAAAAAGCAAAAAGCCCCCACCAACCAGTCAACCAACCAAACCAACTAACCAACTAAAGACCAAATCAAAAAGCCACCCTTGACTTCAGATCCCAGAAATGGTCCCTAGTAACTATCAGAATGATTACAAGCTATAGAAGACAAGATAATGAGGGAATCATACTGTTCCTGAAAGGTTATATACCACAATCTATAATTAAAATTCTGGTAGAGAAGTGTCATGCCACTGAATTTTTAGTCTGAGCATGCAGTTTGCAGAGAAGTTGGTTGGCCAACTTTCTGCCATCAGTACTCTACACTGTATTTTCACTCAGATTTTTAAAACTGAAGTACTCTGCATAGTTCTGAGTTAAATTTTAAGAGGTAGAAAAAAATTGGCAAAACATAAAAGACTCAAGTAGCTACATATCAGCTAGTCAATATCACAGTATAAAAAAAGAGAGAGACATTTTATGAACATTTCAAGTTCTTGCTCTATTATTCTAAGAGACTATTCTTTATTTAACTTTTATTAGAGTAATGGTGATCTTGAGAAACACAAAGTACAGGAGGACACATTTTCACTGTGTTTAGCAATTGTGGATGTCATAGAATGAAGGTAAGTATTAGGAATCGGCATAGTCTAAGAGCCACTCAAATTAAAACCAAAGGATGCATATTTTTTATAGATGAACATGCCAGGAAAACAGCATTGGGGAAGAATGTCTGCCTCTGAACAAAGAGGGTTCTTTGAAAGCAAAAATAGAGAGATATAGGAAAGCATACAATGGAGACATCAAAAGAACCCAACAAAAGTGATTACATCAAATAAAAAAAGATTAAATATTTTAGGGTAAAAGACAGATCAAGGGCTTCCTAGAGATATCAAAAACATGATGCCTATGAGGAAATTAGGATGTTAAGAAGCAAAAACAAGTTCATAAAAATGTACATACCACCATTTAAAGTGGAAAAGGAAATATAGTGTTCTAGGGTCAGCCAAAGTACTTGGTACTAATAATCCTTTCATCTTTTATTAGCTAAAATTAAAATATAGAATACAGAACACCTAAGAATTTATGATACAATTGAGGTTTACCATGAGAGTTATGCAGAAGAAAAAGGGT
Source organism: Manacus candei (assembly GCF_025592945.1). Lineage (NCBI taxonomy): Eukaryota > Metazoa > Chordata > Aves > Passeriformes > Pipridae > Manacus > Manacus candei. Next base: position 2,430,621 of record NW_026138156.1, on the reverse strand, counting down.
AACCTACTAATTACTTAAACTTCTTTGAACATGAAAATAAAAGTACTGGAGAAAAAGAAATCAAGGATATTTAAACAGTGAGAAAGCTTCTGACTTGGATTCAGGAAAGCTGAACTAAGTATTTTACTGGAATATTTATACTGATGTCAGTGCTAGAGCTAGCTCAAACAGAATTAGGCAGAACTAGGCTAGAGGAATATTTTATGATTTAAAATTGGTGAAAAAAGCTATATTATGAACAATCTGTTCTGTGAAAATATTTTGGTTCATTGAAGTGATTTTATAATGCTTTATTTTGTAAAATTGACATTTTCCCTTGCTGCTTCTTACCTCAGTATAGGCCTAAGTACTGTTCATACAGGCAATAAATAAATACATAAATATTTACTTGAGAAGTTGCTTTTAAACACATTTTTTTCTATTTAATTTTGTGTCCACATCTTCAAAAACGGGAATTAGAAAGCAAAGTGATAGATTATCAAGCTTATAAATTAACATTAATGTGATCTTTATTCTATTAAGTTATCTAGACTAGGCTTCCAAATCATTCTCCTTTCCAATACCCCAGAATATATCGTTTGAGGGTCTCAAAGACATCAGCTAGTTCCTTTGAACTTGGATCATAACAGGATCCTGCTTCATATTTATCATTGGGACAATATGTGTGGATTCTATCTTTCTCTTTCCTTCTTGGCATTCTCTTTTGCTTCACTGTTCATGTGGTTGTCCAGCATGCAACAAAACAGTGTCTTCTGCAAGGATAACTAAATAGTCAGTGTAATTCATCAAACCAATGGCATTGGGGGTGGGGAGGTACACGGAGGAGGGATTTAATTTTTTTTTTCTGTTTTGAAGATATTAAGAGTATACATCTGCTTTATAGACCAAGAAACTGCTGCAGAGGGACCTGAGAGCCAGCTGTAGAGGCCAACACAGCCTATAATGCTTTTGGATAATAACCAGATTATAGCTCCACAATTCCAACAAAGAAACACAAGCAGTATGGATGTACAGTGAGTATCAATTTGTCCATTATTTCTAAAGAAGTTAAATAATGCAAATGGGACCACATGTTTGAAGAATAAATACACATTAAAGTTCTTAACAGTGTGAAGATTAAGGTAATATGATTTTTTTATAGCTTTCATCCAGAGAAAAATAACTTCCTGCTTGCTTTAAGTAAGATTAGCTGGAAAAAAATCTGTAGTACACCTAGAACAAAGTCTGAGTGGCAACAGGCAAATATTTTTATTTGGAAAGATTTTTATTGGTTTTAATTAAGCAATGACATTTTTTTTGAATGTCTTAAATCTTTAATTACCATCCATGAGCATTGAGCATGACATGAGTTATTTACTGAGTCATTGAGAAGTACAGTTCAATATTTTCTTATAAATACTTCATATAGAAACAACAGAAGGCCTTCACTGGAAACAAGAATGATTTTTAGAAATATGAGTGTTTCAGGTCCTGATCTGAACCACAAGGAAGGCAAGTGAAAGAATCCCAGTGGCTTCCATGGGAGTTGGCTCATGTCTTTAATGAGCATTAGAGCTTGTAGTAACTAGAGAAATGTTTTCTTATGATTGACAATGTCCCACAAATCAGAATCTGTCACCAAAGGTCAGCCCTGAATATGTGTTTGGGGATTTTGGGCTTTTGTGCTTTTGTGCTGGGTTTTTTGGTAAAATGAGAAGGGGAAGGTATCACCTAACGTAAACCTTGTTTAAAGTTTGAGATGTCAACTGTAGCAGCTGCATGTATGGATGTGATGTACAATGTAATATGGATGAGATTTTCACAGGAGTTCGTCACTCATATATCACAGAGAAATTGGGTTGTTGATTTAAATACAGCCCAGATCAACTGTCGTGGGCATGAGAGGGACACCAGCACTAGCAATGGGTATATATTTATGAATAGGTACAGCTAAGCTGAGGCAGACAAGAAAACAGATGTTTATGCTAAAGATTTGCTCTCAATCTCCAATAAAAAGTAGAATTAGTGCCTACAGCTCTAGTGTATTTATCAGCTCTCCCTAAATTTTAAAATCTATGGCCTACGTAATGAGATACATAGAAGAGGAAAGGAAGCAGCAGTAATCTCACTGCCTGCATGAAGGTGCCTAATCTATGTAAGACAGTGCATCTTTCCAAGATTCCAGGTACTTGGGGGAAAGAAATCGTTGCTTTCCAGGCTCTCTTACCAGCCTTGCACATGTCTCCTATCGAGATCATTATCTGGTGAAGTAAATTTCTCTCCTCTGAGTGCATCTTTGCTCCATGAAACATCATCATGGCTAGGCTTCGCGAACGAAGATTTGGGAAGGCTCTATCCACATTTGGTTACAGGCACTCTGGTGGCTTATGAGGCAAATACGTGACAGACATATCCGATTGCAAAAGGCACAGCAGAAAGACTCCTTAGATGGTGTATTCTGCAAGACACGGTTCTTTCTGCATTACCTTTTCTCCTCGAGAGTGATCCTGCGTGTGTTCTCAAAGGAGACAGCAGCATTATAAATGGTGTGTCTCCAGACCTCCCAATTGGAGGCCAGAGTAGACCAGTTATGGTGATCAATATGGCCAAGGCTGAGATGTTGTTTCAGGGAGTCCTTGTATCTTTTCTTCAGGACTCCTCTCTTGCGGCAGCCAGTGGCAAGTTCACCATAAAGCAAGATCTTCGGGAGGCGGTGGTCCTTCATCCTGGAGACGTGCCCTGCCCAGCACAGCTGTGTTCTCAACAACATGGCCTCTATACTTGTGACAGCTGCTTGCTCTAGAACAGATGAAACAAGGCAATTTGTGATTACAGTAACCAAATGGAACAAATGAGATCAGAACGAACCTACAGCTGATACAGATCCCAACTGGATAATGATCATCAGGATAGCAAAGTTTGTGACAGCAAAATGCAAGGCTAATTGTGGTTTACCCTATGAAGAATATGACATTAATTTTTTTACAGAGAATGCAATCCCATTGTCATACAGAGTTTACAACTGGATTTCTTTTGAGGATTGTACTGCAGATTTGTCACAAGAAAGTGAAGGAAACATCTAGATCAATTATGTTTTTAGAGACTAGATTTATGGGAATGAGAGCCCGGAGAAGCAGGAATTGGGGCAGGAGCCCAAAGCTGAGGACACTTACTCCTCAGGTGGCGTAGAGCAACCTCTGCGGGGTGTTGGTGCTGGAGGCTCTGTCCATCATCCACAGTTGGCAGGGTGGACTCCTCCTCCAAAAGGGTCAGATCCTCAGTGTATTAAAGTATGAGAACCTGGCTGTGTCATCACTTTTCTGTGACCTATCCCTTCTGATAAAATACAGATTTTTTATCTGTAGGAAGGGCAATTTATTCTGTTAATCACAGACTAAATCTGACTGTTTCTGTTTCTGTTGGTATAAGCCCAGGTGGTAGGCTCTCTAAGTGGAAAATCTGCCAACAGGGAAGCCATAATAGGAAAAAAACAACTGCTGTTTTTTATATTAAAATCCTGGGCATACTGTGGAGCCCAAACCACAATCTTAAGTTTTTCTTTCCCAGAAGAAAGATTAAAGATTCATGAGAGTATCAATGCTGCCTGATCACTACACAGAACTTACCTCCAAAAACATGCAGGGCTTATTTGAGACCCAATGATACCTCTCGTAAGTGGTCCAGGTTTGCAATTTTAGCCTCTAGACTGTGTTTACCACCTCTTGCATGAGAGCTATCAGCAGTCAGAAAGGAGGAACTTTAACCTATGCTTCACTGAAGTTTACTTTCCTTCTCTTATATGTTATGTACTGAGTTTCCATGAAAGAATGAAAAACACTTGAGACTTGATGAATACAGGATATACAACATTATAAAGGAAAGAAACTTGTCTCTGCGTCTGTACAGGACTTGTTCACAAGGGTTCCCATCCGACCCCCTCTGCTGGAGTCGGTAATGTCTCATAAACCTGATATAACCAAATTCTAGTAGTAACTCTTGTGAAGAGAACCACATTATTAAGTCTTTAAAAAAATGCCTAGTCCTATTTAACAGCCTTCATAATTTTCTAGCAGTGACTCCTGCAGAACAGAAACTAGAAAATTGATTATTTGAGATATTAAAAGCCTTCTATGTAAAAGCTTACAACATGAATGCGTTCTAAACTCCTTGGCTCTACTTCGGTTCACAGCTTCCATCTTTTTACAAGATCAAGTCCCAGGTATAAGACTAAACACTGCATCTGGTACCTGCTTCATTTAAAGGTAAAATAAAAAAGAACAATCTAGAAATCCTGATAACATTAGCACAGAAGATGGAAATGTTACTTTGGATTTCTTGCGCCTTATGCTGCTGGAGATATCAAGTTCATAATTTGAGTGATAATATGCAGTTTTTTCCTTCCATGGGGAAAATGTTACCACATTGCTGCGTGAGTACTTGTCCCCAACCAATTTCCAGAACAATATCTAACATCGGCCTGTGAAAGTTTCCTCCACTGAAATTCCGTGTGAAGTTCACTGCAGGAATGATATCTGTGGTCTGATTCCTTGGCCACTGAAATGAAATTATAGCCTTCTATTGAGCTCATTATAATTGAAATTAAGATAGAATCCCGGAAAAACAGTGGAGTCTCATACATATTCTTGTACTGAAAAAGTGGTTCTCCCCTGCCACTCCCCCTGCAACTTCTTTGTACTTAAAATGGCAGTATATAACATCCTCCAATACCCAAATTTTCAATGAGAGCCAGCAAAAGCTACATTTTGTGTTATAGGCATGGATTATGAAGAAAATCATATTAATATTTAAGAACAAAGCTTTACTTATTTACATTTTTTGAATACATTTATCAGTCTTAAGTGATTATTTTCTACTGATAAATGTTATTTGTTTTTAATGTGACCTATTCAACACTATAATAAGTGTTTCACTCCAGCTATGTTCCACATGCTATATTCAAGTTCTTCACATCACCATTGTATATAGGAATTTCTGGTGTGTTTTTATGAGAGAGAGAGAAAGAAAGAGAGATCAAAATGTTTAGTAGGTAAGATGGAAGGAAGCAACTATCTATCTAGATAGTTGCTAATGTCTGTCATAGTTAATTCCTCTATCTTATACAAAGTTTAAATAATTTCTTTTTCCTGTCAAAGTGAGCTTTACTATTTGGACATAAATCCTTTGTGCTAGAGGTGCAAAAGCTGTTGATGATATTTATTTCTGAAGTTTGGTACCTTGTAGGAAATTTCCAGGTGCTTCAGGTACTATAAAGGTACTGTCTGAGACTGAACTGAAGCACTTGTAGTCACCCTGATTTCTGTTTACATTGCCATTTAATAAAACAAAACAAAACAAAACATTTGAGAATTTGATTTTTCATTATTTTCCTGGACAAGAAAATAAAAGCTTGGGAAAGCTTTTAGACAGAAGTATTACCAGTCTTGCTTTTAGGCTCTTACATGTTCTTAAAAACTAAGCAAAGAAAACATTTTTTCTCAAGACCAAATTTTACTGCTTTCAATGATGGTGTATCTTTGGTAACTTTTGATTCAATTTCCTAGCAGCAAGTGGGTTTGGTGGGCTTTTTCTTTACAGCAGGCAGAAGATTGACTTTTTTCAGCCATATCAGAACTTTAGAAGTTTGATGGCTTTCAAGACAGTCTTTTCCTTTTGTAGAAACTTTCCCTAATATCTGTAAAAATGACAGAAATCTTCAGAAAATTGTTTGGATTTGCTCTCTGCATTAACATCTCTGAGCATGTTAGCATCTGAAGGAGGGCAATGAAGATATTGAAAGGCCTTGAAGGGAAGCTGTATGAGAAGCAGTTGAGGTCATTTTGTTCAGCTGGAGAAGAGCAGACTGAGGGGAGACCTCGTCGTGCTCTTCAACATCCTCACAAGGGGAAGTAGAGGGGCAGGTTACAGATCTCTTCACTCTCATGACCAGTGACAGGACCCGAAGGAATGGCCTGAAGTTGTGTCAGGGAAGGTTTAGGCTGGATATTAGAAAAAGATTCTTCACCCAGAGGGTGGTTGGGCACTTAAAAGGCTCCCCAGGAAAGTGGACACAGGCCTGACAGAGCTCAGGAAGCGTTTGGACTATACTCTCAGGCCCATGGTGTGATTCTTGGGAATGGTCCTGTGCAGGTCCAGTTGGATTTGATGACCTTTGTGGGTCCCTTCCAACTTGGCATATTCCGTGATTCTATGATTCTGCTTGTGTGAATCACAGGTTGATGACCTACATCTATCTCCTAGTGAAACAACTTCCCCAGTACAAAATCTATCCTCCCAGCTGGCACTGACACAATTTTTTCAAGTGTTTGTTTTCTCTGACATGAAGGAGCAGACAAGGAGCTGGTGTCCCCTTATTGCCCCTCTAAAATAATGGATAATACCTGAAATACAGCACAGAACAGTATTTGAACACTTGCTTTATTGCTCCCTGCATGACTGTAGCTTTGAGACCTCTTTTATAAAGTCCACTTGCCTTAGTACGAGGACAAAATAAAGACAAATACAGATCACTAAAATTTTCTGTGATGTTGCTGTTCTTCCATTGAGAGAGTTGCAACAACTGTTTGATGCCTTTTTTCTCTTTGGGGTATTTGATGTCTCCATAAAATAGCACCATGCAGAAATCTAGGTAGCATGCCCATCCCGAGCACATGTGCCCTCGGATTTGGATAATGATTGTTCACTTCATATGAAAATTAAAAGCTGCAGCATGTAGAAGAACATGCTTGATTTCCTTTTGTGTGTGAAGGTTTTCAAGGTCCACTTCAGAGTTAGTTAAGGAGAAGTATCTATTTGTGTTCCTTGACATTTATTTTTATATGTTTCAAATTTTGCCTAGATGTAATTATTTGAGGTGAACAATTTGGGAAAATTTTGAAAGTATTCACTCAATTAGGATAGAAAAATATTTCCTAGTCTGAATTTAAAATAATTATGAACTATAACTGTCAAATAAATGTCAGTAAGTTTGGCAGAGAGGGGCTGCTCCATCAGGGCTCTGTCCTTTGTCGTCTATTGAAAATTTATCCGAGTTTGCCCAGGTTCATGGAGCTAAGTAGAGACTTTATATTTTCCAGCATCACTGTTCCCTGAAGACTTCTAGTCTTCACATGCTTCAGGTTTTGCAGTGAAGATGTTGTCTGTTTCTGGCTGAAAGGGGAAAGGAGAGGAATGCTTCCTCACATAGATGGAAATGGAAGAATAGCTAGATGTGCTTAGAAAATAGAAGTATGGGAGAGCTGGGGAGTGGGAACCAAGGTACAGGCAAGAATTTGGGAAATGAAGCATGTGCCCATACAACTTTTTGGAGTGAGGTACGAGTTTTTGTGCCTGATTTCTAATTTGGCTAGGCATTGCATACCGTGTGTCATTATGCTTCAGCTAATAAATCCTGCTGTAAAATGCATGAGAATTAATTGGACAGGGTATCTTAGATCAGATAAACCAGGTCTGGGACCTAGGGAACTTAGTTTATCGGGACAATGGGCTAAGATAACAGCAAGTAAGGTTTTAAGAGATTCTAGTTAATAAAGTGAAAATGGAATTAAACACTGTTTTATAGTCAAGAATTCTGAATGGAAATATTTCTGGCATTTATCAGTATTTGAATGTTTAAGTTTGCAATATAACCTTTGTCTTTTAGCACTGGATGTATGAGTACATATGCACACGTCCCCTTCAAATTCAAATCAGTAGAAGTATAGGTTTTTTCTGTAACTTTTAAAGAAAAAAGCAGATTTATGGAGTATCACATAATTCATATTGGCACATATATTAAAATGAACATATGACAAGTATATGACAGATGAAAGTACTGTAAAATCTGCCTTTATCATCATTTCACTAAGTTGTGCTATGGAACTGCTTGGTTTTATTTCCTCTGCATGACACAATTTATTTAATTTCCAAGAGTCTTCTGTTACACATGATAGTTCCTTTTTGATGAGGCAGAGAGATACAGAATTTCACTGGAGAGAGAAATACACAGCTCTTTATTGCACAATTTTTTTTTACCCACAAGTTTTAGACTGGTTATGTTTAAAAGAATATACTTGTCCCTTATGTGCAACAATTCATCTTTATAGAAGCATACACATATATGCATTTTTGTGGGGAGTAATCAAGAGGCAGTGTAGGAATTAATTACCAAGAATATTCTAATTGGTTATCCCAAGAAAGATGGTAAATCTTTGATTACATTTTCTACTGATGATTTAGAATAGGGACTACATATTTCATGATATATAGGATAAATCTATATTTAGGTTTGCAAGTAGTAACTCTATTTCTAAAATTTTAAATGTGTTCTTAGATCCTTTGAGGAGGAGTTTAATAGAGATATCCTCCTCATCTGTCTTTCAAATCTGTGTTGATGAGTAGTGCTCTCAGTCTTTTCAATATGAATATTCCTAACCTAAAAAAGGTGATGATAAAAATACCATTCTACATCTAAAGGCAGAGAGTAGCTTTGTCAAAGTCCATAAGAACCTTTAAAAAATACGTTATTATTTTTCAAAAATATCAGTACCATATACGTGTACTTTTCTGCTGTATAAATGAATCTTAACACTTATACAATATTACATATAATTTTATTTTAGTCTCAGACTCCCACTGTAACTAAGTTATGAATACATTCTAGGACTTCAGTCTGTAGTACAGGTTATGCAGTGCAGCATACTCATGGGTAGTATTCACATTAAATACCAATAATCCAATCTTCACCAGTCAAATATTAATAGAATGATGTCTCTATCTGTACAGCAAGTGACTACTTATGGCATAAAAAATGGTGGTCAGTGCCAAGTCAATTTTGATTTTTAATTTTCAACCACTTGTCAGTTTAGCACCCCACTATTTGGGTGCTGGATTTTTGCCACAATCTCTTGTATTCTTATCAGAAGGATGACTTGGGGCTGATATGGTACAAAATTAGATCTAAAGAAAGAAGATTTTAAAGAAACTTGCATCAGTTAGAAATGTCTCTGTATTTCTAAATTTTTCTCTCTTCTTAAGGGCATGTTTGCCATGAGCTTTGAATTCTAGGCTTTCCACTTCAACGTATTCATGGTATGTTCTTTTTTGAGTTCCTTCTCTGTTGCCTCTGGGAGCATAACTGCTTGGGAGATTTATATATCCTAGACTCTTCTTTCAACTGCCATCATGCATGTGGCTACAAGAAAAAGGCTGCTGGGCTGTTGGTTGTAGTGACATTCTAAGTTTGCTGGCAATAATCACCACACAGTGCTTCTTATTCAGGAACTGCAAAAGCCTAATAATTATGAAGGGTGTTCTTAGAGTTATCCCATCCCAGAGAAAAACCTGGGGGTTTTGCCCCAGATTCTCGTTTGTTCTGTGGATCTATACTCAAAATAGCACCTTTGGATCCAAGTTCCGGGACACTGTTTGAGGATGAACCCTGCCAAAGTGATTGTAATAACATTTATAGAAAAGACATTACAATTTCTACATAGGGAAACAGTCTCAATGACTCCCTGACTCCCTCACTGTGGCACCTCTGTGAGAAAAAGAAACTGTACACAAAATAGCAGTTTTCGTTCCCAAGGTCATTCAGAGAGTGAGTGCTAAAAAAGGAAACATAACTCTTCGGAGACTAGAAGCCAATACACTACTACTCAAATGGTGCTGAGAGGATATTACCTGGTCCTGGGCACACAGTAGAGTCAGGTAGAAAGAAAGCATAAGCTCTTATTTTTGCAACAGGGATAAAATGACCTCCAAAGTGTTGTTAAAAAGGTCCTCTCAAAAAGTTCAGATTTCATAAGATTTATATGAGATATATTGGCTTATTCAGAACTTTAATTAAAAATTTTAAAGGTCCTTTATTTCATTAATTGAAGATGTTTGCCTGCAAATGAGAGATTAATTTATGCTTGTTTTTAATTGTTGGATGCCACCACAATTGGTGCTGCATAAAAATACATACAGTACATAAAAGATGAATTAAAACAAGTGAATAATTATAATCACATCAGCCTAAAGGCAGGAGGCATTTTAATATCAGAGTCTAGTAATGGTGCATGAATTAAGAAGGATTAATTTTTCTGAGACGGTTCAGAAGTATTTAGCCTTTATTCTGCCCTTATTTAAAATGCCTCATATAATACATCTCAGTATTTTACATAATTTAAAGTTTCATAAGACACTTTGTTCTCACTCTACGAGGTTCTTCAACATACTGAAACACTCCTAAGATCTTAGGTCTACGAATAATAATCTTCCAAACAGATCCTTTGTTCTGAGGCTTTGCATTGGTAATCGGTAGTATCAGTGCCTGTTATAGACCAGCTTCCTAATTTACAATGGTGCTTCTCTTATGGAAATAAAAATCTACTTAGATATGTAGGTAGGTGTGTATGTATAGATAAAGGCATTCTGCATTGGTCAGAACATCACACTTAACAGACTGTTTAACATTAAGATGTCATGGAAAAGTGCTTATATTCTCTACTCTCAAGTATTATTTAGTTAATGTGGGTGGCAAATGTACAGCAGAAAGCGGACACTGACAGACAAATCAGAGGCAACATCCTGTAGTTTTGTGTTCTTAGGAAACAGATAACATGTATGAACTCTACACACGTGTTAGGACACACACTACAGAAAGACACTGCTTCAGCAGCAAGGCTACTGACCATGAGCAAAGTATTTCACAATATATATCATTTTGAATCTTGTTTGAGTGACTGTTCAGCTGGAGTTAACTATATATAGCTAAAAATAAGAGTATCCGAGGGCATTTCTGTGTTTAGCTCAGATATTTGCAGGAAGCTTTGTAGCAGTGAGGCTCTTACTGTCCTGAGTGTATCATAGCAGGTTTTATAGCTATTATAGTAATGTGCTTGAGTATGTATCTGGAGTTTCTTAAGCAATTCAGCAATAGAAGAAGATGTGGTGAAATTAGGAAGATTTCTAAGGGGAAAAAAATGAGAATCCTTACCAATTGTAAAAGTTTCCCTGGAGCGCAGAGGTTGTATTACCATATTAATGCCATTATTAAGGTTTTGATAAACACATTACATATGAATATTAACAAGAGATAGCCTGGATTCAAGCTTTTCACAGAGCATAGAAACATTATCTTGGATTCCTGAATGCATGTCAACATAGCCTTTGATCCTGCTTTGTAACACATCTTCTGTTTCAGTTCTGGGATTCTGGGTCTTTCCTCTACAGAGTCTTCCAACTCTAACAGATTATTTCAAAGTATGTGGTAGCTTTGTGATGTGAACAAACATCTACTGAGATCAGATTCTTTAAAGTATATGTGAATAGTAAATTAGGTAGATGGAGCACTTGTTTGCCTGCAAAGTGTTTCAGTTCCCTCAGCATGTGAGCTTTCTCTATATTAAAAAGCAAATCACAATCAAAGAGTCTTACATGGGTTTTAGATTTTGACCTTGGGCAAGTCACTGAGCCCCCTGTGGTTTGGTTTGAAGCTCACATTCTTGCATGTGCAAAATGCTGATGTTCTGTGCATCAAGGTGTACATTTTTTTCTTTTTTTTTTCTGTGTACAGCTGACTTACTTTTTTTTAAGTTTCTAAAACATTTTTTCTTTTTTTCTTACTCTTGGCCAGTGCTATACACACAAACTGCATGTCTATGTCTATTTCCATAGACATGCATTCCATGTCTATTTCCATAGACATTTTATCCCTATCTGCTACTTCAGTAGCAGAAGTTCTTCAGTTTGCAGCACAGAGGTCCTGAGTTTTGCCTCTGTGCTTAAGGAGAACTCTTACAGAGTTTTAATCTTGGTTGCAACAGCTTCTGTGACCCCAGAGTTCAGAGTCTGCCTCTTCTTTGGCTATGAATCCTTCTTTTTCTCTTGTGGAAAGAATAGTACATGGTTTTTTTTTCTTGGAAATGAATGGTATGACCTGAGAGGCTCTTTTTTATAGCAACTTTCTCACTCTTAAAACTATAGCTGAGGACTGTGCACAGTTTTTCACCCCCTGGGGTATTATGAGGTGATTAAACCACTGAACTACTGCCCATTTGCTGGTCCCCCAGAGTCTTCTACTCCAGGCCCCTTCATGATTTGTTGACTTTAGGAAGTGCTTCTCCTGCTCTTATTTATGTTTCTTTCTGTCTTGCCTTCCTCCTGCTCCCCCAGCCAAGTGTTTCTAACACCAATTTAATGTTTTTTTTCAGAATGTGATTTTAGGAATAGAAAAATTCCTTCTCTCCTGAAAGGATAAAGGCAGAGTTGTCTGCAGGCTCTATGCAGCATCACCAGGCCCAGAACCAAGCCAACCCTCTGCTGGACAATGACTAACATTCAAAGGAGCCAAACCTAGGAAGAAGTACCCAAAATGAAAATAGAAATCTAATTTTCTTGGCAACTCTGTCAGTAAAAAGCAGAAGCACAACTTCCTTTCTTACCAGGACGTGGAGGAAAAGGTAAGTAGTTTGGGCATGATAAAAGCATGAAACCACAAATTTTGTCTCTTGTCCCATTCAGATTTTGCCACAGAGCATTTGCAGGAGAAATGATGCTGGTTACTTAAGGAGCCTACTGGTTATGAACTCCAAACCTTGCAGAGGTGAGTAGTCTCTGAATATCATGTTTCCTGCATTAAAAGAGGAAAGGTAAATGCCATTTGTTGGGGTATTTTTTGCTGAAGTTCTGATCTTTTTCTAAAAATTAAAGCACACTGTGAAGTGGGGGTTGTTGAAATTTATAGAATTATGTATAGGGTTAATCAAGAACCCTTGTTGAAAATGATACATCCTTTTCCTTCTTTGCCTTGACAGGCTTCCTGGAATTTCTGACTTAGTATCTTGACCTTTTTCCCTGTCTTTTAATCTTTCAAATATTATTCTTCGGTTTGGGTGCAGCTTTTAACATTTATTATATACTTGTCTCAGTTGTGTCAATGCACAAAGGAAATAATCCTTGATTTTTCTGGGGAGCCTATCCCAGCTAAGACGATAAATTGTGTCTGGGATCAAGTGTTCAGACTACAACTGTCCAGACAAGCTGATTGGTGATTTCATGCCTTCTCTCAGAGGCTTGTTTTATATAGTCATTCCTTTCTGTATTAGCTCCTTTTAATTCCTCTGCCTCTCAACACTGCTTAACTTTATGTCGACTTTCCACTTGGTTCTTTTAGCCTCTTTCTGAATCCAGGGACAGACTCTAATTTGAGCAAAAGTGCTTTTTTTTTTTTTTTTTTTATTTGCTGAATACCTTTGGAACACAGTTTTTATGGATGGAAAAAAGCAAGATGAAGAATAAATTAAAAGATATTATGCTCTCTTCCACCAGTGTCCTAAAAACCCTGGATGATGAACAGATATATTTACTTGTATTCAGAGATAAGTTTTATTTCTTTTTATTCTTTTAGTGGGCAATGCATACTGATGTGTTTTAAAAAGCAGACAAATACACATAATCCTATGAAATAATTTTGTTGGGCATCTAGGAAAAGTTTGCTTAGTTGTTTGAGGTTTCCCGAGGTAAACATAGGACTCTCTTATTTTTTTTGTATTGAATGGAAAATTTATGTTAATTATTCCACCTTAACTTGGATTGTCACTTTAAATTCACCTGCTGAGTACTGTCAACTGTTGTTGGTATCTGTGTTCAGGCCTGAAGATGTCCATATTCATTACTGGATTCCTTTAGCTTAACAAAGCTTGGAATTAAATGCAACCCAAAAAGCAAGAATTTATCATTCTGTGACGCATTGAGAGCTAGTATTGCTAAATGAAAGGATTGTTTCAGGCATTAACAGTCCAGTCTGTTTATGGAACTCTGTCCATTTCTGGTGGAACTATTGCAAGAACAACAACATATTACCATCTGTGTCCTCGCAGAGGCTTCATATCTGAATGTTTAGCATTTCAAAAATCTTACAGATGTTGATATTGCATTATTCATTTAGTTGGAGACTGCCACAGCTGTGTACTTTCCTGTATATTCTTTCAAACAATCTGGCAGCAGACTCTAATTTGAGCAGGGCAGAGTACAGACTGCAATTTTGATGGGCATGACTCTGCTATACCTAATTTGTGCCTATTTGGCAAACTTACATTCTCTGAAGAAGTAAAATGGAGTATTGTCACTGCACTCCAGCAATTTCAGTATTCCAATGACAATATAATATGTTGAAAATGAACATGCCTTGTGGATATCTGAATGTTTCTGTGGTATTGAAATTATTTCAGAGAATCCTTTCAAATCAATATATCATCTTGTCAATCAATGCATCAACTTGTCAATCAACAGATTGACAGAGTGAAAGAAGTGGAGCATCAAGAAAAGCAAGAGAAATAGTGAAGGGAAAAGGAGGAAAATAATATGACAAAAAAAGGCGGGAAGGATATAGAAGAAATGGAAGAGAGTGTGAAATGCATTGTATATTAAAAAACTGAAAAGAAGCAAACAAAATGGAAACACACAAAAAAATGAAGAAATAATTAATTAAATGATTAAGAAGGTGTCATGGTTTGAATCTTGTTTTCCCCCAGAGGCTAGAAAAGTGGTAGACCCCAAGGGGTGGAAACCCCTGGAAGTTTTGGAGTTCTGTCCAATGGGCGCTCCTGCAAAAATGTCAACATACCACAAGCTCACCGGAAGAGATGAGCTGTAGTTTTGGTTGTTGTTGGAGAGGTGACCATGTTGTAGAGCCACGAGGAAGGGGCTCTGAGCCCCTTGGGCCCTCTGGGGCCCCCCAGCCCCTGGCTGGGGGCTGCGGGGACCTGGAACAGCATAAAGCTGGGCTAGGTGCCTGTAGTTATGCCGGGAGATGTTTTCTCCATGGGCGCAGAGCAGCAGCCGGCACTGACCAGAGAAACGGTGGCAGAGAGCCAGGATAGATAACACCTGAACTGAAGGAGCAGCAGAAACAACATGCAGCACTGCAGAGAAGACTCCTGGAAAGAGAGCCGAGGAGAAAGAGAGCCAGCAGCCTGAGAGACAGAGTTCTGGGGGTAAGACTGTACCAGATCCCCTAAAACTCCCTTGAGACCCCTCTTGGAGAAGAGGGACATGGACTCCTATTAAGGAGAAGAGTTTTAGACATGCAGCACCGGAGAGAGAGAGGAGCTAAGAAGCTCAAAAGACATCCCGGAGCTGGACTGGGATGGCCAGATGGAATGTGGGGGGAGTTGACCTTGGCTCCCCCCCTTGCACTGCTGCCACGGTGGCAGCCTGAGAGCAGGGCACAGAGGCCCTGCAAGGAGCTGAGTCTCCTGGAGATACCAGACCGTCACGAAGACCCCCCCCGTGTCTTCGTGATATGACGTGGTGATACGACCTTGTCTGGGGTTACGAAGCCCACGGAAGACCCCTCGGTTGGAGGCGATGGGGCTGAGAGAAGCTTGAATACCTCCCTCGTGAGTGCTGGCAGAAATCCAACTCTCAGCTGCTGCATGTGGAGAAGACAGACAAACCTGCTGCCTCAGAAGATGCTGCTGTTCAGAGACTGAAAGGGATCTGCCCTTCTTTCCCTCCTGGACTTTTATTTGGAGGAGAGAAGAGATCTGATCCACTGTAAATACATATGTCATGGTAGAGACAGTTTGTGATCATGTGTATAGTGTGGTATGGTATTTATTTGTACAGTCATTGTAATATATTCCCTTTCCCCCACTTTGAGTCTGGTGTGTTTTGTCTGGAAAAACCCATCTCACATTAGGTTGAGATGTGGGAGGGGGGATGGAGCTAGGGAATTGGATTTTGGGGCTGTCTCAACCCATGACAGAAGGGAAGTAAAAACTCAAGAGAGTTCATGAGAAAATATTTGGTGAGATGCACAATGACATTAAATACCATCTGAGTTAGCTACTTGAGAAGATATCGGATTCAAAAACACAGTTTCTCAAATATTTCTAGTGAGTAACTGGTTAAAAATACTCTACTTTTCCTGTGACTGCACAGCAGGAAGAAAAGGGGATTGGAATCCAAATTGCCAAATATCCATTGAACACGATTCTTCCCCAGGAATCAGAACAAAGCTCTGTTTGTTTATTTCTACTCCTAGAATCTGATATTGGAATTTATTCAATTGCTTGAAAGCAATTTGTTTTCATAGCTTGTGACTGGGAAGCTCTGCTAACTTTACTGATAATACTTTGAATCCACTACAGTTATACCAAAAGCGAAAAGTGACCTTAACTCAGTGATATCTCCCAGAAAGATGGTTGGTGCTTTATGAATTTTTAGGGAGTCGGATCATGATTGTTTTATTATTTTCTTTTCACTTGTTAAATCTCCATTATTGAAAATAACAAATTCACACATTGGATGATTCCCTTGCACAGTCTGAAAGAACCTCATCTTATCTTTCTGAGTTTGAGTAACAACAACTGAAATCCATGTCCAAAATGTAATGAAAGAATGAGCATAGTCACCTCTGCTGCTGCCCATCTAAACTCACTGTCTCAACTTAGGAAACATTTACCCCTATGACATGGTAAAAGTAGCTAGTAACATTACCTTATACCTCCTTTGTTCTTACAACTCTCCTTTTCCTAGGGAAAGACTGGTTTTCTGGCATGTTTCTAGACTCCAAAAGGTTGCTTTTTCCAGGGTCAGAAAAAATGAATTTGTCACTGGACAAGACATTTTATTTTCAGCTCCCATACATGTAGTTGGAAAGGCAAGGAGGGGACTGTGTGTGGCTTTAAATTTCACTCATTCTAAGTGAATGCCAGTGGTTTTCTCATTTCTCATCTGAAGAGGATGACCCTTAGGTGCTTAATGCCATGGAATCCTTGCTCCAGGACTCTGCAGGGAAAGCTTGGTGCCATCATCCTACACTTGTATGCAAATTTTGTAGTCTGACCCGACTGGACAATTTAAATAGAACTTTGCGATCATTATGGAGGAGGGCCCCACTGCTCTGCATCTCTTTACTTTCCTTATGGGAAAGTTTAATAAGGTTCCCACCCATTGGATGCAATCTATTCCACAGTGTCAGTGTCTTGCTTTTCTGGAGAAAAAATTAACATCTTTTGGGACAACTGTAATGAAGCACCTGTTCAGCACCTGGTAACAGCCAAGCCAGTAGAGTTCAGTTCTCATGAAGAACTGGAGGAAGCACAGTTGGTCAGTAGTGAAATAGAACAATTTTATAAAATCAGTCATGTTTTCACCTTGAACTCCCTGCCCTACTTGGATTATTCAGATGGAAGGGTGACAAAAATTATTTGTAGCATTCTGTATTATTGAAAAGAGACAGACAAAAATATTTAGTTATTTAGAGGACTGGAT
Organism: Manacus candei; assembly: GCF_025592945.1. Lineage (NCBI taxonomy): Eukaryota > Metazoa > Chordata > Aves > Passeriformes > Pipridae > Manacus > Manacus candei. Next base: position 2,413,380 of record NW_026138156.1, on the reverse strand, counting down.
TGAATCCGAAAAATCGGTCTGAGAAACTGCTCAGAGACTTTTTTATCTTTAAGCAGCAAGGTATTTGTTTATTCAACGTTGGGAGCAAGCCAGCTCGCGCTGGACAAACTTGCTCAAAGCCTTCACACAAAATCAGCATTTTTTATACAATCTTCAGATGTGATTAAATGCATACTCAAGTGATTACAACATCTATCTATGCATATTAATAATAGGCGGAGTATAGGTGGAGCTCAGGTGGGGCTTGGGGCAGTGCTTCTCTTGGCTCCCCATTTCGGAGGGTAGTTCCCATCTTCCTCCATGGGTCTGGGGGCTTCAACTCATCTTTCTCAGCTTGACCCTTCTTCTTTTCCATTGTTCTTGACCCGCTCACTGAAGCTTGTTGGAGTAAGTAAAAGCATAGGAAGATTAACCCAAGTAACCATTTATTTTTGATGCAAAACCACATTCAAAGTAAAAGTGTCCTTTTAAACGTATAGGAGGAACCACACTTTACACAACAGAGTTAACATGTAAAACTCACTGACAGAAAATATTAACAGTGTTCTTTGGTAAAGATTGGTCATTTATAGCAAGAACAAGGAACTGACCATAATTTATACTGTTACAAGTTTAATTTCATATTTATCAGATAGGGCATATAGTCTTAGCTGTGAGGTTCTCTGTAATGAGTTATTTCTCAAATAATTACTCTCAATTTGTCAATAATATCTCTGCTACAGGAATGCTTGATGGTTGAAACAGATGGTATGGACAATCAGTTCAGCAGTTTAATTACCTGGGTAGCCTCATCTCCTCAGATGGTAAGATTGACGGAGAGATAGACGACAGGTTAGCAAAGGCATATAGTGCTTTCAGAAAGCTTCATAAAAGAGTTTGGTGAAATAAACACTTGAAGAAAAGTACAAAGATCAGTGTTCACAGAGCCATAGTGCTGTCTACTCTCTTATATGGATCTGAACCATGGGTCATCTACCACCACCACCTGCGACTCCTAGAACACTTCCATCAACACTGCCTCCGTACAATCCTAAACATCCACTAGTCAGATTACATGACCAATACATCTGTTCTAGAACAAGCAGCAGTCACAAGTATTGAGGCCATGTTACTGAGAACACAGCTGCGCTGGGCAGGGCACGTCTCCAGGATGAAGGACCACCGCCTCCCTAAGATCTTGATTTACGGTGAATTTTCCACCGGCTGCCGCAAGAGAGGAGCCCCAAAGAGAAGATACAAGGACTCCCTGAAACAACACCTCAACCTTGGCCATATTGATCATAACTGGTCTACTCTGTCCTCCAATCCGGAGGTCTGGAGACACACCGTCTATAACGCTGCTGATGCTTTTGAGAAAGCACGCAGGATCACCCTTGAGGAGAAAAGACAACGCAGAAAGAATCGTGCCTTGCAGAATATACCACCTGAGGAGTCTTTCTGCTGTGCCTTTTGCAACTGGACGTGCCTATCTTGTATTGACCTTTTTAGCCACCAACGCACTTGCAACAGGCGTGGGTAGAGCCTTTCCCAAATCTTCGTTCGTGAAGCCTAGCCATGATGACTCTCAATTTGTCAATAATATCTGTGTTACAGGAATGCTTGATGTTTGAAACAGATGGTATGGACAATGCTAGAGATATTAAAAGTACCAGTAATGTAATATGGAACACAGAGCTGCATTCTTATATATAACCTGTCTTCCTTACAAAGGAAAAAATGGGCTACTTTAAAGTCATTCCTTCCCTTTTCTAAATAAAAAGTAGATAAAATATTTTAAATAAATATTTATACTTAAAGGTTGTCTTTTGTAAAGTTCTTGTTGCCTTTGTTCTTGAAAACAAGACTGTAGTTTTTCCATATTTTATAACTAATTTAACTATGAAGTATTATGACATCAAATGTAAATATTGTGCCTTCACTCAGAGGATATGCTCATTGATCATTACTGATGTTATTAACCTATGGAATTTCTAACCTGCCTTCCAACACTTTATCTGTAAACCAGTGTGAAAATAAAAATAAGAAATTAGATAATAAGGTATAACATTTTTCCCTCCTGTCCTTCTAAAATGAGACTTTTCTTCCTCCTTCTGCTTTATAAAAAATATTTCTACCATGATTTTTAATGTTTCCCCTTGATCCTTAGTCCTCCATGATTCTTTCATGAAGTCTAATTTTACCAACATTTTGTGCAGTAACTTTTGCTGAGCTTTATTAACCAGGAGTGTACTTTGATCTTTTCTTTACATGTCCATACTTCTCAACATCAAACAGCAAAAATCCTAGAAGCCCTAGCAGTAAAAGAAAAAAAAAGAAAAAAAAGTGTTTTAAACTACCATTGAAATTCATGGGGCAAATTGAGTTTTTTCTTGTGACATTATGAGAAATGAAAAGTTTCAGAGCCTAAAGACAATTGAGATAGGGTACAAGATAATATCAATGATATCTGTCATGGTTATTAGAAGACAGGGGAAAGGATCAGATGCTACATAAACAAGAACCCCCTGAGCAACAGTGAAACAAAACTGCCAGAGAGGGGCTGGGGGAAATCAGTGAGTATATCCATCCATTCTGATCCTTAACCTACAAATGTCTGTTTTTCAATGAGGTCACAGCTCTATAAAGCAATCTGTGTAGGGATCCAATTACATAAACACGATCTCAAGTTTTGTGTTCAAGCTGACCCTTATCAGTTTGTTTTATCTATTTTCAAACCATTATTTTTCAAAACCCCCATTGTTTCTCCATGAATTATGCTAACTAGAAAGTTGAGGAGGGTAAGTGAGAGAAAAAAAGCATTTTTAACGTTCTGGGAGTATTATTCATTTAATGTATAATACAAGAAAATGGCTGTTACCTAGTTTTTCTTAAAAGCTTAGATCCTTTCTAATATTTAAAAAATATTATATTAAAAGATGAAGTACTTTCAGACCATCAAATTTTCTGATGCTATAATTTTGAGAAGTTATTTTACAGTGGCAGGACTTAGGAGGATGGGTCAAATTCTCAGACAGTTTAAATTGCCATAGTTTCACTTAAAGAGGCAAGCAAAACTATACCAGTTAAAGAGAAGCTCTGGATGTGGTTATGGCTCTTATAGGTACAATAAGGTATATGCTTTTGTTGTTATTTGTATTGCAGTTGCTCCTAGGAGCTGTGCTTATTACCAGGCCCCACTATGTTGGAGCAACATGTACAAAGAACAGAAAACTGTATTGAGAAGTGACACTGTCTTTTGTACACTGGTGACTAGATGGCATGAGCACTGCACTAGATTGTTTGCAAAAGGCAAAAATAGTTAATCTCAGTCATATTTCTACCCCACTTAGGTATGCTCTGTGCAGAAGTTTTCACACTCTGCAACAGTAGGAAAACACTTCAAAAGCCTTTTAGAGGAAAGAAAAAGAGCTCTTTATTTCCTCTCCTTGTTTAGAAAGAAAACGGTTTTACGCTTAATAAATTCTGTCTTGCTTTGAGATTTTATACAGCTAAATGAGCTGATTCCTTTATTAAGGCCATGCAGTATTTATCTGTATACAACATTCTTAGGAATAACTATGAATTCTTCAGCTAACTTCTGCAAGTTTGCCTCTTCTTCCTGTAGAGTTACCTAAGCCTATGGAGAAATGTCCATGCATTAAGAAAAGTGAGGCAATGGTAGAATCATGAAATGGCTTGGACTGAAAGGGATCTTTAGTGCTCATCTAGTCCAACCCTCCTGACATTGACAGGGGCACCTTCCATTAGACCAGGTTACTCAAAGCCCCATCTAACCTGGCCTTGAATGTTACCAGGGAGGGGACACTCACCATCTCACTGGGCAACCTGTTCCAGTGTTTCACTCATCATAAAAAAATGTCTTTCTTATATCTAGTCTCAAATAATGTTCTTGAAAATAAATGTTGGTTTTGTGTGTAGCTTTTGGGGTTCTACCTACCCTAATACCTTTTCTCATTCTCTCTCTTGCTGAAAGTGGGGGAATATACCCTTTCAGTTTTCATTTTCCAGATAATATGTTGTTCTGCTTTACAAATGACCAAAACATTCTAGACCTTGCTTTTTTCTACCATGTTAAAAAGTCTACAATTACTAAGTGAAATTCCTCTGTACTGTTTCATTTATAAAAATCAAATTATACATATGATTTGCTTTTGAGGATTAGAAAATAAAGAAAAATTATAAAGAAATACATTGTATTTATATAAAGAAAAGTTGCCTAGAGATGAGAGAAAACAAATAGCTGATAGGACTGGTCCCCGTGTCAGACAATACTTGTTCCTACAGTCGGTAGCAATGCTTCAAAATCTTTCAGGCTCTTCATCCCCATCATCTCTTCAGTTTTTTACATGCATTATGGATTCTTCTCTTGTGGAAAACATCCCTGCTTTGATGTGTCAGAGGTTATTTTTTTCACAATTGTTTTTAAAATTGTAATATCTTGTTAGCTGAAATATTAACATTAAACCTTTCTTTCTTAACCACATGCAAATTGCAGCAGAGAGAAGAACCTTGTGTTAATGGACCAGACCTATCACCTCCTAAAGCATGAGAAGTAAATGAAAATGTAGCTAATGAGTTCGTTACTGCGTCTGTGAGCAGGTCAATGTGAAAAACAGAAAGGATGGTAGAATATGCTACAGTGACAAGGTATGGAGAGGAATATTTATAACAGCTTTTTCTCAAACTATGAAAGATGTTTTCTTAATTTTAGGCTCTGACAAAGAACCTGTATGGAAGTTTACCTCAGACTTCCTTCAATGGCTCACTAAAGTGATGTTTTTCTATTCATAGTATTTGGGTACTTTCTTGAAGCAAGGCACTCACTAAATTTCTCCAAAATTTTTCTTTTAAAATAAAAAAGAAAAATTACATAAATGAAGTATTCAACCCAGAATCTCCTTGCTGCAGCTTCAGTATGCAATAAACGTAGATGGCTTTAATACGGATAGTAAAGCTTTTGTAGTTCCATAAAAGTTCAATGATAAATTAACATTAAATGGAATGCTAAAGTTTGAGCGGGTTTTATCCCTTGAACTTAATGGCCAAGATCTTCGGCTTCTGGTAAGAAACACGCAAGGCAGATCAGGTGAAGGATATTCAAGGGTGTCTTTCAGCATTTCTTACCATACTGTTTTTCCATACAGCAGAGAGAACCTAGAAAACTACACTAAAATATGGCCACTGCTAATTGCAGTTACAGTCATTGCAGTTGAAAGGTGGATGGTGGATTTAATGATTTTTTGCTCCCTTTATTTTAGGATGACCATATCTCTTTTAAGTTATATTGTGGGAGTTACTTCACAGGTTACTGCTAGGAGATAACCACGATGTCAAGAAATCATGTTAGCAAGTGCAATTATTTAACACTTGTTCTATTCTGGCTACTTCATGCTATAAAGTGATTTTTTTTTCTTTTTTTTTTAAATGCTGCCTCTAAAATTCCCTTGCATGAGTTTTCACAGGTCATCTTTATGGCAGCATAGAGCTGTGAACGATTGGGTCATGCATCTTTATAGTGGAGAAACACATGATAAAATAACACTCATTACCAGAATTACATATAAGGAAATCAATGTTTAGATTCTCCACTTATTTTCATTTATTTCCTCACATGTCTTATGTTTAATTGCTTTTCTTAGGCTTTGTTATTAGCTTCAAAAAAATCCTTGATTAGAACACTAATGCTGTCTTCAACACGTCACAAAATATAATGCCTAACACCCACTTTTTTCCCTCTTTTCCTTCTCCTGATTGATTGTATGGCTGATTTGTTCAAAAGGAAGCTCCTAGGAATCAGCAAAACTTGTACACGTGGCATTTTATATGTGAACATCCTAGAGTCAGAACTATTTCCATTCCTTATGTGTTTTAGTCTAAGTACAATCAGCTTGAAATTACTAGTATTTATAAAATGCACCTCATCTAGACAAAAAACCCTGTCTACCAATATTGGTAAATATATGTATTTGCAAATGACAACTTAATTCTCACCTTTTTCTTTCAAGATCCAGGAGAGTAAATGGTTCTGTTAGGCCCTCAAAACGAATTATTTCTTTTAATATTTTGTTCAGATAGCTCTGTTGTGGGCAGGAAGTAGATGGGATCAGAGGGCTGGAAATTGGTGTAGTATTTTTCTTGTAAAAAACCCATGTTTTATAAAGGGATTTTTCCACCCAGAAATATCCATGTGCCTTTGTCTTCCACCTGAAGTATAGGTTCACTGCAGTGTAGTAGACAGTATCACCAAATACTTGGTGTTTACAATGCTAATAACACTGAAAATTTTACCAATGCTCCTTTAAGGGTTTGATCATCTCATTCTGCAGAAGCCATTTGACTTTCTTAGCCTTGATGCCATATTAGTCGGCACAAGAAATGCAGCACTTGGGAGAGTGCAGTAAGGCTTCCATTGAAGCTGAAACTCTTTTTCCTGTCAATATTACTTAGTTGAATCCTAAACAGCAAAGCAGTTGCACAAAAATAAACTATCCATAGATATTTTGCTTCAAAAAGTGACTTAAATTGTCTTATACCTCAGTCTATTATGTTCAGAATGTGAATTTTTAGTTTATTGCACATTTTCCTAAGCAATGGGTGAAGTTACCATTTCAAAGAACTGCTCAGTGTGTGGCCATTTCCAACCTGTAAAAAGTCCTTAACCTTCTCACACATGCATGGTTTATGTAAGGCATAGATTCTTCAACACAAAGCACCTCAACACACATTCTCTAGCCTTTGCAAAAGGCTCTCTGGGAACTAACATAGGGTGTTTGCTCCACTTGCTTTGAGGTCTGTGCTCAGGCCCTTTCTAGGCCCTGTCTCTGTGTGTGACTGCTGCCTGGGTCTGGAAGAGGGAGCAGCAACTGCTTTTCAGGTTTATATTACATAAGTCTTTGTGCAGTGAAGCCTTGATGTCCTGAAATAGATATAAAGACTTTGGGAAGTAACTGTGCACTCAGGCAGTGAAGCCTGACCAGTACCTGAAGACCTATAGGTTGAAGTGAAACCTCTGGGGAGATGTTAGACCTCTAATAACTAAGTATTTCCATTAATTAGACTGTGTCTCATCAAGATATGATTACTTGAAACATACCCATTTTATGGCAATAGATGAAAATTTGATGTGGAGTCCCTAAAAAAGTGATACTGCCACCTGTATAGGTTCAAACGACTAGGCAAATCCCAAAGTCAGAAGCAAATTTTAAGGAGACAGATTTCACAGTCTCTTCTCAGTCGCAATGTAACATTCCACTCAACATCAAATTTGTTGACTACTGATTTTCGTTTTTCATCTGCTTAGCTGATGAAATTAGGTTTGTGTCACATAAACAGAAAAAATGACAAACTTTAGCCTGCTGGAACTTGGCTGTACCTTTTTCATAGATAAATGAAAAGAGGTTTTAATAGGGCTGAGACAACACCAAAATAAGAGCAGTGTTTTATTTACTAACAGAGCATGTAGTGCTAAAGACATCATTGAATGTTTTATGTCGACAGAAAATCTAGTGGTTATTTGAATTTTAAAGTCCTTCATAGACTGAAGGTCAAAAGCTGCTAAATGTTTCTTTTAAGTTGGATATCTAGTTGTTTTATGCAGATTATAACAATCATTTGAATATCCCTACAGGCAAAAGTTTTATGTACTGTCAGCTCCCATATATTTTCATTATTTTTTTTTTATTTTTGTTGATGGAAGCATAAGGGTAATTGTTTCTGTTCAGTAACATGGTCCTCCAAAGCCAATATCTGGATATTAAATGGCTTATCGCTCATTTTGGTACTCTTGGTATCCTAAACAGCTACTGAAGCTTTCTAAAACCATGCATCATAGAGATATTTAACATCATAAAGTAAATGGCTCTGTAAATGAATGGTGATATAATTTACAACTTTCCCAATTCAGTTTTAACGTAGTTCCATAATTTCTTTAAAGGCTAGTTCACGCAATTCAATTAAAACTTTCCCATTGAGACCAGCGGGTGTAGCATCCAGCCATTAAATGCATATCTACTATAGGTAATTCTAATACATATAGTATCTCATTATTAGTGGTTATTGATGAGCCTCAAATATATTTTTCTCTAGCTTTCTCTCCCATCCCTCTCAGTTGTGTGTGTTTTTAAACCAAAGAATCTCGGGTACAGGGAAAAACACGTACACACACGCACATATTCATATATATATATGAATGTGGGATTTTATGTATATTATTACGTTGATTATTCTGCCTTTTACCTTAAAAAACAAGAGTTTTGCTCTTGCCCTAATTCAAATTTTCTATCCCTAATGAAAATAGACAGTTATAAATACTGTGTCCATTGAATCATTAGTAAGTCTGGTTTTAGTGTTTGTCAAACAATCTTGTTAAAAGACTAATGTCAAATTGTCTTTTTCTGTGCTAGACTTGTGTTCTGTAAATTGCCAGAAAACAATTTATTCAGTCTGTCTTTCTTCCAGTCATTGATTATGCAGATATTATTTATCGTACTTCTGCAAGCACGTCTTGGCATAAATTGGATGTGCTTTATCATTCTGCATTACATTGTATTTACAAATACCCTATTTTCTGCTCATCATTGACGACTTTATTCCATGGTAAACTTGTCTTCATTAGAAGGGCTTAAGCATTAGTGTTCATTTATCAGCAAGGGAATTTGCTGAAAAGCCCCACTATGTTTTCAATCTTTAGCAAATTCTTTTGCCAACAAATATGCTTTCAAATCCTTAGTTGTTTTTTCTCCATATGAAATTACAATAAATAGGAAGAATGGTTTTCTTCTTAGCACACCCACCCTCTAGGTATTTCCTTTAGCTGCTATTAAAGTTTGGAAGTGATTTCAGTTTTACTGCTTAAATAAAAGAGCCAATAATAGTAAGGAGGTGCAGCATGCCTGTTGGTATATTGAAATTGTGTGAACAATTTCCCTTACATTCCCGTGTGTATTGCTTTAGCACAGTTTGGGTGTGATCAGTTAGTTAAAATGGCTACAGGAGCTAAGTTAGAACAAAGGTGGATTCATGCCAGATGCCAAGGAGAAGTTTTGACAGGTGAATAAAGTTTTCTCATCTCCTATGACCACCTGTTGTGATCCAATTAGCAGTGGACAGCAAAGTATGTTTTCTTTATGTATCCAATGTAGTGTGAACAAGAACTAAGCATCATGACCACTATATAAACTGTCTTTCTTCTAGTAAAGCTGACATAGTGCCGATCACAATGGTCTGTGAGCATTATGTTCATACCCGTCCATCGATACGTGCCTGGCATTTTCTGAAGTGTTAATGACTGTGTTCAGGTCATCCCAGTTGGGAGTCATAAGTTCCCAGACTAACAATTTACTTGGTGAAAGGCAGGGCTGACTAGTATCTACACTGTTTATTGTCTTTTTCCTAGTCATGAACACTGCCCACACATGATGTTTCCAAATTTGACTGAGACCAGGGAATGCAAGTCTGATTCATTTTCAGGTATAGATAAACCTTTTCTCTTTATAGCTTTTTTCTTCATAGCTAAGAAAGTGTGTTGTATTGCTTTAGTGAGATGTAATTACAGTAATTCTTCTGCAGTAAAAAAATTTCATGTTTGAAAATCTCATCTGTGATTGCACAGGCATAAATGTTATGTTAAATCATAAAAGCTGACATTAGTGTAAATAAGGGCTCAACATCCTGTGGAGTGCCAGGCATTTCCTACTTCCACACGAATTAGCAGGCTATGAAAGTGCTCCTAAACTCACAGACTCAAACACCAGAATATGCATGTCAAATCATCATCCTTTCCTGCTTATTTCTGCATGATAATGAAGGAGACAATTGCAATTCTTTCTGCTTGAGAAAGAGTTTGCAATGCCAGCACAATCCTCGTTCTTTACCCAGTACCAAAAAACCTGAGGAAAAGTAACATGAGGACCGATGTGTCATCTGTTATGTTGAAGCATTGCTGCTGTTCTCAGCAGTGTGATACCTCCTCTATAGAACAGTGAGAAGGAAATGGATCTCCCTCACTTGGTCATTCAAGCTTGATGTGCATAGATGCTTGGATGAGGTAAAGAGGTGTTGGTTTTGGAAGTACATCATGAGTAGACAATAGAGTACCTATCCAGCACACTACCCTTGAGCTGCTTCAGAAGAGATATTTTGCAAAAAAATGGTAGAAAGCACAAGACTATTCCTTACGCTTGTGTGGCTGAGTACAAGCTCATCATTGCTGGCACCCTCCGAGCTGCCTGTGTTATTAGACAGGAGGAAAAGAGGACAAGATACTGCGCAGTCCAGAGGGTGGACACAGTTACACAGGACATAGGACACTGAGATTGCACACTCTGCACCACACTAGAAAGAGGAATAAAGAAAATGGTTTACTGCTTTATTATTCTTTGGTTTTCTTTATTATTCTCTGATTTTTGTTTGAGAATAAGAACAAATGTCTAATGAATGTCTAGAAGGAAATAGGCATCACCGTATCAAGCAGTCATGTGACTTATTTACTTTTGAATAATGAGGCTGGAGCTCTGGTGTCTCCTCTGACATTTTCTGCATTCAAATGAGTCACCACTTTGCTGGTTCATGAAGTTGCCTTTGGGGATGCTAATTCCATATGTGCATTGCATATGGAACTATTTTAAAAGTCTTTACAGGCCTCTATGCTCACCTTGACTATCTTGGTCATGTATGTGTACAACTCATTATTAATATTGGGGTTTAATTGAAGCAGGCTTTTGATAATCCACAATCACTTTGAAATCCTCTTTCCAAGGAGGAAAAACTCCAGAAACTAAACAAAGAAATATTTACAGGTCACCTTTAAAATAGCAGAGTTGCAGAATGTGTATGTCTGTCTCAGTTTAATGGGGCTGAAGTGTTTTGCTAGGGAGGATGAGTTATGAGGAAGACCAAGCTCCTCCCTCTAAGCAATTGTAAATCTAAAATTGAGGCTCCAACTGCGGAAGTATGGAGAAAGAAAAGATAACAGCCCTTTATTAAAGGATGTACATGTATTGGCAGAACGACAAAAGAACACAAAAACAACTAAACAACAATTCTGTACCCAAAGTTCCTTCCAAAAAAATCGTTCAGCACTTTCAGCTTTTTGCTGCAATTCTAGCCATGATCAGCAGGGGGAGGTATTGGATCACTGGCAGTCGCCACATGGGGACCCCAGTGTGCAGGAGAAGCCAAAAATGGAGATCTCCCCCCTACCGAGAAAGGGGAAAAGGGGAAAAAGAGGCTCTTCCCACAGACTCACGCTGTCAGTGGCTGCCTCCAACAGGGACTCTCCCTAAGGTTTCTTTGCAGGTGGGTCAAGTCTCTCCGATGAAATCCCAGCAGGTCTGGGGCATGGGCAGAATAGGGTGCAGAAGAACAGAGGTGAACCAGGGCCTGAAGCAGCCAGATGACCCGGCTGAAAACAAAACACTGAAAATCCCTCCATACACATCCCCTCCCTGAGTCAGGGCAAAAGTGAGGTGCCTGCCGTTTCCCCAGGAGAAAAAAAATATTACCTCCCCCCGAGTCTTCTGAGGGCCATCAGTTTGGAGTGCAGACTGCGACCAGTTGTTTTGTGTGTGTCAATCACCTCAGCTAAAAGAACCACACTCCCTCTCCTTCGTTCAACATCCCTCTTTCATAATGATGCAGGAGAAAGAAAAAAAAATTCCCACTTGGTCTTTTAGAAATAGTAAACCTATGACAATGTCTTTTATACAGTTTTATATGTAGGTATAGACATTTATAATATAAAGGACATATTTGCATATATATAAAGTATATGTATTCTGTTTTCCTCAGTGTCACATAGGATGGCTACATATGTGCTTCCCCTATTACATATGAATAATTTATCTTTTGGTGGGTGCTCAGTTGCTCCTATTGCAGGGCTCCAATAAGATTTTACTGGGATATTTCCTCTTCTACGCCTTGCCATTTCAATTAGTTTCCCATTCCATAGAAAACTTATATCTTGTCTGATATGAATATGGAAGATGTGCAGTTAAATTTTGGGTTCTACAAACAATGATTGCTTGCTTAAATGTTCACAGAAAGAATCTAAAAGGGATCCAAGCATAGTTGGCATTAATTAAGATTTGAATTTCAACAGGCATTCATTGAAAATGTTTTTTTCTTTAAAGGCATTGCTTGTTTGTATAGGACTGTCTGAACCTTACAGATCTGAGTTACTGTGCAGGCTCACCATCTGTACTAGGAAACCAGAGATCTTCTCTTTGCATGCCCTTCCCCTGGGCTTGCTTTATTTCCACAAACTCTAAACCAGAACAAGTCAGCTCAAACTGTTCAGTAATAATCACTTGAGGCCTTTCCGGTCACAGCCATCTGGGAGAAGACAGCACACAACATCATGAGATTTTCTTTTGTAACAACTTTGTCATTCCTTTCACGAGACCATCGTGAAACACCATTACCAGTTCAGTAATGGTGTTTCTCTAACATGCCAAATTGGCTTTAGCTGAGAACGCACTGCTCTTTTGCAATGACTGTGAATGCTGATGTACCCTGTTTTCACACATGTAACTCACATTCCAGAAAAAATGAGATTGCTTTAAAAAGAATCAATACTTCAAAATAGGGCCTTTCATAACCTGAAAGTGCAAGGACTCCCATTGAAGGGAATACAGGGAATTGCTGGGAAATAGTGAGACCTGGAGTAACTTGAAGTAACTTTTTCCTTGATTAATTTACACATGTAGGTATTTTGAATTGCAAGGAGTTTTTGGTTTTGTTTTTAATGAGTTGTATATCATTATAATACCATATGTGTTCATCTTACCACTCCAAAGGAGGAAAATGAACTTAAGACAGGATACAAGAGAAGATAATGTAAATATATATATTTAAATATATACAAATAGACACATACACTTATGTTTACATATATAGATATATTTACTAATATGCATATATGCATATATGGTTACCTGTTTATGTACGTATGTTTACATATTTATTTATATGTATGAAACTTTAGGGACATGAAGAAAATTGAATATGAAGTACAAGCACTTTTATTTGTGTGGACATTGTGAACCATTAATGGTGTATCTTTCACAAATCCACAGGAAAGCCTTTTTTTTCCTGAAACTTTGCTTTCTTCCTAGGAAGGGGTAACCTGCTGCAGTATTTTGAAAGCAGTTGATGGATCATGTGAGCTGTTCTAGAGAAGAGCTATGCTGTCTGTCAGTTAGATGGCAATATACAGCCTGTGCAAATCAAATTTATTTGGCTTTTATTTGCCTCTTTAGCAGCTGAACAAATATCACAGAAATTGAACTTGTCCTACCATAACTGGTAGTCTAATTTCTTCCAACAACCAGTTTCATTGAGACAGAAGTTCAGTGCAAAACAAGTCTATAGTAGTGTGCTATGAGTATGTTCTAAGTGGAAGCCAATAGCTTTCAAGATAGGTAAACTTCAGTGAAGGATTTGGGAATGCTCTATTGCCAGTACAGCATGTAAAACCTGACAACATTCTACTTAGCAGTGGTTTAATTGTTACCTGTAAGGTAATTGGAAGAGGTAAAAGAACACAGACCAAAAAGCTTCCTTAAAACAAACAAACAAAAAAACCTCTGAAAATGAAACACTAGGGAAAGATTAATGTGAGACAGAAAATTAAAACCTGAAAAAAAAAAACCAAAACATCAAGGCAATGAATAAAATTAAACTGTACTTGAAAATTGATTAAGTCTTGCTAAACAACCAAAAAGGGAACTACCATATGGCCCTTACTGCCATAAACCATGAACTCTTACATTCGGAGTCCAATTCTTCTGAAAACACTAACTGACTAAATCAGGTCTTTCTTTTCAGTCTGAAATCTAGAAGGTGTTTTGTCCTCTTGCCTTCTTCCTCTGCTCACCTTCTTTGTCTTCATCTAAATGGCTGATTTTTAAGTCCTGTTGAGAAATACTTTTTGCAATGTCTAAAAGCAGAGGAAGTGGGAATGATGCAGCTCAATGTGTGCCTCTCAAAGTACAGATGGAAACCAAGAGCTCTGCAGTTGGCATCACTCAATGCAGTCTTTGGGCTTCTTGACTGGTCTGTACCTTAAGTAAAATGTGACCTGAGGACTGGAAAAAAAAAAGTGTTACAGCCCTGCTCCTGCCCTTCTCTCCATCTCTGCTTGGGGGAAGGGAAAGGACTGTCTGCCATAGGATATGTTTGGAAGAGGAGTGATATCAAGTGGTATGTAACTACATTATAGCACTAATCCTAGTTGCAACATTTTCTATAATGAGGTTTCAAAGGTATTGGGTTAGTTTTATAGGCATAATATCTTTTCATGGTATTACATATAGCATGAAAAGATATATGTATAGCATATGAAATACAGCTTATGGTAGAGATGGTGACTTAACAGGGTCTGAGATGCCAGCATGCTCACTGCACTAAATTTGACCTCTGTTGGTGATCTTGTCAAAACAAAGCTCCTGGAATTAAGTGTTTTGAACCTGAATGTGATCATTTAAGTGTAGGTGGCCTAATGATTTAAACGGAAACACAGTTAGCTACTGATGGCAGGTTAAGGATGTATTTTGACAAAACAAGCAAAAAGGTAGATAAGGAAAATAAGAAAATGCAGTAAAATCAGTTGTAAACCAGACTTTCTCCATTGTACTATTTTGCTAATAGTATTGACTTTACCAGCAAATTTCCCCCTGTCCTTTGTGACAAATTTAGTGCAAGTTAAAGCCATACAGATTTCAAAACCAAAGAGGAAATGAGCACACAGTATATGAGAGCATCGCCCTGCACTGCCCCTTTGCAGGGTCTATGGCAGGTTTTGGAAGTCAGCAGAGCCAGGTACTGGATAAAGGGGTAGTAGTTTTTGCAAATTTCTGGACAGCTAGGAGTGCTCACTTGGGGTTTTTTGTGGCAGAGATTATCTCTCTGCTGAACAACTTGCTGCAGTTACAATTTTAATGAAAATTGAAAGCTTAAGTGCCACCATTTTCCATATCACTTTTCCCCTAAAATGATTTATTGACCATTTATACATGATACATTCTCCTATCATGAATAATACCCTATATATTTATTTTCATGAATAATTACTACCATTTTAATTGATAGTTTCAGACAGAGTAGATTTAGTTCTACAATGAATAAAACTGCCCTCAGTATAGAGCCTGTATAAATTATTTTAGTATGTATTCCGGTTTTTGTTTTGCAACCCAGATGCTTCTAATCTTAACAGAAATCAGTCAAATAAGATCTATTACATCACTAACCAGCAGCTTCTATAAAGTATATTAAGACATTTTTCTATAATGTTTTTAAAATTTGTCTTAAGCAGTGTTGCCAGGAGCTTTTACTGAACCAATTGAACCAAGGAGCTTTTGACTTGGCTGTTATATCTGTCCATATCATATCTGTTTCATTCCTTGGTAACTTATTTGTTTGCTTATTTGACACCCCACCTGTATACATATATCAATTACTTTATTTTAACACATCTCAATTACTCTACCCTTTTTTAGCTAAAAATTTATATTTCAACCATGTTAATAATTAAATATTGATCCCAGCAACGCATGAGCTTGTATGGGCAGATTATGTATTATGCATTCATTCCTGAGTACGACACAACACCAAAGAGTCAAGGCTATGAAGAATTCTCTTAGCAAAGGTGATCACAGTTCAGAACTGAAATCCCCATTAGTTGCAAATGATTTCTTTCTGATATTAATGTTCAAGTCAGTACATGCTGTGTGCTCACAAATATACCTCAATCATATGCTGCAGAACTACTGAAGGAATAAGTGTGCATACATTCCTGTGTCTAGTATAAAACCCTAAAGCTTGCCATGTATAACTTCAGAATAGAATTAAAATGTTACAGGATGTGCACTAAATGTCTTCATTAAAAACAAGCAAACAAAACCCCAAACAAACAGGAATTCCTGAACAAAGTGCATTGCAAAGCATTGAGTCAAATATTTTCATAATATATTCACCTACTTGTAATTTTAGAGAGCTATTGTTTATTCTTCAGAGTCAGGAATCATAGAGTTCTCTCTTCCTCTTTAATAAGGATTTCTTTGTTGTAGCCTGATCAGAGTTTTCTAAGGCATTACTCCAAACCCTATGTAAACATTTACAAAGTAGATTTTACATCCATTCAGAAATCCCCGATTCATGCGCCACTGGAAAGTTTTGATGGTGGCAATTTAATATTTTTCAGGATGTTAAGTGATTGGGGATGGGAACGCTCTCAGATATAGTGGGGAAAGGGCAGAGAATAGAGTTTGTGAATGCACTCTATATAAAATGACCCACAATGTGAGCACCCAAGAGTGAATTTCAAAATGTCACAATAGGTTTTGGCAAAGACAGAGAGGTAGAATCCAAGTAAGAGAAAAATATATTTGGGCGAGTGCCTTGTCTTCAGTAAGACATTTTACTATCTACTACATTAGTTAATTAAATTTTAAATGGCAGTAATTTTTGGAGCTAGGTTCTACTTCCTTTTTCTATTCATAAAGCACTCTGCATTTTTTTAGTGGAAAGACAGTGTTGTGGGGTTAAATATTAGTAACGTAATGTATCAAGATGTTTTAATCACAAGAGGGTATTGCTAACAAATCTGGCATTCATGCCAGACGTGCTGTATAATGGGTGTACAGCAATTTAGCATTTACTGTACCTTATGTATAATATTGATTTGCTTTCATATATATCACAATAATTACATCTATTTTGAAAGAAAATGGAAATACAGGACTGTATAGGAATTTGAATAGCTTTTATCTATGTCTGCATTAAGATGCAATTCCTTTCCTCACTCTAAAACAAATCAGCCATTTTTTTGAGAAAACAGAGACATGATTGCTGGAAGCTGGAGTTTTCTATTCTGTTATTTGAGCTATGAAATCAAAATATGTTTTAATAAAACACTACAGTCCATAAATTCAACTGTTAAGCTAAAACAAAGACCAAAAAAAGTCAATCAAAAGACACCACGTACTGCAGGGAGGTAAGTGAAGCAATAAAGAACTAAACCTAAAGCTACATGATACTTTTTGTTAGGTAGCTGCAAAGTAATTTGCATTATTCATTATATCCTGGGAAGACAAAAAATCCCCCTCCAAACCCCCAAAACCAACACATGAATAGATTGAAAAGACTAGATGAAATCTAGCTGGCAAACAAAGCTGAGGTAAAGTAAGGGAAGCAAAGAAAGCAAAATCAAATGTAACAAGGCTACAAAGAGTTCTAGAAATATCTAGAGAGAATAGAAGGAAATCACTGAAAAGTAACAAAGGGACTGTATAAGTGAAGGCTCCAAGATGGATGAAGAATGTTCAAAACTACCTTTTCTTAGTTTTCAGTATAAAGGAAACTTATGAAAGTGAAAATATTATGCAGGAAGACAGGAAGCTATTACAAGCAGTGGGCCAGAATTGTGCTTCACTTGCACACAAGAGCCCCATTTTCTACCTTCTTTCTCACGTTGAATAATACTGTGGCAGTTTGAGACCCTCAAAAATCCATTTTCCAAGTTCAAGCCCCCCTCACACAATTTGCTTCAATGTGAGAGGGTTTTCAGACAAAACACAGCTACTCAGCATTGGGGGAAGAGGAAAATACTTACAAGGTTTATTTACATACATATATATAGGTAACAACTTAACTACCTCTTCTACGATGAAATAACATATTTACATTAGATTAAATTTCTCTTTTTCTTCGACAAGAGTCCAGGAAGAAAAAAGTCTTTTTGTCACTTTTCAGGTCACAGTTCCTTCAAATTAGTTTCTGTGGTATTAGTTAGCGTTCTTTATTTTTAAGGCAGCAGGTTTGAGTATTGCAGTCAGAATTTTTCTGTTCTTACTTTGTGAAAATCGCAATTCCTTGATCCTGAGCCTTCGGGACACTTCATTAGAGACTTTCACTCCTCTTCTCCGATGCTGCTGCATTTCGGAACTCCCTTCAAATGGGAGTCCATCCCTCTTTCCAAAAGAGGGTCTCTGAAAGGGGTTTTGGGGAGATTTAATTCAGTCTTACCCCCAAAACAGTCTTCATTGAGTTTTCTCTATGCTGTTGCCAGCTCTCCCTCCTTGCAGGAACGTCTCTGCGTCTCTCTCAGACGGCTGTGTGCCATCTCTGCTGCTTGTTATCTCTTTTGGCTCTTAGCCACAGCTCTCCACTCAGCGCTGCCTCTGCCGCTGCTTTTCCATCTTCTGCTGCCCACTCATAGCAAGGAAATTTTCTCCAGTTCCTAGCTACAGTACTTGGCCCAGTTTAATACTGTTCCAAGCTCCTGCAGCAGCCCCAGTGGGGCTCGCTGGTCCCTACCTCCTTGTGGCTCAGACCATGGCTGCCCCCTTTTCAACTGCCTCAACTTCCTTCTCTTCCGACCTGTACCATATGTTGATTTTTACCGTAGCGAAATGTAGCTTCTGATTGGCCCTGGCACACCAGGAACACCACCTCCCGGGGATAAACACTTTTTCTACCTCCAGGGGAAAACACTTTTTATCCCAGGACATCTCCTTATATTGCAAGTGGTCCCCCAGCTACTCAACAGAAGGGAAAAAAAGGAAGTGCTGGTTGGTCTAAGGATGGCACACAGAGTTACAAAGTGTAATGCAAGTACACAGCTCTGAGAGCATCCTACAGAATCTCTCACTAAAATTTTATGACAAACATTACCTGAAATGAGTATCTGTGCAAACTAAATAATATTTCTCTTTAGTTCAGGTATGTTGTGTTTGAAATAGGAGACAGCCATTGCAATGCATGGTGTCTTTCATACTATCATACAATGCTATGTCACGGGAGATTTTGGTTAGATGTCAGGAAAAGGTTCTTCACTCAGAGGGTGGTGAGGCACTGGAACAGGCTCCCTAGGGAAGTGGTCGCAGCACCAAGCTTGACAGAGCTCAAGAAACGTTTAGACAACGCTCACAGGCACGTGGTGGAATTCTTGGGGTGTCCTGTACAGGACTAGGAGTTGGACTCGATGATCTTTGTGGGTCCCTTCCAACTCGGGATATTCTATGTTTCTAAAACTCTAGCACCACGAAAAAACACAGAAGGCATGCTTTGGGATATTAATAAGAGCAAAATGAGGCACCATCCCTACATTCACTTAGATTCTACTCCAAATAAAATATAATTTTGTTTAAGAGACTAAGCATAATGTGAAAGAGTATCTTAGAACACTTGTGTGGATGCAAACATCTTCACTCCCATATTTTTGGTTCAGTAGAATTTCTTCCCCCCTTCTTTTTATTTTGCTTTTAATAACTTGCTGTGTTCTTATGTATTAATGTATCCTCATAGATCCAGGTAGAATCTTTTATTGAAAAAAAGTTTCAATGCAAAATGCCATTACTGCCTAATTGACACAAATGGTTGAGAACATAAAACCTGCTTAAAATATAAAGTGTTCTGACAGCATAGTAACACTCCATTTTGGCATTTTTGGCTCAATGGGATTTATTGTTTTTAAATGACTTCTGAAAATTAATTCAAATATGAGTAAAAAGCAAACAAAACTTAAATTCCAAACAAAATGTTTCAGTTTTATCTAGAAAGAATGTTTGTTTGACGTGAAGCATTCTTTTTCTAATATAATTTTATGAAAGATTTGTATAGTTGGGGTTTTCAATTAAGTTTGTAATGGGAAAAGGACACAAGGTTTGGGACAGATCCTGACCTGATTTCCTCTGAATAGATAAAGACTGCACATTCACAGGCTGATATTAAAATGTGAAATTGATAAAAGTGAAACCTAATTAAAATGTTTACTGATTTTGACATGTTTATGCATAAAAATTGCAGGAAAAAGTGAAAGTAGTTTTAAAAATTTGACATCCTTTATTAAAAAAAAGGCAATAAAACCTCTCTGTATTTCATGCATATATATTATATAGGTCATAGAATTTCATCAAATGAATCCTGCAACAGGACAACAGCTCTGCACAGGTTATGGGCTGTCTCTTGATTTAAGCTCTTTTAAATTAAGAATGTGCATGCTCTTAAGTAAGTAATTCCAAGGATTCCTTGCCTTCTCTGTTAAAAACATTTAAGGTTTTCCTAGAACCTAATTCCAAGGCATTAAATTTTGTTATACTATGGAGCCTGCTACTATGAAGAATTTTATCCCCATTTAGGTTTCTGCAGATCAGGAGCAATTAATCTGTATTAACCAAAATAATCGCTCAGTCTAAAATGGATATTCCAGATGTCGGATAGTACTTGTGACTATTTTTTCTGAACCCTTTCTAGTATGTCAACAGTCTTTCTAAGCGGAAGATAAAAACTTTAAATTTGAGCAATGTAATTGGTTTCCAAAGGTAACAGACTAAGGAATTAGTACTAGTCAATAAATGAGGAAATGTTTATTTTAGGAATGTCAGCACGGGGCTTTCAGAGAGGAGTTTGCAATTAGACACTGGCTGAGGAAAAAAAAAACAACAGTATAATCTGCATTTTGATGTCTCCACAGAGAGTTTGATATGTAGCCCATGGTACTGAGTGGGATTCTTCCAGCTGACTTGAACAGCTTTGTGCAGGCCTTAACTGGATCAGGAAGTTTTATGTAAAGCTGAGGAATCAACTAAGGACTTTGCCAAGCTCTGGTGAAAACAGAATTTTGCGTTCTGTTTTTCACTGCTCATGGAAGCTCTGAAGACAGGCAACAAGAATGCTGAAAGGATTAAAGACGTGAGGAACCCAAAAGAGCCAAATGCATGCAGTTTAAAAAGAAGAAAGCTTAAGAGATGCATAGCTACTCTGTAAATTCCTTATAGAAACTGATGTATCATCCTACAGTTTCTCTGGGAATAACCTCTCCTCAGCTTGTTAAAAATACAAAGTATATACAATGGAAATAATATGATGTGTGTTCTAATGCAGAACCACTGTTCTTTTGATGAGAAAATTCCTTCTCCTCTTCCTTGTAATCTATTTCTCAGCTGGGTCACTTTCAACTCAGCTCAGAGCTTTGCAATTGAATTCAGTAGGAGAGAAATAATTGCAAGTTATAAGGATTAGTTTCTTTAAACTCTGGGTATCAATACTCCTGCAGTACAGAATGAAAAGAAGAATTTGTGTGAGTTGGAGAATAATGAAACATCTTTACTTACTCTGCCCATGATAAAAATAGAGCTGAAATCTTGGTCCCAATGAAGAGTAAGAGAGAATTCCCATTGAATTTAGTAGTATCAATCATTGAATTTTTCATTAACATTTATCATTTTTGCCCCTCAGCAGATCAACAATGGCAAAATAGTCAGCGCAATTCAATGCACATACAAAATATGCAAATAAAGCCCTTGGCATAAGAAGCTCTTGCATAACATAAAAGCCACATAATTCATTTATGTAATGCAGTAAGGGATAAGCAACACATGTGCATATATACATACATACACACACCCCTTGCGGGTATCCAAAGCTACAGAATGTTCTGGGAGGGACAGAGCCTAAAGAAATTTACCAATTCCTGTGTTAATGCATTATTACTTATTTCCATGACATATGTATATATGCTCAAAAGTTTAGCATTTTTATTTGTCATAAAATACGCATTCTTATTTCCTCTATTCTTCTTATCTTCCTATTATGAACGTAGATTGTTTAAATAGCTGTAAGTTACAAGCTGTTCATCTCAGGTACCAGACATATGTATGTCTACCTATGCATATATAAATATATACCCACCTTGAAGAATTAGAAATATTTGAAAATCTTGATATTCTGTGACTGCTTTGAATTTTCTGTGTAAAGTCACAAGAAAAGAGCCCCCAGATGATAGTTCTGCCAGATACCAGGGACTTCAATCTATTTGTAAAAAATACTGCACATACTCTGTTTTGGTGTTTTTTTTTTTTTTTAGGGAGGATAATTAGCTATAGCTCTTTGGGAGCCCAGTAAATATGACTATCAAAATAATGTGCCACTACATTTTTCTCTGTTTTCTCACAAGTGAGTATACGAGTATATACACTCAAATATCCTGCTAACAGTCACTAGCCTATTTTTAAGTATAAAAATAGAAAGTATAGTTCCATAAGTATAAAAATATTTCCCTAACTGCAAAATCTAATATATTTATCTTGGATTTATTTCTCATGACAGAAGTCATTGAATTCTTGATGAAGACAGCCAGAACTCTGTTGGCAACATACTTATGCTTCATAACTAAAACAAAAATGACAGTAACACTAAGTAAAATTGAAAAAAAAAAGCTTTTACTAGTTCATAATGTCTCACCAAACTGGTGTTTTACTATTCATTAAAGTCAGTTATCTGTGGGAAAGATATTCTACATACTTTAGAACAATATCTGAAAAAAGTCAGATGTTTGTTACTAAACTTAACCATGATGTGAGTTCCAGAGCTGTCATTAAGGACCTTTTAAAACTATTATGAGTCATTCTGAGTAGCCTTTACATTTTCCAAGATACAATTTGTGAGTTAATTTCTGTTTGCAATAATTTTCCTTAGGAGAAGTCACATTAGGAGGAGTCCAGTAAGAGCATCTATTCCACTTGTGCTTGCCCAAGTTGTTCAACAACTTTGGAACAAAATGCTGAATTCTTTATAAATTTTCTCACTTGTAAAGAAACAGAAGCCCACACATGGTTTTTTTAGAAACAAGCAGTGACAAGTAGCCTTAATATCTGTTATAGGAGTGTTTAAAAGCTTCTACTGCTCAGGAAAGTCAGACTTCATCAAGGAAAGCACCACTGAGGAGTGCATCTGAGACACTAGAGGCAGGCTGTGAGAATGATGAGGTTTTGATAGTAGGTTGACTACAGAACTGCTTCTGACACAGCATTAACTCTTTTAACATTGACATTTACCTAAACAAAAGAAAATAAAGCCTTAGGCAGGCAAAGAGAAGCCCAGACAAGGCCTGAAAAATCCTGGGGCCAATGCTGTTAGCTTCACACAGAGCTGGTGGCTACACCATACCTAATTGGCTGCAGCCTGTGCCAAGATTGGCTTGGTGTGGCAGCTCTTCACAACACAGTGCCCGGTCAACAGCATCTCACAGCCTTTAAGCAGGGTACCAGTGTTGGAGATGACCTTACACTGACCTTTAATTTAGTCTAAACCTTGCTTATTTTTGCCTCATTGATACAGTTTTCTTTAACATATTTTAATGCTGTATTTCACAGGCACTGATCTTCAAGTATGAAATACTCTGTATAAAAATCTGAGCTGATATTCACGTAGAAAATTTATACACAGTATTAATCAGCCACTTTTCACCTACCTACAGGCCTGAATGCCAAGATTACCTCAGACTACAGGTTATATTTTCCTAATGTAGCTGTCATATTCAAACAGACATGTACAGACTGATTCCATTTTCAGATTTTCTCAGTAGCATACATTGGTAAACTTTACATAATAATTACTTCCCAAATAAACAGCTGATTCTTCACTCATGGTGAATATTCTGAAGTCTTTGTCCTATTTAGAACAACTGGGACCAATTCATCACTGGATGAGTGTAACCCAAAACTGTGTATTCTATAGCCTTCCATGCCATTTCCCAGAAACTGTTATCAATAGAGCATTTACACCCTCTGCCCAGAGCAGCCTGACTCCTCAGGCTATAAACTAGGCGTTAAGAGGCCTGCGAGATAGGAAGATGTTCCCGTCCTCACACCCTTTTATGGAATTCCCCACTCTGAGGGAAGGACTGAGCATTCCTGCCTGAACTGGAGAATATATAAACTTGGAGTTTTGGAACCTTTTTACCACTCATGGGATCCAGAGGAAGACTGCAGCTCACCACTCTCAATCAGACTGCAGCTCACTGCTCTCAACCAAACTGCAGCTCACCACTCTCAACCAGATTGCAGCTCACTGCTCTCAACCAGACTGAGACCACCACCCTCAACTGGACTGCAATCACCACTCTTGACCAGACTGCAACAGCTCTCCCACCAGCAGGTTTTTCCCCTCTCCCTTCACTTTGGACTCAGGGGGGGCCCAAGGAACACCACTTTGTTCATGCCCCAGGGTACTGGGTTATACATTTGGGTTTTGTGGGTTAAGACCAATTGTTTGTCTGTATAATCGTACTTATCGTATTATTTTATTAAATTGTTATTCTGACTTATAATCTCTCTTTTGAGTTGAGTTCATTTCCCCTGCTGGTTAACTTTTAAACCAGCACAGTCTTCAAGTGATGTTACTGAAGCCCAGTATAGACACTATGCAGTGTGATAAAATTGTGAAGAATAGAGCTGTATGCATATTTACCTAAGTAACTGATCTACTGAAAGATTAACACTTATTTTGGAAAATAAAATGCCTAGATAAGCATTAGACTGTTGAAATGCACTAACTAAAGTGAAATGCACCAGAGTGCTGCTTATGATCTCTTTCTTTTAACAGGAAATTTAGTAGCAACAGGTGACAGCAACATTTGTCCTTGCTAATAAGCATTATATTGTACCCTGAAATGTATCTTTATAGCTACTCAGAACCATAAGGGTCTGATAAAAGATTAGATATTGAGAAAAATTTCTTCATTGAAAGGGTGGTCAGGCATTTGAACAGCCCAGGGAAGTCATGAAAAAGAAAAAGGTGGAATTACATCATCTCTGGAAGTGTTTAAAAAAATGAGTGGATGTGTCACTTGGGGATATGGTTTAGTGTAAACGCAGTGGTACTGGGTTGACAGTTGACCCCATGATTTTAGAGGTCTTTTCCAACCTTAATGCTTCTATGATTCCATGACCTATAAGCTTGCCAGAGTCACCAGTAGAATTCACTTATAAATCAGGAAATTAATTGAGAAGGTATATACAATACCACATTTTATTAATTATTGATTTCTAGCATCAATTATAAACTAATAACACAGTTTATATTTTGATTGTATGTTTATATTTCTCTTCACAGAAAAAGTCTGCAAATGTTTTGAGTTTTCAGCTTACAGAGGAGGAACCAAATCTGGCAGTTGAGGTAATGCAATGACCATGTCTCCAGAAACACCTTCTGCCAACAACATCTGGTGGGTTACCATCCTTACTCCCTGTCTTTCCAATCTGACTTCTTCACAGTTCAAGTAGCAATGACTCTTAACAGCTTGACCCATCTGAAGGTACACGTGCTTCAGCAGAAAATGGTGCACCAGAGAGTATATCACCTCTTGCACTTCTTTCAGAGTTTAATGAACAGATCTCCCACCATGTTGTTTTTGCACAGATTCTGCAAGGGGTTTTGCATAGGTCTCTTCTTGATAAATGGAAAACTCTTTGTCTAAACTCATTAAAAGAAGGGCTGAATATTTTTCTCTCTGATGAAAAAGATGCCATTACAAAAAAGAAGGGAGGCAGCACAGAGAAAAAGGTATACACTATATTTTACTAAATGTTTAAAATGTTGATTACCCATAATGTGCCATGGTAGCTTCACAATAAAGGAAATTCAGTTGTAGGTATGAAACTCAATAGCAGCACAAAACTTAAAACTTCCTCTAATATTATAGTGATTTTCAACTGATTGCAGGACTGCTGAAGCAAGAGTCTTAAAACTAACAGACAAAACTTGAGGTAACTTCAAAGGGAATTTTGTGTAATAGAACTTGTCTCTACTTTTTATGATTCTCTAGTACCTCTGAAATGCTACTACTACGTTTTACTGGAAACCAAGGTTCATGTAAAAATGTAAATTTCATTGTAAAATCAATACGGTAAGAATCGCGAAGTGCCATCTGCATAATCATATGATCACACTATCACATTTCCGTTTTTGGGTGGAGAATATGTGTTTGATTGAGACAGTCATATCAATCCAAGGTGTAGAAGCTGTGTTAGTCCACGTGAGTGAAGTTTCAAATAAAAAGACAGTAAAATTGGTTACATGGAAGGAGAAATATGGATACACTGATAAGAAGTAGATGGTGGAAGATGCTGTTGCTTCATCTCTGATGGTAGTACGAAACTACATGTGAAGTGATTTGCAGTTGTATGCTACGGACCGTACAAGTTACAGGAGAGAAAATTATTTTAAATTATAATTATTTCTAGCCCATATATAAATATTATTTTCACATGGCATATGATTTTTGTCTTGCTTCTTTCTTTCCCATCAACTTTCCTCCAAAAAACTATCAGAATAATAGTAGCAACAAATAAAATAAATAGTAAAGTAAAATAATTTTAAAACAAATAAACCAAACCAAACTCTTTCTATTGATAGAAATATTCTCAAACATGGCAAAATGTGCACATTTAATTTGCTTCATAGAAGGAGCTGTAACTAGATGAGTGCTTCAATAGCTGACCCACAGTATATTTTGACTAAAAAGCTGTTTGAAGATACAAGTAGCTAGATGGAAGCAGTTGTCCTTAAGGTGGCCTAAATACCACATGCTGTATTCATTAAGGACATCACTCAGAGTGCTGTGTTAGGATTCATGGGGTTCTCTGCTCAATTTGATCATTTTTAGAAGAGCACAGACTAAATTCATCAAAGCAAGGGATAAAAGAGATTTTCCTTTTTACAACTTGGATGTGGAGCTATTTTAAAATAAACAGTATTTTAATAAATTTAGTTTAATTCCGTTAATAGTTTTGCATTTTGTATTGGATGAGTAGATGACTGCTAAAGCAAGAATGATATGAAAAGGTATGTAGTAGTCTATGTATAATTTTCAAATTTATACTAGAATTTTTGTGCTAATAGTTGGTAGAAAATATTATTAATTTGTGACCGTCTTAATATAATAGTAACAGGGCCTCTTAATACCGAGGTTTTTCCATACATGATGTGATTTGAATGAGACTGTAGACTGCTGCTTGGGTTTTTAAATTAATAAAAGGATAAGATAGTGGCGGTCTGAAAAATAAAAGCTAGACACGATCCCAGTATGGGGGAACTGGAATCCTTTATTGAACACAAGAACACTATTTTAAAGGCATCTGGGGCTGGACATGTTAATGAAGGGGACAACCTATGTTAATTGGGCAGTTACACAAGTTTTTACTGCAATTTTCAAACAGTTAATTTTTTTCTTCTAGTAGGATTACATGGGGGATAGAGGGATTACAGGGGCTTAGGCATGGTTTTAACAATCATCTAAAAAAGTCCTTTCTTAATTCTTCTTGGAGCCAGGTTTATATCTTCGGTTTGCACATCAACAGGTCTCTGGACAAGGGTCCAAATTTCTTCAGATCACGAGATGTTTGTCAACCGAGCTTTCTTTTGCTGAAAGCTGGGTTTGGGCTCCCACACAAGATTACTCTAATTAGATCTCTTTCAGGATTCTGTCATCTCAGTTTATGAGGACCTATAATTGTTTAGACCAAGGAACTAAAAATGTAAAAGAAAATCATGACTGTCAAAGTTTTAATGGGAATACAGTACAAAGAATGAAATTTGGAGTTGGAACATACTTGAAAATGTCAGGATCCAATAAAACCCGGGAGTGTCTGCACTGAAAAACGATCACTTGTCTTTTGGAACCCATTGTCTGGGTGACATCTGGAGTTTATTATAAGAGATTATTTACTCACATAGGAGACAGTTTTTCTGTGAAAGTAAATTATAGCAGTTGAAAATGTTTTATTCAGCATTGATAGGCTGTTTTTATATGTATGAAATCACTATTACAGTTTCCTTTGGGATTTGTAGCTCACATGTGTCCTTCTGCCATTTTCTCTGGAGAGTGATGTGCCAGCTAAGCTATTTTTTCTATGTACTTGGACTACAACATGTTTGGGGAGTGGAAAAGGGAGGAGAGTGAGTAGCATATAGTTTGGAGTTTCAGTGGGAACACTAAGTTGGAGAGTACCATTCCTAAACCATGACGATAACAAAGTCCATGAAGGAGGTTGGGGGCAGAACAACTGTTGTATGTTTTATACTTAGGAAACATCTTGATTTTTCCCAATATGAATGAAAATTCCAAACACTGAAAACTCTACGCACAAAGGTGCCTCATTCTCCTCCTCCAAAACATCATCAAAAGTGATGGTTTTTTAAAACCTTATCAGAAAAAAAAAGATATAAAATTATCTTTTTTTTGACAACTCTAAAAGTAACATCAGGACTGAATCTTCTAAACTTGAGATGGAGAATTCCTGTTACAGGCACAGAACACTGAAAAATAAAGAATAACAAGGAAGTAATTTAAAATTTTCTTCAAACTGCTTCTTACCATGGTATAATTAGACATATATTTACTAATTGCTGACTATTCCCAAGTTTACTAGTGCTTAAATTACCATCTGATATGTCAGTAATGTTGACTCCACATTAAAATCCCCTCTGAATGTTCAATTAACAGACATCTAATCTACAGACTTTTCAGGCAAGTGCAACAAGTATAAAGAAACAGCAATTGATTATAAATGCATTCAGACCATCGTTACCATTGAAGATATTTGTCTTTCAGCTGACGTGAACTTTGAAAGGCATGCTCACCCACATGCTTCACTGCCTTTGAACACATGTAAATTATTCTATTCCAACTACCAGTTAAGTACACTTGTGCACAGAGGAGTCTGTAAGGATAAATGTCTTCCAGCATTTTAAAGAGAAAATGGCAGAAGTCCTGTCCATCAGAGGACAACAATCCTGATTGTTTATCTAATTGAGATAGAGCATTACTGTGGAAGAAAAATGGGAGAGCAAGACACAACTTCACTTAAGACATCTCAGTACTGTATCTACTTTTTTCCAAAGGCAAAGCTGAATCAACAATGAGAGCTAGGCGTGTAAATGACATTAGCACCTTCATTCAATGTTTGCGTGTTCAAAAGAATATATGAAAGGCTATCAGAGGAGATTGCCTTTTAGATTGCTATAACAGAGATCACAGACAAGTGCCTGTGAAAAAGTACATGAAACAGTATATTTATGTATCCAGGAACAAGACAGGAGGGTGAGTGAGAAAGACAAGAAAGTAAACACAAAATAAATGCTATCAACTATTTTGACTTTTGATAAACTAAAAGCAAGTGGAGGTTTTTCTTCTCTGGTAAACATGATGGTTATGGTATACATTATTTTTTCAACCTACTGAGACAACTGATGGTCTGATGTCAAAACCTTGTTGTGGGGATGCTACTTTAAAGTTTAGAAACAGGGAAAATACCCCATTTATCATAAATATCTTGATTACAATATAGAGTCTTTAATGGAAAGTCTCTTTCACCAGACAAGCTGTTTTCCTCAGTCTTTAGCTGACACTACAGGTACTGAATTAGTCTATGTAATGTTCTGAACCCTGGGTTTTAGTACTCAAAAATCATTCATTCTGGCCTATCCTGGTTGTTTTCTACTTTTGAGTCTTTGAATCATACCTTGAACATTAGTTTAACCAAAAGGTTTTTTGATTAATATGTATACACAAGGCACACAATTCACTGCACTCTTAAAGTTCATCATTTTACTGTCAAATAAACTTTATTTTAATATTTGGCTTACTGCTCTTTGGATCTAGGTTTTGAATTAAGCACAGGTTTTATGGTTGCAACCTTTTAAAGGGGTAAATGTGCGCTCATATTCCCTTCCTCAAAATTTCTGTAGTTTTTCTTTCTTATATCAAGAAAAATTGCCTTCTATAAAGAGTTTTGCTAGCACAACTTCCTTAGTGTCTATAGTATTGCATAGCATGACAAGGGCTCATTTACATAGATGAAGCTAAATTTCCCTTCTTTGTTTGCTTTCAAATCCGGTGGGAGGTATGTCCATACTACTGATGACACTTATTTAGTTATTAGACATTAAAGAAAAGAGTTGTGGGAAAAGCAACAAACACTTAATGAAATTACGAGGTTTTTCAGAGAATTCATAGTAGACATTTTCAACAACTGAGACACATTGGAGAAATTATTCTTCAGAGGCCATGGACGATTTACAGCTGGAGAATAAAGGGAGAAGGTGAAAACTATTCTGTTCATCTCAGTCTCCGCCCAGCCAGGAATTGCCATGTTTTCTTCAAATACCTATGCAGTTCATCTGTACCTTTTTGCTGGTCACTACACACCAATATTCAATGGAAGGAGGCAGTATTAAGGAGTAAGAGCTTGGAGCAAATATTTGCTGGCTGCAAGGTGATGACAATGCACAGATATCAGTGAGTTTTGGTAAGTGTATTTACAGAATATGTTTCACAACTTCCTTAGGTATCACAGTGAGGAGTAGATTCCTCAGGCAGGTGAGGATGGAAGAGTCAGAATATCCTGAGTTAGAAGGGACCCACTAGAATCATCAAGTCCAACTCCTAGCTCTGTATGGGTAATGACAGCAAAATAGAATACAGACTTTGTTTCTAGAGGAAGCAAAGGATCAGTCTCACATAATATAAATATGCCAAATTCACCACAAATCCACTGACCCCAATCACCCTTTTAATGGTTGATTAGTTAGCATGTTTAATAACTTTATTCTTATTCTTTTAATGGAGTGTTATTAATTAATTTTCTAATGGTCTGTTATTAATATAAGTTCTATATAATAGCTAAATCCTTCTCCCATAGTTTGAATTGGTTTATGCTTTCTTTTATGATGCTCTCTTAATTAAATTATTGCCAGATGCTTTCTGACTTACCTTCTGGTTTTTCTCCACAGCCTGAAGTCTTTAGGTTATTGAGCCACACTTGGTAGCTCTGGAAGCTGCAATTGCTGTCACATGTCATGATGCTGCTTAAACAGTCCTATCACTTGAGACTGCTTTTATTGCCTGATGGGTCAAGCATTTTGGTCATCATGGTTACTAAAGCACATTGTCTAATGACTCAACAAGTAGGTTATATTTGCTTTGACTAGACTGAAATATGTGGAATGCTCAAGTATGTTTAGCCTAACCATTTTGCTTCATAAAATATTGAAGAGCACAAAGGATTCTGCCAAAAGCATCTCTTCTCTTCTCCTAAGGGGTCCTCCTTAGATTTATTATAAAGACTGTGGACTGAATTAGATTGAACTCAGCGAGTCAGAGATCAATAAACAAAAATGCAGCAGAGGAATGAACTCTTTCCTTGAGGCATCTCAAAAGAGGTATTTTTCAACAACAAAGATGCAAGTTAAACACATAGTATTTAGTGCCTTGATTATCAAAGGTTTGTGTTCGGAGAAAATGCCATTAGGTAAGCATGAAGTGAGGAAATCATGGAAAAAAAAGCCCACAGTGAAAAAGTTCTATTGAAACAAACTTTATGGACATTTGCTGCGTGCACTTATGGCACTATATCAATCAATAACCCAGAAGGAGCTGTCTCCCATTTTCAAGAAATATATAAAATTGAGTTCCAAAGAGGTTTGCATATATAATAAAATATAATCTGTGATGGCACACAATATATTGAACAGGAAGCCTGGAAATAAATCCTGGTACCATTATTTTGTACATTTCTGTACATTTCTGAATATTATTAAAATGGGGTATAAATTTGTATTTATTTCTCTACAGGTCAGCTGGTCTACTAATGAAATTCACATCCAATTCTTTTCCCAACTCTTCCTACAAATGACATGAGATTCCATTCTCATTCTCCTGAAATGCGGATGTGTCTGATGTGCTTTGCACTGAAGTACAGTGGGCTTCAGTGCTCTGACTGGGCCTCAGTACATGCTGACCTTCTTCTAGTGCAGGAAATCTAAAATGGGTTTCCAGCAAAGCACAATATTGTTCCTCTTTGACTGTGCAGGGAGTCACTGATAGAAAAAAGAGAGCTGCCCAGTCCTCTGAAAATCATCACTATTTGTTACAACAGATTGGTTGGTCCAAAAAAACTAAAAGTCATGATACAGCTATAGGAAAACTCCACCAGTTTCTGGAGACATAGATCAAGTGCCTGGATGTGTAGATACCATGCTAGCTCTAATTTTGAAGTCTGGGTAGTTTCTTGTCTTCATCCCCTTGAATTTAAGGGGAATGGCACAAGAAAGAGAGAAGAAAATTCCTCAGGTGAGGCATCCAGCTCTCTATAGGGAGGATTCAAGAGCCCCTTATTAAAAGAATAGTTTTGGGTTGATGTCTGGTTGAATACCACTTGATAGGTCTTCAAAATTCTAAAAATATGTTTGCCCAACCTATACACGTTTCTGGAATCATTATGCTGGTCTGGTTGACCTGCCATTTCTCATCTCTTAACTTCTACAAATAAAATTATGTTAGGCTTAGTTCTAAAGTCTCAAATTTCACCTTTTTTTTTTTTTTTTTTTTTAAAATCTGATTCGAAAATGGGGTTGAATTTTTCTTTTTAAGGATGGATCACTCTTAACCTCAGAGAAGACCAATTTTTTTTCCAAACCAACAGTAATAATTAATAATACATTTCTTCGGGCAGAAAACATGCACAGAATATCTTTATGATAAACATTTAGGTGGTTATTAATATAGTAAAACAGGAGAATAGGACTGAAATTTGTCAGCCCTTACATAATTAGTGCTATTGAATGCATCCTACTACTGAATTTGTTTTTGTATTTCTTAAAATCCACAGGCTTATTAAACATAAAAATTCTTTAGCCATATAAGTATGTATGTATAATATATACACATTTTGCATATTCTCCATTTTAAATATCAAAAACTGTTTCATGAGATAATGTATCTCACTGTACACCACAATAACACTTTTTTGTCATACTTTTACACAAATGCACAATTTTACAGGTGAAGTTGGTGGAAATATTAAGCAATCTCTCAAGAAATCTCTGTTTTTATCACTGACAAAGCAAAGGATTTCAGCTGCACCCTAAAATGAGACATTAACACCATTCTTTACAACAACAAAGAGAAGTTGCAGAAAAACCTGTGTGATGCCTTTCAATAATATGGCGTATGGTTTAACAACAGACTAATAATCTGGAACTGTAAGTTTATTGTAGATATAAAACTGTTGATTCCCTACTAAGGCTGCTGTTAATATATGTAAAACGTAACAAAAGGAGCCCTCTCGAAAAAATAAAAATAACTTCTTCAGCACACATTGAGAAATTACTTGTAGTTACCTATATCAGCAAATGTTGCCATTTCAAAATGCATACACTGTTCTACACTGTTCTTCTTCAGTCTCAGTTTAATGAGACTGAAATGTTTTGCTAAGGAGGATGAGTTATGAGGAAGACCAAGTTCTTCCAAGCAATTGTAAATCTAGAATTAAGAGACTCCAATTGAGGAAGTATGGAGAAAGAAAAAATAACATCCCTTTATTAAAGGATATATGTGTATTGGCAGAACAACAAAAGAACACAAAACAATTAAACAATAATTCTGTATCCAAGTCCCCTTCAAAAAGGAAACCGTTTAGTACTTTCTGCCTTTTGGCGCAATTCTAACAATGATTGGCAGGGGGCGCTGTTGGATCACTGGAGAGCTATCGCCCACCAAGAAGGGGAAGGGGAAAAGGGGAAAAAGGGGTTCTTCCCAAGAACTCACCCTGTAGGTGGATGGCTCTGGCCAGGACTCCCCCAAAGGTTCCTTCGCAGATGGGTCAAGCCTCTCCGATGAAATCTGAACAAGTCTGGGCTGGGGGCAGAACAGGGCACAGGAAAATGGAGGTGAACCGGGGCCAGAAGCAGCCAGATGACCCGGCTGAAAAACAAAGCATACTTCGAGCCTTTTGTCTTTCAGTCTCTGCCTGAAAAGGTTTTTCCTCTTTCTTAATGATGAAAGGTTAAATAATTTTAAATAATAGAAATGAGAAGGAATCAAGACTATGCTTATCTTTTCTAATGCAGAGCTGCAGTGCTATATTTCCTAGTAGTGCCACTGAAATTAACAGAAAATATGTGGGACAAGGAGATCAAGAGTGATACCTATAAGAGCAGGTAACAAAAGTAGTCTTTAGCTAAGAATTTTTTGAAAGAACAGGAATCCCCATTTGAGTGCATATTTTTCAGTTTTCTATATCTTTTCCTAATCATTATCCACTTAACCTCCAGAGTGATGTCTGCTGATTCTACTATCAAAAGATAGACTTTTGACCTCATCGTACCCAGTTAAAGTCTATTTTTACTTTCCATTACCAAAGATGTTGGTTCAGGACATTCATCATATCCTCAAACTCCACTGAAATCCCACACTAAAAGATGTGGATTTACTGAGCTACCACCTTCATCAGGAATCAGAAATCAATCAGAGCCAGATATAGAGGCTGAACAGCCAGGTTTCCATCTTTCCAATGTGCAAAGCAGATTTTTCCTATATAAAATGCAGGACACCATACACCTTGCTCCTTAGTGAGAGGTCATTATTGAGATTTGCACATGCAATATGTTAATAGCAAGTTTAGAAATTACTTTTGAAAATTATTTTGAAATTCTTTGTTTTAGCAGATATTGCAGGCAGCCAAACAGCTGATTTTACAGGCAACAGTTTGAAAATTGGCAGTTATAAAAATCTTGCTTTGACTTCTAAAGTGAGAAACTTGCTATGGATGTCATTGAGAGAGAAGAAATGCAGTAAACCAAGACATAATTTCTATAATGTCACTTCTCTGACCATAGCCACACATTAGAAATGAGATGACAGGATAAAGAATATCCAAAATATTACATGAAGTGAGACATCTACAAATGATTACAAGGAAAAATTGACTTTATTAGAAAGATACATGCTTTGATCAGTGTTAATGAACTGTACATGAAAGGTACGGATTTCAAAGAAATGATGGAAACCACAATACTGGAGGAATGTAATAAGGCGTGAGGCTTTTTGCCACACACTCATTACTTAGTAGAAAAGTAATGACTTATATGCCTGGAAACTGTTATTTTAAGATTATTAATTTTGAAGCACTCTTAATTACTCCTAATAAAGTTACATTACTGTGGACACAAGCAAACAAAATGCTTAATTCATTTTGTTGTGTATATTGCTCCCTGAACTCTGAAACCTGCAATCCAGCTACAGTTATGAGCACCAAGTTAAATGAGTCTTCCCATAAACATGTACCAATTGATTAATCAGCTTTCTTAATAATCACTTGTTTATACTATGACCACAGTGCTCGAAAACAAGCAGTCTGAGAACAGTGGATTAAATTTGCCTCTCTGAGGGCATAAGTGTGATGGCTCACATTGCTGAGAAAGCACTGCTCACAGAAAAAACTCAGATGCTGATACTGCCTTGTCTCTCTTTATATGTTTTCCAGTAAGTGCAAAATCTGTAGCTCTATGACAAGAAATGCTGCACACAAAAAGTATTTCTGGACCTCAGTCCATATACTGTACATACCAACTAATATTTACATCAGTTTTATTCAAAACCCTTGACCCACTTCCTTTGAAATTCTTGATCTCTTCTCCTACTTACTTGTCATTTACATGATCTTTCTCCAAAACACCTTACCTTAAATTGTGAGGCTCTCTGCAGTGTTTGTACCATCCCTGACGCAAGCCTAAGGGGTTCGTAGAAGTCTCAGGTCTTCTCATCATTACCTTGACAGCCACCATGGAATTTACCTGTGTGCTAACTCTGAGTCTGCTGTTAGTCAGTACATGATGTTCCTGACCTCCAGATGTGCCTCTGCAGCTTTGTAGAGCAGAATCAAGAACATTCCCACGGGCCAATGCTTGTATTCCAGCGTTCGGCACCACCACTGTGAGCAAAATAAAAGCCTGCGGTGAATTCACTGCTGAAATGCTTCTAAACTGCTGGCAAATCTGAGGGCAAAAAAAGATTTTTAACACTGAAATGCAAAGCTTAAGGAAACAGCTGTTGTCTCTGAAGAGAGAGGCTGACAAATGAATTGGTGAAAAATATAGTTAACTTCCATTTGGTTTTAGGGTGAGTACTCCGCGCCTTTCAGGTAATACACTTTTTTAATATTAGTCTTACAGGAAAGCTGATCTAATCTAACAGCCCTTCCAGTAAAAGGGAAAATCCTGTTGTTCCCCCTTCCTTTACCCTCTTTTTCTTCCTCTCCTCTTTTCGGCACTATCATTTTCTCTTCTTCCCTCCCCAGCTGTACTGGGCTGCACAGCTGAGCCTGAGTCAGCTCAACAAAGCTATCTGTAGAAGTGAATCACGTCCAGTGAAGCTGGTAAGAGAAGTAGAAGTCTTGGCTAAATCAGTGCAAGAGATTTGCTTTCATTCTTCACAGTTTTATTTATTTTCATATATATATGTATAT
The DNA here is from genome assembly GCF_025592945.1 of Manacus candei. NCBI lineage: Eukaryota > Metazoa > Chordata > Aves > Passeriformes > Pipridae > Manacus > Manacus candei. The sequence continues at coordinate 2,377,297 of NW_026138156.1, read as the reverse complement.
AAAATGTTAAAGTAGTTCCTCTATCATATTTACTTGTTATTGATCAGCCATTTCAGCTTCACCATTGCAGGAAAGCAACACAAAAGGGTGTCTTTGTATTATTCTTGTCTTTTGCCTTCTGGAGATCTCCATAGCTATCAGATAATGTAGCTGTATATCAGTGTCCCTCCTTTTAAGCATATAATATAAAAGGTCCTTAATTTATCGTGTCATTTTCAATGAAACGTTAACTGAAACAAAGCTTTTTACGTGCTCTGATAGCCCAGTTTAGTGGGAAATGGGCATTTTATCAGTTCTCGAATAATGGATGATGATAACAAATGCCAACAGACATGAAATAGAGGAAGGGCCTTTTGTATGAGTAAACACAGAAGTATGAACTCCTGCCGGGTTTACTGCTTGCAAGCTATTTATTTGCACATTTTCATGGCAGGAATCAAAGAGCACTGGAAATTCAGGCTCAGATCATCAACTCTTTTTATTCTATGGCACACAGTGTCATTCATATAGCTGTCATTTTTAATTGCTTGGTACTGGTCACTCAGACACATAGTGAACAATAAGAAAGAAGAAACCTGTCAACAAAATCCATCAGGAATGTTACTTTGGTAGGAGTTTGTTTAACTATTGCTGTTTTGAAGTAAGTACGATAAGAAATCCTTAGACATAAATGAGAAGGAAAACCTAGAGTTATATGTAAAAGCTGATTACTGTTACTGTATGGAAAATCCTTTAAAAAACTATGCTTTTATCTCTGGATTTGGTTGTTTGGGGTTTTTTTTATAAACTGTTGTGTGTCAGAGTGGGAAGAAAAATGAACAAAAACACTTCACAGGGCTCAGCTAACAGGAAGGAATTTTAAATGCCATAGTTGAGTTTTGAAAGAGCATGCCAAAATGTAACCATGGATATTCATGGCTACTTCAAGAAAACATTGTTTATCATTGTTTCTTCTTTTTTTCAGGGCTTTCAGTGGGAGACACTTGAGCATTTGATCTCCATTCCCTGCACAGAAGAGGAGTAGAAGAAGTGCTCAGAACGGAGAGACAGAACTTCTGGGACAACAGGACCATGGGTGTTGCTTCCAGGCAAGAAGCACCAAGAGCTACTAGTTAATTTGTAGAGCACCAAAATTTAAAAATCACATCTTATCCACAAACATTTTACCTCTTATTTTCTGAAAACAATAAGAGGCATACAGAGGTCTCAAAGCACCAACGGGTAACAAAAAAGTTAGAAAGTGATAATTTTATAAATTACACTTTTTTCCCTTATAATCTTGGCTGACAAGATTGTTGAAAAATGGTACTTTCAGGTAGAATGTAAGTAGGATGTAAATCATTGTTTCATCTCACTTCACTGTTGAAGGAGCTAATCTGCATGGCAAAATAGTTGAAAACACTAGTTTAAAGTCCTGCAATTTAGTAAAGATTATCAGATTCTGATATTTTCAAAGGGACACATTATATAGAGATTGATTCCTCTCCCCTTGTCTCTGTTAAATCATGTGAGTAAGCATCAGTGACATGGCCTCTATCTCCTCTCTCATTAAAATACAATTATTAAGGCTGTAGCAGAATGGGAAAAATGGGAGAAAATCCTGGATCCCGAGGAAAATAAGAGACAAAAGAACACTGCAGATTTGCATTGGGATAAAATGCCTGAATGCCCTAAAAGTACTATTCACTGGAAGAAATGCAAATTGATTGTTGAATAATTTTAACAAATTCTAGTGCTAAAATAATGTGGGAAATTGCATGTGGGTCACTCTGCATAGGAAGTGCAACAGGAGGATAAATAATTGGTATTTTTACTTTTGATACAGGATGTGACCAGAATGGATGGATTGTAACAGCAGAAAAGAAGAGCTTAGTATATAAAATGGGTGGAAAATTCTGAAGGCTATCACCTGCAGCTCCTTTTAGCCCTCAGGCAAATCACTGGAGACTGACTATCCAGCTCGGACTTAGCCATAAACCCTTTGAAACATGACTACTAATTTGAATGTAATTGTCCCTTGATTGCTGGCATTCCAACTGTTTTTGTTGTTTTCAATGGCTCAACATGAGGATATTTGCATTTTCTATTTTATTTGTTTTTAAATAAAACTGATTTTTAAAGAATAAACTTTAGGAAAAGCCAGATTTCAGATTTCTTTTGCCCATTTTGAATTCTCTACATACAGACTTTCATATGTTTTTGCTTTATTTTTTTCACGGTCCAACTTTTATTAGTTTCTGTTGAAGCTGCATTTTTGCAAATGAAAACTTTGCTGTGAGCACTAAGAAAATGAGGAACATCTTTCCTTCAAAAGTCTGGTTTAAGTGACTTGCTTTGAATCACATGGTAATCTGTGACAGATGATGATACAAAATACATCTAAGTTGGCATTACACTGGCTTAACTGTAGAAATAAAGCCCATTGAAAAACAAATTGCTGCTTCAGTCTTGGTATAAAACTGAAATTATAAAATTGCATGATGAATTGCTGAGTGGCTCAGAACAAAAGACTTCAACTACATCAGAAAGAAAAAGTTCTCTCTGGATTTATTATCCAAGTCATTACCTTTATGGAAATAAAGGTAATGATCTTACAAGAATTTTTTTTTTCAAATAAACAATTTTTGTGCAAAGCAATCGTACCCAATAATTTTAACTAGTTTGGCCTTTTAGCTCCCTCAAATCCACATTTTTAAAATTTATAGCTTGAAAAAATAAGATGAAGGTCTTAGTCATTTTATGACTAAGTTGAAATCCACAACTATTTTCTGGGCATTGGCCACCTTGTTCACTGTCTGAACGTAAAAATTCAGGTTAGGATCGAATAATTAATGACTTTAACTAGTGCCAATAGAAAAGAACCCTGAGTTAATGTTAACCTGTTAAACAGGTAATGTTAAACATCAGCTTTATTTATGGTATTTGTCAATTTTAAGTCGTGCTTTTTCAACATCATTATCTCTTTTTTTTTAATCCCCGTGAAAAAGTAAAATAAATAACCATATATTTAAAGCTTCCTTTCCTACTTAAATGTAGTCATTAACATGCTGAAAATAAGGGCCTGCTTTCTCCCTTATCTCTGAAAGTAAAGAGTTGATAACTAATGAGGAATTATTAGTAATATCATCATGGCCAGTCTTCGCGAACGAAGATCCGGGAAAGGTCTTTACCCACATTTGTTACAAGCACGCTGGTGATACAGGGCTTTGCAAATGCGGGTAAGGCCTTCGAGCCTGCGCAGTGGATTTTTTAGGTGAGACACAGTGTGCGCTGAACTGAGCCCACCCTTTAATCCTGAGGTTCATCTGCCAGGGCTGAGCGAGCTTGGAAAGTGGCAGCGAGGTCCTCAGGACATAGGTTTGTTTAGAGTGACCTTCTCTTAGATGGATGGCCTTACAGGGCTGATGAGCTCCATCTGCCCGGGTTTAGAGTTGTCCTCTTCTGTGTGTTCCGGGGCTCCCCTCTCATCTCCCATGATGGCACTGTCCACACAGGTGAAGTTCCCATTTTCTCACTGCTTTCTGCGCCTGGGGCAGCCCGGGGCTCGACTGCGCCATTGCACACACGCCCGGGGCTGGCCAGGCCGCGCCACTGTGCCGCATGCGTTCCAGGGCCAGCCCCATTAGTAATATGGTAATATGTATAATTCTATAATACAAAAGGGGGCCCCCCCTGCCAGAACCGCGTGGCCGCAGAGGGTCCCTCCCCATCGGAACCGCACATCCCGGGGCCACCACCGCGCCTGCATGGGGCCGCCCCCAGGCACCCCCAGCGTGGGAAAGGAGAGGGGAAGCCTCGCTGGCGTGGCTTTGCACCCTCGTGGGAGAGGAGAGGGGAAGCCTCGGAGCACACATTGGTTTGCCAACCTGGTTTGGGGGAGGGGAAGGGTGCCGGGTGGGCTGTGGGTGGGCCGTGGGGTTCCTTCAGACTGCCAGGCGGGTGAGAGGGCCAGTGGGGTAGCCCTGCATGAAGTGTCACAGGTAAGCGGTGTGTGGGAAGATATGAGGTAACACGGTGGAGGGAGGACACGGTCAGGGTGATTAATAGTTTCTTCTGGGGGTTTGGGGGTATCGGCCGGGCTAGGGTCTTGAGAGGTACTCAAACCCCGGGTGGGTATGGGGGCTGGAACAGTTCTGTTCGTTTGTTTGTTTTTGGCTCACCTGCAGCTACTGCCCAGGTTCAGTATGTTCTGGATATATTTGTTACATCCTGCAAGGGTGGTCAGGACAAAGGGTTGTTCCTGGGTATTTCCTTGGGGTTAAATATAGCTAGGTGGCAGAAAAGTAGGAAGTGAAAGACTTGCCCTAATCATTTTAATAGGAATGTAGCCTGTGTACCCCTATGTGGTTGTGAGCTATGCTGGCGATGGTACATGCCTTCGGTTGGGTCGCCCATGCCAGACAGGTCAAAACCGTAGGGCCAGATACAATACATCCTTGGGCAGGATGAGCTCGTTAGCCTTCTGGCAGTCATCCTAGGAGAAGGACAACTCTAATCCCAAACCGGGGCAGATGGAGCTCGCTTAGCCCTGTAAGGCCATCCATCTAAGAGAAGGTCACTCTAATCAAACCTACCACCTGAGGACCTCACTGCCACCGTCAAAACTTGCTCAGCCCTGGTAGATGAACCTTAGGATTAAAGGGTGGGTTCAGTTCTGCACATACTGCATCTCACCTAAAAAATCCACTGCGCAGGCTCAAAGGCTTTACCCACATTCACAAAGCCCTGTAGCGACAGGCCAGGGTTGAAACAGCAGGTGAAAGGTGCACTGGAAGCTGCAGACCCAACCCTGCATGCAGGTAGTTCAGGATATTGGTCATTTGAGACTGACCGGAGATGACAGTCTCTTGGAACAGCATCCTGAACGACCAAGCAGCCTTTTCAAGGACAGCACTGCTTGCTCCACTCGAAGAGGGGCCTAGAAAAGGTGGCCTAAACAAAGCTCATCTCCACCTTCACCCACTTGGTTAACCCTGGCCAATGGGCATCTTCTATTAATGCTGTCACACAAAGATCAAGAGACAAAGGCATACACCTACCTCTAAAGGTATAATCAAACTGACTCTACCATGCTGGAACATCAGAACCTTACTTGATTCTGCGAACAGTGGATGCCCTGAGCGCCGCTCTGCCCTAATCACCTACGAACTATCACGTCTCAACATCGACATTGCTGCTCTCAGTGAAGTTTGTCTCCATGAGGAAGGCAGCCTTAGAGAACACAGTGCCGGTTACACACTCTTTTGGTCAGGTAAACCAAGAACCGAAAGGCATCTTTCAGGAGTTGGCTTCATGATCAAAAACTCTATTGTTCCAAAATGTGAAAATCTGCCGACAGGTCATTCTGATCGCATTATCTCCCTACACCTTCCACTACACAACAAGTAACATGTTGTTCTCTTGAGTATATATGCCCCAACTCTCCAAGCTGACCCTGTCGAAAAGGATAAATTTTACACTGACCTGCGCCGCCTTACCCAAAAGGTTCCGGCAGCTGAAAAGATCATTATCATTGGTGATTTCAACGCCAGAGTAGGAAAGATCTTCCTTGCCTGGAAAGGAGTATTAGGCAAGCATGGTGTTGGAAGTTGCAACTTCTGCTAGAGTTTTGTGCAGAGCAACAGCTCACCATCACTAATACTATCTTTCAGCAGAAAAATAATCTGAAGACAACCTGGATGCATCCTAGATCTAAGCATTGGCATCTCATTGATTATGTCCTGGTGCGACGGAGAGATGTTCGCGATGTCCATCACACCCGCGTGATGCCCAGTGCAGAATGCCAAACAGACCATCGGCTTGTGCACTGTAAACTCAACTTCAATCTTAAATTCAAACCGAAAAGGGGCAGTATCCCAAGGAGAAGACTCCAAGTTAACAATCTCCAATCAGCCACAGTGAGAGACAGATTCCAGGCAAATCTTCAAACTAGGCTCGAAAACCATTCCATAGATTCTACAGATACCTCTCCTGAAACAATTTGGCACCATATTAAAAAGAGTATCCTGCAGTCCTCTGAAGAATCCTCAGGGTTCTTCTTCAAGAAGTACAAGGACTGGTTTGAAGAAAACAATACAAGAGATCCAGGAATTGTTGAAGAAGAAAACTGCTCATCAAGCACACCTTGCACTGCCATCCTGTCACGTAAGAAAAGCATGCATGCAGCAAGCTCCAACAGAAGCTCCGTGACATCCAGAACAAGCTGTGGACCGATCTAGCTGAAAAAACTCAATTATGCGCAGATACAGGTGATCACAAAGGCTTCTATGAGGCCTTGAAAACAGCTTATGGACCTACATACCAGGTACAAAGCCCTCTACTCAGCGCTGATGGGCAAACACTTCTAACAGATAAATTCTGAATCGATGGTCTGAACACTTTCAGACTCTCTTCAGTACTAGCTGTGTAGTTCAAGACTCAGCAATTCAGTCCATCTCACAATAACCGGTGAGGAATGAATTGGATATTGCCCCCACTTTGGGAGAAACTCTTAAGGCCATACAGCAGGTGGAAATCAACAAGGCAGCTGGGGTTGGTGGAATTCCACCTGAAATCTGGAAACATGGGGGCCAAGTACTCCGTGCTGAATTTCACGAGTTTGTGGTGCGCTGTTGGGAGCTCGGCGAACTACCTTCAGACCTTCGTGATGCAGTCATCATCACTTTATATAAGAAGAAAGGTATTAAATCAGACTGTTCAAATTACCGTGGTATTACTCTGCTCTCCATTGCTGGCAAAATCCTAACAAGAATACTTTTGAACAGATTAATACCCACTAGAGCAGAAGGAATTCTACCTGAAAGCCAATGAGGTTTCAGAGCCAACAGGAGTACCACAGACATGGTATTTGTTCTCAGACAACTGCAAGAGAAGTGTAGGGAACAGAACAGAGGTCTCTATGTAACCTTTGTCGACCTCACCAAGGCTTTCGATACTGTGAGCAGAAAAGGTCTGTGGCAGATTTTGGAACATTTAGGATGTCCCCCCAAGTTCCTTAAAATGATCATCTCATTTCATGAGAATCAGTGTGGCCAAGTCAGATATGGCAATGCGCTTTCTGAGCCCTTTTTAATTAAGAATGGTGTGAAACAAGGCTACGTTCTTGCACCAACTCTATTCACAATCTTTTTCAGCATGATGCTCCAAAGGGCCACGGCAGACCTCAATGATCAGGACGGGATCTACATTCGATATCGTACTGATGGAAGCCTTTTCAACCTAAGGCGACTGAAGGCCCACACCAAGACCTTAAACCGTCTTGTCCAGGAGCTGTTTTATGCTGATGACACCGCCCTTGTTGCCCACACAGAAGCAGCTCTGTAGCATTTAACTTCCTGCTTTGCAGACGCTGCTGAGCTCTTTGGGCTGGAAGTCAGTTTAAAGAAGACAGAAGTTCTCTATCAACTTGCACCTCAGGAATTCTTCCATCATCCCCATATCACCATTGGCAAATCAGAGCTCAAATCAGTCCAGCAGTTTAATTACCTAGGTAGCCTCATCTCCTTGGATGGTAAGATTGACAGAGAGATAGACAACAGGTTAGCAAAGGCATATAGTGCTTTCGGAAAACTCCATAAAAGAGTATGGCGTAATAAACACTTGAAGAAAAGTACAAAGATCAGTGTTTACAGAGCTGTAGTGCTGTCTACTCTTTTATATGGTTCTGAATCATGGGTCATCTACCGCCACCACCTGTGACTCTTAGAACGCTTCCATCAACGCTGCCTCCGTACAATCCTAAACATCCACTGGTCAGATTATGTGACCAATACATCTGTTCTAGAACAAGCAGCAGTCACAAGTATTGAGACCATGTTACTGAGAACACAGCTGTGCTGGGCAGAGCACGTCTCAAGGATGAATGATCACTGCCTCCCTAAGATCTTGTTTTATGGTGAACTTGCCACCGGCTGCCGCAAGAGAGGAGCCATGAAGAAAAGATACAAGGACTCCCTGAAGCAACATCTCAGCCATGGCCATATTGATCACCATAACTGGTCTACTCTGGCCTCCAATCGGGAGGCCTGGAGACACACCATCTATAACACTGTTGCTTCCTTTGAGAAAGCATGCAGGATCAAGGGTGCCTTGAGGAGAAAAGACAACGCAGAAAGAATTGTGCCTTGTAAAATATATCACCTAATGAGTCTTTCTGCTGTGCCTTTTGCAATCGGATATGTCTGTCTCGTATTGGCCTTATTAGCCACCAGTGTGCTTGTAACAAATGTGGATAGAGCCTTTCCCAAATCTTCATTCTCAAAGCCTAGCCATGATGATGATGATAATACAAAGAAATTATAGGTTTTTATAATTATGCTTTAATGTTGTACAAATCATCACAATAATAAAGCAAGATAAACTTGATAAGCCTACTGACATACAGTAATGGTTTAAAAATACGTTAGAAGTAATGTCTGGCAAGCGTGCTGTTTGTTATTGATACATTAATACATCATTACAAATGTTCCTCCCAGTTCTCATTTGGATTAGATAATGAGCATTGTGGTAGACAGTAAGAAATTTTAATTAGCTAAACTGTGTTGAGAACAATTGACTGACCTGGACTTAGTGGCTAACATTTACAACCACTGCTGTACCACTACAAACTAGAAGGTAAGGATTGGAAGACTGGAATTGCCTCTGATGCCAGCAATATATATGAGCAGCTAAAGGGAAAATTTCAGCTTAAGTTTGAACTAAAAGTCATTACTTGGGCAATACTCCTACTGATCTGAATAGGAGGTTTTCATGAGTAATTTGCTTCTTGTTAATATAGGTCAACTCCAGCTTTATCACCAGATCTCAAGGATCATATACAGTACAGGATAATGTGTATAATCTGGATCTCTCATATCCAGTCTTGTTTATGGCAGCTATATACTCTCTTAAAAAATATAGTGATACATAAAGAGAGAATTAATCAGGCTACAAGGATTTGTGGCTAAAGTTCACTTACTTCACAAATTAATAATTAGTAACTGAGGAATAATTAATGGAAAAATACAGGAACATGAGTGTTGCTGCTCTGTCTTGTTTCTCAAGACTTCAGTAGTTTTAGCTATGTGCAAAGATGATCATCCTTTTTTCTATTTGTAACTTCTGACAAATTAAAAAACATTCTCGAAGGAAAACTTGCAGAGCTCCTTTGGCCTCCTGAATCACAGGAAATGTTTTAGAAGCCTAATTACCTGCATTTCTATAATTTTCTAATGTATCTTATCATTTTCAGGGAAAGACATGCAAATTGATTTCTGTGCTGCTTTAGATACAGGGCTGTTCCACCTCATATAGTTTCCAAAACTTACAATGAAGATTTTGGTTTCAACTTCAAAATGTTCCAGCTTCCAAAACAAAGGGATGATGGCTAGCAACTGGCTTTAATGTGGCTTAAGCATGTTCAAAAGGCTTTCTTAAGTAAGCTCAGGGACTAAGACTTCTTGTTACTTGAAACCTCTGGAGAGCTTACTTCTCGTAGCCTTTCATTGTCACCTTATTCCACCTTAACACATTTATGTTAAAATTCCCAGCACTTCAGTGTAATTAATTGTGCAAATTAATAATATCAATGTAGAGATAGAGGTCTTGGGTCAAAAGCAATAGCTGTATTTCATGCAACCCCTAGAAGTGACTCTCCACCACGACAAGAATGAAGAGAATGAGATCAATGAAAATTCCTCATTTCCACTTCAAATGAAAGCTAGCTATAAAGAACAACTTTAGCCTGCAGTTTCATTCCTACTTTTAAAATTCATCAAGGAGAGTTCTGTTAAAATACTGTACAATGGTATTAGCAATATTAATAGGAAATAATTAGGAAGAGAAATAATACCTTTTCTTCAACAGGTCCTGAAATAAAGTAGCAATGCTGCTAATGTAAAAGCTTAGCCCTCTTGGTATGCAGTGCTATATTAAAAAAAATTTTATTAACTAATTCAAGAAAGAAATATGATAAATGTCTCCTTCCAAATTCTATCCCTATCTTTAATTACAGTAGTATCTGGTAATAGAAAGTGCTTCTGGTAATACTTATCTGCATATAATGCATAAAATTTTTAACATATAAAAAGGTCTATATGGAAGTTGGCTACTTGATCCACACCATGAATATCATAACATTTACCACTTAAATTTAAAACTAAACCTAATAGTTCTTCTAATTCTTTTGATCTTATAATCAAGAACTTACATGATACAAGTTCTCAGCAGAAGAAATTGTCATGGCTCCATCAATAACAGTTTATAACTCATCTGCCAATCTGACTCTGTATCCTTAATCCATCATTACAGTCTCAGATATTTGCCTCTTAGAGTTTTTTATCACCTTTGTCTTCTTTTTACAACTAAATGTAAAATAAACAATTTCATTTAGTTAACATCATTTATGTAACTAACCTCCCCAAATCTGTTAAGTTCCCAAGTACTCTTATGATTCCTTGATGAATAGGTTGTCAGCGCATATGCCATGACAGCATGCTAGTAGTGCCAATGTCTATTTTCATATTATTATTTACTTTTCGGGCTATGGGAGTTTTTTCCCAGCCTGAACCAGGATCAAAGATCTCTCAGCCTAGGTAACAATCTGATCTAAAGTGCATACAGTTTAAGAAATGCAATAATTGGTGGAATGTTGCTGGTATGAATTGCAGTATTAGCCACCTGCAGCATGGTAACATTTAACTCCAGCAAAAAAGTCTTGGCGTAGACTTAAATTTCCTATGTTAAACAGAAAATCTGGGAGCTAGACAGGGTTGAGGCAGCATCACAGAACAGATGCTTTCTGATACTTTGTTATGGTTCTGACTCAGAAATATATTTAAACACAAAGATATGTTTAAAGATCTTGCTGCACAGAGATGTATGTGAAGCTGTACTTAGAGCTAACATGGGCTGAAGTGTCCTGCTAAACTGTGTGGCTGTGAACAGGACTTCTTCCACAATCATATTCCTTAGGACTTCTATAGTGACTGGTGCTGAGATATCATCTGTTTTGACTATCTGTCCATTATCTGTCAGTATGGGAAAGTCCATCTGATAGGAAATCAAAATATTTTGATTTTGTGATACTGTGATTGTGTTACTGTATTTGCTTAAGATAGACAATGCCTGATTCTGATTCTGTCAGTAAACTAAGATAGAAGTCAGGCTAGACATAAGACTACTAAGGGGATTTGTTTCTCCTTTCAAACTACCCTTTACCTGTGAAACAATTGTGCCTACTGTAGCAGCTTTAATGAATTCAAAATCGAATTGCACATAAGTATGTCTGAAAACAGCACATTATTATAGTGTTTTACTTTCTTTAGTATGGGCCAAGAGCATTTAGGTTGGAATTACAATTATTGGTCAATATTAACAAAAATTTTAAATGGTTTAGTGTGTAATCATTCTCTTCAACACTGAGCAGTAACAAGCCCACAGTTATCTCACATACCTCTGCTAATCCTTTCAGACCTCTGGTATGTGAAAGTTAACCTCTGCTGTTGCAGAGATTTCACTAAAATTCACTGAATTTCACTGAAATTCATCCAAGTTTCGTGAATTTGAACTGCACATATCGTCACTCTTTCTCGTCAGTGTACTGGTATGCAGAAGAATCACATTTTAGAAGATTCAATTACCAGGTTACCATGATATATCTCAGTATAATTATATTTCATTGTCAACTACAAATTATTTGAGGTGCTTTTCTCATATACTTTTGGAATGATAATCTAATATCACCTAGAGACAGCAAAATAGTAGAATATATACAAAGTCACAGAAATGTTAAAAACCAGGAATCCTCTTTTGAGAAATTTTTTTGATATCTGCTTAAGTGATGTTCTTATGAGTTCCCTGTCATTCAAAGCATATTTTTATATAAATGAGATAAAAGATCTTAGAGAAGCATACAAGAGCATATATTTGAAGATATGGCATTTTTATGCATGCCTGAAAACCCTAGGAATCTGCATTTCAGCCTGTACACCTAATCATGATAATTGCAATTTCATGTAACCTCTGAAAACAACTCAACTCCACATTTGAGTATTTCTATTATCGTCAGCTCTAGCAACTGATTTAAAAGTCCAAATTCGTCTCTGTGACGGGATGAGAAACTTTTGTTTCCAGCCTTAGAACCTTTGAACATTGGGCTGGGGCAGCCTAAAGGCATTGAATCCCCTTGTAGGTGTCTCGACAACTTTAAGATGCCAGGTAGAAAAGAGTTAATTTTTAGAGCCAGAAGGATAACTGGAGATCATCAAGCAGTCAGATCCAGATGCTTCCTATACAAGGAAGAAAAAGGGACTAGTGAGTAGTGAAGGGAAGAATCTGTCTTCATCTTAGGAGATACAGCTGTCATGTAAACACTGAGTGTGTAGTGCCATCTGCTTGATGCCTGAAGTTGCTTTTGTATCACAGAATGGAAGAATCTGAATTTGAGGACTGCGCTTGCTCTCTAAAGAAGAAGTAAAGAAGGGGGAGCAGCCTTCATTCTTGTAATCTGTGCTGTCTGTTGCACCATTTAATTTTTAAGTTCCAAAGGAAGAGGAAAAAATAAGAAAGATATATGGATTGTGTATAAAGTATGGAGACTTAGAAGAACAGTGTAATAAAGACAAAAACCGACCCAAGGCAAAAAAGCAGTAGTGGCAATTCCCTGTACTCAGTAGTGTTTTCTGAAACTGCATAGAAAACCTCCAGAAAGAATTGGGCTGTCCAGGCTTGATGTCTGAGATGAGCAGAGGTTAAAGTCTGTGAGTGGAAGGCAGTGTTGCGGGCACTTCTTAATGCAAGAGCTGCATTTGAATACAGACTGCTTTTGCCCTCTTGCCAGTAGCTATTTCCTGCCAGGTTCCAACCCCCAGACTGGAATACTGCTATCTGCAAGCCTTGTTCTGCAGGCTACAGAAGCATTTTCCCTTTGTGGGAAGGACTAATGCATCATTTCTTGGGTGAGTTAGTGCAGTCAGCTGAGGGGCAGATTTAAAATTCACCAGCTATTGTAAAGTAGCTCTGTGTGTGCAGTCAGTGCTCTGTAAAGCCCTACTCCAGCTAAATCTATGCCAACTTTCTGGAGTACAGAAGCCTGGAGAAGTGATTGTTCTTGTCAAATGCTGAAGAATTCAATATCTTCTAGGCCACATTAGAGAGAATGATAAATCATCTCTGAAAAAAAATAGAAGTAAAGATATTTACTACTGTACATTAAAGCATAGTCATATTTTAATTTTGTGTTGAAACACAATTTAGAGAAACATAGTCTCCTCATTTTGCCTTTGATATGTGAGGAAATCCCAGTTAATTTATTACCTTTATTTGAAAGCAAATTTAAGAAGATTCCTAATACTGTATTAAATCTTTATTGATAAAAATTGTATGGTATTGCCTCTGAAACTGGGAAGCATTACTAATCCCTGCATTCAAGATATTGCATGTGACAGCCCTGAAATTTAAAGCTGGGCAGTAAGTTTTGAAAAGATAATGCTCTGTCTTTTGCCCTAACAAAGAATTTAGCTGAAGTGGAGGGGACGGTTATAATAGAGTTATATGGACAAAGCATCCAAAAGCTGGAATAGGAACTGCCAGTAGCTAAAGTGTGACATTAACATATTTCTTTATTGGAAAAGGTAGTTTGGGGAGCCTTCCTGGAGAGCCATTAGATATCCTTGCAGTATGAAAGTTGTTTTTTTTTCTGGAAGAGTGGTGATGCCTAAAATGGAAGAAAGAATTCTGCAAACAATATAAGTATAGATAAGATAGATAGTGTTCTTCAATGAAAGTTTTCAGGTGCCTACAGTATGTAGGCTTACATGAGTGTCCAGGGGTTCTACAATTTTACAGCAGTAATCCTTCCAATCCGAGAACTATCCACCCCCACATCCTCCCCTGATCTGCCCCCCTGGCATGCCTCCCCAGAATTGAGTCAGAGTTCTCAAGACCCCTTTCTTCCTCATCTTCCTCCTCCTGACAGCACAAGTCTTTGGAGCTTCTCCAAGCTTCCTGGGCCTTCAAGATTGCTTTGGCCATAATGATGTCTTATTGTTGCAGTCCAGGTGCATATGTCCCAAATAAAATGCTTGCTATAGTCTTTTCCCTTGAAAAGAACATTAAACAAAACCTGAATAATTTAGAAAATTTTATATGAAGCATGAGAACATAGTTTGGCAGCTGTCAACTACTATTCTAAAGTGTAAAAACTTTACAGCCACAGTAAAAATTCATATTTGCTGAAAATCTTAGAATTCTAAGGCATCATTAGTAGAAGTAGGTATGTACTAAAAATACTCTTTTTTGCTATAAACAATTTGTAAACATACATAAAAAAAGGCAAAAGTTTTTCAAAAGCCACTTTGCTTTTTAAGGCCAGTTCTGCAAAATGTATGGCAGTTTTGCATATTGCTGCTAAATGGTGGATGTAGTTTGATCTTAGACCAAATACAGTGGCAGAGCTCTAGGCTGTGTTCTACTATGTTCTCATATTCACCTTATTGAAGGTCTTTTTAATGCCCTCTTTCTCTAATACATATTTATTTATAATACTCTCAAGGTTTTAAGAATTAGCTCTAGCATGCTTACCTTGGTTAAGACAGAAGGGTCAAGACTGCTATTAATTGTATGTGCCTCCAGCCTGTGCCTAGTGACTAAACTTGAAAGTTACTGTAATTTGCCTTGATGTCACGCAGCTCCAAGCATCCCCCTTAGAATGAGGATTAAAAAGAATAACAACGTCACTGACATTGCTGTTATTAGACTATCCATATTCTTTATCCTTACGTGGCAAACCTTGCCCAAAGTTAGCAATTAAATGTTTCTTTCAGCGCATGTAACACAGCCACACACCGTTAAATTAACTGGTGTAGATGCTCATTGAATTTTGTTGTTACAATTGGAAAGTCCCTTATATTCACTTGAAAACAAATATTTCATGCAGAATGCTTTAAAATTAGGTTCATAGGTCTTGAAGTTAGTCTTTTTCTGTTATAGGCAATGACACTATATCCATCCATAAAGGAAACAAAGAAGCTCCATCTGAAAGCCAGCAATGTTTTCTGATCCTACTATTTTTATTAGAAAGGCTGGCACAGAAACTCTAATTACCAGCCTAAATGTATTCAGGGCCAGTATACAGCTGCTCATTCATCTGCCAGTGTTGCCTTTCATGCAGTTTGATTCCTGTTATGATGGCTTCGCTCCTGATATACATATAGAAAGCAACAATATTCTCTTAACTTTCAGATTATGAGACCTAGTACATCAAGCTTTCTTAGTCTCCTCTCAAAACTTAGGACATCTATTCTTGTTGTAGTAGTACTCCAACACTGTACTTTGTAGTTAAAACTCATTCAGCACTGCTCAGGGAACATCACCTGCTTTTTCTGGGAGTGATATTCAGTCTTCCTGTGTGTTGACAGTTTTGAATAATCCCGGAATTTTATTGCCATTCTTCTGCTTTCTGTGCTTGAGTTACCAATGAAAATTTTATATTGGTTCACAAGACTGAGCCTTGAGAATCTCCGTGATTAATCTTTTCTGCCCAAATCCACTACCATCATCTCTCTCTCGTGAAACCATACTTGGTTAACTGGTCTTTCATTTCTTTCATCATAGTCCAGTTAGACTAATACTTAGAATAGTTAATCACCTAACTATTAGTAACTGCTTAGTAACCTAAATAACACCTCCCACATGTCATTGTACAATATTTAGTGAAGGACAGACATATCAAATGTGCTGGCATAATTCTTAAGCTTAACAAAGTTTGTGTTTTAGTATAAAAATCTCTCTGTTGAGAGAAAATTAATACCAGCTGGATAAATAAGTCTACACTTACAGGATACATGTGAAGGTGACTAATAATCAGAAAGAATTTGCTGTTTTCTCAGTTATCTTTTTTTGTGGGTTTTTTTTTTTATTTATTTATTTTCTCCTCCCCCTAATATGTTAAAACTATCTGCTTTCACAGGTAGAGGCACCTGGCTAGAAACTTTACTCTGTCCTACATTTTAATTAATATGATTAGTTTTTCTGGGTGGGTTCTAATTCATAAGTACTCTCATCTGCCAGTCTGTATCCAGCCTCCTGGCAAACACAATTGCTTCTTCAGAGAGCTGCCAAATTCATGTGAGTTTAAGCAGCAAAATGAAAGATAGTTGTTATAGAGAGAAGCAAATGCAAGAATGAGAAACATAAAGATTGCTGTGTTGTATCTGGTTTGTGGTTTCTTATTTCTTGTGAATGTAAATCCACTTTCAGAAAGAAAGTAACTTCAGAGCTATTTGCATTTTTGCTTTGGTTTATATTCCCACTGTAACTGTGTTATTCCATAACTTATGTTTGGAAGCAACTGTTGATGTAAAGAAACTTGTGATTTTTCTCAGTTTTGGTTGGAATTTTTGTATCACTAACCTTAAGTGTTTGATTTTTTCATAAGACAGCCTAATGATTTTCCTTTGAAGGCTCATGATCCCTTAAAGTAACTAGATTTATATTTTATTACAGAACTTGGTTTGTTGGCAGATTTAGTCAAATGTTCTGAGCGTACCTTTGATGGGTTGAACAGGATAAAAGAGTTTCATAGCTGTCTTTGCAGAGGATAAAGGGCAGAGGCTCAGCTTCATTTTTATTCATAAGGTTTCATCGACAAGAAATGAGGTTCTAATCCTGCAACTGGAGTGAGCAGAGGAAACCATTTTGCTTGTGGAGTTTCTCACTGAAATCTATGACCAGCTCAAAACAGTGTCAAAAAATGAGCTTTTCGGGGTTTTTTTCACCCTAGCTTCCCAATTGTCATTCTTTTGATGTTACAGGCAAACCCCTAATGTTTCTGACTTGGAGGTAGAAAGGGAGCATTTTTAAATTATAGAATAAATATTGTTGAATAATGAAATCTGGAAAAAATCTAGAGAATGTACAGAGATGTAAAGGAAAGACTTATATAGGCCTGTGCAGTTAGATTCTGTATCTTGAAATTTTTCCCTAATAAATGTTAGGAAATTGTACATTGTTCAAGTGCCTTGCAGCTGAATCACCTCTGGAGTTAAGAACTGCTCTGCACTGGAAGTCTGAAAAATGGCAGTATTTGGTAGAAACAGCATTTGCTTTGCATTCTTGTCCCAGTATTTCCCACCAGAAATGGGGAAGTGGGATGATTACCTGATCATTCACAAGGAGGCAGAGTGTACACTACACACGAGTGTAGTGTATTGCAGAGCTGGTCAAACCTAGCTGGTTCCAGCCAAATCTAAAGGGGACCCACCTGAAGATACAGATGAACTCACTAGTGAATATGGTGGTGTCTCTGTGAAAACACATTTAAGGACAGCCAACAGTAGAGGGGAGAGGAAGTATTAAGGTTGGGGGTTAGATGCAATCCCTTTCAAATGCTTGGCTTTTGCCAGATAATTTCCAAATGTTTCCAGCAAAGCTGGAAAGGGAGCCTTCCGTTTATGGTCCAACTATCTTCCAGTGCCGGAAAAGATGAGGAAAAAAACGATGAGAAGGCAACCCCAGGTACCTGGAGCAACTGCAGGCAGTGGATTTATTCACCTCAGAACAGGTATTTCCCCAAAGGAACTGAAGCCCCTGGATAAGCACACACTGGAGTAGGTACACCTCTGAGTTGAAGCTGAGTCTGGAAAAGGGGGTGGAAAGGCCTTTTTCTGAAGGGTGTAGATATTTGTTTCTTGTTTGTATTGGTTTACCACTATTCATATCAGGAAAACTAACTATTTATTGTGACTTACAATAAATTTATTTCCCCAAGTCCGGTCTATTTGATAGACTAATCACTAGATAGTGATTAGTAAGTGATTTTCCTGTCTTTGTCAAGCTATGAACTTTCTTGCTCATGTTCTTCTTATTTTCTAACTCCTGTCCCAAAGAAGAAATAAACTGAGTAGCCAAATACAACTATGAGCTTTGCTCTAGTTGTGATTGAGGCCAGTTCAATTCTAGGCCCTGTTGGGTAAGAATAGAGGTGTACTTCTCATCATCCATCTCTGTTAGAGTAGCAACTGAGCAGCAATATCTTAATGGCATAGTTTGCTTTCTGTAACTTAGTTAAGAACAATATTCAGTTACCCTGAAGTCACAGAAAAAATACACCCTAGAAATTAAAAGTTTTTTCCCATCTATGAGAGAATCAATGTACATAGGGGAAAACATCAGAAAGACTGCACATTTTCAGTAGTTGTGAATAATTACTCACTTCTGATTAACTTGGAAATTATTTTAAATTGAAGCCAGAAACCATGACTTTTGTGATAATCAGTAAAGCTGCTGTTGTGACCAGATGACACACAACCTAT
Source organism: Manacus candei (assembly GCF_025592945.1). Classification (NCBI taxonomy): domain Eukaryota; kingdom Metazoa; phylum Chordata; class Aves; order Passeriformes; family Pipridae; genus Manacus; species Manacus candei. The sequence continues at coordinate 2,359,007 of NW_026138156.1, read as the reverse complement.
ATATTATCTACTTATCTGGGTTTGGACTTACAACAGAAATGATAATTTACTTTGTAACCCATAAGTTTTTCTTTGACTCCTGATGTAGTCTCTCCACCAGTTGTTTTATTTTACTTCCCTAAGACAAGTTTGCTCTGTAATTTATTACTTGATAGAACACTAATTAGAAAAGTTTAATAAATGGTAGATGAATTCAGTAATTAGTTCACTGAACAGTTTGAATACTTCTACTTGCTGGGGACTTTAATATTGCTAGAGATATTCACGCAGTAATGACTGCTTCTCTGAAATTTATTGAATAAACTGTTACCCAAAGCAAACCTGAGCATGGAAAATGCCAGGGCTCAGCTATTAACTTGGGACAGTCTTAGTATATTGCCTTTCTGTGCAGTCGTGAAATATGAATGTAAGGGAAGGAGGAGAGTCCCAGAATAGAAAGAAACATGGGCCATCCTGATGCTTCCTCGCCCTATGAAAACTTATGGTAGATTTGTGTTGTTTTTGCTGTGCTTTTAAGAACTGGGAGCTGCCTAGATGCTGAATGTTCATGGGTTTTGAACTGTAATTTTTTTCTTTCTCTGACTTTTGTGATGATCAGAGAATGTTATGTACCATTTAGAACTTTCAGGACAAACTAAAGAAACTCTAGTTGCTTAGCAATTTCAACTGCTTTGTTGGTGTTCACTCTCTTGCTATGACAAGTTTTGTCTGAGATGCCAAATTGAGTCTGATCTTATGTGAAAATATATTCTCTTCTTCTCCCCCACCTCCCTCAAAACACAGTTGATTCAGCCTTGGTTTATCCATTTCTATGCTCCTTTTTAATGGTTGGCATTGGCAAATTTATTCATATGTTTAATTTTTGCATGGAGTGCTGTATTCTATTCTTATAGTAATTTCATAATAGTTTCCCTCTGCCTGAGTTAACTGAAAGCTGTTGAGCATATCAAGCACCACAGAACTAGAAACTGTTCAAAATAATACTGCTGGCTGGCTGTATTCCCTGTTGCTGGGAAATCTTCTTATTTTTTTTCCTATGAAAAAAGAATAAAGGAAAGCCTTTCACTTTTTCTGTTCTCCAGAAAGTTCATAATGATGCAGATTTTAATATTGGAACACATTTTATACTTAAGGCTTTTTTGTTTACTATATTCATGACACCATATGCTATTCAGAAAACTGCTGAGAGGCAAGTGCCTACTAGAAAATATTTCATTCACTGTCTAGTCTTGATAAATAAGTGTGGTGTTACCTGATCCCTTTGTGGATACAAGCACTTTCAAACTGGTTCGGATTTTGTAACGACTCTGTGCATACTTATTTAGTGCTTCTTTAAGATAAAATACCTGAGCACTCCAAAGTGTAAGGGGTCTTCTCCAAAGGTGAACACCTTTGCTGCTGGACTGAATTTCCTCAAAGTGGCTGTAGCAGGATGAATAAGCTATTCTAGAAAGGGGAAGATTTAGATCTGACTCTCTTTAGCTTGAAGGGAAAATACATTAATTCAGTGTTTGGGAGGCCCAGGTTCAAAGAACCTACTTCTATCTCCCTATCTGTAGGACTGACTGAAGTGTTTTGTTTTGGTTTTGAGTGGGAAAAAACAGTGTGTGAATACAAGTAAATTAGCCTCAGCATGGCTTTCTTTTTTCTTTCTCTCCCACAACCCTTTTTTGTTTTTAGCTAGCATCAGTCACTAATTGACCTTTTGTCCTTACCGGTTGTATGGGACTAATTGGGAGGATGGTTATAAGCTCTGCCCCTGGAAGAAATGTTTGTGGAATGACAATATCAGTGGTATGACATATGACAAAGTTGGGAATCTGACACTTCTCTTGTGCCATAGAGAAATTAAGCATTTTGATACAGGGTTGTTGAGCCTGAAAATCAGGGATAGTAATACATCATCTGTTCCTAAAATCTGTTCTTAAAGTTCCTACAGAAATATTTAGGATAGCAGGGAACTGGATTTTTCCCCATGTTGGTTAATGCCTTAGGATACTAGTTTTGATTTTTTTGGGTTATGTTTTGGTTTTGGGTTTTTTTCCCCCCCAGCTGATCATTTGCACTCTTCTCATCCCAAAAGCTAAAATTTCACTGCTGTCCTGTAAGGTACTAAGCACTGCTTTAAGAATGTGGTAAATACCTCACACAGTCAAAGGTGATGACAGCATGATGATGATGTTAAACACTTATTTAGGCACATGGTTATTAAGAATTTCACAGGAGAATGTTAATCTGACTCTAAGCCAATCCTGTAAATCAGAATTAGCGTCCTCTAAATTCTTACAACCGTGTTCGTATGGTTTTTGCATCTGAACTGGGCACCCAAGGGATGAAACTTAAATCTTGTGGTACCTGAGAGACTCTCAATTTGAGTTCACCTTTCTGAAAATTTCTGAAATTCTTCTGAAGTATTGTTTCTCCAGGAGGGGTAGATTGCCATGACTCTCCCATTGGATAAATAGAACTAAGACTTCTTCAACCGATAATGGGGTGTGGTGTTACTATTTGGGCCAAAGCAAAGCATGCCGCCAAAATACTTATTTTAAAAAATAAAACCAAAAGTCAAATATTCTGAGTTGGAGAAAAAAATAACTGCCTATGCAAAATTACATCATTTGGAAATCAGATTTGTTGGGAACTTGTTAGTTCTTAAGAAGGATGTGCCTAGTAATTTTCTTTTAAGAAGAAACTTGCCCTCTCTTGGAATTAAGTAAATCCTTCCTGCAGCTTTTCTTCATCAACTAAAACCTCTCTAATTTGACCTCCTATCTCACTATAAATAACAGAGAAGAGGGTTCAGTGATTCAGAGAATGACTTTATGAATGTATATTTCTCTTTAATGGTCCTATTTTATCAGACCACCATTAAAAACAAAACAATAAAAAAGCCTGTCAGCCTGGCTGTCTCCACAGCTGTCTGTATGTTTTTCCCAGCAGTGCTGGCTGTCAAGCTCATTATTCTTCCTCTGAGTTGGTTTGACCCACTCTTGTGCACTTTTGCTAGGCTGATGAAGTTTGTGGAATCTTGTCTCTTGGGGAAATACATTTAGAAGGATAAGTTAATTCTGCTTCTCTCCAGCAAGCAGTTCTGCCTGACTTCTGCAGGGAGAGTAGTAGTAGTCTGAGTAGTCTGAGTAGTCTAAATTGCTTATCCTGCAAGCAATAACGTTTGCAAGGCCACAGCTGAAACCCCCTCCCCTTTTCCTGCTTATCCTGCTTTGTATCACTGCATTTTGTTATAAGGGATGAATACTTAAGAGCCTAAGAACCACTGAGAACAGCTAAATCAAGACAAAGGTTAGAAGAGCTACTATTGTCCTTGGTTTAAAAAGTAAAATGAAAAAATCTCTATAGCAGCTCATATAATATGTAGGTACAAAGAGAGGGATTTGCAGTCTCATTTTACAAACACAAGTAATTGTGGAAGTGAGATTTTAATATGTATTTAATTACGACATTTGAATATAGCAATCGGAGAAGGTTAGCACTACCTATCATGCTGTGCGAAAGGGATCAGTGCTAAACACCTACAGTGAAGGAATGAAGGTCAGACTACTGGAACTGCTTACAGTCAGGTGCTGTTTATTATGGCCAAACCTACATGAATTAATGGGGATTTGTTTCTCATTTGTTGCCTGAACTGAAGAAAGAAAAGCCTTTCTTCCGGTGATTGACTAGACGAACGCACTTGCAGAGCATGGATGTCTTGGTAGGGAGAAAGTAAAGAGGCTTTTTAAAAACTTTAAAAAAAAAATGGAATAAAGCCTGATATACTGGAAATTCCCTTCTAAAAGAATGTGTCCAGTAAGCAAGACATATCAGTAAGCAAGATATATTTTTTTCTGTTTTCATTGATATAGGCTTGTAGCTGCCTAATGCACTCCTTGGTCAAGCATTCTGAATGTTACTAGTAGAACACATGGTACCATGCAACAAATCTGAAAGGTAAAATAATTTGTAATGTAAAAGCTAAATACTCAACTTTGTGTGGAGGAAAGTCTTTACTCGGCTACAAAGCTATTACTGGTTAAAGGCAGATCTCTTTTCCCTGTATTAGAGTATGAAGTGACTTCAACTGGCTGATAAATTTTAATACAGTAGTTGCTAGAGCTCAAGTTTTTTAATTATTCCTAGGTCTTTAGCACTGCTCAGGAATATGGTTTAGCTGTTTGAGAGAATGATTTTATTACAAAAACTGAAGGTCTTAATTTGTAGTATATTCTTAAAGTGTGTATGATCTGTGTTTGACTATGTAAGTGTGGTGGTTTGAAAAACCTTTTTTGAGGTAGTAATGGTTTGCCGCACTGATAATGCTCTTACTGGACCAATCAATAGTCCACCTGCGCCCTACGGAAATTACATGCCCACAGAAACGGAAGAGAAGAGAGTGAAAATAGTGTAGTAGGTAGGTAGCCATGATCTGAGCCACGAGGAGGCAGGGGGCCAGTGAGCCCCTCTGGGGCTCAGACCCAGCCCCAAGGGCCCCCAGGCCCCAGCCGAGGCTACAGGAGACACGGTATAGTGTCAAAGCTGGACCGGGTCCCGTAGTCAAGAGCTGGAAAAGTTTCCTTACTGTCAGCAGCAGCAGAAGACACTGAAAGCGGCAGTGGAGCAGTCCTGAACAGAGACAGCAATGGCTAAAAGCCAAAAGATAGCCAGTAGCAACGAGATAACGTGAAGCCAGCTGAAAGACGCAGAGATATTCCTGCAGGAGGGAGAACTTGCAACAAAACAGAGGTAAACTCAACAGAGCTGGTTTGGGGTAAGACTGTATCACTTTCCCAAAACCAGACACTGTCTGAAGAGGAGGGGTGGACTTCCAAACCCTTAGAGAGTCCCAAAATGCAGCAGCAGCTAGAGAGAGGGAGAAAGGAGCTGAAAACCCGGAGTTGTCCTGAGAGCTGAGCCAGGACGGAATGTGGAGGAGGTGGCCATGCCTTCTGCTGCTGCCGTTGCTGCTTCTATCATGCTACTGAGCTGAGACAGAGCAAAAGAGCTTTGGTAAGCCTGAACTAAAAGCTACCTTCAATGTTCTAACCCAAGAGGAGCAAAGATCTACAAGGAAATCCCCCGAAGGCTCGGGGATGAAATTTCCACAAAGTAAGAACAAAAATCCTGACTGCCATATGTAAATCTGCTGCCTCAGGAAAATGAAGGACACTAACCAGTGCCTCAAAAAACTGAAATGAAGGAACTGTGGCCTGAGAGGCGATAGAAAGACTTTTCTCTTTTCTTCTTGGACTTTTATTGAAGAAGAGGAGAAATTTAATTTAATGTAAATATATATGTGGGTGTAAATAAATCTTTGTAAATATTTTCCCCTTCCCCCAATAATGAATAGTTGTGTTTTGTCTGAAACTCTCCACATGGGGTGAAAAAGATATCAAGTCCATACCATCACTAAACCCTCTCACAGAGGCAAACTGTAGGAGGGAGGGAGCTTGAACTTAAAGATTAGATTCTTGAGAGTTTCAAACCACCACAGTAAGGGAAATCCATGTCTGGCAAGCAGAACTGAAAACTAAATGGTGTACCAATAAACTTGTACCTTTTTTTTAATTAGTCATTCAGTTTCCTAAATAAACAAAAATAAATGGCCAATTCATTGAGCTTCAATGCTTAATTAGTTTTTTCATACACTTTTAAAAAAATCTCAGTAATATAAATCTTGGAGACATCCCTCTGGAAAAATATGTTCTGTTTTCACAAGGAGTGACATGTTAATTGTCTGCAGACATTTTGTTGGACTAATGAGTAAAATAACCTAATAACTCATTGAAACTGCATTGAAATAAAGTCATTAGGAAAGCAGTATCATATCTAAGTAAATTGAATCCATTTTCTATTCTGAATTATCTAGCTGTTGTGCTTTGATCACAGTTGAATTGAATCATTAGCTAATTAAAAGTGAAGCCAATTAATAATTGCAAGCTCTTGTATAAAGATTTTTTTTCCTGTTTCATGAGACATTTCAGTAAGGAGTCCTGGCTCTTTGAAAATTTTCTTCTGCAAATCATAGAATCATAGAATCGATTGGGTTGGAAAAGACCTCCGAGATCATCGAGTCCAACCCTTGGTCCAAATCCAGTCCATTTACTAGATCATGGCACTCAGTGCCACGTCCAATCTGCATTTAAAAATCTCCAGGGATGGTGAATCCGCCACCTCTCTGGGCAGCCCATTCCAATGCCTGATTACTCTCTCTGTAAAGAATTTTCTCCTGATATCCAACTTAAATTTCCCCTGGCGGAACTTAAGCCCGTGCCCCCTTGTCCTATTGCTGAGTGCCTGAGAGAAGAGACTTGGCTAGACCCCACCTGGCTAGAACTTCCCTTCAGGTAGTTATAGACGGTGATGAGGTCACCTCTGAGCCTCCTCTTCTCCAGGCTAAACAACCCCAGTTCCCTCAGCCTCTCCCCATAGGACTTGTGCTCCAGTCCCTTCACCAGCCTTGTTGCTCTTCTCTGGACCCGCTCCAGCACCTCAATATCCTTTCTGAACTGAGGGGCCCAGAACTGAACACAATACTCAAGGTGTGGCCTCACCAACGCAGAGGACAGGGGAAGGATCACTTCCCTGCTCCTGCTGGCCACGCTATTTTTGATACAGGACAAGATCCCATTGGCCTTCTTGGCCACCTGGGCACACTGTTGGCTCATGTTGAGCTTCCTGTCAATTAGTACCCCCAGGTCCCTTTCTGCCTGGTTGCTTTCCAGCCACTCTGTCCCCAGCCTGTAGCGCTGCAGGGGGTTGTTGTGGCCAAAGTGCAGGACCCGGCACTTGGCTTTATTGAACTTCATTCCATTGGAATCAGCCCATCTCTCAAGTCTATCCAGATCCCTCTGCAGAGCCCTCCTGCCTTCCAGCAGGTCAACACTCCCTCCCAATTTGGTGTCATCAGCAAATTTGCTGATGATGGACTCAATCCCCTCATCTAAATCATCAATAAAGATGTTAAACGGGACTGGACCCAACACAGACCCCTGGGGAACACCACTGGTGACTGGCCGCCAGCTGGATGCAGCTCTGTTCACCAGCACTCTCTGGGCCCGACCCTCCAGCCAGCTCCTAATCCAGAAGAGGATACACTTGTCCAAGCCATGGGCTACCAGCTTTTCCAGGAGTATATTATGGGAGACAGTGTCAAAGGCTTTGCTGAAGTCCAGATATACCACATCCACAGCCTTCCCCTCATCCACCAGGTGGGTCACCTGATCGGAAAAAGAGATCAGGTTGGTCAGACAGGACCTGCCCCTCCTAAATCCATGCTGGCTGGGTCTAATCCCTTGTCCATCCTGAAGGTGCTGTGTGATTGCACTCAGGATGATCTGCTCCATAAGCCTGCCAGGTACCGAGGTCAGGCTGACAGGCCTGTAGTTGCCAGGGTCCTGCTTGCAGCCTTTTTTGTGGATTGGGGTGATATTTGCCAACCTCCAATCATCTGGGACCTTCCCAGAGAGCCAGGACTGTTGGAAGATGATGGAGAGAGGTTTGGCAAGCTCTTCTGCCATCTCCCTCATCACCCTGGGATGGATCCCGTCTGGTCCCATAGACCTGTTAGGATCCAGCTGGCTCAGTAAGTCGCTAACTACATCCTCCTGGAATACAGGAGGGCTATTCAGCTCTCTGTCTCTATCTGCTCTAGAGGCCAGTTGTCCTGAGGGCCACCTGTCTTACTGCTAAAAACTGAGGCAAAGTAGGTGTTAAGTACCTCAGCCTTCTCCTCATCTTTGTTAACTATATTTCCCTCCAAGTCCAACAGAGAATTGAGATTTTCCTTGCCCCTCCTTTTGCTATTAATATATTTATAAAAGGACTTTTTGTTATCCCTAACTGAATTAGCCAAATTAACTTCAAATTCCACTTTTCTTTCCCTAATTTTTAAGGATCCCTAATGTTTAAGGATATGGGAATGACAGAACTGGTGAAACTCTGCTCAGGAAAAGATCCTTAAGACTACAACTAGTTAGGGAGCTGTGCAGCAAAACAAGACTTTTGTTGTGAAATCTTTATTTCTTTTAGTTCAAATGCCTTGCAAAACCATAGCTATTTAAAAATAAAGTGTATTCTAATGGCTTTCTAACCATTCTCACGTTTGTTCTTCTGGAGAATCTGACCTTTTAAAGTTTTAGGAAGTCTTTCCGGAAGGAGGTTGGGGTCATTCAGCTCTGGTATGTCCTCTATGGTTTGGGTTCCCTATGATGGTAGTTGCCCCAAGTTGAGCTAAGAACTAGGTCTCCCTGAACCTCCTAGGTCTCTGTCACAAGACTGATGATCTTGGGTATCTCATAATGAGTCAGGTTTCCAAGCTATTCTGTAGGGATCTTGAAGTCTCTGTATTTCCAGATCCCATGTGGAAGTGGGAGCTCTTATCCTGAAGCTTCAGTTTCTGCTCTTTAAGATTTAGGAACAGAGAAATAGCTGAAAACCTACAAATCTTGTGAGAATAAAATAAGGGTTTAAAGGTGACTGGGAAATATGTGAACTATGAATTTCAAACTTATTAATTCTGGAAATGTCTTCTCTCTATTTTATGTATTTCATACTTTCAGACAGGTACTTTTTTCAGATAGCTAATAATCTATAAATCAGTAAATGCAAAATTTAAAAATTCAGTCCAGATTCCAAATTCTTTAGTTTCTAATGGAATACCATGCCTTTCTGGTAGTTTCAGGTGGTGATACTGTGTTAAGAGTAAGCTCCTGAAGACTGAAACACCCAAGAGTCTGAATGCTAAGGTGAGACCTACATATGTTCCACAAGAGAAAATTTATGCAAGAAAACCTTGTTCTTCTAGGCTACAGGGAGGCATGTCCTTCCACTGAAGTCACAGTTTAGACTCCTGTCTGAAAACTGTGTACCTAAACAAGTTGTTCCTTATGAGATACTGAATCATTTCACTGCTCTTAGGATGAAGGATGCAGTGCATTAAGAACTGGACTGGTATCTGACCCAACTTTGTAATTTTGCCCAGGAAGAAGCTAATTACTGGATTTAAAGTACTGGAGTCTTTCTGTTGTGTGTTAAAGCATCTATATTTTTGCTTGGGATAAATATTATTTGGTCAGAGAACATGATTCTGTATTTGAGGTTACTGAAATTTCCATTTCATAAATACTTCAGTCAAAACCTTACATAAATACTTAAGTAAACTGAAAGACCAGTTCAACATGCAAACTACTAGCTGTCTCCTATCTTTCTCAAGTGATAAACCAGGAAGTCAACATTTTTCAAGTATTTTATCTAAACTAAAAGGGAATAAAGTAAGGTGGATGTATAGTTAGACTATGGTGGAAGGGAGAATCCTTGTCTTCTGACTTTTTTTTCCATTTAATCTTTTTAAGATGAAAAAAAAAGGGCAAGGGTTAAAAGCCCCTAAGTTTATCTTTTTATATTTCTCGTGTTGATCGAGTCTTTGTTCTTCCAAAATCAAAGCTCCATATTTTTGACCAGCTGGTCTGCTCATACTCTCTCAAGGTACAGGAAAGCAAACAAATAAATGAGAAAAAAAAATTCCTAATGGGGGCCTTCTGACAGCACCATGTCTCACTCTCCCTCTTCATGAAAGTAACTTCAGGGTGCCTACACCTGAAGCTACCCTTGCAAAGATACAAGCATGTCTTAGATGACTGCAAGAATATGGAAACTTTAATTAAAAACTTCTTTTGTTCAAAAGCTTTGTGAATTTCCAACATTTCACCTTCTCCTCCCTGATAACCTCCTGTGGTAAACCAAAGAGCAATTAATTTCTGGCTTTGTCTCTATAAAATTTGCTTGCTACCTGCTCTCCCTTAGAACCTGAAGTAAGCACCTTGTCTATTTAGAGGGAGTTGATGCTGCATATGGTGACAGCTCTCTTTCCATATTTAGTGATGGACATTAGCCAGATTTGGAAAACATGTTCTGATCCTGTAGCACTAAAACTAATGCCAAAATAGTGAACTACATGAAACAAATTATTGAACACATATTAGTGAAGGATAAGAGACAAATCTTCATGTAAATTGAAAATATCCATTAAGGGCTAACTTGTTCAGCACTAGATATACATATCACTTAGCTGCCATCTAGTCTCAAAATGAGTCGTAAGCAGCACTTGAGTGGTAGGTGAGACTTGTGCTGGCCCACTGCCCAGAAGCGGATTCTAATTTGATTATTAGCATTGCTTAATTGGTAGGTCAACAAATGAGGGGTTGGTTCCATTATAATTGCTGTCAAAAAGCTAGAAACATGACTTGACAATCAGGTATGGGGAAAACTAAAGAAATCCCTTGAAACAAGCCCTTGTCCTGTGGAATTTCCTCCTTGAGAAAAAATATCGGCATGTATTTTTTCCCCTCTTTTTTTTGAATTGCTTTGAAGTTTTCCTTTAAAGTAAATAAATCTACATTATCACCTCTGTGAAAAATGCTTGTTTTAAATAGACCAGTTATGAAGTAGGTAGGCAGTTAAGATTTAACTTATGTGAGAATTAACCCACACTTAGCAGAAAAAGATAAAATCATTTCATGAGAAAACACTCTCATATGTCCAGTAAAACTTTAGTATAACATGCTTTACAAGAACAAACTACAACTTAAGCTGGCATGTATTTCTTCCATAACTCCAAAACAATTTCCCAAGGCAGCAATTTATGTTGATTGTTTAAAATGCAGCGTGAATGATTATGAGGTGACAAAGACTAATGAGACTTCATTGTTACTCAATTGGGATATATAAAATTGTGGATTATGTGAAACACAATTTAGAGGAAATACTATTTAAGAAAATCAGAAAGAAATCGATGCAGTAAAGATCATTAATTTTAAATCTGAATTAGCTATTAATTCTGCTTTCAAAGTTAGAAGAACAAAGTATTGCTATCTTGATAATAAAACTATTGCAATGATAAAATGTAAAATTGAATATATTTTTGGCAGGAAATAATAATTTTTACTTCCTTTTACTGCTGAGTAGCAGTTTCCACAACAGAGAAACTTACTACAATTGTGTACACTTATTTTCTGTGTAAGCTAAAACGTATGAAGGCATTCTTCCCAAGAATGCCAAGGCAGTGGAAGGATTAAAAAAAGGTTTATTTCAGATGCAAGGACCACTTTTTAACAGTGCTGTCTACACCGGGCCTCCCGAGGCAAAAGGCAATGCCCCGCCTCCTCCAAAGCTTTTTGTGTCTTCTTGCTCTCCTCCCCCACCCTCTCTGGCCCAAAGAGGCATTGTACATATCTGCAAACATGTTATCTCTCTGCATACCAGGGAGACAGAGAGCTGGCTCACAGCTTCTCCGTGCAGCTTTCTCTGAAACGCAGAAGGAAGGGAAAAAAACCCATCTAACCTGTTTGAGAAGGCATTTCACAGTCTTCCTAAGCGAAATCGAGCTTTCCGTCACAAATACTATCAAAATTGTACCTATCCCTACATTGTGCCTGCCATTTTATCTTAAAAATATTCTATGATTCTGAAAACCCAGAAAATATTTTTCTGTCCATAACGATCCTATGTTTATGAATTGCAATTTTATTAATTCTATGTAACAACTCAATTAGTTAGCATTTTAAAAGGCTCTTTTGCATGTTTCCCATAGATTTTTTTTTTCTTTTAAGCTTCATTCTTTTTAACAACTTTTTTGGTAATCTTTAAACAGATTTATTTCCTCTTAACCATAAAGTTTACCTATATTATTGTTGGGCTTCACATAAATGTAAGGGTGTTGACAAAAATTTAAAAAAATGAGGTGAATTTATCCACAGATAATTGTAAATTTCTACTTTTTCTAATGTTCTAAGGCACGGACACTTTTGGCTTAATTTTTCATCTAATTCTATGAAATAGTTTTAATTTGCAATTGGAATCAGATCCAAGTGGAAATCCTTCTGCTACATGATTTTCCATCAGAAAAACTGAATAAAAGTAGATTATTTTTTCTATTAATAACTGTATTGGTGAATTTGGTACAGAATATTATTTCTGATCAAAACTAGAGGATGCAAAAGAATATTATGCCTTAATAGCTGTTTTCCTGGAGCTGTTTTCAAACCTGGTAGTTTGAAAGAAAAAAGACAGTTGAAGTATAAATAAACATTGCTGAGAAAAAATGGAGCAGAAAAAAGGAACTGTTACACTGAAAATACTACTGGAAAAAAGGAAGGCACCTTGTTTTTCTGGTGTTTGTCTAGCTCACTTTTGTGATGTCATCATGGTGCTAATAACACCAAGGTTGTGGGTTCAATCCCCATATGGGCCATTCACTTAAGAGCTGGACTTGATCCTTGTGGGTCCCTTCCAACTCAGAATATTCTGTGAAAATTGAGTGAAAAAATTTCAGAGATGAGAATGGTCCTCTCACAAGGGTAATACTACTGATCTTTCAAGGAGCAGCCACAGGATGGGTTGTAGTTGCTGGAGATTCTTTCCTCCTCAGTCTCAGCTTGCTTAGTCTAATTTGGTGTACCCTCCTCTCAGCACACATCCCTCTCCTTAGTGCCCAGGGAAGGTCTGCAAGTTGCCCCAGCACCTCCCTGGGCTCACACCAGCTGCTGGTGGTTCCTTGAGGATGTCCTGAAGAGGATGAGGCCTTTTTCACTCAGCTCTGCTGTAACCAGTGCCTGCAGAGGCAGCAGTGCTCACTTGCTTACTTACCAGCTCTTGTCACAACTAAACCCAGCTGAGGCCATGGCAAGACCATTTCAGCCCTGAGATCTGGTTCTGTTTGTTCTGCCCAATGTCTATGATCTCTCACTAGCAGTGCCAAAATCTTGATTTACTGGGCTATGTCCAATCGTGGAGTCCAGTTTGGGTAGTAGTTCCATGAGATGTGAGAAACCTTTGTTCAGGCTCCAGCTTTGAATTTAAGTCTCCAGGTTATAGGGAATTTGCGTTCTGTTTTCTCTTTTTGTATGTGCACACTATTGGTTCTGCTCTGTGGTGGATGAGAGGTTATTTCAGTTTTTTGTTTGTTTTTTAAATATCAATGGTATTTTAAGAATGGCAAAAATATATTGTGGTGGGTGGCCTTTCATGTGAATGATCTCAATAACAGTGGTGGGATTTAAAACTTCACCAAAATCACAGCTCCAAAAATGCTGGTGTTGACAGCATGGCTACTGGGACGGGCAAAAAAAAAAAAAAAATTGCGTTTAGTGAAATATTTTCTTCGAAAAAAATTTTGAGTAAAAACCCTAGAGAGGGGAGACAAAAAAGGATATTTCAACACTACAGAATGATTCTTTTTTTTTTTTTTTTTTACATCAAGTTTCAGAATAAGACATTTTGGCTTCATTCCAACTGTTATTCATTTTAAATGGTTCAATTTTTCCTGTTTGTGTTATGAAATGACTACCCTGAAAAGACTTTTTAGAGGATATTTTGAATCATGAAAATCCTTTTCAATTTGGAGTGCCACTTTCTGCATCCCAGTCTTTTGCAAAACAATTTTTGTCTCGTTATACAGTGCTAATTACATCTTTAAATAGAAAATATGTATTCTGAATTCCTCAGAGAAGAAAAAATTTTGGAATATAATTTGGAAAAATTGTATACAAATACAGATCTCAGAAAAACAGTTTTCAAAGCTTTTGGTATATCTGAACAGCTCTTGAAGTGTGCTTGAAATCTTCTGGCAATTTGCAATCACATTCAGTTTACTGCATTTGTCGCATAAGGCAATTTTAAACTTGAAGAGCATTGAGTGAGGCGGGGAATAAAGTTACATGTGTTCTGCATTTAAAAATACCTTGTACTGGTCAGATCTGAATGGTGTCTAGAAACAGAATTATTTAGCTCCACCACACATTGGCATTGCTAGTAGTGCTCAGATGTAATGTGTTCTGGTTAGCTCAGTTTTAGAGTTCTGTGTTAATGTCACTACAAAAAGTAGCACATAAAACTTAATGTAAGGATATAAAATCCAGGGATGTAGACATACACATTGGTAAACTATCTACTACACTATCTTAAGTTGGAAGAATTTTGTTGGAAGAATTTTCACTGTTTTCTGCAATTAAGATGATAAAAACTATAGGCTGAATAGCTGCTGTAGACAATTAGGTGCACCACTAATTATAACTTCCACTCTACAGGAATCAACTTTTCTTATCTCTTTTTTTGATTGTTTTGTTCTTTCAGTCCTCTAATAAAAAGACATCTGTTTGAGATACCACTCCTAGAAGTTAGCTCACTGTCATTGGATGTTGGAACTTTTTTGTAAGTCCATAGTACTCACAATTATCTTGGTTATTCTGATGACCTGTCTCTGACATCTGAAGAGTCCTGGTCAAATGCGGGGAAACCTTATTTGACAGAGATGCTCTCTTAGGGTTCTGTCTCTGTGGGTAGGTTTGAAGTAGGATAACCTAGTGCCTGGTTCCCTTTCCTGGGATAACAAAACTTGGTGAAGGAAAGCCCAGTTTCCTGATTTGACTAGGAGTTCCCAATATATCAACAAATTTCACCCCCTATTGTCTTGGAGACTGCGTCATGGCAACTCTCACAGGGGGATAAGAAAGTAGTGGGTGACTGTTATAGTTTAGCTAAATGAAGATTTTATTTGTTGAATTTTTTCATATCACCATGTTGGTTTTTTTGGAAGGGGGGGTGGGGACTGCATTGCTATCTCAGCGGCATAGACTGATTCTAGGTGACATTCTTTTCTATTATTGTTTGGTTTTTGTTTTGTTCTATTTTGGTCTCAGTTTTTAGAAAAAACTGCTATTAATTTTCATACTTCACTAGAAAGTCTTGTAATTATAGGGGGGTGTTTCTATTTCATCAGAGGTCCTGCCTCCTGGGACATATTGTCAGTAAACCAAGACGGTGACATTACTGAATTTTGTAGCGTGGGTTTTTTCCCACTTTCTTAAATCTGTTGTCCCAGAGGCACTACCACTGTCACTGATGGTCTCAGCCTTGGACAGCAGTGGGCCTTTCTTGGAGCTGACTGGCATTGGTTCCGTTGGGGACAGGGGAAGCTTCTAGCAGCTTCCAGAGAAACCACCCCTGTAGTCGCCCTGTTACAAAAACCTTGCCACACTAACCCGATATAGTGCCAAAGAAGGTAGAAAGTAGTGATTAAATTAACTCCCCTGTCTGAGGAAGCAGAGAGTCACATCTCTTGTTTGTTAGTAGAGTATACTAGATGGCAACTATAGATGATTTCAGAAGGAGAAATAGTCAAATATGTCTTTTCTGGTCTATTGTCCATGTACAATAATAATTCAGTTAAATGAAGGAGAAGATGATATGGTATAACCTGTTAGACCTGTAAACAGGGAGTCCTGAGTTTCAGATGTTGTTTTCTTGTATTTTATTCAGTTATTGTTTAATGTAAAATACATGACTAAAACCCTTTAAGAAGACAAATCTTAATGTCTTATGTTTGGTTTCCTTCAAAAAGTTTGTTTTCTGACTATAAACCTGTCAGTGACTGTTGTTTGGCTTTAAAAACAAATCATAGGACATGAAGTAAGTAATGTTTCTTTATTGTTCACCTACTGGACAAACTGTCTATTGATCTGTAGAGAATGGAAAATCTACAGATGCAATTTATGCTATACACAGTAGGTGAGATAAGTATGCAAATGGGAGAAGGGAAAGTAATAGATATAGAATCCAGCATTCACAGTTGATGCTAATGCCAGCAGAAAGCAGGAGCCCTGTTACCTCTGTTCCATAGATGTGCTGGAACAGTGGGAAGTCACTGAGTTACCATTCTGTATTGTGGGCACTGAGTTGTGCAACTGTAAGAACTTATCTCATTCCTTGGCTATTTCCAGTCTCTCTTAGCATTCTATGTTCGACTGTGGAATGAAATCAGACATGACTTGCCTGACATGCAAGTATTGTGGGAACTTTGTGATACATTCCTCCATCTGCTGTACCAATCTCGTATGGGATGTGTGTCATGTCTAAAGGGCGCACTTGATCTCTTCGTGGAGTGGGAAGTGAATTTTGCTGAAAGAAGAGTATTTGTCTAATGTCACTTTTGTTTTTATGACTTTAGCAGACTCATATAAGACATTGTCTAAAAATGGTACATTTTTGCTATTAGTCACATATTCATCTAAATTTCAGAAATTTCAGCACTACTTTCCATTAAGCAAAGGGGAAGAGGGTCCATGCTTGCTTATTTGGTACTTTTTTTGAAGCCTGTTTCTAAAGAAACTGTGGCAGAATAAGAAAAATTTAGGTCAAGAGGAAAAATGTTACAGTACTCGTTAATTATGGAAGTAAAAATTGCAAGAAAATAATCTTGTAAGCAGTGGTTCTAATACTGGAGCATAGAGCTAGAAACCTTTGTTCCAAAAGACATTGCTGTAAAAGGTAATTAATCCATCAGCTGACTGGGGAAGGGTGGAAATATATGTATTTCTTTGTCAGAGTATTTCTACTGACTAAAGCTGAAACTAAGAAAAAAGATATTAAATGAAATAGTTACTAGTAACCAGTTAGCTGTGTTTTTATCACAGATTCTATAAAAATTATTCTACCTCAAGGTGACTATAGAGCTATTGAATTCTGACCAGTGTGTGTATATATATATATATCCTAGATGTTAACAGGTAATTTTCCACTCAAACTGCAAGGATGGTATTTAAATTTACATAGTTCCAAATGAGATAGAAAACCATAAGATTTCTTGAGAAATGCAGAAATTATAGTATGAGTAGCATCATCTTCTGTGTAGGTATTGTTCTTCTAATGCTGCTTCAACTATTAACTCCATAGATGTACTATGTTTAAAAGTTCTGTGTGTGTGGGTGCATGTGTTTTAAGTGAAACCTTTTCCAGTAGGAAAATTGGAGCACTGACTGTGGTGCCTGTACAACTGCATTGTAAATATATTTACAAAAAATTGTAAATATAAATTGTAAATATATTTACAATTTATAATAATTGTAAATATATTTACAATAAAATTGCACATGTTATTCTTCATTGGAAAAGGCCCTTGGAAATATTCAGGCTGAACATAATTTCATGGGTTTCCCTCTTATGTTGAAATTATTTTTATTAATAGTGTATATTTGTGTACCTACTTAATTGTTGGGGGCTTTTAGCTGTCATTTAGGGATCTGAAAATAGTGACAATTCCACATTTTGAGTACTATACTAATTAAAAAATTCTAAACAAAATAATGTGTTCATAAACACTTTGGAATTGGGAAAAAATAAAATTAAAACTAGTGAATGGTTTAATCCTATTCTGATTATATAAAACATAGTAAGAGTAGTTTTTGTTATACTTAAGTAGCCTCTAGGTATTCTAATGTCTTTTACACACTGCACTATGTTAATTACTTTTAAAAGGCTAATTAACATTATCATCGATGTCATAATTTCAAATTATTTAGACACATCATTATGTTTAGTTATTACAGATTTTTTTTTAATCTCTGATGGATATTAAACAGTAGTTTATGAAACTGCAATCACAGTTGTTTGGCATATTAGTAACACTTTATTTTAATCATTTTAATAGCATTATTTGTAATAAACTCATTTGGGATTCATGTAGAACTAACATTTATTTCCATAAAGCATTTCACAGTAATTGAACATTAGTTCAGTTATGATTGCTACCAGAATAGTTGTTGATTTCTATTTTTCTTCTGTTTCCTCACTGTTGATTTTGTAAACCCATCTTTCTGCTTCATTACCAATGAGATCATTAAATTTAAGGCTGGATTCCCAGCTAGTATGAATTGGACATCAATGGAACTATCCTGATTAACACTGATTGGCAATCTGGATGTTAGTTTTTGCTGTATTTTACTAAGTCATGGACTTTTTAATCCCAAAGTCTTTTGTGACTGAGTAGACTTTTTATATTATTTTTATAGACATACGAATGAAGCATTCTTCTACATATGAATCAGAAAATGAAAACTAAAATTTGTTTATGTGCTGTCTAGGGAATCTGTTTCAAGTTACATTTGATCTTACTGAAACTATCCTAAGTAAGAGAATCTGAAGACATTCCTAACACTGTTTTCACACTCAGATCACCTTTCATGATGGTAATGATTTCAGTAATAGCATTACTGTTCTACAGTAATTTATTAAACAATTTTTGAGGCCTCCTTTGTCCCTTTGCTTAGAAGAAAAATGGGTTATTCATAAGACAGGTATAAATATACTCTACTTTTATTTAACGGTAATATGGAAATTTACATAGTCCAAATTTGAAGTGTAAGGAAGAACTTATACATTGTTTGAAAGACAAATTATTCATGTGCTGCCCAAATATTTATGACACTGGATAATATCTCTTGAAAATAGCTTTCAGGGGACCTCAAACATTTTCAGGAATGTCTAACGGAATTCTGACATATGGAGACTTGCAAAAGCACACCGACTGAAAAATGGATACCATTTTAACAACTCTAGTTATTTTGCACATAAATAATCTACTTGCATCTATTCCATACAGTGAGTGGATACGTGATTGTTACATAGAGGTCATTAAAAAGGATGTTTTTGTTCTATCAAAGCAATTATTCACAGTTACGTTTGGAGGGTTTTTTTTCAAAAATACCCCTCTTACGCCCCAAGTATAAAATTAAATACAGCTTTTGTGATTGATTTTACAATAATGATTTCTTTAAAAATTAAGTTTTTGAGGGGGAAGATTAAAGCACTGGATATCTCCATAAACTATGGAAATACCCCAGTAGTGATATTAAAAGATAGGATATCAATGTAATAAATTCTGAGATGAATTTGGAATTTATCACATGTTGTAGTACATTCCGAAGCTTCTCATTTTTTCAGATGAGTATTTAGCAAATATTAAGTCATTTAGAACTAATGAGACTTGATGAATTGCATGTCCACACTAGCTGTCTGAAGAGAACCCACTTTCATGGTTCATCTGCCACATAATTAAAAAAAAAATTAGATGTAGTTTTAAGTATTCTATAAGTCCATCTTGAAAATGTCACAACAAACTTGAATCAACCAGTTGTGATAGACTCTCCAGGAGAACCAGGGGCAGCGTCATTTTACAACTTAAAGGTTTGGAGTTTTCTAATTACAAAAAAGCAAAAAGCTTGGCTTGGTCTTGCGTATCAGGCAAATGCACAGACCACTGATAAAACAAAAGGTCATTTAGTAAGGACACAAAGAAAACAATCTACTTGAGAGTGAATTTTGCTAGTATGTGCAATAAATTTCCTAAAGTGATCCAGCTAATCTGGTCTAGATAGTAAGAAGTATGAAGCAAATCTTTACTCTCATAGGGCAAGATGTGGGTTGTCATATTTCTGTGTGGTCTCAGGGAAAGGGTTAAAAATGCGTTACTGACAGAACTGATGCGTTGGGAAGACCTCATGTGCCTTCAAATTAGTTAGGCTGGTTTAATCTGACCACAGGTCTTAGCTCTTTAATATCAAGTTCTAGGAAAAATGAAAATGTTTTAGAGGTTTAAGATCTTTATGGCAAAGGAGCTTTATGATTCTGACAACATAAAAAGGAATTAGAAAACTGTCAAATGAATATATATCTCCTAAAGCTCTGATGCACTTAAAAGAACTAATTACAAAGAAAACTTCTGTGCTCAATGTAATGATTAGCAATATGCAAATCACAGTGAAATTCAGGCAAAGGTCTACAGAGACAAGCAGTTTGCCAAATGACTTATAAATGTAGCCCGTGATGGTTTAATATGGTACGTTACTGTTTTCCTGGAGCTAATCTTGATAGTGGACATTATGAAAAGGGCAATGGGAAACACTAATGTTCACTGCATCAGGATTAAGGCTACGCTCCTTGCCTCAGCCATTCTGTGCTCAGCAGTGTATAAGAGCCTCTTACTGGTAAGACACCATTTCTACCAACCGTTAGGTGACTGGGGTTTACAAAAATATTACAATTTTTTTATTTTTAATTTCTCTTCTACCTATGCCTGCCCTAAATAAATACAAAATGAAGGACATTCTCCACATTAAAAAAAATGTGGCAGAAGTTTTGAATCTTTCTGATTCAACTGGACCGTGTTAAATCTATCTTTGGACGGTGTTATACTTTATTCAAACATTTTAGCACTAAGGTGGAACCCAAATGTTTGCTGTCTACTCTCTTATATGGATCTGAATCATGGGTCTTCTACCGCCACCACCTGCGACTCCTAGAACACTTCCATCAACGCTGTCTCCGTTCAGTCCTAAACATCCACTGGTCAGATTATGTGACCAGTACATCTGTTCTAGAACAAGCAACAATCACAAGTATAGAGGCCATGTTGCTGAGAACACAGCTGCGATGGGCAGGGCACGTCTCCAGGATGAAGGATCACCACCTCCCTAAGATCTTGCTTTATGGTGAACTTGCCACTGGCTGCTGCAAGAGAGGAGCCGTGAAGAAAAGATACAAGGATTCCCTGAAACAACATCTCAGCCTTGGCCATATTGATCAACATAACTGGTCTACTCTGGCCTCCAATCGGGAGGTCTGGAGACACACCATCTATAACGCCGCTGATGCTTTTGAGGAAGCACGCAGGATCACCTTTGAGGAGAAAAGACAACGCAGAAAGAATAGTGCCTTGTAAAATATACCACCTAAGGAGTCTTTCTGTTGTGCCTTTTGCAACCGGACGTGTCTGTCTCGTATTGGCCTTTTCAGCCACCAACGCGCTTGGAACAAACATGGGTAGAGCCCTTCCCAAGTCTTCGTTCGTGAAGCCTAGCCATGATGATGATGATGATGGAACCCAAATGTTGTTCCATTGCTTTTGGTAAAAAGGCAAATGCAAATTAGGATGTATTTTGGGGAAAAAGGTTAGTGGGAACTTAAAACATTGAATTTTGATGTGGAGAGTTATGCTGAGAAGCACTAGTAATCTAGATAGGAGCCAATGATGACTCTCAAACTGATATCTACCACACTATGTTATACAAGGAAATAAAGCTTATTTTTGAGTCACTTTATGCTGATCTGCTCCCAAAATGGCCTACCTACCTACCTTCAAGCTCAGGAAGCTCTATAGCCACATTACATTTAAGAAACTTTAGTCTTTAGAAATGCAACGGAGACCACAATAAAAACATTGGGAAAATGCTTGGTATTTTTGTTCAGTGAATAAAGTATTATCTGATATATGGTTGCTTTAAAGTATTTTGAAGTAGACATTTTGTAAAAATAGGAATACCTATTATCAATGTAAGTCTTGCTTTAAATTCTTTAAGGAAAGCGCACAAGTAAGTTGCTGCGATTGCAGGAGGGGTAATTTATTCACCTTTCTTGTTCCTTGAGAGAAGTAAACTCATGTCAATGACAAGGGAACAAAGCTCATATGTGGGAATAGCTGGCACATCCTTTTTAAGTGATAAGCAAACGTTCATTTTTCTGTTGTTAATTTTTTGATTAGAAGAGAAACTCAGCTTTCTAATGGGAACTTAAAGTAGATAAGTGTAGAGAGTCCATTTTGGTACAGATGTTCTTAGACATACTAGCTCCAACATGCAGTGCAGAGCCTTCCTGCCTTTGGTGAGAACAGTTGTTTCAACAACCTGTCATGAGCTGACAATTCTCCTGTAAAACTGAAAAATTGTCTTCTGCTTCCCAGCGGGATTTTGCAGAGGAACAAAACCAAGAAATACCTTTTTTTGCCCATGTTTCTGATGCATATATGTTAAAATCAAAAGCAATGCTTGATTTTTTACTACTATTTTACTATTAAGATCTGCTTGTTATGAATATGAGAGAGATCTTTGCCCAAATTAAGGTGCAGACAAAACCACATGATGAAGTCAATAGTACTCAATAGAATAGTATCTCAAATTCTCATCAGATGGATTAATGTGCAGTCTGAATTTTCAGGAATTCAAAAGGATATTTGGTGGCAGGTAGGGATGTTTGGTGGTTGCAGATGAGCAGTGGCCTCTTCATGCAGTTTGCTATAGTGGACAAAGTCCTTTGGTGATCTTAACAGTGTTTAAGGCCATTGTGATCTTTAAGTCTCTTACAACTACTTAAATTAAGTCTGTGTTATTCTCTTTTTGTATATTTAACTCCACATCAAAGAAGGAGTGGCGTTAAAGTTCATAAATTCTCATCAGTCATTAAAGCAAAAGATGAAAAGTATGGGTCACTTGTTATCTTAATTAACACCTACCTGGTGTTTTCCAAATGAAGTGTCAAGAAGTAAAGGGCAAATTTGTGTTCAATTAATGCATTTGCAACATTTCTCCCCTAACGCTTCCTAATCCCCTTCAGATATTCTGTGTTCATCCGGGGAAAAATAATTTTTCCTGATTAATATTCAATGTGATTTTTTTTCCCATATTGTACTGATTTAGGGTCCTTCTCTGTATCCTTTGTGAAGTCTATACATATTCAATTTATATAAAATAGGTCACACTACATATGAGAAAGGAATGCATGTTTTATTTTCTGAATAATATTTAACTTGGTCAAATACATTCTGCAAGATGAATTGGGGTATTTTTTAAAATCAAAATTATCACTGTTAAACAGACTGAATGACATATCTTTCTAGAGAATGCTT
Organism: Manacus candei; assembly: GCF_025592945.1. NCBI lineage: Eukaryota > Metazoa > Chordata > Aves > Passeriformes > Pipridae > Manacus > Manacus candei. The sequence goes on along the minus strand of NW_026138156.1, from coordinate 2,336,503 downwards.
TATAGCATTCCATAGTTTAATGAACAAACTATACAACAGCATAACTACCGCTCAGTGCTATTCTTTGCAAAATAAAAACACATTCTCATGGCTAGGCTTCGCGAAAGAAGATTTGGGAAAGGCTCTATCCACATTTGTTACAACCACGCTGGTGGCTAATAAGGCCAATACAAGATAGACATGTCCGATTGCAAAAAGGCACAGCAGAAAGACTCCTTAGGTGGTATATATACTGACATGATTATGTGCAATATGCTTTAGTGATTAAATGGCATGTTAACTCTTGGGTTGCTTTTCTTTGTAACAAAAGTAAAACTTACATGCTTTGCTAGCTGTATACTTAGGGAACAGATTTAGCATATTGAGCTTCTCTGCTTAGATTTTTTGGCAGGCTACGATAAGCAACATGATAAAGCAGAAACACTTTTGAGGGGCAATCTGAAGGTTTTTTATAACTACGTTGGATATAAGCAAAACATCAGAAGGCCTCTGCTTTTTCATCTCTTGTAAGATAAATCTTCACTGAATGTGGTGGTCCTATCTATGGGTACATGAGACATCTGCATGGAAATCATGACACCTTTCATTCCTTTTGCCTTCATTAGATCAAGAATTTCTATTCCTGTATTTGCAACACCACTGTGTTTTTGCACCAGTTTCTCTCCTGATATTCCTTTGGGCCTGAAATTGTTTCATCTGTATGGCATCAGTTGTTAGACACTTGCGCTTCACATCTGAAGTATGGGCCTAAGGTATACTTTATTTTGAAGTGTGGTCCCATGTCATCATGTCCCTGTCCCATCCTGTCCCCTGCCCACCGTTGTTGCATTTACTAATAAGTTGAATAATTGTACTTAACTTGAACTGATCAATTTGTGTTTAATGTGAGTGGAAAGTTAGACAATCACACTTCCAAAAAATGTCCTTATACTTAATTTTTTAAAGAGACACTTCCCCTTCATGCTCCTGAAAATGTGTAAAACCTTTTAGCCTTCCAGAAAAAGTCACCAGGGACAGCAGTGGAAGTCTGGAAGTAGAGATAGGCAGACCAAGTAGGCCAGTGTTATAGATAAGCAAATGCCCACCCTAGTGCAATTGAAGCAGAGCTCGAGGATCTTAAAAGTATTTACCAACAATTTTATGACTTTTAAATAGTTATCTCTACAATATTGTTCAAGGTTACATTTAAATGTCACATGAGCCAACGGAAAATTTTCAGGGAGATTTTCACTGTGTCTGCTTAGGGACACAGGTAACGTGTATAGAGTTTATTTATATTCTTTCCAGTGATGAAATTATTTTTATGTGCCAGTTTCATTCTGCATTTAAAATCATAGAAATCAGTTGACTTTTTTTTAATGATGCTAAGACCACAATGTATACATTCTTATAAACACCAGCAGTGCAAGGTGTACAAAGAAGGGACATCTGAATAGTTTTGCAGAGTGAGATCAGATCTTCTGCTAAAACTATACAGTGTGTTGTGAAACTCTTCAGGAAAGAAACAGGTTGAGTAATAAGTAGTCAAGTTGAGCAAAATCTTACCTGTACTTGAAAGCAGAGGATTGTTCTAGGAGACAAACAGTATTATAGCGTAGAAATTATGACTAACTGCATTGTTTTGTGCTATTTTGTGAATAGTCTCATAGTTTAATTGGTGAAATAGTAAAATTCTAGTTGTTAAACTAACTAAAGCATGGAAAGAATCTCTTTCAATCCTTGGACAGAATGAGAAGGCAGTTGGAGCAGCACTGTGTGTGTGCGCAAAACATGGGAATTAAATAGTCACAGGAGGTATTACCTAGAATTACTTTTAAACTGCCTATAATTATAAACATCTGGATGAGAATGACTGAGTGTAACTTAATACAGGAGATACAGTGAATTCAGCAGGATACAAATAGTATGTTTTAGTAGTAGTACAAGATTATCGTTCTAACCAAATAACAGTTGTATACACAACCCCTCTGGCTTGGAAGGATTAAGACAATATAAAGATCTTATTGTACAAACACCGTTTTAGAAGCAGCTTGTGAAAACACTTTTGTAGCTTTGATAAAAAGAGAAGATATCCATTTTATGTATGCATTTGTAAACTACACACGTGGTACAGCACGGAATGAGATACTGAAGTGTCCTATTTGTTAACATGGCACTCGTGGCTTTCCTACTATCCTGTCAACCAGGCTTGTCACATTGTCAGACATTAATATTCCAAGTAATTGAAATACAGCCTGACTTCTCTCATGCTAGAAAAACCTTTCAAACTAAGAAACTAATTTACTATGAATCTGATCGCTTTTTCAGCTACCAAGGACTACCTGTTATCTTGTTGGCAAAAGAGAAACCATTTTGATCACCTACCCGAAATTTAACGGTTATATGTATTGCAATAAATGGTCCTACAAACTCACATAACTTTCAGGTATGTCTTTAAAAAGACTTGTAGTTGTATGTATCTATAATCATTATTAAAAGGAATAAACTATATACTTGGAGAGGGGGAAAAAAAAGGCTATATATATTTCTAAAGCATAGAATAAGCTTATGTGCCCCAGCCTGTATTTCCCAGAAGGAAATACACTTCCAATTAAAAATAAATTACTTGAGTAAGTACCAAGTCACTAATATATTTTCAGAATTACCCTCTCAGTCTAATTGTTGGAGCACTGCATTGACACAACTGTTACAGATGTAACACACACCACACTGTGGATGTGCAACTATTTGGCTTGTGGTTAAATCATATATGGACACCCCTGGAACCCCACAGCTTCTGTTGTGAGCTGATGAAGCCACAGGGAAGGCAGCAACCCCAGGCAGCCCAGTTGCACTGTGAGGCTCAGGGCAGTTGCTGATAGGTTCTGCAAGACGAATTAATGTTGTAAAAAGCATCGTTTTTGTAATCCTCATGCATTTATTCTTTGGTAAGTAGAAACAAATGAGACTCTGAGGTGGATCTGATCATTCTTGTTAGTTTACACATAATGAAAATAATTTATTGCTTATAGTAATTTGTTTAAAAAAATTAGATTTTTTTATTATTTAAATTTACCTGGAATAAACGATTAAACAGTAATTGAACAGACTTAAATTTGAAGCTTTTTAATTATACAGTTGTTCTTGGAAGATGGTAGCAAAATCAAGCCACTCTGGGTTTTGTGAAGTTTCACCAGAGATAAGAAATTCAAGTTGTTTGTAAATTGCTGCCTATTAAAACAGACCTGAGTGTTAATTTTACAGGAGACAACTTTTGTTCGGAGTACTGTATGCGGCCCTAGAATGCTCAATGACAGAGCTATGGCAAATTAAGAAACTGTTTGCTCTTGTTCTGAATTGTTTATTGATCATGCTGAAATATGACATCTACAATATTACAGCAGAAGAACTTCTGCTATGAGAAAATAAATGATACTTTTGATATACTTTTAATTCAGTAATGTAGTTTCTCGTCTGTCAGGCATTTGTGCTCATTCATTTTTATTAAGTTCCTATCATGAGCTAATTAGGTAGCTTAACCTCAGCTTTTCCTGGAATGTAAGAACAAGTGTGGTCTTACAATCCTCCTGGTAAATCTGAATCATGCCTAGATCAGAGGAAAAAAATATAGAGAACAGGAATGTGGTTGCACCTAGGTGTATGATTTCGTAAGTCACCTAAGAAAAGTGTTGTGAACCCCACTCCTTTTTTTTTTTTAAATTTAGATTCCTGTCTGTTCATTAGTGTTGAAAGACTGTTTATGTACCTATTTTGGAAACAGGAAAGTTAAAAATACAGGGTTCTGCTGTACTTCTCGTTCGAACTGATCCATTTCCTCTGTGCAGTCTGAATTTGAGTGAGACGAGCTAAAGACTGAGTTTACAGACGCAGTCTATACTTAAGTTACTCCTACTATCCACATGTAGGCTGTGGTGCAGTGGCCACAGAATTCTTGTTGAAGTTGGGATGCTGAATTCTGACTTGTGGCATTGTCATAGGTTTGAAAAGATGTTGGAATTTTTGGTCAAAGTAACTGGTGTGGTGTAGATGTCAAGGATTTATACTTGACCTGGTTATGTTGCAGTGTTAGAAATAGTTATGATAAATCTGACTATTCTTACCTGCATGAAAGTTGATGTGAGGATTCAGGAATAGAATGTTAACACAATATTTCAGTGTTGTTTCATGTAAGGTGGCTGGTTATGTTTATGTATTTAAAAATAATTGCTTTCTAGAGAAGTCTTTAAGGAAGTATTCTCCTCCCCCATGCCAATTTGTAGTTCATTGTCCCTGATAATAAGATATATTGAGAGGCTTTTTGGTATAGTACAGGGGACCTATTTTTTGAACAGTGATATGATTGAATCTATCATCTCCAGCATCTCCCTTTCCTTAGGCTTGCATTTGAGTGGGTCTAAATCACTGCCACACACATGATTTGTTTTGATTTACATTTGATATATTTTGAAATCTATAAAATGAGAATTAGCTCCTTCATGGTGTCATAGCAGTTAGACACTCGTTCAATCCACTGTCTGATTAAACTGAGCCTTCAATCGGAATTTAGCTAACGTGTTGTCTGCTTGTAACAGACTTACCAACTTTCTTTTCCATTCATCCTCTGCCTGCACAGAGGTATATTGAAGTTTATAACTAAAATTAAGCAGATGATGTGTAAATCTCTATAAAGGAAATAATTATCACTTGTCTGAATAGGATATTGCAAAGCGTAGAATAGCTTTGGGGAAAAAAATTGAAATGCAAAAGGAGGGAAAAGTGCAAAAATAGTCTTTTTAAAGCTCTAAGTCAAAACAGGCAAATGATTATAAGCAATTTATTATTTTTTAAATTTTTCATCAGGCAGTAAGATCCCTAACTATCAAGTAAGGCTTAAAGAGTTAGAGCTCAACATCAGGGGTTTCCTACAGTGGATCATGGTTTTCATGTGGGACTTCTGTTTGATATAGTAAGCATCACTTCAGTGCTGGGCTCGATGAGTGCATGCTGTTTGCTGCCTTGGAAGGTGCTGTTACCTAGATTAACTTTGCAGTGGCTTTGGACATATGTTAGAAGGAGTGGAAAATCTCATCTCAGTTTTAACAGACTACTTTTTACTGGAATTGGCTGCTTACTTGGAATTTAGCTAAGGTATAGGAAAGATATATACTGAGAAAAGGCTCCATTGCAAATTTAAAATTTGTTCCTGAATCAAGAACCTCAGAAAGGTTAATGAAGGCACAACTACTGTTTAGCACTGTGTGAATGTGACAACAAATATTATTTTTTTTTAATTTATATTTCAAAACAATCCTAGTAAATGAAATTAAATATTCAAAGAGGAATAAAGAAAAGAGGAAGGTACATCCAAACTATGTTGAGGTGTCTCCACTTTTATGTGTGGGAACTGAGATATAGAGACTTCAGTCCAGTAGGAAAAGAATATGGAGAAGATCAGGAAAGTGACAAATGATGTGATGACAGGTCTAACTTGGTTGACTTGGTTTTGAATAAAACCATATCTTTAAAGTTCTCTTGCTGTTTATTTTACTTTTTCCTTTCTTAGTAAGATATGTATCTTTTTAGGCCAAGTGTCAGTGGGGTTTCTTCAGTAATTGCTTTTTTTTTTTTCATTTTGTCATTGAATAATAGCTTAATTATCATAGTAAATCTCCATCCTAACTGCTCTGTAAACAAATTAGACCACTCCTTAAGCAGTTTTTCCTCTTCCAGTTTCATCCCTTTTGTCCAGATTCCTTAATTTTTGAATAATATAATTTTGTGCTATGAACAGGTCAGTCCCTTTTTCATTTGACATTACCCCTTTGTGTTCTGCCTCATTTCTCCAGTGCATAATGGAATGTTTGTCACTTCTGCACAGGGGAGAGGGCTTTAATGAATTGCACAGGGTGTTCTCTAATTGACAGTAATGCATTCTTTACATTTTTTTTAATTAAGTCTGTAGAACTCCCTCGTCTAAGGTGGATAATTGTTTCCTAAATTATGCCCTTCTACTTTTATCAGTTTGCCTTATCTTAAAATTTAAAGTCATTGTCACCTGTGTGACAATGAATGTATATTCTTTAAACAGTATATAATACTCAATACCATTTACTGCTTCAGAAATAACTGATTGATGTAAAAAAAAAATAATTAAAAAATACCTAGGCTATAATATAGATCCAGAAAAGCTTTCAGAAAATATGTCCAAATGATACAGATGCCATTTTTCAGTGTATTTTGAAATCGAAAAAGCCATTAAAAATATATCCTTGACCTGTTTAATTAGTAATTTCAAGATACATTAAATTCATCACTGTGCAGAGGGGCAGAGGGTCAGTAGAGTCCAGGAATAAATTAAATCCAATTTAAGTCCTTTGGGCTTGATTCAGGGCTATTTGAAGTCACTGGGATATTTTGCTTTGAGTTCAGCACAAATAATAATAATAATTATTAGTCTTAATCTGAGTAGATCTTGACTGAAACAAATAATCAAATATAATTAAAGAAAACTTCAACTTGCCTTAAATGTCTGAATGATAGAACAGCACTGACTGAAAGCTGAGTTCAGTCATATAAATTCTGTTGTGGGGGAGATTAGAACAGAAGTTTTGGTACAGCAGTTTTTGGAAGAGCTGGGGTCTGTAGTGCACACAGAAATGACATCAAAGGCTCATTATCATGGTTCTTGGTAGAAGGTGAGCTGTCAGCTCAGATTTTGGCTGTGTGAAAGGCTTCTGTCACCCAAGAAAACCCTTATGGGTATTCAGGCTGGAGGAAGCTTTTAAGAGCCTCTTTTTCAGTATTGTAGCAATTAGTTGTTAAAGCAGAAGATGGCACTCAGTGCAATTCCTATTTAAACCAGCTATAGCATCTTATGGGAGCCAATTAATTTTGAATTTTTATAATTTTGAAAGATGATAGATGGTTTACGAATGTATGAGAATTTCTTTGTGTGTGTATGTATGTTTTATATTTGCTTATAACTACTCTTATCTGTAAAAAACAACTAAAAAGTAAATCTAATGTATTAGCCAGGGAAGGAGTTGGTGAAAAATCGATTGTAAAATCTCAACCTCGTTTTGCTTTAATTTATACAAAACACTGAAAGAAAATTTAGACATCCTAATGTTGGTAACATTCGACTCAATATGTTTTTTTTTAGCAACATGAGACAATTTACTGTAGTAAATTGATCCAGTAGTTTTAGATTAATACAAATTACTGGAATGATGAATCACCTGGAGTTTTACTGAAATGAATCTTTACATTTAAATGCTTTCACTGGAAGAGCAGTTCAATAAAACACACAACTCAGCAGTAATATTAGATGGGATTAAGCATGCTTAAAACATTGCTATTTGTTTCTTTAGTATCGTCCTTTAACATTTTACGATTTATATCTCATACTGAATCTAGGCAAGGCATGAATTTTAACCAACACACGAATTCTCACATTTCACTATTCCAGCAATTTAAGCTATTCAACAAAATGATTTTTTGTTTTCATTCCATACTAGTGAATTCAACTCAGGTTCGCATATACAAATGTTTCTATAGTAACTGACTCACTTTAAAGGAGGCAATAGCAGTCAGAATAACAATAAAAAAAAGAACAAAATTGTGGCATAACAAAACATAGGATAGTGTAGGAATGTTATAAAACTTTATTGACACAATTTCAGAATGCAGAACACCTGTAAAGAATGTGCAGATGACATGATTCCAGAAAATACTTGCATTGTGTGGAACAGTGATCAGTTTAGAGGAAAAATGGAGATGAAATTAACCAAATGTAAATGTAGTAGTTAGAATAGAGCTTCTCAACTTTCTGTTTTCCCCTGCTGAAGAATAACCATTCCATTGATGTCATATGTTTGATAGAAACTTACTAGTTTTGTTTGTTCGCATGAGAAATACTTGTCAGGTGAGGATGAGATTTTTGATGAGAGAATAAAGTTATATGTGTGTAACAAGTTGTCTTAGCCACTTTTCTCAGAATAGATGATGCCTAGAGGCTAAATTACCAAGGAAACTTAAGTCTAAAGGATTTTTATTTTTTAAGGTATCCAGTCTAATTTTGTTTTTTTAATGTATAAATTCAAAAGCTCTAATTTTCGTTCCAGTATAGAACAAACAAACAAAAAGTATAAACATACAGTGATTGGGTGAAGCAAGATAGTTGTTCCTTGCTGGTGAGTAGACATTAAAAAAAGAATTAAAACATTGAATTTATCTTTATAAATTCAATCACAAAGTAGAAAACAGGTTTTGTTTTGTGGTGCTTTTATTGACGTTATCAGAGTATTTTAGACTATGTCCTTCGCATTTCTTTGTGAATGTTGTGGACAGAGATGGCATCTAGAATTTTCTCTCATTAAATTTTTGGCAAAAATTATCAGTGAATTTATCTATAGACTTTAAATACTGCTTTAGGGAAGCTTCCCCAGTGTATCCAAGTGCTAATCACTTCCTTTCTGACAAATTTTCAGGAAATGAGTTTCAATGTTTTCAAACAATTTTCAGAGGGTGTTGTCCACTAACAATGGAAGTGTCGAAGACTGGCCCTTGGCAGCGAGGTTACTGTTTGTTACATCAGGTCATAATATACACTCTATTTGGTTAAAAAATAATTGAGACATCTAGATTGAAGTTCGGTTGAATCATGCTGACAGTCCTGAAGAAATACTATTTATCTTACACATTAATGGCATAACGAAAACATTATTGTGATGTGAACTGAATGTAATGAATAGAGCCCACGAGAAGCAGAAAGAAGATTATATGTATAATATTGACTTAAATAATATTTGCTACTACAAAATTGAAAGGACTTCAAATGTGTTACAAACTATATACCTCTAATAATGAAGATTTCTGTTTAACATTACCAGTGTTTAGAGAGTTAATTTCTGTGTCCCCATCAAGAAAAGACTATCAGAGGAAGTAGGTACTCCACTGGTGTACCTATGTAAAATCCTGTAAAAATACAGAATGAGGTCTTGTAAGATAACTTTAGTAAAAACTACTTTAGTCAAAACACCACAACCCCCAAAACTAAAAAACAAATGAGCTTTGTATCTTTTTAGAATGAAACACCCATATAAGCCAGCAGTCTGTGCTTTTAGTGTTTGGTTGGATTCCCCCGCTTCTCCCCTCCCCTTCAGTGTTTGTATCTCCAGGAAAAAACCCCATAGCATCGATTTTAAAAAATTTTGAGTTATATTATTTTGTTGTTATTTGTTTGTTTTTTAAAGCAAACTCAGTCAATTTCAACTGTATATTTAAATTTTCTACTTGAATTTAACTCTAACTTGTACACTCTAACTGTCTCCAGAAAGCCTTCAACTGCCTTTGGGTTTTGTCACCCAAGGTGTAGCCCTTGACAAAACCTCTTCTCCTAGAAGAAGAGTGCTTGGAATGCTACTTTTCCACAATATCTACATGTTTATTTTTGAAATATTAGCATATTTTTGGATTTTAAAATTACATAATTTCTTCTGGAAACTCTCAATTTTGCTAGCATGTGTTAAAAATATATATCAAATGTTTAGTTAGAACAGCTATTGAGATGTACGGTTTTCAAAATGCAGCCCCAGTCAGAAGTTTTCAGTGGAATATTGTTCTACGTAAATGGGAATTTTCTGCACTAGTAGTTGTGAGAATCTTCAGTGGTTATAAAATAACCTGATTACTGACCAGATTCTTTATACTGGAAGAGGTTCTGCCAGTGTACACTAAACTATTGAGTGAAGAGTTAATATTCAAGTGGTACTTTTGTTTAGTTAAGGAAGTCTTGACCTATCTCTTAGATCCCGTAAAATGGCTTAACTGAAAACAGGTGCAATTGCAGAGGCATTAGTCTAATACCAGCTGATGAACTCATGCTGTTGAACAAGCAGTTGAATTTTAGGAACTTTCTTCTTTGACTTTGTCCTACAAGCATTTGGCACATAGTCAACCAAATGAGATTACTATAAAATTTGTAATTTATCCATTATACTTCACTATTCACAAAAAGTAACATTGGTATGAAAGTCTCATGGAATTCATGTTCTTCACAAGGACTTACCCCTGCCATGGATTCCCATGCTGAAGCTGCCCTGTGCTTCACTGTGCATGTGGTTGGTACATCCTGATTCCTTATTATTATTAACCTACCAAATAAGGAGATTGATATTCCCTACTGCACTCCTACAGGAAAACCTTAAAAAGAATGTTAGGACTATAACATTTCCAAAAGTGACAGAAGTTGAAGGCCACATGGAGATTTAGGAGGTTCAGCTGTATCCAGGAAAACAAATTTACATTTTAAGGTCTATCTCTATGCAAAAACTCTTTGAGTCTCAATTGCTTTTCTCACCAAGGATACAATGTTAAACTATATGTCCATAAAAAATAGTTCTACTTTGATGTATATCAATGAAAAAAACCCCAAAATTCTTTACTAGCCTTTTTCTGGGCATATTATTGCACGTTTTTACTTTGAAGTAGCCACAGCTATAATTGGTGAAACTGGTGAGTAGTAGTGATATTCTTCTTTCTGCTCATAAGATCTAGTCAAGATAATTTCGAAAAATTAATTTAACTTTTTTTCTTAATTATTTTCTTTGATACTCTTAAATTAGAACGCTTCAGTGATACTCTCTAAGACACTGATGTATGTTTATCAGAAAACAGAAGAGAATGGAAATAGGCAAAGAATGCCATCTATCAGGAATATCACCTCCCCTATTTACCTTATCAACACAGTATTCAAAATCGATAAGATGTGGCTTGTCTGTCTCTTGCACTTCAAGAATGCTTTATTTCCTTAGATACTCTGGGAAATGCCCTTAGATCCTTTTGTATTTGTGGACAGTCTGCATATATTGAACAAGTACTATGGAGAAAAAGGAAGATTACCAGTAATGTGGACATAATGTCTCACACTTATCTTTGTAAGATATCAGCATTTTCTAACGATGAATAAATTTTATGTCATAAGCTGATGAAAGTTCAGTCTTTAAAATGCTTTGTCAAAATTACCTTTTTTTTGATTGAATTACTAGTTGCTCAATGAAATGGATTGGTGATGAAACTAAAGAAGGCACAATTTTTTAAGTGAGCATGTCTGCTTTTTTCAGAGTATCCTTCTAAAAAGCCTAAATTAAAATATACAACTCTTTGACTGTTCTTGTCAGGTCTCTATTGCAGTGATTATACATTTCCTTAGTTGCTTTTGAACCAACTTTATCACAACTGCATCCTTATCTCAGTGTTTATTTTCTTAACTTTTTATTTCAGTTCACTATCAAAATAATTTATAATATCTTTCACTTTAAGCTATTCCAAATTTTACACATTCTGTTTCCATTTCTGCCTCATTAATTTTTGACATATGTTTTAAAATCCATTGTCAATAAGATATTGGACCCTGGGGGGCTATTACCCATTTTCTTCTGTATTTCCCTAATGGTGGTGAGCACTCACAAAACTTTCAGTATGAGTTTTGAATAGCTGATTGGAAAATGTTATTCAGAACCAACAGATTATTAATAGACAAATTGCTCCTCAATAGCAGTCAAGTTGCTATATTAATTTTCCATGTTTTCTCAATGTTGAATGCAGAGCTTGCTATTTGAATTTAGTATTTACTACTTGGATCATTTGGGTATCTTGCTTATTTCATAGTAATTGACTAACTTTGTCTTTAGGGAAGACATGTTTGTAAATTTTAGTAACTGTTGTATGCTTTCTACTCTGGCCTCATTGGAATTATATTGGATTTTATCTGAATCAAGGGAAAAGTGTGATGACAGAGATAATTCTGACTTAAACAGTGATGACTTCTACATACATATGCAGATTTACACCTTCTTTGTACTGCTGCTTTTTACTTTCCCACATTTTCCACATTTGAAAAATAAAACATTTTCCTTTGTCACATTTTAAAATGCTGTAAAACCATTTAGCGCTGGCTAAAGTATAGTTCAAAAATATTTTGAGAACAGAACTTCCTTTATTCATACACACTTTGCTAGGTTTCTCTACTTTGCTTTTAATATTGGAAGGAAAATCATAGACCAAATATCCTTGAATGCCAGAAAGAAGATTTTCTTCTGCTACTTAAGTATCTAGAGCTGCAGAGAGGCAATTTGGGAGGCCTGTACAACCTAGATCAGGCTGCCATAACAATGCAAAGGTGGTGTATGCTGTCCGTTTCTCCTTCTTTTTCCTCTGCACCTTACTTCTTCTATATCTAGAAAATTAAAGATGTTATAGAGCAGATTGACTGCAGCTGGCTGTGGTTTGCTACAGGAGGAATTCTAGATTGCTCATTCAGCACAGCTTTATGTTTTTACAGTACCAACCTGCACACATTCAGAATACAGAGGGAATCTCTACTCTGGAGTCTTCTAAGGTGGTTGCCCAGGAGCACTTACCTTTGCATTGTGCTGAATTCCTTCAGGGTCTGTCTGATCATTAAGGTGTTGAGGGACTTCTACTGGATTTCTGCTGGTCTTTACCGACCAGTTTCATATTTTAATTCATGTTGAACAAGTATTGGTTTTGCCATATAATTGCATGGTTGTTTCTTTCCCCCCTTTAATTGTACAACAGTCCTGCACTTTGTGCTCAAAACAGTTTTGAACATCTCTGCCCAGTGTTTTTTTGGGAGAGGAAAAAATGTAGACTAGTTGAATTTTGAAAAAGAAATTTATTGAAAGGAGACATACTTTGCTTTGGCAATAGTTCAGGAGGGTAACACTTAAAGGAGATGCTTCACACAAGTAGAAGAGCTTAGCATAAGGGATTTTGTAGAGTTTTACTGAAATCTTTTTTGTTGTGTGTGGGAGAAATTCTCAAAGTGAACCATCATCCATTTTTAGGTGTAAGGATGTGTACACATAACCTTCACAATGATTTGTTAATGGTTCCAGTGCATTCCAGTGTGAGGGGCCTACTATTCCTCTCTGAAATGAAGGGTGGGTATCTAGCATTTTAAAGCCCAAATATACTGCAGATACCACTAGTATTGGGAGACCTCTTTCTCTGTTTCATTTGGATTGATCCCAAATGAGCCTTATAGTAAAGCTCACGTACCTTGAAAGCAACAGAGTTGATTAAGCAGGGATTTAAGTGGTATGTCTAATAACACTGTGTGTGACCAGTCTTCACGAGTGAAGATTTGGGAAAGGTCATTAACCCTTCGAGCCTGCACAGTGGATTTTTTTTAGGTGAGACACAGTGTGCGCTGAACTGAACCCACCCTTTAATCCTGAGGTATGGTAGTTTGTTATAGTTGTTATATTCTATTCATTATCTCTTTTAGTCAAAAGGTTGGGAAAGCCTCCCAACAAGCTCAGATTTTAGAATCTTGCAGTGTTATTTCTTGCCTATACATAACTCAGAATATAATAACTCTATTTAAAACAAATCACTACAATACCTCTAGTAGGAAGACATACTGTTACATTCTATTTGCAGCTATTTATGGGTTTAGTTGTGGTTTTCTAGAGTTACAAGAACTTTTCCCAATGTGATATAAAACAAGGGCATTATGGCTGGTTTCTTCAGCCTACAAGAGTGCTCTGATCTTCTGAAAGGAATGGATCACTTTGGACCTTGTTTGCACTCATTGGAATAGCACTTCTGCTATCTTCAAATGGTGTAACCCATGACCCTAGTTACAGAGTATCGCTCTTTCTTTTTAAGAACTTCTTTCTATTTCAGTCACTTTGAGCTCTTCATTTTTTATTTCAGTGAAGGGGCACAGCTGATTGATTTGGTGTAATACATGACCTCCTGCCCTCTGGGAAGTCAGTGAATTCTTCGTCGTTGAAGCTTTCTTAAGAGATATTTCCAGGGCTCATTTTAAATCTAAATTTGATTCTCTTAGCAGTCATCTCTGTGACAGTTTCATTTACTTCACATGCTAATCCACCAGATAACATGGCATCTCTCACTACTCCTGAATTCACAGCATTCATTTATTAGCTTTACATTACAACAAGTGTAAAAATAGATTCACCTTACTACTGAACCTTGCCATTGCATTTCAGCCTCTGTACAACTATTGATGGTTTGGGGTGATAATGTTCTCTTTTTTTAAGAGGTCTGTAATCTCTGGAAGTAATTATCATTTAGTGATTCAGTAACAATTTTATTACATATTTAAAATAGTCTTCTGTTTTTGTGCCATGCATAATGTGATTTGTATGAAAACAACACCTGCACATCTTTGTGAGCAGTCTTTTAGAATTTACACATCTTTCTTCCTATGCTACTTTGAAAGCAATATTGTGATACTGCTATGAGAATAGCACATTTGATGTCTGCTGTCCTTCAACACCTTGTTTATTAAAACACTAATTATGATTCTCATCACTGGATATGAAAGTATTTTATATTGGAATCAAATACCAAAATTGAGGCATTTCTTATTGATCTATTTGCTACTGATGGAGGGGGATGCGGATACCTGTGAGGTTTTGTTTTGTTTTTATTAGTTTGGGGTTTTTTTGGTGCAGCCATGAACAACATACTTTCAAGCTCTTTATCTCTAGAGTCATACAGAGAAGTACTGTTTCTACAATACAGAATTGCTTTAAGTGAGCTATGCGGATTGGTTCCCTGGTTGTTGAACTCCACTGTGATGTTCTGCAAGTTGAAATTTGGTATTTGGTTGAAGATGCGCTTTGTCTCAGGAGATCAGCCCCTCTATTAGATTGGATGAGAATGTGAGATGTTTAAACTCTGTTTGAAAGAGTAGTTCAATACGGATCATGTAAATATTTCCCCTTCTAAAAGACAGGAGATGAAATCACGGAAGCAAATTTTCTGCTGTTATGCATTAAGCCATTTGTTGACCTAGGACAAAAGTCAAACCTCTTTAATCCCAGCTGATTGTCCTACTGACTATTCCACTCTCTCATCTTATTGTGCCAGGGAGAAGAATCACATTGTAGATTTCGATTTGGAACACAAATTGGCTAAATAAGCTATCATAAATTTTAGAAAAACATGTCCTTCATTTCTTTCAGAATTTGACTAGTGGGATATACAAGTCATTGGAAAACAACGATAGAGAAGTGATTAATATTGATAACTATTTGGCTACTGATACCTGAGATATTCAGACACCTCTTAGCAATGCAGATGCTGGAAACTATTTTGAAATTACTATTTCTATAATTAAATTACTTTAAAGCTATTGCTTATTCATTGCCAACATGGTGCATGGTTCCAAAGCAAACTTAATGATCGATGATCTGTAGAATTTTTACTTTTACAAAATAGTAAAATAACATAGTTGCACACAGTGATGAAATACAACTGCTTCTGTAATTTCTATTCTGCCATACCTACCAAATATTTGGCACTGTGGTTCTTGCCTTGTAGTACTTTGTTTAGTATCGGGGAGAGTTTTGGAATTACTCATGGCATTTGAGAGGTTGGTAGAACTAATCTTGAGAAAGGTACAGTCGTATCTTTACCAGTGCCACATCATCTTCTGTTGCCACTGAGTTGTTCATATTTTAGAATTTTTGTCTATTGTATGTGTGTGCGCATGGCTTAATGCTGATAGCTGGACCAGAGGTCATTTGTCTGCAAAAGTGTTTCTGGTACCAATTTTAGGCACACACATGTTGATGATAAATGTGTTATGTGTAAGACAATACAGAATCAAGCCCCCATCGTGATCTCTAGTAGTATCTCCCTCTAGTACTAGTTCTTAATTCACAGGGCTAAAGAATAGAGGTGTAGGGGAGAATGCAGACACTTGGCTGCATTCTAGTAGACTATATGGCTGACTGCCAATTTGTACATTCTCCTTGTTAGATGCTCTTTTTTCTCATCTGCTATGTTAGCACTGTATGAGGGCTTAGACATCAGATAATGCTGTAGCTATAAAACTGTGCAGTGATACATGCTAAATATTGTATTTTTGCATGGACTGTATTCCTCTTGAAATGTATAGATTGAAAACAACAAAGGAAAAGAACTAAGGTAGGGAGCAGGACATCAGTAATTGACATCTGTAGACCAGAACTGGATAGCAGGAGGCTTTATGAAAAAACAAAGTTACATAGTAGCTTTCAAAGTGTGAGGAAACACTTTGATATTGGACAGACACTGGACCTGTGATATGGACAGATACAACTAAATAAATAGCACAGACCTACAGCTTTTGTGTACTGGCAATCATCAAGATTTCTCACAGAAATGAAATTTCCTCAGATCTGGCAGCTACAAAATACTATATAGTGATGTGTAAGACCTCGTGACCCAATGAAAATTATGACCTTCTTAACCAAAAGTAGTTCTCAGTGGTAGGTGGACAAGGAATACTACTAGAATCTGTCAAAAAATATCCCTAGTGGCTAGCTTACAGAATATAAAAGCAACATATTTTAAAAGTTATTTGCAAAAATGTCTGTCTGGTGTACATGAGAAGACTACACCTGAGAGTTGATCCATATTGCACCTATTGTTTCATGCAAAATAAAATTAAACCCCACTGGATTGTTTGATACTAACAAAACTCATTATAAGAACCGAATAATTATGTTTTTAAAAGTATGCTAGAAGTGTGGAAAGTTAAAATAATACAATCCTTCACATATGCTGTATTTTATATAGGCATATTACTTCTTTATATGCAAGGTACTTTCTTATGGGTTGCAATTAGGACTCTTAATTTCAGACTTAGACCCAAGAACATGACCAACTCAATGCTATTTACAGTTTTAATTTCAGAATAAGTTTTTCTTCTGTAGTAGCAGTAGCTGCCTCCTTCATATGAAAAGCAGTTTCAGTAGTGGAGGCTCAAGTACCTGAGTTGTCTTCATATAGGCTGATTTGGAAAGCTGACTTGCTTGAATATCCCTTTTTTTTTTTTTCTTGTCTGGTCTAGTTTTCAGCTGGCTCTCTCTCCCTCAATGGATACTCACACTGGCATAATAAAAGGGCTTGTATGGAGTATGAGAAAATAGAAAGACAAGAACTGTTGTGTTGCTTTGGTTGCCAGTGCCTAACTGTGCTTAAAGAGGAGATAATGTGAAATAAGTTGTCTACAGTGTTTTAAAACACAACTACATGCTGAAAGCTGTATTTACTTACAGTGACAAATTGTTGAGAGGTTTTACTTTCCATGAAGCTTTGCTTTTTCACCCCTTTATTTTTACTGAATCTAAAATGTAAATTCTACTATTACTACTATGATTATTATGGCATTTAAGAGCTTAGAAATGAGAACATTCCCCTTGTGCTTACAGCCATTATTGGAAGATGGAAGTACTAAATCCTAATATAGTCCGAAAATTTTGTTCTGTTGGCCAAAATTCTCATGCTATACCATTTTCAAACTCTATACATTTAATGTGTGTTGTTGTGAGAAATGTCTCGTTATCTAATTTAGAAAGACTCAATTACCTGTGAAACAAGGGAACTGAAATGACAAGGAAAGTTTTATTTGCTGTGTGGACTGGGTCCACCTCCACCTGTCTCCTGGGGAGGAAAAGACCCTTTTTCGTTTAAATTTCGTGCATTTATAGTTTTACAAAATCTCACCCTTTCATGTCAGTTTAATATATTCATTTTTGTCTTAAAAGGTTGTTTCTCCAAAAGGGGGGACGTTCGCCTCTTCCTGATTGGCTGCAAGGCATCCCCTGTCAAAATGATGGATCCTCTTTTGTTCTTAGCACACGGGGAGAGGCCCCTGTTCTCAAAAATGGCCAAAAAGGTTTTCATTTTTAGGGACCCTTTCTCCAGCTTTACACTTGCCTAAAATTCCCTGTCCTGGCTGCAAGGAGCCCTGGCACCAGGCCCAAGCAGGACTCAGTGCCTTACAACTTTGTGATACGCCTATAAGTTTCCTAACATAATTTGATTGTAACAAAAACTGTATTTTTATTTCTCATATTGTGGTTTAGAAATGGTATTCTCCAATTTAGTGTTCTCACTGAAACACTCCAAACCATGCCTGCCCCTTGCTCACTTCACCCTACCCCTCTCCTGTGGCAGGCTGGAGAGGAGAATTGGAGGCACAAAAGGTAAAGATCACAGGTTGAGATAAGAACAATTCTGGAAACAGCAATGAAATAAGAAAAATGAGTAACAGCAACAATATTAATAACAAAAGTGTAGAAGAGGTGTGAGCAAGTCACATGCAAATGCTCACTACTATACCACCTGAGCCTGACAATACTCAGTACCCTACCATGCCACCTGACCATGCAACCCTGACCTGGAAGGAACCCCTTCCCCCATTCCTGGAAAATGACAAGATCCTATATAATAACCTGGCCATGCTAACTCCTGGTTACTGCAAAAGTTAACCCTGTTCTGTCCAGAACCAGGACAATGTGAGAAAAATCTAATTTAATACCATACAAATGATGTAATTTAAAGTTATAATTCTTGCTTTGCTTTAGGCTACAGGCATGTGTATATTAGTAAAAGTGGAAAATGTGTGAGCTGGTGTGCTCTCTATGATGAAATTGTTAAAGCCATGGATAGGAAAAACACGCAATTCTAGTTTCCCTCTGTTTTTAAATTTGTCTTATTGCAGTGCTTTATTTCCCAATCCACATTAGAAATACATATGACTAATATGCAAATTAAGCCTGCTTTTTATGTATGTTATCTGAACCTGGACCTCTTGTCACATTAGTCATATTAGTTATGGCACAGCCTATTAGCCAATCCTGATAATATGCCTGTAAGTGGTCTGTGATGCCTGTGAGTATTCTGTTGGACATCTAAACTTTCCCTTCCAAAGTTACTGATTGCCTCAGTGCTGAAGTAGAAATACAGTTCAGCTTGCCAGCTGTATCCTTGAGACAATGTCTCTAATGAGAATAATAGACCTGTACACATTGTTGAGATGTAGTAGAACAGGGAAATGATTAAAGAAATGATGGCACAGCATCTCTCTTGCAATGTACATTAAATATGAAATGGAAATATAAATGGAAATAAGATGGATTTTGTACTGTTTACCTTGAAGAAAGCCAAGTTGTATCTCTCTGGAAAATAATTTGAATATTAAAAGTATATATAAACACTGAACTCACTCTCAGCACCTAGTTCAAGCCCGGCTGCTCTACCTCAGGCCTCCGAGCATGTTGGGTTGTATACATTCTCCTATTCATCCACATAGGTTTCCATGAGCATCTTTGAAGACTTCAACAGCAAATTCTGTGGACAGAGAGAATGAATTCTTAGAATATTTCCAAATGTCTGCTAGCCAGTGCACGATATTCTGGTCTGACAAAAAAACCCTGTTTAATTTCCTGCTGTTCTGTTGAATTCTACTGCTGTTTGCTATGAAGATGAAGTATCATTATTTTGCTAGCCACTGTTTTACTTTGCTTTGTAATTCTACTGAGCAATGATGGAAAATGAAGGATGTTCCAGGTACTTTTGTTTTTCCTTTTAAAATAAAAAGAATGCTTGTATTCATATATGTGGATTTCATAATAAGTGCTACCACTTACCTTTGACTAATTTATATCCTCTTGGAAGGATTGATGATGTCAGTGGAAACTGCTTAATTTTGTAATTCAAAAATCAAGTGACAAGAAAGTGGTGCTATTTGAACATAAAGATTACTGATATGTTCAAACTCAGAACTGATTTGAATATGGTATAAAAATTGGCATATGCCTATTTCTAAAAGTGAGATAGGCCTGTCTCTTTATCCTAAGTGGCTGAGCATTGTTTAATAGAATCTGTTTGCAGTTTTTTAAGTGTCAGGTCTGGTAATGTTTTCAGTGATAGTTTTTATTCTGTCCCAGGGGGAATAAATCTTACTATTGAGGAAACACCTAGTACTTTTTCAGGTTCAGCTTGTTTTTACAGGACTGTACACTACTTTTACACCATAGATTCCAGTGTTGTTCGTTTTTTTTTTTTTTTCTGTAACAATAATCACTTCTTAAATCATGTCTGTGTGAAAGCACACTTTGTTTAAAGGAAGAGGAGGAGTTTACACAGAACATCATTCTCTCTATATGGTAGAAGATATTGCTCTTAAATCATACTATCAAAACACTTTTTTTTTCCAAACAAGCAATTGAATAAATGTTGAATGAAGTTTCTGTAATTTTTGGCCTTAGTGCTAGCTGATCTACTGCAGTCAAGTAAGCACAAGGGCACAAGGTAAGGGGGAGCTACAGGAGCATCCTGAGGAAGGTCTAGCAGCTTCAAACAAGTTCCATCAGCTTCCTTTGGCCCCAGAATACCACCAGCCTTTGTGGCAGCTGCCCCTGATGGCAGGGGAGAGGAGGATGTCAAACAACCTTTCTGCTAGTGCTGGAGGGTGGCCTATATAAAAGCCATGTGCAGAGCACAGCCCTAGAGTGCAGCTATGAGACACTGGATTATTATAATTACTGGCTTTGACCAACTCAGGTGGGGTGGAGAGGAGGAAAGGGACAGATCGAATTTCACAAAGGTGAGGTGATGCCCTGTTCCATAGCCCAGCCCCTTCGAGTCTCCTTGGACAGCCCCAGAGCAGCTGTCAGTCACTGGCACAACCAGGAGCACTCCCCCATACTGCACCCTCTTTTCTTCCTAACCCAATCTCTGAATGGATGACACCCAGGAGCACTGCCCCTTACCCTGCTCCAGACCCCAGAGTGGCCTGAGGGACACAAGTCCCACCTGAGCGGAGGGAGTGGCACAAGAGGCCAAAGCAAATAAAAGCAGCAACATGTGCTCTCCATGCTGTTCGAACCCTGCCATCTTTTGGAATTCCAGTAGCTAGATCTAGGGTGGTAGTTTTATTCTCTTTTTATCTCTTTCTTTACTACTTCTCATAATCTCTTTTCCTAATATTTTGATGTCTCAGTTTAACAGAACAGAAACGTTTTGTTAGGAGGGCAGGATATGAGAAAAACCAAGCTCCTCCCTCTGAGTAATTATAACTTTGAAATCAAGAGGTTTCAGTCAAAAAAGTGTGGAAAAGAAAAATAACAGCTCTTTACTAAAGAATATATACATATATATATAGGTAACACGACAAACAAAAAACCCCCAAGCCACAATCCCACAACTACACTCCCCCCTAAAAGCAATTAGGTATTTTTTGCCTTTTGGGCACAGTTACAGCCACCCCCCGCAGGGGGCACTGGCGCCTCGGGAGGCGGGGCTGCAGAGCCTCCTCAGTCGCCAAGGGGCACTGTGGGGCTCCGGCAGGGCCCAGCGCCCGGGAGGTGCCCAGTGGATCCAAGGCACCGGAAGAGAGGAAAGGGAAGGGGTGGCCCTCTCCTGTGGGCTTACACTGGCAAAAGCGGGCTCTGGCTGTGGACTCCCTTCCTCATCAAAGGATGCCGGCCGCTGCCGTCACGGGAAAAAGAGGAGGGGAAAGGCAGCCCCTCCCCACAAAAGTTCCTCCGCACTGGCGTTTTTGATGAATTCGAGGCAAAATCCAGGTAGTGGGGCAGAGCAGAGCGTTAGGACTGAGATGCGAAATGGAACCTACCCCCCCTCCCCGAGTTCCGGGGCAAAAGCCCGGACAAACCCCTCCAGCCCCACCTTCAGTGCCTCCCAAAAAAGCCGAAAAAAGGCAAAACAACCCCCAAAAACCAAGCACCTCCCGGCCGAAACCTGCCAGCCTCTCCCCCTTTTTTTCTCTATTTCCGATCTCCCCAAAGTCATTAGCCTGGAATGTGCGGCTATTCAACTAGTCCTTTTGTGGTCATCTCCTCCCCCATCCTTCCCTTGCTCAACACCTTTTTTCCACAGTGGTAAAGGGAAAAAATTCAAAGCAAAGGTTTTTTTTCTTTAAAACAAGAAAACCTATGACATTTGATTAACTTGAAACTGGATGGCTTAGATTTTGCGAAGTCATATGGGTTAGCATGTGCTAAGTCAAGACTTAAATGGAATACTTTATTTTTGTTGAATGCTGCCCTTTAAAATTTTAGCCAAGTTCCCTTATTTCCTAAAGTTTACCACTTAAAGTACCCTCTGAGAAAATATGTGCAGCATTTCTCATTTGTGCTCTCTCTTAAGGTTTTAAAAGAACCAAAGTCTCTTGTAATAGATTCAGTGTGTAAATTTTTGGAGCCTTGTAGAGTGCAGGTGCCTACAGCAACCAACAACTGCAGCAGTTCATGCACAAGGGCACAGAGAAGGGACTCTCATCTGAGCTCAGACCAGCCTAAAAGTTCCCAGTTATGGTGGTCTCACACCACAGGGCACATTACCCACCAGGTGTTTGAGCAACTGTTGCTGTCAGAGAAGGGGCTGTGACCTCAACAGAGCTTTGGATGATTGATGCATCCCTTCCTGTCCCAGGCTACCTGGGGCTTCTCCCTGAGGCCAGGGGAAATAGTCGTCTGTCTTGAAGGTAGTGTGCTGATTTTGGAGATCTGTGTTGCCAGGTGGAGAAGTTAAAGAAGGAATTCAACAGGCTGTGTAGTGTCAGGGAGGATGAAAGAGAGGCAGAATCTTCTCAGAGATGCAAAAACTTAAAGAACCCCAGAGTCCAACTGTGGTGAAATCTGCAAGTCCTTAGAACGGTAAGTGCAAACTCTGGGAAAGGTCGAGGACGGAGGATGGCGACTCCAACTCTGCATGAAGTTTTGCCACTATGTGACAGGTTTATTACTCTCAAAGCCAAAGAGGACCTGGGATCCTCTCAAACAAAGCATTTGGGCAGACTGACCCTGTACCATGCAAGACCATCAGGAGGAAGCAGTGAGTGATAGTAGTGGGGCATCTCTGCTGTGGGAAGCAGGCACCCCATCTACCTCTCTGATTGCAAATCTAGAGAGAGGTCCTGGGCATCAATAAATTGAATGTGTACCAGCAGCATTCCCATGCTGCAAAAGGAGGCTACCAGGATCCTGGGCTGCCTCAGGAGAAGTGTTTCCAGCAGACAGGAAGGAGATCTATTCAGCACTGGTAAGGTTACATCTGGAGTACTGTGCACAGTTTTGGAGCTCCCAGTATGAGAGAGATGGAGTTACCGGAGAGAGAGTAGCAAGGGGCCACTATGGTGATTTAGGGCATGGAGCATCAATTCTGTGAGGAGATGCTGAGGGAGCTGGGATTTTTTAGCCTGAATAAGAGAAGGTCTAGGGGGATATCTCATCAACATATGTGAAGGGGGCATAAAAAGACATGTGAAGAATTTGTCTTCATACATGTGAGGGTAAATGAAATGTAATAGGATTGGACAGACTTGTTTGTAAGGATAGATAGATGTATGGAACTTGAATCTTAATTATTATTTACCTGCCACAAAAATAGAAGATAAAAAGCCAGCTTCAGCTTTAGACCTCTTCCAAATTTCTTTATACCTGGTAATCTTGCACTGGTAAAAAAAAATACTGTCTCTTGCAAACCTTCCCTTACAACTTATTACTCAAACACAAAAGAGTGCTTTGCTGTTATTTATATGCCGTCTCCTGCCTCAAGCTATGCAGAATTTCTGTGAGCGTTTTTAGCTGGGTATCTGTTTATATAATTTTTAGCAACCAAGTTTTAAAGTATAGGAAAAAACCATACCAAATTGTTTATGGGCAGCTGTTTTAAAGTGTGTAAGGAAAGAATTAATTAGAGTTTTGCAACCTGAAAATTAGTTCTCAGGACAAGTATAGATGGTGAACAACTTCTAGATAATTGTGCAAGTTTCGAGCTGGCTTCCCGCCAAGTCCCCGAAACTCGACAACAAGGACCCGCCTCCCAGAGAGGGAAAAGAAAAAAAAAACCAAGCAACCAAAGCTATAGCAAATATATATATATATATATATATATATTACATATGAGACAGATACACAAAAGGAGAATACCACACACAGAAGGGGGGGAAGAGGGGGAAGGGGAAGGGAGAAGGACAAAAAGGGGCAAGGACCGAACAAGCCAACCAGCCGACCGAAGGCAAACTAGCAAAAATCTCACCACTTCCCTTCGAACAGGCAGGATGGCTAGACACGGCCCAAGGCTCTCCCCTCACGCGTGGCAGATAACGGTAGTCACTGTAGGCCTCGGCTCCAGATAAACCAGACCAAAACAGGGACCCGCCGTTCTCGAACCTCGCCGGAAAGGAAGAGAGCGAGATGCCTCCCGCTGGCCTTATTTATACCTCAAGTTACGTAAAGGAATAGCATGGAATACTTCCGTGATCACTTTTCTAGTTCCTTCCTGGTTACAAGTTGGTCTCCAGGAAGGCCTAGAGTGAAACCACCACATTCTCCACCCCTTATTCCATACTATTTCTTTACGTAACACCTATGTCTCACGTTCGTCTACATCCCGCGCATATATATACACATTTGCATATATATATATATATAGTTCTTGTTGGTCTCTCGGCACAGTTGTCTCGTCGTTGGAAAATCAATACCGATGTCAGTTCAGTCCAGATCTTTGGTCTCCTCAGTCACCATTACAGTTCTGATTTATGGCTGTTTCATCACTGGACTGTCTCATCACTGGATACCAGCAACAGCTTAGTTCAGGTCTCTCTCTCATCTGGTGACTGGCTTCCTGTAAAAACACAACTTAGGACATACAATTAGTTTTTCCCCAAGGCTAAGTTTCCTTGAGGCACACACTGGATGACTCCATCCTTCCTCATTACCCACCACGTATGTCCTGGCCCTTGAGCAAAGACAATCCCACGAATGGGTTTGTCTTGGCCTGAGGCAGGGGTAACCCAAACAGCTTTCCCTAGCATTCCCCTCAAATGGATTGCTGGAACTTCATCAACAATGTGAAGGGATTCTGCCTGTGCAGGGCCAGCTCGATTGACAGAACCCCTGGTGTTAACTAGCCAGGTAGCCTTGGCTAAGTTCTTGTCCCAGTTTTTATAAGTCCCCTCACCTAATAACTTTAGAGTGGTCTTCAATAATCCGTTATATCTCTCAACCTTCCCAGCAGCTGGTGCATGATATGGAATGTGGTATACCCATTCGATACCATGTTCCCTCGCCCAAGTGGTGACTAATCCATTTTTGAAATGAGTCCCGTTGTCCGACTCAATACGTTCTGGGGTCCCGTGTCGCCACAGGACTTGCTTTTCAAGGCCCAGAATGGTATTCCAGGCCGTTGCGTGGGGCACTGAAAAAGTCTCTAACCATCCCGTTGTTGCTTCCACCATGGTAAGTACATAGCACTTACCTTGGCGGGTCTGTGGCAGTTTGATATAATCAACCTGCCATGCTTCTCCATACTTATACTTATCCCATCGTCCACCATACCACAGGGGTTTCAGTCTTTTCGCCTGCTTAATAGCGGCACAAGTCTCACAATCATGGATAACTTCAGAAATTACATCCATGGTTAAATCCACCCCTCGGTCTCGTGCCCATCTGTGGGTGGCATCTCGGCCTTGATGACCGCAAGCATCATGGGCCCATCGAGCCAGAAACAACTCTCCCTTCTGCTGCCAGTCTAGGTCTACTTGTGACACCCCTATCTGTGCTGCTCGGTCCGCTTCTCTGTTGTTATTATGTTCTTCATTAGCTCGCTTTTTGGACACATGGGCGTCTACATGGTGGACTCTCACATTCAGACTCTCCGCTCTGGCAGCGATGTCCTGCCACAAGTCAGCAGCCCAGATGGGTTTTCCTCCACGCCTCCAGTTCATCTTCTTCCATCGCTCTAACCATCCCCATAGAGCATTGGCTATCATCCACGAGTCTGTGTAGAGGTAGAGTCTCGGCCAACCTTCTCGTTCAGCAATGTCCAGGGCCAATTGGACGGCTTTGAGTTCCGCAAATTGACTCGACTCACCTTGACCCTCAGCGGCTTCTGCCACTCGTCGGGTGGGATTCCAAACGGCCGCTTTCCACTTCCGGTTCCTTCCTACAATTCGGCAAGAACCATCAGTGAAAAGGGCATAACGCCTTTCTTCATCTGGCAGCTGATCAAATGGCAGAGCTTCCTCGGCTCGGCTCACTGGCTCTTCTTCTTCTTCTGCCAGACTGAAGTTCCCACCTTCAGGCCAATTGGTTATGATTTCCAAGATGCCGGGGCGATTCGAGTTCCCGATTCGGACACGTTGTGTAATCAAAGCCATCCACTTGCTCCACGTGGCATCGGTGGCATGATGCGCAGGGGGCACCTTCCCTTTGAACATCCAGCTCAAGACGGGTAATCGGGGTGCCAGGAAGAGCTGTGCTTCGGTACCAATTACCTCTGAAGCTGCTCGTATACCTTCATACGCCGCTAAGATTTCCTTTTCCACAGGGGTGTAATTGGCCTCAGAACCTCTGTAGCTTCGGCTCCAGAAACCCAGTGGTCGCCCTCGCGTCTCGCCAGGCACCTTTTGCCAGAGGCTCCAGGAGGGACCTTTATCTCCAGCTGCAGAGTAGAGCACATTCTTTACATCTGGTCCCATTCTAACTGGTCCAAGAGCCACGGCATGTGCAATTTCTTGCTTGATCTGCCTGAAAGCTTGTTGTTGCTCAGGACCCCACTGGAAATTGTTCTTTTTATGGGTCACAAAGTAAAGAGGGCTCACAATCTGACTGTATTCTGGGATATGCATCCTCCAGAAGCCTATGGCTCCCAGAAAAGCTTGGGTTTCTTTCTTGTTTGTGGGGGGAGCCATTGCTACAATCTTGTTGATTATGTCTGTTGGTATCTGGCATCGTCCATCTTGCCATTTCACCCCTAGGAATTGGATCTCTCGGGCAGGTCCCTTGACTTTGCTCTTCTTGATAGCGAAACCGGCCTAGAGGAGAATCTGGATGATCGTCTGTCCTTTTTTGAAAACTTCTTCTGCTGTATCCCCCCATACAATGATGTCATCGATGTACTGGATGTGTTCGGGAGCCTTACCCTTCTCTAGTGTGACCTGGATCAGTCCATGACAGATGGTTGGACTGTGTTTCCACCCCTGGGGCAGTCGATTCCAGGTGTATTGAACGCCCCTCCAGGTGAAAGCAAACTGTGGCCTGCACTCTGCCGCTAAAGGAATGGAGAAAAACGCGTTGGCTATGTCGATGGTGGCGTACCACTTTGCTGTCTTGGACTCCAACTCATATTGGAGCTCCAACATATCTGGCACGGCAGCACTCAACGGTGGCGTAACTTCATTTAAGCCACGATAGTCCACAGTCAGTCTCCACTCTCCATCGGATTTACGCACAGGCCAGATGGGGCTGTTGAAGGGTGAATGGGTTCTGCTGACCACCCCTTGGCTCTCCAACTTTCGGATCATTTTGTGGATAGGGATCACAGCATCTCGGTTTGTCCGATACTGTCGTCTGTGTACAGTTGTTGTGGCTATTGGCACTTCTTGGTCTTTAACTCGTAGTAATCCTACAATGGAAGGGTCTTCTGAAAGGCCAGGAAGGGCAGACAATTGCTTGGACCCCTCTTCAATCACCGTGGCTACACCAAAAGCCCACCGGTACCCTTTCGGGTCCTTGAAGTATCCTCTACTTAGGTAGTCCATACCAAGGATGCAAGGGGCTTCTGGCCCCATCACAATGGGACGCTTTTCCCATTGGTCTCCCGTCAAGCTCATGTCCGCCTCTACTACTGACAATTCTTGAGACCCTCCTGTCACTCCAGAAATAGTAACAGTCTCGGTACTCTTATACTCCGAAGGCATTACAGTACACTGGGCTCCAGTATCTATCAAGGCCTGGTATCTCTGAGGATCCGATGTGCCAGGCCATCGGACCCACACAGCCCAGTAAACCCGGTTATCTTCTTGGTCCCTCTCCTTCTCCTGGCAGAAGGCAGGGCCCCTCTACTGGTCTTGATCAGAGCATTCGTCGTCAGAGTTTGACTTTGACTTCTTAGACTTTTTGCCATTGTCGAAGTGGACCTCCATCTTCTCGTGTTTCGGCGATCGCAGTTTCTCTTCTAAGAAATCTCCATCTACTACATAGACAACTTTCTTGTCAGTCTTCTTTCGCTTCAGCTCCCTCACTCTAGCTTCAAGCTTAGAAGTGGGTTCACCATCCCACTTCTTCATGTTTTCTCCTTTACTACGAAGGTATGCCCATAGTTGGTTACGTGACCCATGCTTAGAGTTCTCTTTCCTTCGACGTGTGAATGACAGGGATCGTGAGCAAGATCGAGACCAGGATCGAGGTCTAGGCCGAGGTCGTCTTTGTCGGTCCCGCCGTGATCTTCCCATTGGCCTTTCTTGGTAATCTCTATACCTTCTGTCCTCTCCGTCTCTAAGGTCGTCCTCATATCTGGAATATTCATAATCTCTCTCCGTTCTTTCCCTATCGTAGGTGCGTCGGTACAGGGGATTGAAGGAGTCTTCCATATTTTCCTCGATGGTTCTTATCCAAGCACACATAGTGTCCACGCTTGGTTCCTCCATCTTTGGATTATATACGGGTATCAAGCAGGAAATATATGGTTTAGGGGCACCTTGAATTACCTTTTTCCACATTGGTTGCATGCAGGGAACATTCTCAGGAACTTGGATATCATAATAATCTGGATCAGAATAGATGATCTCCAGCATGGCCAATTCCCGTAGGTATTGGATGCCTTCTTCCGCAGTCCTCCACCTTCTTGAAGAACTCTTCAGGGACTCCTTAAATGGGTATTTCACTCTCACCACGTGGAGTATTCGGAGCCAAAGACTGGACGCCATTTTCTCCCTCCCCATTTCTTGCTCTATCACAGGGTCTCGAGCAATGGATCCCAACTGTCGTGCTTCATCACCTTCAATTACATGACTATCAGCTCCCTTGTCCCAGCATCGCACCAGCCAGGTGAGGACTTCTTCACCAGGCAAGCGCATATAATCTCTCCGTAAATCTCGAAGCTCTCTTGTGGTCAGTGATTGTGTAATTTCGCTTTCTCGCATAATTTCTTGTCCATCTCTCCCACGTAGAATCTTTTCCACCTCTCTCTTTACTCTTCCACTCCTACGTGGGACTGCTCCCACTTCCTCCCTATATCTCTCATGTGGAGGTGGAGACTGAGCATGCCGTGGGGATAAGCTTCTATATTGTTCACGCCGCGGAGATGGTTTCCTATGCCGTTCATACCGTGGGGATGGACTCCTACGCCGTTCACGCCGCAGAGATGGACTTCTACGTCGTTCATACCGTGGGGATGGACTCCTACGCCGTTCGCGCCGCGGAGATGGACTTCTGCGTCGTTCACGCTGTGGAGATGGACTTCTATGCCATTCACGCCGTGGGGATGGACTCCTGCGTCGTTCGCGATACCCAGCGGGTGGAGGTAGTGAGTAATCTTTCACGTGGTGAGATAAGGGCCTCTTCCTCCAATCATTCACACCTCCAAGAGAAGGTTGGGTCTGGAGGGGTAGGGATATTTCCCCCTCCAATTGAGGGGGATGCTTTGGCTCCTTCTTTGCGTCTTTTGTAACACTGAATGTGTAGTCAGGATATAAATCATCAAGCGACAATATACCACCGGCCGTTTGTACTGTTGCTTTCTTTTCTCTTGATGCTGTTCTGTATTCCTTTGGGCGTGCCCCTAGTTCTCTTGGACGTGCTCCTTCCCGTGTAACCGTTTCTTCCTCTCTGGTACCTGCTTCTTCTCTTCCAATCGCTCCTTCCTCAGTCACAACCACTACTTCCTCTCTCGCAGTCGCGCCTTCATCACTTGCTGTTGCTCCTTCTCCCATTGCTGCCGCTCCTTCGTCCACTACATCTTGAGTGAATTGGATAGGTTCTTCTGTTCCTTCTTCTTCTTCTTCTTCTTCTCTTTCTTCTGTGCGTTCTGGTTGGGGAGATGAGTCTGTAAGTTCCTTGATCTCTCTTACCCACGTCTTCTTCTTCTTCACAGGGGCAATGATGACCTTCCGGTTCTTAGCTTGAGTCCCGGTTCTAGTGGGCTTAGTAGAAATGGCATTGACTTCAAGTTGTGTTTGGACCCCAACTTCTGTGGACCTAATAGGGACATCACTGGTTTCAAGTGGCGTGGTTTGGGTTTCTGTGTCGACCTTAACCCTTTGAAGGTGGTCTATGGCAGCTCGATGAGCATTAGCCAGGCCCCAGCACAAAGCGGAGAATTGCATATTCGGATCTTTGTAGGAAAAACACCCTTCTGCCAAACAGTGGGCCATCTCACCAGAATCAAACATTTGTTCTGGTGTGAACTCCCAATTAATGGGGGGTGACACATGTCCTACTAATCTACCGAAATCTTCCCAAACTCCATGCCACCCGGGGATTGGCCTGTCTGCAGCCCTTTCCAAAGTTCCAGCGAGTCCCTTTGAGGTGTGATCTTTCCTACAAGAGGGAAGGCAACGGAACCCCATTCTTCCAAGTTTAAGTAGCACTTCCAGTACCTTTATCAATGACAGTACTGTTGCAATAAGATTTATATAGTAATTAGAGCCGATTTTAACCATGGGGATTTCCTTTACCAAAACTTCGATGTCAAAATTAAAGGATGGAAGCAATTCGTTCCATCCATCCTCAAGGTCTGGACGTCTCCCTATACGGTAGCCTAACACAGGTGTAAAGGTGGCTAGAATTATAAGACAAATTAATGAAATAGCCATTGTTTTTTGTTATTATTTCTTCTTGATCCCAAAACAAACCTTTGTTTATATAAACAAAGTTTCCTTGGCTGCTTTCCCAGACTCTGGCAGTGTTCCCAGACCTGTTCCCAAAACAATAGATTGGTTTTGCAAAACAACACCGAGCTTGGCTGTCTTCCTGGAAAAACGTTTATCAAAACAAGCCAAACTTAACCAAAATATCCCACTTCTGACACCAAAAATGTTGTGCAAGTTTCGAGCTGGCTTCCCGCCAAGTCCCCGAAACTCGACAACAAGGACCTGCCTCCCAGAGAGGGAAAAGAAAAAAAAACCAAGCAGCCAAAGCTATAGCAAATATATATATATATATATATATATTACATATGAGACAGATACACAAAAGGAGAATACCACACACAGAAGGGGGGGGAAGGGAGAAGGACAAAAAGGGGCAAGGACCGAACAAGCCAACCAGCCGACCGAAGGCAAACTAGCAAAAATCTCACCACTTCCCTTCGAACAGGCAGGATGGCTAGACACGGCCCAAGGCTCTCCCCTCACGCGTGGCAGATAACGGTAGTCACTGTAGGCCTCGGCTCCAGATAAACCAGACCAAAACAGGGACCCGCCGTTCTCGAACCTCGCCGGAAAGGAAGAGAGCGAGATGCCTCCCGCTGGCCTTATTTATACCTCAAGTTACGTAAAGGAATAGCATGGAATACTTCCGTGATCACTTTTCTAGTTCCTTCCTGGTTACAAGTTGGTCTCCAGGAAGGCCTAGAGTGAAACCACCACAATAATACACAGTTCCCTAGTGACAGTATTTTTTCTCTCTTAGCAATCTGTTTTGTTAAAATAATGAATTCCTTAGGCATGGTATTGTTTAATTACTTTATACTGAATGTGTGCAGGTATGTCTTACTCAAACACTACTCCTGCAGGTCTGTGTGTGTTTTGTGGGTTTTCTTGGTTTAGTGTGTGTTTTTTTTGTTGTTGCTTTTAAGGCCTTGTAATTCAGTGGAGATGTGAATACAATAGAATTGAAAAGAGTCATTGATTACTGCTGGCTGAATTAAGAGGAATATAGCAACAGAATACTGACTAAAAAGATTTATAAAAATAAAGTTGCTTGATGCAACTTGGATTGGTCCACCTGTACAACCTACAGCTGGCCTGTTCTCTATACTCTTTGAAAACCTCTGAATTCTTTAAGTTACTCAAATTAATGATACAATACAGACAGCATGCTTGAATGCTCCAAGTTCTCAATTATGGATCAAAAATTCACTGCATTTTGACAGCTCTAGCTATCTTCCTGTTTTTTTAAAAAGTTGACTCTGTACTTCCTATGAGCACCACCATGGATCATAAAAGATAACTCATTTGGAGTAAGGAGTGTAGGTGTTTGAAAATCTCAAAAATGTGACAATGCTACAGCATTCAAAATTCCAAAAATATATCTTGGAATTTCCTCTTTTGACATCAGAGTGAGAACAGCCCTAATGCATGTCTGACTCCTTTTATTTCTTCCATCTGCTACTAATAAAAGAAGACTTCCTTTGAAGTTTTGGGTATATGATGTTATTGGTAATTACATGTTAGTTCATCCTAATGTTATGAGGATGCCGAACTCTCTTAAAATATTGCCTTGCTTCTTGTCACTCAGAAACCAGAATTGCTCTGTGATTATTAATGAGCATGAGGAAGAGCATTTAAAGGAATTTTTAATGTTTTTCTATTAAAAATTGAATCAAAGGCCTGATGCTCTGAATTGTATGAAGGGCAAACAGCTTGAGGAATGAGTGTCAGGCCGTTTGGTGAAAAAAGACTTTATTTAAGTTTCAGTTGCAAACTTTGGACACAGGGTTAGAGATAGGTGAGCAACTGGAAGTAGATGCATTGGTTGCTAGAGATTTTGGCAAACCTTTCTTAATTTTTCTAACCTATTCCTTAGATACTGTGAATGTTGTTGATAATAGGAACTGAGGTGAAAAATCTTATATAGCAATGTAAAGAGCAGCATATGAAAAGTGCTTTTCAAGATTTTATATATCATTTAAAGTTGTCAGTGCTGTGTTTTACCCCCTCCCAAAATAATTGTTTATTCCTGAAAGGTGTTAGGTTGATAGCAAAAGAAGTTCATGCCCTCTTTGCTTAAGTAAAAAGCAGCCTGGAATATAAATAGGCTTCTCATCTGCTATGTGGTTTTAGTTACAGTGTTTTGTTCTCTTCTTGTTCTTGTGGAAGCCAAGGAAATTGCTGCATGAGTGTGTGGCACTAGCTGTTGCTCTATGACTATATAATAGTCATAGCAAATTAGTAGAAGTCTACAAATAGCTTCATGAATTCATCATTAGTATATGTAATTTTTCCTCAGCAATCTGGAGAACAAGTTACCTGTTGGTCACAGAAGGCATCTAAAATACCTGCCACTGCTTCCAAATGTTAGATATGCAATCAGAAAGTATCAGGATGGGAACTACTGTCTTAAGTGAAAGTTTTTGAGACTGGGGAGGAAAAAAAAGTGTTGATGTTATCACAACTGTGCTTTGCCTACAGTAAAATGGCAGTGATATTAAAATATATTTTTTGCCTCCTAACACACTCAAAATAGAAATTGGAGATTCCCATAGTTTGCTGTATTCACTGACTTGATGCCATAGGATATTGAGTGGTGCCAGAAGGTCAAGAAAGGCTATTCTGGACTACTAGAATATGTCTCGCTGTGTCTAAACTTTGGAAGCAAATTTATTTTCCTCTAGAATTTCTTGGTTTGGAAATTAATTTTTAAAACTTTATTTTGATTTGTATATAACATTTTAGGCTTCTGGATTTGTGAAATCCCATGCGTCTCCCATATTTATAGAAACAAAGGCTTTGACTTGATGGCATATTTTACCATTGTGTATATTGGTATCTTTTTAATATTTTCTTTATATCTAATTGGTTTTTTTTGAAAAAATGTCCACTGCAACTACATCTTGTTTTTTGATCTCAGCAGTTGTCAGAGGTATGACATAACAATAAAACTATTGCATCTTTACATCACTGTGCACTCTGCTAGGGCTCTGCTGAGACTTAATCTACACGGAACGTCTCTGTAGCATATAAAGGCTTTAATAAGAGAAAGTCAATGAGCCTCATGTACCTTTTATAAAACATGACATAAGGCAAAATAATTAAAACTAAACTTATTTCCTGTGGTGAAATTAACTTACAGAAATGAAGGTATTTATTTATTAAATAGGATCTCTGGATTTCTCGCCTTATTCTTACCCCTCCTGGGAAGGTTTTGATTGTTTGCTTCCTTTCTCTTGCCTGCTTGCTGTGTAATTTAAAACTGATATCTTCCTTTGGGAAACAAAATTTGATCGGAGAACAGCCTGCATTACTAGCTAAACAAATTACCAGTGTTTTACTCAGTTTTCTTTCCTATTCTTTCTCCCCACCCTTAACTGTAAGGGGAAGGAAAAAAAAGTCTGCAGAGGTTTTAGAAACATGGTAGTGCAAAGCAAATTTTTATTTTTTTTAATTTAATATTTTATCATAATATAACATTTATATTAATGATATATTTCATGTAGATAAAAATTTTATATTAATAAAAATTCTTTTTCACTCTAGTATACTTATAAAACTTCTCATCTTACAGTCTGTAATATCTTCATTTGGAATCATCATTTCTCCCTTACATCCTGGAGTAATGCTAGTTTTTCCATTGGCTTATAACTGCCTTACTGTGCACTTTTCAACTTCTGTGGATATTTAATTGCTAGAGAAGTTAATTTTTCTCCTTATGGAATGTGATATTGATAGTTTTATAAAGTATGTCCTCTCATTTTAAAACAATTAGTCCTAAGAAATGTAATTGAATGAAATTAAATTCTTGAGGGAGGTAAACACCAGGGAGGGAGAAGAGTTATTTAAAGTAAAGGACAATATTGACACGAGAACTAATGGGTGTAAGCTGGCTATGAATAAATTCAAGCTGGGAATTCAAAGAGGGCTCCTAATTGTTAGAGCAGTGAGGTTCTGCAATGGTTTTTCAATCAAAACAAAATCATAAGCGCTCTTAGGAAGGCATTTGATTGCCTTATGAATAGCATTAAATTATGCAGTACTTTTCATGGCTGGACTGAAATTTGGTGGTCCTTTCTGTCCTGTAATCCTAAGAAGTGTGTGCTTTCTGAGACATTGGTTTCTGACTCAGAAATTTATATGTCCTGATGGATGCATAAATTTAAATCCTGTTGATTTTAGTCACAAGATCAGCCTTCAGCACATCTAGTTTGATGTGTTAATTCTGAGGGGTGAACCTGGAGTCTCAGTTCAAGTTGCAGAGTCTTGCAGTTGTTTGTATGTGATAATGGGAAATTAGATATTGAGATAGATAGAAGCTTCTTGCATTTCAGTTCTCTGAGTTTACATGAAGGAAGGTTTATAATATTTTTACTGATAGTGTATATGGAATTAAAAGGACAGCTTTTTTTCTTATTGCCACTACTCATTTTTAATACAAAACTAAATAACCCTAAAGTGCAGTAGAACAACCTACTTAGGTAGCTTAGATATTGATTAGGGCAATCTGAAGTGACACTGACTGTGATTTATTTCTGCATTTTGCTGGTCTCTTTCCCCTGTATCTCCCTGAAGCATTTAAATATCAAGAAATGCACCAGCAAGATGATGGAGAGGTTTCTCATTATGTGTAGCCTTACTTGCGCAGTTACCCGTTCCAATGACTTGTACTACCTCATGCTGACTGGGGTAAACGTGATTTGCTATTGATTTGGCTGCATGGTCCATGGACCATATTTCTGAACTGTTACGCACTGGAAGTTAGCTATTCTGTTCTTGCTTTAATTTTTTTTTGTGTGTCTGCAGAAATCTAACCAGCTTCTGAGTTGCTGTCAAACTCAGTCAGGGAGACTGAGCTGGCTTGCATGTGCTTGAGCACTGTGGCAATTTTTTGCAGTATTTTCTGCCTCCCATGCAGACCTGGTGTATTATTTTGTGTGTTGCTTGTTTCAGAGGATTATTTTTGGCCTTTCATACTAGCATAAAAACATCAAGTGAATGTTTACTAACCTGTGTCAGCTGAGCATTTTGATGTAGTGAGTTTGATCAGGAATGTTTTCTTGAGGCTTATCCATGTTGAGCAACCGATTGTAGTGCATTCAGGGAATGGGAGAAGGCCTGTTATTACTTTAACATGCTAAAAAGAACACCCTCCTCAATAAAAATGTTTTTACTAGTCTATGTTAAGATGTACCTGTGTGTTACGGGTACACTCCATTAACCTTTCACTTGCAGAGTTGGTTAGAACCTGGAATGGAGCATCAGAGGGCCTTTCAAGACAAAGTTAAAAGAATCCCTTGTGCAGTATATGAAAAGCTGGCCTTATGCCATCTGACAATTGCTTTGATCATATTTCTCTTCTAGACTCTTACAGGTATTTTCAATAAGCTATTACGAGTGAAGCAGATAAGCACAGTAACAGTCTTGATGTCCATTTGATTTGTCAATGGTTATTCGAGGAGTTTTATTTTGAAGTAATTTTGTTTACCAAAATCACTGTCTAATTAAATCAACTAACTAAATAATGTAGTAAAAAAAAATAATAAAAAAAAAGCAGCCTTTCCTTTCTGGAAAAATTGAGTTTAGTATTAGGTTCCATATTCATATCTTATTTACAACTGTAAATACACATTTTTCATCAATATTTTCTGACAGGTTTATATTAGATTTAGACCCAGAAGGTTTTGTGCAGATGTAAGTTTTCCAAAAGCTATTATTTTAGGGATTTTTTCAGATATTTCACAGTGTATTATAAATGGCTTGTTTTCTTTATGGATTTCTCTTCAGTTTATTCTATCTGGAGACATGCTCTGTAGATTAAAATATTCTTACTGGTTCCAGCGTCAGTTAGTTTAGCCCTTTGTGAACTCTTCTTTTTGATGTAGTTTGAGACTATAGCTTTGAGTACTGTACATTTGGACCTGTGCAGGCAACATTCACCAATCTGGCATAAACACACAGCCTTCTTTCTTCTCTCCTGGCAATTGATAACCTTTAAGATGGAGCATTCATTTTCAAGCACTTCTTAGTAATTTATAGTCTTTAATAGATACACTTGAAGATGGATTTTGTAACTTTTGAAGGATATTTGATTTTATTTGTGAACTGAGTGATAATGATTGCTATCATTAAACAGTAATGAGATTTAAAAAAATTTTTCTCAAATAAAAGAGGAATGTAGGAAACATTTCTTCTGTAGTATGACTTTTTAGCTTATTTTTTTAACTATAGTGAAATTTACTAATGCCACCTTAACACGTAAGTCAGAAACCACAGTTAAAATTAAAAAAAAAAAAAAAAGAAAAATAGCACAAGGAGGTGGGAGAAAAGGGAAAAAAGGGCTTTTGGAAATGTGCATCACCTGGTTTTGTTGCTGTTGCTACTAATTCTCTCATTAGATGGCTGCAATGTCAGATAAATACAAGTAGGAAGTGACTTCAGCCAGTTACAGATGCCCTTATAAGTTGAGTTCTACTGCTTACTGGAGTGTGTTTTTTCTCATGATTTTTCAACTGTTAAATGGAGGGCCAAGCATTTTTTATATATTAAGTTTATGCTGGAACATTTGTGAGGACTGTTTGCACTGTCTTTTTTCATCCCAGAGAGTGTATATTGCAGAATAAGTGTTATATCCATTGTACATCATGTGGCAGGAGCAGGAGGAAGGGAAGACCTAGTAGAGTAGTTCACAAGTGTCGCATGGTGTCTTTATATAATAAAGAAATGGAGTCCACTCCCCTTGAGGTGGTGGTCAGAGAGAGGTTTATTCAAAACTCACACCCCCTTTTATCCCTTGAACTCACGTGACCTTGTGACCAATGGGGTTATCTTATTCTGGCACATGTCCCTCGGGCTTCCCTGCCCTCGTTTCGTCCCCTGCACCCCTGGACACTCCTCCTACACACAGGGTTGTCAGAAACAATAGGAGAATAAGTGCGAGGAACAGGAATACATTCTTATCTAATATTGGAGGAAATAATTTGATCCTTAAATGCTGTGTAGAGATTTTTTTCATACCTGTTTTCTTCTGAGATGCTACCAGAATCAGTGGTAGCTTTGATTACTGGTAATGTAACAGGCCAGCAGGTATACCATGGCTCTCTGAGGTACTGTTTAAGATAAAACTTTTTTAGGAAACTTTTTTTCCACAAAGAAAATCCCAAACCACAGCAAACCCTCTTGTTCCTTTTAATAGTTTGTAGCCAGACCTCTGTATGTTGGAATGTTAACATAGTCAATAGTTAAAGTTTCTCTTTTCCTACAGAAGTTATTTTGTGACTAAGGATGGATTTCCTGTTGGACTCTGAAGTGCCCCTAAAGATGATTTGATAATAAACATTAAAAACATTGACAGTGGTAAAGAAGAGGATAGTTGGAATAGATAGTTGTACCTAATCTTTTAGTATGTGAAATTCACCATGAACATTAATTTCTTTTAAAAGAGTTTTCTTAGAAAAATGTTCAGACAGAGAATTATAATTATAGTCTAAGTGTTTCTGGCCCTGGTTTTATTAAATTAGGTATTTTAAATATGTATGTCTGGTAATATATCATTATGGAATATGAGAGCAAATTGAATGTGGAGGGCCAGATGTGTGTGCTGAGTGCTTCTTTTCTTTCTGGGAATAAAACCATATGCTTAGAAGACTCTTAGTCGAATCAAAAGGTAAAGTGTTTGCTGAACAAAGAGAAATCAAAGAATATTTAATTGATGTTGATTTTTTTTAAAATAACCTGGTTTGGTTTTAACATAAGCTGTCAAGGTGACCTGTTTAGTCTTAATTCCTACTGTGAAGAATTTCAAGTCACTGTAACTCTTTGTCGTCACCAAACCAGTCTCTTTTAACAAAGTAACAAAGACCAGACTGATAGTCAAAGTTTACTATTTTCACTGTAAGTAATGTTTACTATATATTATTGATTTTGAATACATGTGTTGAAGGTGTTTGCATATGTTGTACTCTCCAAATTTCTAAATAGGTCAAATGCTAATAACAAAAAGCATCCATACAACAGAGTGTTTTGCCTGGTGCTTGTGTTCCAAGTGCAAAGGAGTAGCATAGGTACTCTGTGTCATGGAATGCAGTCCTGTCCTATCACAAGCAACATTTATGTAATGCTTTTGCACTTTGATCAAGTTTCAAGTTGTGTTTTTGTACATGAGTCTTAGAGCCTCCCTTACTTAGAGTCCAGTTGTGTAACGTCACACATGAATGCCCTGGAAACAAGTGGAAAAAATGAGTGTTGACAATATATTCAAAAACAAGTGCTCTCTTCTGAATATTTTTCTTTTTGGCTCTATCCTTAATATCATTCTCCACCCTAAACAAAGCTTTTTGTGTCAAAATATGTCTGCTGAATAATAAAGCTGCTCTGTAAACTAAAGACTTTTTTTTTTAAGAACTCAGGGGTCAAAGGCCTGCTTATTTCTCTGCCGAGTCTTTCAAATTATGTGTCATGTGCCTTCCTCTGCTTAGGAAGAAAACCTGGAGTTCATTTCACAGTTATGCTGACATTTGTTCTGTTCCATTTTACTTGGGAATTGTTTGATGCTTTGTTCGTGACAAGTCTTTCCATTTATTTAGTTTTGAGTGATAGCAAGGTTTTCTCTAGACAAGAAAAGTTCATGTAAATAATAAACTAAATTTCGATGTAACAAAACAGTGTATTGATATGAAAATCACTTCTCTGATACTGTTAAGAGCAGTTTTGTTTTAGTCTAATAAGAAATGTGGTATGAGATAAACTTTGACCATTTCAGCAAGCCCTTGAAGCTATTGCATTTACCTTCATGGTAATGTGGGAGGATTTGTGTCGGGATGTGCTGGTTGGCTAGTTTTAAAATTCAGTCTTCCCAAAATAGTCCCCTAAATTTCTGCTGTTAGTGAGTGGAAATGTATGCCCTCTACAGGGAAAAACATTTTAACTGGATACATGAAACAACCACCAGCTTCGGTGTCTCTTTTAGGTGCTAAAAGCCTCAGCTGTCCCCTTCTCAGCTTTCTTTTGACAACTTAGATAATGATGTCTTTTCTTCAATATGGAAAAATTAGGACTAAAAACTGGTCTTTACCATGGAATAAATACCATCCAGAGTACTGGATAAGAGAAGAGGGATTGGAGGATGGTGGTGCTGCCTAATTTTGTCTCTGCCAAAGGGTGAAGTTGTGGAACAGAGGGGTAGCATTTCTACTATGTCACTATTTATTTATTTCAGTTTTGCTCTTGGCCATTTGAGAAGTTTCACTTTATGTAAAATGAAATTAGCAGTTCTGAGAATGGCTGGTTTCTATGAAAATATCCTTGCTGGTTCTCCTGTGGAGCAGTTTCAGTAGCCTGCCTTCCTAACTGTTCTTAACAGCGTGAAATCTGATTTTACCATGTGGAAGCAGACTTTGTCACAGCAGGAATGAGACAATGTGCATGTGTAGCTGCAAAAAGCTGAAGGAGTCCCAAATCACTGCAGTCTCTGCAGGGTCCACCTTTATGCTTCAGTAATTTTTCTATCAGTTAAGATAACTGCATTGACATAATGGAGTTCTTACATACTGGTTTAGAAAGGGAAGCCTAAGACTAAGAGAGAAAAATGAACAGAATGACGAGGAAGTGAAAAACAAGGAAATGTATAATACTGAGATCTTATCTATGAACTCCATGACATAGATATTGTAATATGTAATAGATATTGTAATACACACTTACATAAAATAAGATCTACAAATTGTGTTATTACAGGGAATTGTGGAAAATCAAGACTCCACAAATTTTACTCACCTGTGTTCTGGGTTTAGGTTAATTTAGGTCAATAAAGATAATCGAAGACTGAGTCAAGTAGAAAAATATTTTGAGAATGATTTTCTTCCCCCATAGTTCTAATCAAGGTTTTCCTGAAAGCATTAGGTGAGAGCAACATGATTTTTGTTTTAAAATGTATAACCAGGTTTTATTAACAACTCATACTTGCTTCCAGAAAAACTATTAATAGAGCTGCTCAATAGACAAATACTTGCATTTTATTAAAAATGAAACCAAAAAGGAAGTGGCATAAGCTACTGTACTTTCATTACCATAAAAAAATATTTTACTGGAGGTAATAGGAGGCAGTAGTGAGTGGAAGTGTATTGGTTGTTTATTTTTCTTCCTCTGTTTGCTACTTTATTAAATAGTCTTCATGAATAGAATAGTAGTTCTAATAGAAGAAAGGTGGGGGTGTAGAGATGAATGCTTTGTATAGTAGAAGAGAAATCCATATGTTGAAGTCATGTAGAAATATTGTCTCCAGTAATGAGTGAACTCTGTTTTTATGGACCATTTTGATACACAAATGTCTTTTTTGATATCCTATCTGTCCACTTCTCTCCTTTCATTAGATTTCCTGCCAATAAGCATAGATTTTGACTGTGGTGAGTCTGTCAGAAAACTAGTTTTCAGGTTTTTATTAATATCCAGACATTTGGTGTTTCTCTGTAGTGCAAAGAAAACTTTTTCAAGTACCTAAGTAAATTCTTTTCTTATATACAGCTGCACTGAATTTATAAAATACTGACACAATGTTATGTTTCTGAATGCAGTTCTCTTGAGTGCTTTCAGTTGAACAAAGCATCAGACAGTTGTTTTTTGTGTTTTCAAAGTGTAATAGCATCCAAAAAGTGGTGATATCTGTGCTGAAATGGGTGATACAGTCAAACACTGCAAGTATCACTATATATGATACTGT
Source organism: Manacus candei (assembly GCF_025592945.1). NCBI lineage: Eukaryota > Metazoa > Chordata > Aves > Passeriformes > Pipridae > Manacus > Manacus candei. The sequence goes on along the minus strand of NW_026138156.1, from coordinate 2,295,296 downwards.
AGTGACATCACAGCAAATTTCACATCCTTTCAGTTTATTGAAAAGAAATTCACAATGCAGCATTCACAATGCCTTCTTCCCCTCCTCCTTTCCCCCCACCCCAGGCTGCCGTGGGTTTCTTCCCCCCCCCACCTGGGGAATTGGGACTTTGTTTTGTTTCTTCTGAAAGTTTCTGATTACATCATTTGTTGTTTATTCATATTTTGTTAATAAAAAGCTGTTTCTTTTGCTTTTCCACACTTCCACCTGAAGTTTCTTAATTTCTAAGTTGTAATCTTGTTAAATTAAGACATTTATTGGCACCTAATGTGGGGCTCAAAGAGAGGAAATGTGGAAAAGGAATAACTGCCCTTGTGTGATTTACATGCATGTCAAACCTGTAGGCACCATGATGCTTGGGGTTGTTGCTTTCGTCTGGCATATAACCATGCCAAGATGCCTGTCCCATCTATCGATGTGTTTCAGCTCAGATATTAAGACCCTCATTGCAATAAGTACCTTCGAGTTTGTGCATTGGTTTTATGACATGGCAAACTCAGCACCTGTGATTTTCATCCGAAGTATGTTCTCAAGGATGCTCTGGCCTAAGCTGCTTCCTCTGGGGATTTAAGGATAATGGCACCCATCCTTATGGAGAAACGCAGGGGGGTATATTTGCCCAACCTTTCCCTTTGGATCCAATACAATTGCCTCTGGGAACTTTAAATTCTACTTAGATGTCAGAGATGTTTTAATTTTTTGGGCTTTTCGTGCAAGTTTGTGCCATTATGGTATACCTAATATACAAAGCTAGGGATGAGAATTATCAAGAAGGTGTCCAGAAGCTTGTCCCAGGTGTGGGAAACCTTGAGTGGCATGGGTTATGGGAGGATATGGGTAAATTCCTAGAAAGTTGTTCAGGTCCTACAACATGGAAGCTCACCCTGGAACAACTCCTAAACCCTATAAAAATAATGAAGCCCTATAAAAATAATGAAAGACCCATGGATAGGCAACTGGCAGCTGCATGTGGGGCTTTGGCCACTGCCTACTGGAAACTGCTCAGTATGGTGCAGCACTTCCAGGGAAAAGACGAAAACAAGATGCCTGATACCACGGTGACTCAGGATATGGCCAAATTAAAGGGACAGACCAAGCCAATGGAGGTTGTCCCTATCCAAAAGAGGAAATATAAGACCAAATCAGTTTGCCCAGTTGACGATGATGGGGAGGCAGGACCCTCACAGGTGGCAGGCCCAGAGCCAGAGATAATCATATAACAACCTCCGGAGCCTACAGAGGACGTTATTCGTCACTCAAATGAGTCCATTCTGGCCTGGATGATCGGAGTCTGGGACTCTATGAGTGATACCATAAACCTTGATGGCGGTAAAGCAAGGTTCTTGAGATCTACTGCCCAGGTTGTGGGAATTGAGAAGGCATTCATGACAGAATCAAAGTCCCTGTCTCTCTGGGCACGACTTCTAGATGATATGAAGGAGAGGTTCATTTACAGAGATCCCTTGCAGGAACACCATTATGCAAAGGGTTGGAAGACCATAAGAGGAGGGGATCCTATGCCTGAGGGAATTGGCACTGTTGGAGGTACTTTTTGGAGGGATGGGCAACCCACCAAGGATCCTGACAGGGTTAGGTGTACACCACAGATACGGTGGACCCTCACACGTATGGGGCCGCCTGTACTCGCCAGTTACCTGACATCATTGCAGGCTGGGGAGAAGCAAGAGCCAGTGATGTCTACAATAAATAAACTTCGATTATATGGCAGTATGATCGAAGGCCCGCAACTGGCCCCCATCTCCACTGTAGAGACATTGATTAAGGACATCAAGACACTAACTACAGAGGTGAAAGATAAACAGGAGAGACTGAGAGAGAAGATTGAGGGAAACAGTTTCCATATGGCACCAGTGAAAACTAGACCCTCCCCAGCTAGAGGAGGCAGACAGACCTCACAAACTGAGTTGCGGTATTTCCTAGCTGACCATGGAGAAGACATGAGATGGTGGGATAGGAAACCTACCCATGCCCTGGCAGCAAGAGTACTAGAGTTGAAAGAGAGAGGAAAAGGGAACTCCATGAAAGTAAGTGCAGTACTGGTATCCTATGGGCAGGGATCTGACTCACTAGAAGGTACCTCCCGTCGGCATTCACAGAAAAAAACCTGTGATTTTCAGAACGAAGATCAGTGTTAGAGGGGCCCTGCCTCTAACCAGGTAGAGGCACGGGAGAACTATGTCTATTGGACTATATGGATCCAATGGCCTGGCACATCAGACCCACTAGAATACCAGGCTTTAGTTGACAGTGGCACTCAATGCACGTTAATACCAGAGACTATTTCCATTTCTGGCGTGACGGGAGGGTCTCAAGAGTTGTCCGTGTTGGAAGCTGAGGTGAGCTTGACCTGGCCTCTTGGAGAACCCTTCTGCTGTGGGATTGTTGAAGGTTGAGGAACAAAAAGTGCCAATTGCCACTACAACCGTGCATCGTCAGCAATACCGAATGAACTGAGACTCTGTGATCCCCATCCATAAGATGATCCATGAGCTGGAGAGTCAAGGGGTGGTCAGCAAGACCCAGTCAACTTTCAACAGCCCCATCTGGCCTGTGTGTAAGTCTGATGGAGAATGGAGATTGACTGTGGACTATTGTGGCCTGAATGAAGCCACCCCGCTGCTGAGTACTGCTGTGCCAGACATGTTGGAGCTCCAGTTTGAGCTGGAGTCCAAGACAGCAAAGTGGTATGCCACTATTGACATTGCAAATGTATTCTTCTCCTTCCCCTTAGCAACACAGTGCAGGCTGCAGTTTGCTTTCACCTGGAAGGGCGTGCAGTACACTTGGAACCAACTGCCCTAGGAGTGGAGACACAGTTCCACCATCTGCCACGGACTGATCCAGGCTACGCTAGAGAAGGGTGAGGCTCCAGAACACCTGCAGTACATTGATGACATTATTGTATGGGGGGACACAGCAGAGGAGGTTTCTGAGAAAGGAAAGAAAATCATCCAGATTCTCCTGGGAGCTGGGTTTACCATCAAAAAGAGTAAGGTCAAGGGACCTGCCAGAGAGACTCAGTTCCTGGGGGTGAAGTGGCAAGATGTATGTCATCAGATCCCAACAGAAGTCATTGATAGGATCACAACAATGGCCCCAGTGACCAGCAAGAAGGAAACGCAAGCTTTTCTGGGTGCCATAGGTTTCTGGAGGATGCACATCCCTGAGTACATCCAAATCATAGGTACTCTCTGGTAACCCGCAAGAAGAATGATTTCCAGTGGGGCCCTGAACAGCAGCAAGCATTCAAACAGATTAAGCAGGAGATTACCCATGCTGTAGCCCTTGAGCCAGTCAGGACAGGACCAGATGTGAAGAATTCTGCAGCTGGGGATAATGGTCCTTCCTGGAACCTCTGGCGAAAGGTGCCTGACGAGATCCGAGGCCACCCACTTGGATTCTGGAACCAAAGCTACAGAGGATCTGAAGCCAACTACACCCCAACAGAGAAGGTGATCCTAGCGGCTTATGAAGGAGTACAAGCTGTCTCAGAGGGGATTGGGATAGAAAAACACCTCCTCCTAGCACCTCAACTACCAGTGTTGAGCTGGATGTTCAAGGGAAAGATGCTCTCTATGCATTATGCCACTCATGCTACATGGACTAAGTGGATCACTCAGCACACCCATATTGGAAATCCGAATTGCCCTGCTATCCTAGAAATCATGAAGAACTGGCCGGAAGGTGAGAATTTTGGTCTAACAGATGAAGAAGAGCAGGTGGTACAGGCTGAGGAAGCCACAGCATACAATCAACTACCAGAAGAAGAAACACGCTATGGCCTTTTCACTGATGGTTCCTGTCGCACTGTAGGAATGAAATGTAAATGGAAAGCAGCTGTATGGAGCCTCACATAACAAGTTGCAGAAGCTACTGAAGAAGGTGAATCAAGCCAATTCGCAGAGGTCAAAGCTATCCAGTTGCCATTGGACATTGTTGAGTGGGAGAAGTAACCAAAGCTTTACCTCTACATTGACTTGTGGATGGTGGCCAGCACTCTGTGGGGGTGATTGGACAGATGGAGGAAGGCCAATTGGAAATGTAGAGGAAAACCCGTCTGGGCTGCTGATATGTGGCAAGATATTGCTACCCGGGTTGAGAAGCTGATTGTGAGAGTCTGCCACGTAGACACCCATGTGCCCAAAAATCATGCCAATGAGGAACATTGCAACAATAAACATGCAGACTGAGCTGCACAAGTCAAGGTGTCACAGGTGGATCTGGACTGGCAACACAAAGGAGAGCTATTCCTAGCACGGTGGGCCCATGATACCTCAGGCCATCAGGGCAGAGATGTCACCTATAGATGGGTATAAGACTGAGGGGTGGACATAACCATGAACACTATTTCCCAGATTATCCATGATTGTGAGACATGCGCTGCCATTAAACAGGCTAAGAGACTGAAGCCTCAGTGGTGTGGTGGACGTTGGCGTAAGTATAGATACGGGGAGACCTGGTAGGTTGATTACATCACACTGCCACAGACCCACAAAGGTAGGCGCTATGTGCTCACCATGGTGGAAGCTACCACTGGATGGATGCGCATCCAGTGCCCCGCGCCACTGCCCAAAATACCATTTTGGGTCTTGAGAAGCAAGTCCTGTGGCAACATGGCACCCCAGAGTGAATTGAATCAGACTATGGGACCCATTTCAAGAACAGCTTAGTTACCACCTAGGCGAAGGAGCATGGCATCGAGTGGGTGTATGCCCACGGGGGTACCATGAGGGGCTACATGGTTAGTCAACACTAGAGGCTCCATCAATCGAGCTGGCCCTGCCCAATCAGACTTCCTTCATATGGTAGATGGGGAAAAAGCCCCAGTGATTCACTTGAGAGGTATGTTAGGTAAAACAGTTTGGATTAACCCTACCTCGAGCAAAGGCAAGCCCATTTGTGGCATTGTTTTTGCTCAAGGATCAGGTAGCACATGGTGGGTAATGCCGGAAGATGGAGAAACCCAGTGTATACCTCAAGGGGACCTAATTTTTGGGTGAATTTCCCATGACACTGTGCCTGTATTTTTATGTAAATATTTGTAATATGTATATAGTTGGGGTAAGGTATGTATGTATATGATTGGAAAGTCTGAATCCGATATAGCATGTTAGTATGGGAAAAAATCAGGGGTGGATGATGTCACAGATTTGAAAAGAGATGTTGGAATTTTTTCCCAATGCTCCTCCCCCCCCCATCTGTTTTTTCTGGGATTGGTGGGGGGTAAAGGTGTGAAGCCTCACACACTGGGCAGCGCTGGAGCAGGGCGAGGAGGAGCACTCTGGGGAAGCACGGTTACTGTGGGGGACAGCTGGGGGAGTCCTTTGTTCAGGGGCTTTTGGGTTTGGTCCATGGACTGGACAGAGTGAAGAGCCTGGTTTCAGCCACCTCCTTTTCTTTTCCTGAGAGGAAGTTTTTTCCTCCATGAGACACCTCACATAGGACAAGTGAGAGAGAGAGTCCGACCCATCTCAGAGCGAGGTATTCAGTTTTCAGGACTGCCTGTGGGAGAAAGGACTCCTTCATCGCTGGCCGTGATGCCATTGGCTGCTGACTGCTGTGGGTGCACGTGGCTGCGAGCCGATGTTGAACTGCTGGGACAGTCCTGCCTTCCCTCCCCTTCCTTCTCCCCCCGCCCCCCGCCCCAGGTTGCCACGGGTTTCTTCACCCCCCACCTGAGGAATTGGGACTTTGTTTTGTTTCTTCTGAAAGTTCTTGATTGCACCATTTGTTATTTATTCATATTTTGTTAATAAAAAACTGTTTATTTTCCTTTTCCACACATCCACCTGAAGTTTCTTAATTTCTAAGTTGTAATCTTGTTAAACTAAGACAATGCTTTTAAAAGCTCCTGAAAAAAATGCAAGCCTTTCTTACCTGTGTCCTCTCACATATTGCCAGTTGGTAATCTATCACCACAAGTAAAGCTGTAACTGGTATTTAATTCTGCCTTCTATTTCATTGTCTGATAACTCATGACTGTTGATGCAGAGTATCTGACAAGAATAATGGTACGACTAACATCTTTGTGCAACTCTCATTACCAGTTTTTATCTTAAAATCCACTTCCAAGAGGTAGTATGGGCCCTTGGATGTGAAAAGTGCTGAATATCTTTTTAAACACTGAGCAGAAGGCTGCACTCAAGCATGTGAAGGATGTGGCCTTAATTAAATGCATGTCTCTGGTTAAATGTAGTAAATATTGCATATTGTGATATTCAAGAAGGCTGGAAAAAACACTACATAATGTCTGAGTAATCTTTCTCTGTATACTTAAACTAATAATTAATTGATTTATTGCATTTTATAAGTGTTCCATTCTCAGTAAGGAGAATGTACTTCACTGAAATAGCACTTTTTATGGGTATAGAAAATGTATTCAACATAATTATTATTTCTACTGTAGGTTATTTAGTAGCTTCTGGTGTTGCATTTGTTTTCTACTCTTTATTTCATTTTTGTTAAAATGTTATAGTAAGTGTGGATGAATGCAGATGGGAGACAGCTTTTACTGTCAAACTTGAATTTTGATAAGCAGCACAGTAAACCTAATGCTGCTGGCCAGGCTCATGGATATCTTGTGTAAACCTAAAACCAGTAGATATGACTTTACTGTATTTTGTGGTGGAGCTGCACCTCCTGACTACTTGCCCAGTCCTGGGAGTTGAAAGGTTGGTGAATCACTTCAACAGTCGATGGGCTATAAACACTGCATTAATTACTTGCCCATAGAAATAGGAAAATGGAATGCAAGTCAAAGAAAAAAGAACACTAAGTGCTCTTTCTCGTCTCGTCCCTTTCCTTTTCAGGAGCGTTATTCTCTACTGGTCTCCAATAGCCTGCGATTGTCCATTCCATATCAGCAAATTGTTGCGGTTTTGTAATTTAGGGTGCAAGTTTTTCTAAGTCAGGGTTGGTTGGATTTTTCTCTCTTGGAGTGGGTGGGATGTTAGCTAAAATTCTCTTGTAACCTTATATGGTATTTTGAATTGAGTGGAAAATGGTACCAAAATTCCTAATAGCCAGGAAATCTTAGTTCTAGTGCTGGCCTTGGTAGACTGTAAACCAGAACTTTTCCTATAGATCTTTGATGTTTGATCCTTTGCAAGTCATGGCAATTGTGTGTAATTTCTGAAGAGTTATTTCCCTCACTTTTGTGGAAACATCAGGTGCATGGATTCGTAGGAAAACAGAGGAGACAGATTAATTCTTTTCCTTCAAGATATGTAATCCCACTGTATCTAAAAGTTTGTATAGAAGTTGACATTCGTTATGCTGGGCAAGATACATAAACAATGGACAGAACAGTTTTTTTGAAAACCTGATTACAAACCATCTCAGTCTCTGCGGAGATCAGGATTTAGCAGAGCAGAGCATCGAGGGGCTCTGTTTCCCTGCTGTGCAGTGTCAGCTTCCTACTGCAGCTTCGTTGCAGGGACTTCTGCCAGGGTCTCAGAGTGTGTTTATTTCTAGCATGTGTGTGTACACAAATACAAAAGTTTTGATTTGAAATACTGAGTGAAGCAGAAAATGGTGATATTTACCTAATTTGAGCACTGGATGCCTGACTTCAATAATCTGAAGTGAGGAAAATGTGTCTTTAGCCATGAATAAAGCATTCCACAGCAGAAGCTAAGGGAGTCTGAGGCATCTGATTTCCCAATGTGCTATTTTTATTGAAGGAGTTTAGCTCTTGCCATGTAATGAGCAGAGCACTCAGATATGACTATAACAATACTCGATGTTGTGACTTTGCTTCCTAAGCCTTTATTCCTTAAACTCAGGTGTTACATAACATAAGAATGCTGTAGGAGAGCATTGACCCTTAGGCAATTTGAGAGTAGATTTTCATAGTTGTATCAGTTTGACCTGACTCTCTTGCCAAGTCCAAGCTGTCACCTCCCCCTCCTACTCTTTCAAGCGAGGAAAAAATGAACCACAGAAAAACTGAAAGAAACCCGAATAAAACCAGAATTATATCAAATATATATATATTTACATATATTTACAATTATATATATAATTTGAATATATTGTACATACAATAGGGAGCTCCCGAGGGGAAAAAAGGGAAAAGGGAGGGGGGGAACAGGGATTAAAAAAACCAAACCAAACCAAACCAAATATCCTTCAAATATACACCATTAATAGAGAGCTAGTGAACAAATTAAGAAAACAAATTAAATACTTCCCTGAATGAGACAGCAGAACTGTGCGGAGCACCAACCAACTCCCCACGCCTCCCGGAGGGACCAGAGATAGCGGCAGGTCTAAGCAGACAGGCCTTGGCCCATACGAGCAAAGACCGTCTGCAGAGAGACCTGTCATCTTCAGCCATCTTCAGAAGAGAGAAGAGAGCGAGCTCTCTTATCTACGCCTTATTTATATGTTGTGTTATGCTAAAGGATGATATTGAATACTTCCTTAGATTTCTGACCCCCTTGTTGAGGAAGGCCTAAAAAATCCAAAAGCCAACCCACTACAATAGTGAAACTACAGTATTTAAAAGTAAGGAGCAATTAAATAAAAATATTGAAAGATTTTGAAGTTCTTAGGTGACTGACATCCTTCTTTTAAGGTAACTCCAAATTTCACCCTTTTATAGCTGATCATCTAGTTTGTGAGTTAACTAATATCTGAATCCTATTATCTGTTAGTTACCTCTAATAAAACCATTTTGTCTAATATTTCATCAGGAGTGGGTGAATTTGATCTGGTGATTTTATAAAAGATTTACCACACAAATACAATATATAACCTGAGGATAACATGTTGATCCAAGTCTTGTGTCACATACTAAAATATTTAGGCTTTTAAATAATGTGGAAATCTGGAAATACAAGTGTAAATTCTGAGAAGCAGATGATTTTCTCCTGTTGGGGGATATCAGGCATGGGCCTTGTCCCCTGTAATAAGGAAAACCACTTTATATTATAAGAAATGTAGTTGTGCAAATGCGAATAAAAATCAATCAACAATCCACTGTTAAATTTCTATGAATATTGGTCTTCACTTACCTATGTTTCTTTGTGTCTTTTATGGAGATGCTATTTAGTGAACAAACAAAAGGAAAATGAATTGTGATTTGGCAGGTATGAAAAGCTAAAATACAACTTCCAGACCCAGTTCCAGTGGACTTGACACTGATCTCCTTTTACCTAAGCCAAGTAAATTTAAGTCCTTGCCTTAGTTAAACAGTGCCAGACTAAGAGAAATTATTTGGTATTGAGAGGAAATGCAATAGCCAACTGTCTTAAAGCTCAAAAATATTTTCCTTCCAAAGTTTTTTGTACTACAAAGATTTTTTTTCCCGACACAGAGGTAGAAAATCTCGATATATGCATAAAGCTAATCTTCAGTTTAATATTAATTTACTAATTATTGAATCTGTATCTTTAAGTGTTTGGATATTTTTTTTTAGTTGTCTTTAGTCACAAGCATGTTACAAAGACCAGCTTACAGTGAGCATCACAATACTACTAGGGTAGTAAGTATTTAGAAAGTGTAAAAGGCTGCACTGTAGGAGTTTTGGACAGCTGTCACTAATATTTTTAAAAGCTTGCAGGACATGTGCATAGAAATATAGAATAAATATTAAAAAAATGCATTTAAATCTTCTTCATAATTTCTGAAGAAAAGCTAGCCTATTTTTACTGGGAAAGAACTCTAATTTAAGTCTTTTGTTTATGAATGTTAACAAGTTGGGAAAACATTAAGATGCAATTTACAAATGAGTGAATAAATCAGGTTTTGGACTATAATAATCTAATGCAGTATGGACAAACACACAGAAATAATTAAAATGATGGACGTGCTGGTATTGCATGCAACCTGTTATTTTGCATAAAAAGGCCAAGTAAGGGGAAGATGTCCATACATTATGGTTTTAATTGGCAGTTTCTGGTTATTAGAATAGAGGGTTATTTTCATTCCTAATGTACTTAATGTGAATTCAGTATTTGATAAAGGTTTATAGGTGAAAGATTAGGTTAAGGGTTGACTTGTGAAAGGTTTAGTATTTCTGGATTGACAGCTCTCAGAATCTGACAATATCTGTACAAAGAACTAAATCAGCACAGACAGTGCTGCTGCCATCTTCTCATCACTCTGTATCTTGCCAGTGATGCACCTACTGTTACCCAGAGTTCATCTGGAGCTCTGAGATCTATTGCTTCAAATCCTGTCTGTTTTTGCTAAATTTACTTACAAGAGGACTAAGTACAAGAATACAATGACAGCAATGTCTCTCTTCAAGATCCCAACCTACTGAAAATTGGCTTATGAGGCATAATATACCATTTTGTTGTAGCCAGCTGCTCCTTACTTTTTCTAGAAGGCTGAAAACACTAAACCTTCAGCAAATTGATATTTTTTTTTCTCTGAAGTGATAAAAGATTGTTACAGATGTCAAGGTGATCATTCAAATTCAGACTCCAGTAAATTTCTTTCCTCAAAAGTGGTAAGGAATAGCAAACTCCTCTTGAACTTTTTTAATACCCAGGATGTGATCTATTTCCCATATCTTATTCTGTTAAATGTGGATTGCTTGAAAACAGGAAGCTAAAAAACATGAACTGGAAGCTAATTGTTCAAGGCTGTACTTCATATTCATATGTATGTTTCCTTTCCAGTGATGCTTTTCAGAAAGAAATTATAATCTTTGAACCTATTTATGGTAATTTTGCTCTTAATAACCTAACCTTTAAATAGTATTTCCTGCAGTTTATATTCCAGCTATGTACAAGTAAAATACAGTACCTTAAGTCTGTTGTATTTATTTCTCAAGACGGTTAGACCTCCAGAAATAAGATGTTTCTCTCTGGACTTAAATAAATAGAAAAAAATTTTTTTTTTCTCCCCATCTTGGAATGGAATACTCCAAAATCATAAAATTTATGGAGTTATGTAATTTTATAATTAAATTTTTCACCCTTCATTATAAGGTCCCACCTTGTCACTAGCATATAATCGTGTTGCGTATTAAGTTGTAAATACACTTTAAAAAAAGATAGCATGGGCTTTGTAAGATTTTTGGAGACATTCATTGTTTTTCATTACAAATGGTAGTTACTAACTTAATGTGATATGATAATACTAAAATTTTCTCTATACTGAATTAATCATCTACCATGCAACTGTGGCTAGTGTCCTCAAGCAAGAAGAAACAGGAAATACAGGAAAGTTCATTCTCTAAAGTTTTATAGCATCTTGTTGGCATCACTTCTTCTATGTTTATCATTACAGTTTATTGTTACAGTTTATCATTACAGTTATGCTAAAGTTTATCATTACAGTTGGCCTTTAATATTTAATATGATGAAAAGTTTCATATATTCCGCTATTCACATTATTTTGTCTATTAAAGGACAATTTTACCAAGACCTGAGAGAAGCCGCATATATTTTCACTCTTTAAGGTAATTTTCCTTGTAAAATTCTCTTTGCTATGTTACCCCATGTGAATAGCAAAGTGTGGCAAAATTTATTAATATTAAAATTTTTTTGGCCATATAGGAAAGTAACCCTATCTGGAAAGTCCTGTAGCATGAACTTCCAGTAAAAATTCTGAGTGTTGTAAACAGTTCCTTTAGGAACTTTTGAAGATTCCACTATAAAACATGTATGACAAACTGGGAAAACCATTTTAAATGAGGAAAGCATAATATGTGGAAACAATCTGCATGATCTTTGAAGCAAAACATGTCTCAAGGACAAGCTGGCTTTGAAAACATTTAAAATAAAGTCCTTTCACATAAACATTCGGAAGTGGGTTGCTCAGAAGAGGGATTTGGCTGCAGTATCAGCATGCTGAAGATTAAAGGAGGGGTTGTTTGTAGGGCTGTTTCACGTCATGTACTGGTAGTTCTGCTAAGACTGCAGATTTAAACAAACGACCTGTAAAGTCTTTCTTGGTCCCACTGTCTTTGATCCCCTGAATTTGACTCATTTGTTTAGTAATTCCCAAATGTTATTCAAGTAATGTACATTAACAGGATATTGACTTCTCTTGAGGCAAACATCAATGTTTATTGAAAGGAGAAATAAATATTGACTGAAGTAAAGCCAAAGTCAATTTTTTCCTCAGAACTATAAACCTTAATGTTCACTGAAATGCCAAGTAAATATACAATGTTTGCCATTTAAATCTCAGCAATTCTGTGGAGATATATATAACATTACCATTGCTGTTTACATATAAAATATGACTGTTGTAATAAATATATAAAAAATTTGCAAAGATTTAGGTTGTTCAATAACAGAAGCACAGCTATGAAAATGTGATTTGATAATTTTGGCAATTACAATCAATTATTTAGTAGTATCATGGCCTTTAGCAGAAAATGTTTTATTTACATTCTGAATTAGAGGATTTTTTTTCTGTAGTGGATTTTTTTCATTATTATTCCTAAGAGAGTAATGCAATGTACTTACTGCAAATATGAACTTACACTAATTAAAGGAATTGTCATTTATTTGTAAGTGAGCTAAACATCTGCATTGTAAATATGATTTGTATTCTTTTAAAGTATCTTGTCTGAAAGAATGTATTTATGTATTTGTTAAGTATTTACAAAAATATGATCCATAAGCATGATCTAAGTAATTATTTGTTAGCAAAAGTGTTGCAGACAAGTTTGTTGCTGTATTGTAATTAATCAAGAAAGTGTTTCTAAGGATGAACTCACATCCAGGTTAAGTACTTGACTAGACAGAGATATCTGTCTAGAAGTAAAAGCAGCAGATGATGTAACTGGAGATCCAGCTTTGTGAAGACACTAAGAAGTCTGACATTAATGAAAGCTAGTTACAACCTCCTGAAAGTTTACATATTGATATAGGATCCTGTTTTGTTAAGTAATTCAGTCATGAATGACTCTTGTCATGAATAAATGAGCAATTACCAGTGAGGGTCAAGGTACAAATAGCCTTTGAAGAAGCCAGGTGATGAGATAAGTTCCATCAAAATCTCTTTTGAGCTTATTAATTGATTTTCTGAATGACTGCGTCTGACTAAAATTATTACTGCTTGCAATACTATTTGCAAAAAACTTCATTAGACAGATGAAGTCTAAGCAGATTCTGCAAATCTGATCTGCACTGTTAGTTTTGTCTTAACATTAAATGGTTTTCTTTATATTTCTGCTTTCCAAGTCAAGTAGAATAAGGTTTCCACGGTCTTAATCCTTGTAGTGGTGGATATAAAGGACTTTTTTTCAGTCTTTTTTTATTTCACAAGTTGTCTTTATAATTTTTTCATGTGATACCTCCCATGTAAAGGAACTATAATTTTGTCTATGGTTAAGGGATTTCATGCTCACTGTGGTGATCCATGCACAGAAGGGTCACACTGAGTAAGATCTTCCTTTGACTGAAGTGGCAGTGGCATGCTGTCTTTGTGACATTATCCATGATATCCAGAAAGGGAATACTTTGTGTCATTTGTGCTCTTTTGTCTGGTACAGTCTTTGCTTCTGGCTGGCTGTCCACAGTGTAGAGTGTATGCAGAACTTTAAACTATCTTCTAGCACCACAAAGCATAACCTGACATCAGACATTGAACCAGTCTGCAAATGAGAAGGCATGTTCCAATACAATAGATGAACTGCACATTTTGGACTACTGGTGTGTGCTATTTTCACATATGTAAACTTCAGGTAGCACTACCCTTTTCAGAAAGCCAGTACTTGGGAATGAAGTAGTGAGGTGTTTAAGGCAAAGTTAGGCACAGGAGGAGACAAAGTCAGTGGGACTTCCAAAGTAAAAAGAACACCAGAATGAATTTACTGAGATATCTGATATAACCAACAATTCTGCTGAATGATAGAAGTTGTTTTCAGGCAAGTTGCAGGTTGTGTATATAAAAGTAATGTAATTATTAAATTTTGAGTTCTAGTTCAAAAACTGATGGAACAGAAAATACAATGCCCTCCCCCTTTATAAAGCTAAAATCAGTAATGTTGCTTCTTCATAGAGAATGCTGTCATTGAATAACAGTCTGCTGCCAGGAAAATGCTGAAGCAAGCTGTCTTATATTTTCAAAGCAGGCAATTCTACCTTTGAAATAGTCTTGTAGCTGTTATATGACGGAATACTAAATAGAAGACCAATTCCAGATCTTTTGACAATGTTCTGTTATAATGACTTTATTCTTTATCAAATGATTGATGTAGATGTAATCATTGTGGTTGATGGATGTTAGTGTGGCAGGGTGACATTTGATTTCTGTTCTGTTTGAATTCTAATTAGCTCAAAGAATAAATCTGTGCAGTGTGGTTAGCAAAACGTTTACTGTACCTGTGTGACTAAACTGGTGTCTGACATTTATTTATTTTTATCAGTGTGGAAGGGTCAGCAATCCTTATTATTCTGACTTTAAAATGAATTTTAATGCTTATGAAAGGAACCAGATTGACAGCTAGAGGAGAAGAGAAGTCCTTTCTCAGTCTACAAAAGAGACATATCATAGGCAAGAAGGATGTTCCTGTCCTGCCTAGGGAGTCTTTATTCTTATTTATGGGAGAATAATTTTAATGATCCCAGATCTGATGAACAGCAGTACCGTGTATTTCGGCCATGTGGGTTTATATTATAACCTACCATATGTGGGTTCCGGGAGTCTGAGGGAAAGTAAAATTTCATGGTCTGTTTCATGTGGGAGAAAAACAGGGGTTGCTGATAGAGTGGGCTGTGTGTAGAGATGACAGAGATGAAAAATGTATGGAATTTCAGTTACTTTCATCTTCCCTTCTGCACCTTCTTTCATCTCAAAGCTATTGCAGAGCAAGAGTTGTGACAGATTTGTTACTGGGAAGGTCAAGAAAAATATTTTCTTCTGGATATATAACTAATTCCTGCTATTATTTTATTTTATAACTTTTCTTCTGTTTTGGCCTATTTCTTGTTTTCAGTTGAGTTCAACTCTGTCTCTTGGTGAGCTTTTAGGAGCTGGAATGGTGATTTCCAGCTCTTACCTGCTTGAAGACTAAATGCACCTGTCTGAGATGGAGTTCATTTTCTTCATAGCAGCCTGTATGGTGCTGTGCTTGAGATTTGTGACTAAAACAGTGTTCTGGCTGTTGCTGATCAGTAGTTGCACAGCACCAAGTCCTTCTCTTTCTCTTGCTCTGCCGCCCACCTCAGTGAGCACTGTGGGGTGGGCAAATAAATTGGACGGGGGCACAACCTGGGCAGCTGACCCAGATTGACCAAAGGGCTATATAATGCCATAATAGTGTCATGCTCAGCAATAAAACCTAAGGAGAGTTTTTTGGGGGGTGACCATGCAGACATGCACCTACCTACATGTGACTCTTAGCTGCTACTGTGATATTTTGATAGGTCATGTGGAATGCAAAGAGGATAAGTGATGTGTGAATCGGCTTTGCTAACATCTGTTAGCTTTAATGTTATAGAGAAGACTTACAATCTAGTAAAAGTATCTCTTGTGATTCACGCTCTGATTCTTTCTGTCATCGACATCCATTTTGAAAACATATTTTAGAACAGTATTGTTAATTGCAAAATGTGAAGGTGTTGTGCTTTTCTATTTTCATTCCCCCCATTCCCCTTTGTTGCCTAACCCCACGATTTCAAATGAATTTTATAAAAGTAAGCCTACCCTTGAGCTAACATAAACTATTGAGCTGGCTTGTTGTGCAAGTAATGTCTATTTTACATTTTGTTTGAATGAATGTGGTTAGGTTTCAAGTGCAGCTGCCCATGTATGTTGTTCTGGGAAGTGCATAGAGGGCTTCATAGAGTCCCTCAGCAGAAGTGGAAACTTGAACTTTATTTTGTTGAAATGAACATGTTCCATTAGAAGCTGTTGAGAAAGCTGTATTAACACATGTAGAGATCTCTTATGATGAACAGCAGTGTGTTTTGTAGAACCTAAGGCAGGCAGGTTCAGTTTGTCCCCTCTTATTTCATAGATTTCACCCAGATGACTTCGCTTTGGGACCAGTGATTTGTCTGTTGAAAGTATGTTTTCTAGATGCACACAGGTTTAGTTTCAGATTACTGAGAAAAGGGTAATAGCTTCAGTAGTACCAGTGGTTAACCACTATCACTGTTAAATATTTATGACTTATTCTTAATTTGAATTTGTCTAGATTTAATGTCTAGGTCTCTTAATACTGGGTTTTTCTCTGCTGCATTTGAAGAGCACTTTAGTACCCAATGCTTTCTCCCCATGAATGTTCTTACACACTCTAATCAAGTTGCTGCTCAGTCTTCTTTTTGATAAGCTAAACAGATTGGGCTACTTCACTCTCTTGTTATGTTTTGTCCAATCTTTGAATGTTTTTTGAAGCTCCTTCTTTCTTTTTTTAACACCTCCTTCAAATTTTCATTATATTTTTCAAAGTATCAGAAGGAGATATTGTATTCCGGCATCGATCCAAGTGATACTGTATTTAGAGATAAAATGACCTTTCCACTCCTTTGTGTGTACATGAGCCTCTTTGCTACTGCCTGCATTTTTTTTGCCCTAGATGTATGACTTCAACTGTATTAAAATATGTTTGATTTAGAAGACCTGCTTTATTATGTGTATTATAAAATGCAATATTTAAAGCTAAATACATGTTACTTGTGGTTTACTATTATATATCTTCATGTTGAGAGGATTCTGCAAGTGTATTTTGGAAACTATTCCTGTGAATGAAATGAGTTTCAGAACTTATTTATAAGTATTTCTGTTATAGTTAACATATTTTGGATGCAGCTATAGGAATAGATAATTGTGGTCTGGATATTAGACAAGTGTTGTTTGTTATTTATGAAGATGCATTGAATGAACTCTTGATATTTGATCTGCAGTCAAGTGTGTATAATTTCCCTCAATTATTATTATGACTTAAATTTAAAAAGAAATGCTTGAAAGACATAACCGATGTTATAGGAATAGCTACTGATCTCATGCAACATTTTTTTGGTGTGGTTTTGTGGTTTGTTGGTTTGGTTTTGGGTGTGGGTTTTTTTTTTTAATTCTCTGTATTCCTTGGCTCCTCAACTCTCAAGTTCTAGTCTGTGTATTTGTGAACTGATCCTGATTGGTGAACTTTCCCTATTGGAACCAAGTAATATTTTTTTTTTAGTTAATAATTCACTTAAAACCCCCCACTTTTGAATTAAATAAGTATTTGCTTTTAGGTTCATATGCAAAATAATTTTTTGTTCCTCTCTTCTGAAAGTTTAAAAATTCTGGGGTATTTGAGATGATACATGACATTATTTTTCCTCTGAAGTTTTCTTTGAAAAGATTACAATTTCAAAAATATTTAAATCAACTTAATGTTGAAATTACATTTCTGTTGTTCAGTTCCCTGAGAAGATCAAATGAAGCTTTTGCGTTGATCAAGCGCCAGTTTTAAGAATGAATTATTTACACAACTTTAATCTAGATATCACTTAACCTTTTTACTTGTCTCACTGCATCTGACTGATGCATGATGATTGGAAAAATGTACATGATTCTAAATATGGAAAAATTCTTCAATATGTAAAAGTTCAAATATTATTTGCAGATCAAATTAATCTTGTAATAAAACTTGAAATAGAATTTTTTTTTTTTTAAGCCTGATTCCTCACTCCTTTTAAAGGAGTTCAAATTTCTGGAGGTTCTTAGCTCTAGTGAACATTGTTACGTGCCATCACTCTGGTGATACAACACAGCACCATTTTAAGATAAAGGAAGGGAAGAAAGGAAGCACTAAGTAAAAAAAAATAATTAATTGTTGTAAAAACAGGCAGAGGGCCTAGAGTCAGATAAATAACTGGATTTATGTTGTGTCCATACTGTCTAAAGATGGATAAAATCTATCAGTTTGGGTCTTTGGCATTATTCCAAAATTAATTGGTGCTGAATCTTAATTGGAAAAGATTGGTGGTTTTCTCAGAAATTGTTCTGTGTTCTTGGTTTGCCGTACCAATTTTAGGACTCTTCAAAAGCGTTTTTGTGTCAAAATACTTTATAAAACTGCCTATTCATGCCTTGAGAGGTATAATGGAGAGGAAAAGGAAAGTATAGTGTAACGTAGTTCCTCAATAAATGCAGATTTTGCTGGAGATTCCATCTTTTCTGTGAAGGTAAATAGGGAATAGCAGGTTATGGAGAAGGTAGAAGAATCTGAAACTATCAGTGGACATGCTTAGATTAGAATAAAAAATTATACTTTTGTTTAGTCATAGTGTTTCAGAAGAAAAGTAAAGGACTGAGCAGTCCAGAAATTGTTCTTGCCCATTAAAATATGATCCCGTCAGCTCAGATGCTGGCAAGGAAGTGCTGTAACACATGGTCCAGAGTTTCAAAACAGAAAGCATTGGTATTGTAAATTAAAAAACTCTGTGAATGGAGCGTGAGCACTTAATTACAGCATGATAGATCACAGCAGGCAATCCCTCTCTCCCACCCACCAGCCTTTGAAAAAGGCCCCGGTGATGTGTCCAATGCATTTAGGCTTAGCAAAGTGAAATAGTCCAGACACTCTTTTGAGTGAAAAACAAATTGAATTGCATTTAGAACCTGCTTTTGAGGTAAAATGTGATGACAATAATATATTAATTGCATAACTTGAACATAATAAACTTTGCCTGTTGCAGGAAGTGGGAAAAATGCACTGAGTAACCTTGCTGGGTAGCCTAGCCTACTGCATGAAACATTTGAACTAAATCTCCCATGAAATTTTCAGTGTATCCACTTCTTTATGGATTGCCAACATACTGCAATATTTGGATGCGATGTTCACCAAAGGTTTATGCAAAGCCCCATTTCCTGCTGAAACTAGTTTGATTTTAAAAACCTTTTCAAATAGAGATTGGTGTTTGATTTAAATTCTCCTTCCCCCAACTCGTTCATCCTTTTACCTTGGTTTCTGTGAAGAAATGTAATTTTTTGAGGTGCAAAGGGAGTCACTGTCTTTCCCAAAATGCGCAGGAGGAGAAGCAGCTTTCTGAACTGAGAGAATCATGGTCTGGGACAGTGAATGCCTTGCCATTCTGTCATCTAGTTTTGATGCAACCTTCAAGCCTAGCACATCTATATATACAAAGATTACTGAGATTCTAATTTGATGCTTTTGCGTTTGGCCACTTAAGTGGTTATGAATTGTAGAAAAAACTTTTGCAGATTTAAAAAGTACCTTGAATTACCACTCCACATGAGATGTTGAGGTAATGACAGAAACTTAAATAAAAAGCCTGGTCCTCATGAAGCACCCAACTAAACTAAAAGACTACGAGTCATAGGAATTGTGCTGCTTGCTTTATGAAGTTTCCAAGGTACAATTGAGATGTATTCTTTTTACCACAGTGGGGAAAAAAAAGTCTCTGTTTTATTCCATTGTTGTAATGGTGTTCAGAGCCTACTCTTGCAACTTGTGCTGTGACAGCCAGCTGAAGTACCTGCAGAATATATGGAAGTCACTATAGGTAAACTAGTTTTGAAATATTTGACCTTCTCAGGGGGATTTCCTTTTGGCTTCAGTTGCTGGACCCTCTTGTTTGAACCATGAACCTGGAAATGCTTTTAAATGCTGAACAACACAGACAATTTGGGAAATACCACATGGCTGCCAATGGGTAGGTTTAACACAGAGAAAAGAAGCAACAGGGAAATGCATAACTCCAAATTGGTGTAGGGGGCAAAAATGTAAAGGAAGAGAATCCAAGTAAAGAAGGGGTTGAGACAACAGGGAAAAGAAAGGCTCAGACATGGGAAAGAGGAAAATAAAATCAGTGTATCAGAAGCAGAATCCATGAGTTAGTAACATCTTCAAAGCTCCA
This sequence comes from Manacus candei, assembly GCF_025592945.1. Classification (NCBI taxonomy): domain Eukaryota; kingdom Metazoa; phylum Chordata; class Aves; order Passeriformes; family Pipridae; genus Manacus; species Manacus candei. The sequence continues at coordinate 2,275,452 of NW_026138156.1, read as the reverse complement.
TGGTCTCCCTTAATCCTCCACATATATTGCTTTGAAAATATGTCCATTTGATCTGTTCTTTAAAGGTTTTGTTAGAAATAAAACATTCCTTGACCTCCCTGAAAAAGAAGCACACTAACATCAGTAACAATGACCATCATTTCATCTTCCATGTGTTGGAACCTCTGTGTCTTGGCCTTCTAAACTCTTCTTATTTTGGTGATTTCTGTGCATTACGTGTCTCTTTCTTGTTTCTGTGGCCAGAATTTGCCTTCATTTTTTTAGCTGCAGGCAAATATTTGTCTTAAAAAATCCTAAATAGTATTAATGATGAAGGACTAATACCACTTTCTAGAATGAGACACAATATGAAAAGTAATTATTTCTATATCTCAGGTGCTACTATACCTATATACTTCAGTTCCAATCTGCAGGAAGTTATGCTAGTTCTTTTTCTTTTGAGATGAGCTTTTTTTTGAAAAATGATGCTATGCTGTGCCAAATGCTGTTATTGTATCAATTAGTATTGCATGAAAAAAATGTCTAAGAACAGAAAGCTCATTGAAGAAAGTACTTAAACGGGATTAGAAAGTCAGTATGAAGAGAACAATTTGATTTAAGCAAAGATCCCCTTATGCTGATAATAAAGGATTTAATATCTTAAATATGTTTAGAAATAGTGACATTGTTACCATGTATATTAAAAAAAGAAGTATGCTTGTTAGGCATAATTTTGGCAAAGATCTTAGACCATTGTGTAGTTTTGCATATTGCTTGTGCAGTAATTTCTAGACATTGGAGTCAGTGGTAGTTTTGCATGTGTAAGAACTGCTGGTTTCATCCCCTATGATTCATTGACAAGGGTATTGCTTCTGACATTAGTTTCAGCTAAGGGTAACAGACAATAACATGGCTGATTACTAAGTAGAAGATGTAAATTCTTTCACATTTCTATGCATTAAAAAGGCTTAGAATTCCTGAATTTTAATATAAAATACAATGAAGTGTATCAAATAAGATTCCCCTATCTTGCTTTGTAATAATAAATTGCAGTGTGCACATTCAAAAAGTGAAAAATGGCTTTAAAGAACCTTTACCTCCTAAGGTTGAGAAAATACATTACCAAAATCTCAAACATCCTTGCATTTTGTGTGTCTGACTGTATATTCTTTTTTCTTCAAGTGATTATATCCAGACTTGCATGATCTTATTAAAACCAGTTTGGCACACAGTAACTGAGTGGGTTTACATCGGTGGTGTAACTGGTACTTCTGTGTATGACATTCGTTATCAGCTATAAGGAGAGCAGAAACAAATAAATGTTTTCTCCTTACATGGGGATTCTGGAATGCATTTTCTACTTTGTTTATATTTTGCTATAGGCTTCAACACCTTCTTTCATTCGAAAGAACATCCTTCCCCAACATCCCTTGTTGATGATAGTTTGGCCTTTCAAAGCTTAGAATGCCTTCCATTCTGGGATTTCAGTTCATGTTCAGTTTATGCACACAAGTATCAAATCAACACTTGTGTGAAAAAGACATAAAAGACATATTAGTTTTTGTTTTCAAACTTTCACCTCCTTTCAGAATCTGTGTACGGAAGGGAGAAGAGAGTTGATACTGGTCAGAGTTAAGAGAAGAATAGTTGTTGATTTTCATCAGGGTAGGGGATAGTGGGCTTTATCCCTGCCAAAACTTCATCCCCAAGTAAAATCTCCAGAGTTACTGTTTTTTAGGTTAACTATGGCAGTGACAGACATACTAGGACCAGAACATTCTACGACATGAAGTACAGTGTGCATTGTCAATGGTGAGTTAATAGAGGATGATCACAACCAACTAAAAATCACTGGAGCCTCCACTGTATCCAAAGACTCAAATTTTACTCCTTTTGGAAACGTAACTCAAATACAATGACACAGCCATGTAAAATCAGGTTTGGAATTCAAACTCTTAGTATCCCGAGTGTTTTTGGTTATATCCCAACAAATGACATTACTGAAACCAAAACAAAAATATTTTAAGTTGAAAATATTTTCCAGTGTCTTCTTTAGCAAAAGTGACTGCAAGTAATTAGGCTTCACAGTTGTTCAGGAATAATGCATGATGTTTATTTTGTCTTCTAAAATAAGATGTAAAGAACCTATTGGAATTGAGCATGTAGTTTTTGTAATTTCTAAGTGTTCTGGGATCTCTGCTGCCAGCTGCTGTTCTTGCTACCTCTTGCTACCTCTTGCTACCTCTTGCTACCTCTTGCTACCTCTTGCTACATGTGGTCTGATTCAAAAAAACAAAGCCAAATCAAGGCAAGACATGAGAAATCGGTTGCTATACAAATAATAAATAACAACCTTAGTTTCCTTTTCTTTTACTAAGCAGTTACTGATTTCAAATAACTGAATTTTTATCCATCAGATAATTTTTTGCCTGAAGAATATGGCAGTCAGTACCAGGAATTTACTGAAATTCACGGAACGTGTAAGTTGTAATGCATGCACATTACATGTAGGGTTATCGTGGAAGACCAAATTAGATAGGAGCTCCCTAGCTGCATAATTTTCTCTGTGAGCAGCTAACAACTCATTGAAATAACTTATGTTGATGCTTCATTTTTATTAAATACTTACTCTTATGTACATGTATTTGTTTGACTGATTGTGCTGTGATTATTGACTTGTTCCACAATGATCTTTTCACTGTGCCTTAGTCCTGAATGTATCAGGACATGATCATATCTATAAGAAAAAAATATGCCTTGTCTGAATGCATATAAATATAGGCAAGTTGAATGATCTCCAAGCAAGCGTTAAATGCTGTGAAACTTTCACTGTTGATATATTGTATAAATGATTCTATCTAAATTACTTAGCCCATTATGTACTTAGCAGCAAAGAGAAAGGAGAGGAGAGTTATTGTCTTGAGTGATCTATAAATACAGGAAAATTGTTTTTAATAGAACATGAGCTTTCCGAAGCTCTTCAATAGCAGCTGAAGTGTATTTTCAATACCAATAGATGGCAGCATAGTTCTTCAGAAGACTGACGAAGATACTTGGCGATTTAGGGTTAATGTAAATTACCTTAGCAGAAAGCTATTATCCAAGTAAATGTTGTTCTGCTGCATTTGTCTAAGTTCTCTACCTATTTTTGCTTTAAACAAGCAAGGAAGAAGCTGTGGATGGGATAGAAGTTAAGACTTTATTACTAAATACACACTATAAAAAAATTTAAAAGAAAAAATTATTTTGTATACACAGACACATTTCTTAATACTGAAATAGTAATTTCAGCTAAAAATCTTAAATATGCCATCTTTTATTTGACAGAACTACATTCTGTTTGTAGAGCATCAAGAATACAAATCAAGACTAGCACTCTGCTTGTGAGGGTAACAGTACCTGAGTAAAGCAAATCTGAAAATAAAGCTGAATAAATAGTCAGTATTGTAAACCCTAAAGGTTATCGTGGGAATGGTGAAGTATTTAGATGGACAGATTTTTCTGTAACCTTCTCTGGAAAAGTGCATTCTTACTGTGCTGTTTACCTCTTAATTTTAGTCTGAGAAGTGAGAGTCTGCACAGGTCTTGTTGAAGGATAAATGACTTTGAAATTCCAATATTCAGGTGTAGACAATAAACTGTTAAATGTATGCTTGCTCAACACTGTGATTAACTTTGGCAAATGGGGTGGGGCGATGCAGGGTGGTGGGAGACAGGAACTAAATCCACAAAGCTTTTTTACAATGCCATTCCCAAGCTTAAGCTTTTCAGAGTTACCTCTCACAGTGAGGAAGCACATGTGAGAGAGAAATCTTGGAGAGAAAGGAAAGAAGGATTCATGAAGGGCACTTAAAGTTGGCAGTGGCTGGAAGCTTTCTACTGAGATGCAGACTGTGTTAGACAAGGAGACAATCAGATCAGCGGAAGCACAGCTAGTAGGGAGCAAACAAGTTCTTCCAGTCTTGATTTTCAGTGCTTTAGGGCATAGAGTAACACATTCTTAGTTGGAAAAGATCTGCTTCCGAAAACACTGTTCTACCTTCTGGCTAGGTTCAGGATACAGTAATGTCCACCATACTTGCAATCCTCGTTTTCTGACTGAGGCTGATTTTGGTTTTGTTGATTTTTTTTTTAATTATCATTCTTTTTTTAGTTTGAGGAGGGACAAGTTGCCAAAATTCTGTTATTTGAATTATCTTGATAGTGTAGAACAAATTTCTCAACTCCAGATCTTGCCACTCTCCTGCCTTTCTGTCATACAAGAAATCTGTTTGCTCTGCAACAGCAATGCATTTTCTTTATTACATTTATTTGAAATACTTAAATATTATTGCATGACTGATCAAGTGAAAAAAATATTTTCTAGCTGTTAACTTGCCTCAAAGGCTGATACATAAATTAGTAAATTGGACAGAAAATCTTCTTTCTCAGTGTTTTGTATAGCATTCTTTCTTTACAGCATCTGGATTTGCCAGTCTTTCCATTCAAAAAGGAGACATGCATACTTCACCCCCTCCAGTTGCCTTTGACTAGAAATTCATCCTACTACAAAGTAAATTTTTCTTCGTAGAAATTTTGTTAAAAACACTGTATCCTTGAGAGGCTTCCCTTGACTGACCAGCATTTTTCAACGGGATCTTATTCTTACATCAGAAAATGAGTTAGAATGCATAATTTTTAAATTTATTTGAAAGAAAGGCATATATTACTCTTTCTCATTTCTTGTATTTTATCAGATCACATGATTTTTTCTTTTATGCAAAAGTTATTTATTCAAAAATAAATTTTTATTTTAAAATTCATCTTGCCATAACTGTGAGAAGCTCCAGAGCCAGTGCTTGTGCCATATTATGTACTTTTACTGCAGCAATCTCATAAAAGAAGATTCATCCATTAATACAATTAATATTTCTGAGGGGAAAGATTGGTATTTCTGAGAGATACTGGAAGAGGGATTAAAATAGTAGGAAGATTAAATTTTTGTATTTCACTTATCCCTATATTATATGGGTAGATTTAATTCATGCATCACTTTATATGATCATATATTGTTTCTTTCCTTCCATAACAAAGGAGCAAGTGAGCATCATATTATTTTAGCAACTAGGTTTTGGTTTGGTTTTTTTGATTGCGTGGTGGTTTTAGTTTAGTAGTATGTGCTAAAGAGGGCAACATCAGTGAGATGTGCCTTTTTTGAAGCAGGGATTTGTGGTACTTAAAACGTTTCTGCTCAGTCCACTTGGTCCTTGCTTGAGGATGTTAAAAATCATCAGTAAGTTCTGTTCCTTGTAGTACGTCAGAAATGAACAAGCTGGTGATGAACATACAGTTCTCCATAAATATTTCCTTGGTAGAGGTCTGACCAAGAAAGAGCTCAATCCTCTTTGATGAATATCTCAAGTGTCATCACCTCTCGGATAAGACACATCTTCTTTCTTATAGGTGATAGTAGCGGATTTTATCAGCAGGTGTTGGAGGATGCAGACAGGTTCACTCAGTATTAGCTAACATTGTGCCGAGTTTGAACCAGTTTCTTGTGATTCTCCACAGCAAGCCGAGGAAGACCTGTAAGTGGTGCATTTCTAAGGAATCTGAATATAATTTGGCAGAAAAATCCTGAACTGATCAGCATCAACTGCAATCCATGCTGCCTTCTGACATTTTCTGTACCTTTTGTTTGTTTGAGACCTCCATGCTGTATTTATGGGTTGAATCCATTTAAGCTCTTAATAGTAGTTAACAATGTTGCATGGGTAGTGATGGGAAGGGTTGTTTCATTAGTTACCATACATCCCGGGAAACGTTTCTCTTAGAATATAATCCTGCTCTTCTTTGTAAGACCTATTAAAAAAAAAAAAAGTAGACAATTTTTTTAGTGTCTTCCTGAAAGTGCTAGTAAATACTATTGTTCCAAACAAACAAAAATATTTCAAGGAAATCTCTTCTGTCAGTTATCAGTTTAAACTGAGATTATGACAGGAATTCAAAGTGTCTCTGTACTTATCCCACGTGTCTAGTTATGTCTACTTTTTCATATTTAAAATTCCCTGAAGAGTCAGTCACATCCATGAAACACAATAAATAGCCTTCTAGGCTATTTTATCTGAATTTTCTACCCTCTGAATATAAGTTTAAATGTAGATTTAAGAATGTGAAAAATTCTCAGACTGTTCCCCCCTGCCCTCTCTTGTAGCTTTATAGTGATTTCTGATGGATCACAGAGAGTAAAGAGAGTCATGAAACTGAAAGAATATAATCAGAATATATAATAGAATGTATACTGCAATTACTTAAAACTGTCTTATAATGTGATGAAGAAAACCTTTGTAATGGTGTCATAGTTAGTCTGAAAGATCCCTACAGGGGAAATGCTTGAGAACTAAACAGCTGATATATGTAGGATAGAGGCTAGACAACATGCTAATGGTAATGCACTGTGAGAACTTGTCTTTAATGGATGCTGGATTAATTATATAAGTACTTTATGTAAGCCTTTTTCTTCCCCAAAGTATTTCCATTCTGAATGTAGAGAGTTAGACAGTTATCATAAGTCATGTTACTCTAGTTTGCCATTTAACTGTTTTTATTAGGGCCTGCAAGAACTATATGCACTTAAAACTAAATTTCTGTACTATTTAATATCTTATTAATCTCAGCTATCTTAAACTGTGCTCTTCACAATATTTCAGGTAATCTAAAATCAAAAATAAGTTTCAGACTAAAAAAGGAACGTTCTAAAGCTTATTCCTCTCTGCCCACCCCCCACCCCAAGCCAGCTTGAGCACATCCCAAACCTCAACCTATGGTGGGTCATAGATAGAATTTTGATTTCATGAGTAAATAACTTGAACAAAATACATCATAAACAGTATGATCTTGTGCTCCATGATAATTTTCCTAATGTGTTTTGTTTTCTTATGCACTAGCATGCGTTTTTTAGAAAGTAATGATCTACTGTTTTTAGTATAAAAACTATTTTATTTAGGTGTCTAATAGTGTGTTTTTGCTTTGAAACCATTAAGATACTTTTGAAAATCTTGATCTTCAAAAAACTTGACCTTCACAGCCTAGTATTAGATACTCAATTTGGAAACTGTTGATTCTATAACACTTGGTATAAAATATAATAGCTTTTAATAGAAGATTGTTAACTGATATAAAAGCATTCTATCAGTTGTAATCAAATCCAGCCTAGACTTCTGCCTGCAACTATTGGAAGCTAGCAGAACAAGAGGAAGAAGCCTAATGAACTGACAATTCTGTCATAGTTTAGGTTCCTGGGATGATTGTAACACTGCCTAGGTCATCATCCTCATCCTGAAAAATGCCTTGGCCAGACCAGAAGAGAATTATAACCAAAAGTTGGTTCTACTGTAACTTCCTCATGCCCATACATACAATCAAAGATGAGTCATGGGAAAAAATTGGGGATTAGTTCCCTGTCACGGGTATGTCATATGTTGCTGGAGTAGGGAAAGGAAAATCCTTCATATCTTCCTCCAGTATGCATCTATGAAGTCCCAGTGGACCATAAAATTAATTATGTTGATAGGTTTTGAAGACAGACTGGGATCCTTTGGTTCATTTAATATGATCTCATGCATTAAAGACATCAGGGATCTTGTTCAGGAATCTCTGCATCAGAATTTATTTGGAAATCTTACCAAGTCATAGACATTTGGCATTTTTCTTTTACTACATGTTCATTCCATGTTTTGTTCCTCTTACTGCAAAGCACACTCTCAGCAGTAAAATTCTTTTTTTTTTTTTTAATTGGTGAATGTAGCATTGCTTTAACACAGGAAAAAAGAGAAAAAAGTTGGCTTTTTAATACATGTAGAAATGATACTGTTGTACTTTTAGAAGATGAAAGATTCATTGTGCTTATGAAATAAACACAAATTAAGTTGCTGTTGTAATTCTGGATTCCTTCATTATCTCTTTGCATTAGTATTTTTAATCCTTTTAAGCTCTTGACCTCAGTTATACCTTGTGAAAAAGATTTCCAAAAGCTATTTTCATTCATGTTGATAAGCACTTTCTTTTAATAAGCACTTTTCTTTTTCAGTTTCACTGGGTATATCCTTCCAGTTCTGAAATTTTGAATTGGTTTATTTAGAGCAGTGTGCTAATTTCTTGTCTTTTGCATGTCTTCTCCTTTATATGGACAGCCACATAGAGCCTATCACAGTGTGGTAATTTTCATGCCTGGTTGATTCTAAACCAGTTCTCAGCATTCATTAGGAATTGCTTTTACTTTTGCTGTGTCTGGATCTGGTTTGTTTTTCCATCCTGAATGTTCCCAAGCAGTCACAGCCACGTCATTCCTTGAAATGCTATTTTTTCTAGAAATGGGCTTTCCTCCATTCTTTGTTCTGAAATACAATTTTCTGTGTACTAGAGGGTATTGCCGAAAAACCACCTTTCATTCTTCTGTAGTAACAAGCAGATACCAGGGTTGTTTAATGTAATAAATTTAGAAAATGCTTAAATCTGTTTTTTTGGAGCCTGTGTTAGTCTTTTTAAAATATATTATCTTTCTTTATAGCATTTCCAAATACCACTCTCTAAGAATTAAAATACTTTCCAACTATGGCAACTTGTCCCAAAACAAAGATAGTAAATTTTGCAGTATACCTTAAATCATGTTTGTATCTCATTGTGAAGTCAACACTACATTTGCAAGTAACCCCAATCAAATTCAAGGAAATGTATATATGTGATTTAATTTTTACAGTACTGGATGTTGCATATTGTATATATATATATGATTTTTTTTCAAATTGATATTTTCTCATTATTCAATGTCATAATTGTGTTTTCTGCTTTTCGACTTTTTCAGGTCAGGTTTTATCATGTGATATACAAACAGTTTAAACTATTTTTATTTTTAAACTTGCAGTCAGATCTGAAACACAGATGATTAGTTATGTAGACAGTAAAGCTCTGTGTTTGCTAGACTGCTTTTGTCATCTTTATTTTGTGTATGCTTGTCTTTAAGCTAGTCTAGTTCTTAGATGATTTTTATTTCCTATCAAACTTGTGATCATTTTTAGTATAATTCAGAAATGCTTGGCATATTGAAGTGTATAATTAACTAACCAGCATAATTTGGAAAATTAGCCTGCCATTCCAGGCTCTGAGAGCTACCATTATATTTTAGTATGTAAAGTCTACTGATTTTCATTCCTTTACAATTTTCTTTCCTCTTGATCATTTTCTACTTTTAGCAGTCTTAATGTCTGAAGATACTTAAAATGAATGTTATTCACTGGTCATGGCAAACCTTCAATTAACAGACTTTGATGCAGCATATATCATTATCCATTATCGAGTCATCCTTTTCTTTGTTGGTTTTTAAAGTTATTTATACTTTGTTGAGAAATGTTCTATTCTCTATTAGTATTCTTTAAGGTGTTTTTTCAATATCTCCAGTTACACAATACCACCCTGCACAGTGATTGTTATATTTCAGAAGTATAGAAGGCTCTGTGAAATAAAACCCAAAACATATTTAAACCAAGAAAACAACACAAGCCAATGTAAAAGAACCTTTCTATAAACTGGTCTCTCTTTTATTCTCTTTATAAAATTTTCATACAAAGTGATCACTTTAAGATACAAGATTAATTATGACACACAATAAAGCGCTGACACCATTGTCAAAAGAACAAGATACTTGTTTCTATTTTAAAGTGTGCACTTGCACTTAATAGTAAAATACTTTTGTTTAAAAAAGACATAGTATTTTGTAGTCTACTTTACTACCTCTTCCAAGTAGGTGGCCCATCTTTCTTTGTAGACAAACTTCACTGTTAAAAATCAAGCTCTTTTCCATATAACTGTCATGCACTCACCTTTGAAGATGAATTACAGTGAAGGTGTGAAAGGCTGGTGGATCTTGGGAAGAGAAATGGGCAGGCTTTTTATGAGTGGCCTTTGCCCATATCATGAAGTTGCGACCTATGAGGTTTGCTTGTCACAGATTAAACCATCTGTTTTTGGCATTACTGATTAGCAAGTCATGACATTAGCTTAGAAATTAGCTTAGTACAATTGCTTTTTTTTTGACTCTCAGATGTCTTTCTCGAGATTTTATTTTCTGTTCACATATCCTTGTGATGCAAATGTTTGCTGAACTGACCCTTATTTACCTTGGTGCTGGTTTGTTTGTTTGTTTGTTTGTTTGTTTCCTTTTTTGTGGGTTTGTGGGTTTTTTTGTGTTTTTTTTTTTTTCTTTCCTGTTTGTTTTGTTTGCTTGTTTGTTTTTTCTCCTATGTAAAAATCATAGTGTCATTTAGAAAGTCCAAATAATCCATGATAGAAAATAATTTTGAAGACACTTCAAATAATTTTGAAGAAAATTGATGAAAACTTCTTCAGTTTTAAAAAAGCAGATTGAAAACATCAGTGGTCTCCCTAATTGAAAATTTCAATAAAACCCAGCAGAGACATCTTTATAAAATGAAGCACTTATATCTATATTTTTAATTGTGTGCTAATAGGCACTTTCACCCTCAGTAATTTGTCTCTCTCAATTAAAACAATTACAGAATCAAATACATGAATATTAATATAGCATTTAACTTGATATTTTATTATACACAAGTCAAGAAATTCACAGTTGATTTTTCCCACTACAACCTTATCTTCATACCCCCAAGTGTATGCACTACAGAGAAGGACTTTATTTTACAATTACATCACATGAATACATAAATATATTTAAAAAACCCCTATACTTAAAAGATTAATTGCAGAATAACTCTGCTGGTTGCCTTAACTTAAAAGCAGGAATCACAGTGATACAAACAAGTGAAAAATTTAACTATTAAACTCTTAGTAGATTATGATATTCCTATGTCAAGAGGATGCTGAGCTTCCTTTGCCTATTGTACTCGTTATAATATGGGAGAAAATACTCCATTGTGCTGAAAAGTATGAGTGGTAACAGATACTCCTGTTCAGGAGTCTCTGAACCAGAAGACTTCATGCAAAATATGAAGGAGTTGCATTGTGGTGGTGTTTAGAAATCATGGCTATTACCATATATGTATAATTAGAAGCTATTAATATTATCCGTATATGGCAATTAAGTAACTTGCATTGCCATTTTAACTTGACAAGAGGTTAAGCAGGTTGGCTGAAGGAATGAAGCTAAATAAAATTCATGTGATTGGAAGCTGAGGATTCATTACTTCTAGTGATAGATTTGCATTGATGCATAATTTCTAAAATTGCATTAAAAATTGTGGTGCTAAATTATAATAAACTTTTGTAACTAGTATGATGCTTTCTAAAGTTTGGGAGAAGTTCCCAGATGATCTTCAGTTTACATTGTTATTGATTTTGTCAGTTGTGCAATGCTATGGTTATAAGGAATGTGCTGAAACTATTTTCCATTTCATCTTCTTAACTGCTTGAATGTAGGTTGTACAGGACTGGTCATGTTCACATGGAAGTCAGTGGCAGAGCTGCCATGGATTTCACTAGTATTTACTAGTAGTTACTTTTCTGTGAGAGGAATCTGTACTAGTGTCCTGCTTCAGACAAATCTGAGGCAGCCCTGACCCTATCTAAACATGGGATCTGGCCCACTGAGAATCCTTATGTGTTGGCATCCTCAATATTCAGTAGTGCAGTTCACTCTCCAGAATACTCCAACTCTCTGCTTATCTGCTTGCTCTGGACAACTCTATACTGAACATCAGTTTAGGATTTTGGAAAGTCTTAAAAGGCTACTGAGTCAGACAAAAGCAGAGTAAGGTAAAAGCACAATGTCACACTATATACCATTTAAAAGCAGAAGTCACTTTCCAGTCTGGAAATGAAAGGTCCAAATTCTGTCCAGAGAAGCACAGTAGGATTAACAATGGGGGTAGAATGTGACCCACAATGAATTTTACCTTGTCTAGACTTAAAAACTCTGGGAATACTACTCTAAAGAATAAATGCTACAAATCTAACCTAGTTTTCATTTTATTTTTCCTTTTTATCCTTCTTCCTCTCCAAATTCTCCCTTTTCCTTCAAAAAACAAGAAATCTCTAAGTACAAATAGATGCAGTGGGATCAAGCATAAGAAGTTTTGGCCCAAAGTGTTACTTTCTGACAATGTAGCAAAAAGAATGAAAGCACTAACTCAGCCCTAACTTGAATGTTGTCACAACTGCAACACTGTAATCACAGGTTTTTAAGTTTACTTTTTTCTGTGAGAACAGTTTTGAAACTACAATATGACAGGCTTAAAACTTTTCTGAATGAGGCAGTTTCTTCTCATTTGGCTTGTTGGAGACCACCACTGGTAACTCAGTGGTTACAGAAGTTTGGAGAAAAAAACCATCAGCTTTGCATCAAAAAGCCTGTATGTACTTTGTGTCTGTACTAATCAGGTATATGTGTCTATGTACGTTAGATATGTATATTTATATTTGATTGTTTGAAATCACTAGCTTCTCTTATTTGGTGGAGTACTATTGAAACTTCCCGTGCCTTCCAACTGGGTACACTTAAATTTCTTTACACTTAAACGACTTAACACTTAACCTGACTTTAAAAAAATATTAAAAAATTTTTGTCTGTCTAATGCTTTGATAGGTGTTCACTTACATAATAACACCTATGTCAGGATAGGCCCATTCCACTAAAAACAAAATTATTGAGTCCTATTTTAAATATTTCCCTTTAAATATAAGTATATAATATCAGGTTAGAGCTAAGCTAAATTACTACCTTTCCATTTGGAGGTGTACTAAAGTGAAAATGGTACATTGTGGCAGTACAAAATTTTGCCCCTGAGACCAAGTCCTAAATAGTTTGGCGTGTCCATGCATCTCTAAGTGTAAAATGAGCTAATTTAATGCATGCTTAGGGCTTTAGTCCTTGCCCTCTGGTCCCTACTGTAATGTGTGTCTGTGCGCAAAGGGGAATGAGGTTAGAAAGGGTAGAAAGAGAGACTGCAAGAAGGCTCTTTGGAATGCAAAAGTTGAGGGCTGAAGGATGCCAGCTGATGTAACTGTAGCTAGTCAAACTGCTGCAGTGTGAAGCAGGAAGCATTGAACATGCTCCATTCTTGTAAAATATCATCACATGCATCCTTTCCAGAATGTACAGTTCTCTCTTTATGAGCAACAGGGAGGGAGGTGTAATTTATGTAAACTAAATAGGTATTTGACAATCTGACATTGTTTCACTTCGTTGACACCATTTATCTTTGAAACATTGGATAATAAGCTCTGCCCACTGCATTGAATAAGGACAGAAATGTACTCAGTCAAGAAGAGCCGTGTGTTTAGAATGAAGTTATACAAATGTACAGTGGAACTGCTGGTATCTTCTTATATGTTTGTATTTCCATTATATAAAGAGAAGTGTCAAAAAAGAGTGGATGCCTTTATGTAATTGTCCCACTGGACTACTTTATGTAGAAGGGCTGCTGAATTATAAGGAATTTTTTTTGTTTTAAATGCAAATGATTTATCAACATTAAGGATTCAGTGCTTTCTGCAAGGCTGCTGAAGGAAGGCCTCAGAGACAGGGAACGTCACCAAACTAGTCTTTCGGGTTTTATCACTTTAAGAAGTGAGCAGGTCACGTTTTTGGTATTTTTTGTTTATTTGTTTGGTTTGTTTGGGGCTTTTTCCCCTTTTTTGAAATATGGGCTTGATGGCTGCTGGCTTGAAAAGCTGATGTTATGGAGCAGCCTGACACAAACCAATAAAGCCTGTTATGGGTACAATCAGTAAATTCCTGCCTATTTGCAAGGGATATTTTTAGAGATCTGCATTTAGAAAAATCGCATTCTTTTAAACATAAAATTTTGTGATTAAGGAAAGACATTTTCTGGTTAAAAGACAAACATGAAGCAGTGTGCTCACCTCCTTTCTGTCAAGGAATCTAATGTGGAGCATGATTGATTTGAAAGATGATACAGTCATATATATGAATATAGGGGTGAAGAGCACTCAAAACATACTGAGCCTTGTCGCAGGTACATACTGTAAATGCACTGATATGTTATTTAAGAATAGGTTTTCTCTTTCCTATTAATGGCAATAGCATGATACTGGATACCAACTCCTGTGTAGTTGTATCCAGCCCCTGTCTTATTGACTTTTCTTTTTCTTTTTTTTTTTTTCCTTTTTTTTTATTTTTTGATATATTTAGATTGTTGAAGTGGTGTTTGCATCCTCTTGTATGTAGGCGATAGTAGTAGGCAGTTTAAAAGAATCCTTTTAAGTTTTAAATTCACCTTTGATTTTCTTCTTTCCTCTGTCGATTCAAGACAGGAGAGCTAACTTCCTTAAATTTTTTCTTTTTCTTCTTTCTTTTATTTTTTTTTTCCTGAAGATCTGTGTGACAGTTCAAGTTTTCTGTAGGTGATCTCCCTCGGTGATATGGGCATCATTACTAGGTGGATTAGATGGCTGCAAATTAGATTCCACTGACTGCCTATGCAGTGTGATGTTACAGTTACATAGCCAAAGCCCCCATTTCAAAGACAGCAGACTTAAATCAATTGATATAATTTGAGTTTGTCATCTGACATCTAAGTCTACTTTTTTTTGTTTGGTTGTTTTTTTTAACATGAAGCAATTCTATGCATCTTTCCTCCTCATGGTTTGAGATAGCCCCAAAATCCAATCCCCTAGCTCCATTCCCCCCTCCCACATCTCAACCTAATGTGAGATGGGTTTTTCCAGACAAAACACACCAGACTCAAAGTGGGGGAAAGGGAATATATTACAATGACTGTACAAATAAATACTATATCACATTATACACATGATCACAAACTATCTCTACCATGACATATGTATTTACAGTGGATCAGATCTCTTCTCCCCTCCAAATAAAAGTCCAGGAGGGAAAGAAGGACAGATCCCTTCCAGTCCTTAAGCAGCAGCATCTTCTGAGGCAGCAGTCTGTCTGTCTTCTCCACATGCAGCAGCTGATAGCTGGCTTTCTGCCAGCATCCACGAGGGAGGTATTCAAGCCTCTCTCTCGGCCCCATCGCCTCCAACCGAGGGGTCTTCCGTGGGCTTCGTAACCCCAGACAAGGTCGTATCACCACGTCATATCACGAAGACACAGGGGGGTCTTCGTGACGGTCTGGTATCTTCAGGAGACTCAGCTCCTTGCAGGGCCTCTGTGCCCTGTCTCTCAGGCTGCCACCGTGGCAGCAGTGCAAGGGAGGGGAGAACCAAGGTCAACTCCCCCCGCATTCCTCTGGCCGTCCCGGTCTAGCTACGGGACACTCTGAGCTTCTTAGCTCCTCTCTCACTCCGGTGCTGCATGTCTAAAACTCTTCTCCTTAACAGGAGTCCATCTCCCTCTTCTCCGAGAGGGTCTCAAAGGAGTTTTGGGGGGCTGGTACAGTCTTACCCCCAGAACTCTGTCTCTCAGGCTGCTGGCTCTCTTTCTCCCGGCTCTCCTTCCAGGAGTCCTTTCTCTGGTGTTGCATGTTGTTTCTGCTGCTCCTCCAGTTCAGGTTCTTATCTCTGGCTCTCTGCCACTATTTCTCTGGTCAGCGCCGGCTGCTGCTCTGCGCCCATGGAGAAAAACATCTCCCGGCATAGCTACAGGCACCTAGCCCAGCTTTATGCTGTTCCAGGTCCCTGCAGCCCCCCCCAGCCAGGGGCTGGGAGGGCCCAGAGGGCCCAAGGGGCTCAGAGCCCCTTCCTCGTGGCTCTACAACATGACCACCTCTCCAACAACCAAACTACAACTCAACTTTTCCGGTGAGCTTGTGATATGTTTACATTTTTGCAGGAGCGCCCATTGGACAGAACTCCAAAACTTCCAGGGGTTTCCACCCCTTGGGGTCTACCACTTAATTTAGCCTCTGGGGGAAAACAAGATTCAAACCACGACAATCCCCTTCTCAGAGTTGAGTTCTGCTTTTTTCTTACAAGCTGTAGAACCTGCTATTCCTTATTGCTCTACTTGTATCTATGGTGCGAGAACAGATATTCACAGTCTTTTTCAGCATGATGCTACAAAGGGCCACGGCAGACCTCGAGGATCAGAATGGTATCTACATTCGATATCGTACTGATGGAAGCCTTTTCAACCTAAGGCGACTGAAGGCCCACACCAAGACCTTAAACCATCTTGTCTGGGAGCTGCTCTATGCTGATGACTCCGCCCTTGTCACCCACACAGAAGCAGCTCTGCAGTGTTTAACATCCTGCTTTGCAGACGCTGCTGAGCTCTTTGGGCTGGAAGTCAGTTTAAAGAAGACAGAAGTTCTCTATCAACCTGCACCTCAGGAAGTCTTCCATCATCCCCATATCACCATTGGCAAATCAGAGCTTAATTCAGTCCAGCAGTTTAATTACCTAGGTAGCCTCATCTCCTCGGATGGCAAGATTGACAGAGAGATAGACAACAGGTTAGCAAAGGCATACAGTGCTTTTGGAAAACTTCATAAAAGAGTTTGGCGAAATAAACATCTGAAGAAAAGTACAAAGATCAGTGTTTACAGAGCCATAGTGCTTTCTTCTCCCTCATATGGATCTGAACCGTGGGTCATCTACTGCCACCACCTGCAACTCCTAGAACACTTCCATCAACATTGCCTTCATACAATCCTAAACATCCACTGGTCAGATTATGTGACCAATACATCTGTTCTAGAACAAGCAGCAGTCACAAGCATTGAGGCCATGTTACTGAGAACACAGCTGCGATGGGCAGGGCACGTCTCCAGGATGAAGGACCACCGCCTCCCTAAGATCTTGCTTTATGGTGAACTTGCCACCGGCTGCCGCAAGAGAGGAGTCCCGAAGAGAAGATACAAGGACTCCCTGAAACAACATCTCAGCCTTGACCATATTGATCACCATAACTGGTCTACTCTGGCCTCCAATCGGGAGGCCTGGAGACACACCATCTATAACGCCGCTGATGCCTTTGAGAAAGCATGCAGGATCACTCTCGAGGAGAAAAGACAACGCAGAAAGAATCGTGCCTTGCAGAATACACCATCTCAGGAGTCTTTCTGCTGTGCCTTTTGCAACCGGTCATGCCTGTCTCGTATTGACCTTTTTAGTCACCAGTGCACTTGTAACAAATGTGGATAGAGCCCTTCCCAAATCTTCGTTTGCAAAGCCTAGCCATGACATGACTTGTATCTAATAGTTATTATGTACTTAAAGAACCAGGAGGCTTTTTTTTTCTAGAATATTTTCCCTCTCCCCTGTTGATTAGTTTCTGGTGGAATACGCATATACTAATAAAATGATATAGTGGTGTGCAAGTTTCGAGCTGGCTTCCCGCCAAGTCCCCGAAACTCGACAACAAGGACCCGCCTCCCAGAGACGGAGAAGAAAACCAAGCAGCCAAAGCTATAGCAAATATATATATATATATATATATATATTACATATGAGACAGATACACAAAAGGAGAATACCACACACAGAAGGGGGGGGGGGGGGAAGGGGAAGGGAGAAGGACAAAAAGGGGCAAGGACTGAACAAGCCAACCAGCCGACTGAAGGCAAACTAGCAAAAATCTCACCACTTCCCTTCGAACAGGCAGGATGGCTAGACATGGCCCAAGGCTCTCCCCTCACGCGTGGCAGATAACGGTAGTCACTGTAGGCCTCGGCTCCAGATAAACCAGACCAAAACAGGGACCCGCCGTTCTCGAACCTCGCCGGAAAGGAAGAGAGCGAGATGCCTCCCGCTGACCTTATTTATACCTCAAGTTACGTAAAGGAATAGCATGGAATACTTCCGTGATCACTTTTCTAGTTCCTTCCTGGTTACAAGTTGGTCTCCAGGAAGGCCTAGAGTGAAACCACCACATTCTCCACCCCTTATTCCATACTATTTCTTTATGTAACACCTATGTCTCACGTTCGTCTACATCCCGCGCATATATATACACATTTGCATATATATATATATATAGTTCTTGTTGGTCTCTCGGCACAGTTGTCTCGTCGTTGGAAAATCAATACCGATGTCAGTTCAGTCCAGATCTTTGGTCTCCTCAGTCACCATTACAGTTCTGATTTATGGCTGTTTCATCACTGGACTGTCTCATCACTGGATACCAGCAACAGCTTAGTTCAGGTCTCTCTCTCATCTGGTGACTGGCTTCCTGTAAAAACACAACTTAGGACATACAATTAGTTTTTCCCCAAGGCTAAGTTTCCTTGAGGCACACACTGGATGACTCCATCCTTCCTCATTACCCACCACGTATGTCCTGGCCCTTGAGCAAAGACAATCCCACGAATGGGTTTGTCTTGGCCTGAGGCAGGGGTAACCCAAACAGCTTTCCCTAGCATTCCCCTCAAATGGATTGCTGGAACTTTATCTCCATCAACAATGTGAAGGGATTCTGCCTGTGCAGGGCCAGCTCGATTGACAGAACCCCTGGTGTTAACTAGCCAGGTAGCCTTGGCTAAGTTCTTGTCCCAGTTTTTGTAAGTCCCCTCACCTAATAACTTTAGAGTGGTCTTCAATAATCCGTTATATCTCTCAACCTTCCCAGCAGCTGGTGCATGATATGGAATGTGGTATACCCATTCGATACCATGTTCCCTCGCCCAAGTGGTGACTAATCCATTTTTGAAATGAGTCCCGTTGTCCGACTCAATACGTTCTGGGGTCCCGTGTCGCCACAGGACTTGCTTTTCAAGGCCCAGAATGGTATTCCGGGCCGTTGCGTGGGGCACTGAAAAAGTCTCTAACCATCCCGTTGTTGCTTCCACCATGGTAAGTACATAGCACTTACCTTGGCGGGTCTGTGGCAGTTTGATATAATCAACCTACCATGCCTCTCCATACTTATACTTATCCCATCGTCCACCATACCACAGGGGTTTCAGTCTTTTCGCCTGCTTAATAGCGGCACAAGTCTCACAATCATGGATAACTTCAGAAATGATATCCATGGTTAAATCCACCCCTCGGTCTCGTGCCCATCTGTGGGTGGCATCTCGGCCTTGATGACCGCAAGCATCATGGGCCCATCGAGCCAGAAACAGCTCTCCCTTCTGCTGCCAGTCTAGGTCTACTTGTGACACCCCTATCTGTGCAGCTCGGTCCGCTTCTCTGTTGTTATTATGTTCTTCATTAGCTCGCTTTTTGGACACATGGGCGTCTACATGGTGGACTCTCACATTCAGACTCTTCGCTCTGGCAGCGATGTCCTGCCACAAGTCAGCAGCCCAGATGGGTTTTCCTCCACGCCTCCAGTTCATCTTCTTCCATCGCTCTAACCATCCCCATAGAGCATTGGCTATCATCCACGAGTCTGTGTAGAGGTAGAGTCTCGGCCAACCTTCTCGTTCAGCAATGTCCAGGGCCAATTGGACGGCTTTGAGTTCCGCAAATTGACTCGACTCGCCTTGACCCTCAGCGGCTTCTGCCACTCGTCGGGTGGGATTCCAAACGACCGCTTTCCACTTCCGGTTCCTTCCTACAATTCGGCAAGAACCATCAGTGAAAAGGGCATAACGCCTTTCTTCATCTGGCAGCTGATCAAATGGCGGAGCTTCCTCGGCTCGGCTCACTGGCTCTTCTTCTTCTTCTGCCAGACTGAAGTTCCCACCTTCAGGCCAATTGGTTATGATTTCCAAGATGCCGGGGCGATTCGAGTTCCCGATTCGGACACGTTGTGTAATCAAAGCCATCCACTTGCTCCACGTGGCATCGGTGGCATGATGCGCAGGGGGCACCTTCCCTTTGAACATCCAGCTCAAGACGGGTAATCGGGGTGCCAGGAAGAGCTGTGCTTCGGTACCAATTACCTCTGAAGCTGCTCGTATACCTTCATACGCCGCTAAGATTTCCTTTTCCACAGGGGTGTAATTGGCCTCAGAACCTCTGTAGCTTCGGCTCCAGAAACCCAGTGGTCGCCCTCGCGTCTCGCCAGGCACCTTTTGCCAGAGGCTCCAGGAGGGACCTTTATCTCCAGCTGCAGAGTAGAGCACATTCTTTACATCTGGTCCCATTCTAACTGGTCCAAGAGCCACGGCATGTGCAATTTCTTGCTTGATCTGCCTGAAAGCTTGTTGTTGCTCAGGACCCCACTGGAAATCGTTCTTTTTACGGGTCACAAAGTAAAGAGGGCTCACAATCTGACTGTATTCTGGGATATGCATCCTCCAGAAGCCTATGGCTCCCAGAAAAGCTTGGGTTTCTTTCTTGTTTGTGGGGGGAGCCATTGCTACAATCTTGTTGATTATGTCTGTTGGTATCTGGCGTCGTCCATCTTGCCATTTCACCCCTAGGAATTGGATCTCTCGGGCAGGTCCCTTGACTTTGCTCTTCTTGATAGCGAAACCGGCCTAGAGGAGAATCTGGATGATCGTCTGTCCTTTTTTGAAAACTTCTTCTGCTGTATCCCCCCATACAATGATGTCATCGATGTACTGGATGTGTTCGGGAGCCTTACCCTTCTCTAGTGTGACCTGGATCAGTCCATGACAGATGGTTGGACTGTGTTTCCACCCCTGGGGCAGTCGATTCCAGGTGTATTGAACGCCCCTCCAGGTGAAAGCAAACTGTGGCCTGCACTCTGCCGCTAAAGGAATGGAGAAAAACGCGTTGGCTATGTCGATGGTGGCGTACCACTTTGCTGTCTTGGACTCCAACTCATATTGGAGCTCCAACATATCTGGCACGGCAGCACTCAACGGTGGCGTAACTTCATTTAAGCCACGATAGTCCACAGTCAGTCTCCACTCTCCATCGGATTTACGCACAGGCCAGATGGGGCTGTTGAAGGGTGAATGGGTTCTGCTGACCACCCCTTGGCTCTCCAACTTTCGGATCATTTTGTGGATAGGGATCACAGCATCTCGGTTTGTCCGATACTGTCGTCTGTGTACAGTTGTTGTGGCTATTGGCACTTCTTGATCTTTAACTCGTAGTAATCCTACAATGGAAGGGTCTTCTGAAAGGCCAGGAAGGGCAGACAATTGCTTGGACCCCTCTTCAATCACCGTGGCTACACCAAAAGCCCACCGGTACCCTTTCGGGTCCTTGAAGTATCCTCTTCTTAGGTAGTCCATACCAAGGATGCAAGGGGCTTCTGGCCCCATCACAATGGGACGCTTTTCCCATTGGTCTCCCGTCAAGCTCATGTCCGCCTCTACTACTGACAATTCTTGAGACCCTCCTGTCACTCCAGAAATAGTAACAGTCTCGGTACTCTTATACTCCGAAGGCATTACAGTACACTGGGCTCCAGTATCTATCAAGGCCTGGTATCTCTGAGGATCCGATGTGCCAGGCCATCGGACCCACACAGCCCAGTAAACCCGGTTATCTTCTTGGTCCCTCTCCTTCTCCTGGCAGAAGGCAGGGCCCCTCTACTGGTCTTGATCAGAGCATTCGTCGTCAGAGTTTGACTTTGACTTCTTAGACTTTTTGCCATTGTCGAAGTGGACCTCCATCTTCTCGTGTTTCGGCGATCGCAGTTTCTCTTCTAAGAAATCTCCATCTACTACATAGACAACTTTTTTGTCAGTCTTCTTTCGCTTCAGCTCCCTCACTCTAGCTTCAAGCTTAGAAGTGGGTTCACCATCCCACTTCTTCATGTTTTCTCCTTTACTACGAAGGTATGCCCATAGTTGGTTACGTGACCCACGCTTAGAGTTCTCTTTCCTTCGACGTGTGAATGACAGGGATCGTGAGCAAGATCGAGACCAGGATCGAGGTCTAGGCCGAGGTCGTCTTTGTCAGTCCCGCCGTGATCTTCCCATTGGCCTTTCTTGGTAATCTCTATACCTTCTGTCCTCTCTGTCTCTAAGGTCGTCCTCATATCTGGAATATTCATAATCTCTCTCCGTTCTTTCCCTATCGTAGGTGCGTCGGTACAGGGGATTGAAGGAGTCTTCCATATTTTCCTCGATGGTTCTTATCCAAGCACACATAGTGTCCACGCTTGGTTCCTCCATCTTTGGATTATATACGGGTATCAAGCAGGAAATATATGGTTTAGGGGCACCTTGAATTACCTTTTTCCACATTGGTTGCGTGCAGGGAACATTCTCAGGAACTTGGATATCATAATAATCTGGATCAGAATAGATGATCTCCAGCATGGCCAATTCCCGTAGGTATTGGATGCCTTCTTCCGCAGTCCTCCACCTTCTTGAAGAACTCTTCAGGGACTCCTTAAATGGGTATTTCACTCTCACCGCGTGGAGTATTCGGAGCCAAAGACTGGACGCCATTTTCTCCCTCCCCATTTCTTGCTCTATCACAGGGTCTCGAGCAATGGATCCCAACTGTCGTGCTTCATCACCTTCAATTACATGACTATCAGCTCCCTTGTCCCAGCATCGCACCAGCCAGGTGAGGACTTCTTCACCAGGCAAGCGCATATAATCTCTCCGTAAATCTCGAAGCTCTCTTGTGGTCAGTGATTGTGTAATTTCGCTTTCTCGCATAATTTCTTGTCCATCTCTCCCACGTAGAATCTTTTCCACCTCTCTCTTTACTCTTCCACTCCTACGTGGGACTGCTCCCACTTCCTCCCTATATCTCTCATGTGGAGGTGGAGACTGAGCATGCCGTGGGGATAAGCTTCTATATTGTTCATGCCGCGGAGATGGTTTCCTATGCCGTTCATACCGTGGGGATGGACTCCTACGCCGTTCACGCCGCAGAGATGGACTTCTACGTCGTTCATACCGTGGGGATGGACTCCTACGCCGTTCGCGCCGCGGAGATGGACTTCTGCGTCGTTCACGCCGTGGAGATGGACTTCTATGCCATTCACGCCGTGGGGATGGACTCCTGCGTCGTTCGCGATACCCAGCGGGTGGAGGTAGTGAGTAATCTTTCACGTGGTGAGATAAGGGCCTCTTCCTCCAATCATTCACACCTCCAAGAGAAGGTTGGGTCTGGAGGGGTAGGGATAATTCCCCCTCCAATTGAGGGGGATGCTTTGGCTCCTTCTTTGCGTCTTTTGTAACACTGAATGTGTAGTCAGGATATAAATCATCAAGCGACAATATACCACCGGCCGTTTGTACTGTTGCTTTCTTTTCTCTTGATGCTGTTCTGTATTCCTTTGGGCGTGCCCCTAGTTCTCTTGGACGTGCTCCTTCCCGTGTAACCGTTTCTTCCTCTCTGGTACCTGCTTCTTCTCTTCCAATCGCTCCTTCCTCAGTCACAACCACTACTTCCTCTCTCGCAGTCGCGCCTTCATCACTTGCTGTTGCTCCTTCTCCCATTGCTGCCGCTCCTTCGTCCACTACATCTTGAGTGAATTGGATAGGTTCTTCTGTTCCTTCTTCTTCTTCTTCTTCTTCTCTTTCTTCTGTGCGTTCTGGTTGGGGAGATGAGTCTGTAAGTTCCTTGATCTCTCTTACCCACGTCTTCTTCTTCTTCACAGGGGCAATGATGACCTTCCGGTTCTTAGCTTGAGTCCCGGTTCTAGTGGGCTTAGTAGAAATGGCATTGACTTCAAGTTGTGTTTGGACCCCAACTTCTGTGGACCTAATAGGGACATCACTGGTTTCAAGTGGCGTGGTTTGGGTTTCTGTGTCGACCTTAACCCTTTGAAGGTGGTCTATGGCAGCTCGATGAGCATTAGCCAGGCCCCAGCACAAAGCGGAGAATTGCATATTCGGATCTTTGTAGGAAAAACACCCTTCTGCCAAACAGTGGGCCATCTCACCAGAATCAAACATTTGTTCTGGTGTGAACTCCCAATTAATGGGGGGTGACACATGTCCTACTAATCTACCGAAATCTTCCCAAGCTCCATGCCACCCGGGGACTGGCCTGTCTGCAGCCCTTTCCAAAGTTCCAGCGAGTCCCTTTGAGGTGTGATCTTTCCTACAAGAGGGAAGGCAACGGAACCCCATTCTTCCAAGTTTAAGTAGCACTTCCAGTACCTTTATCAATGACAGTACTGTTGCAATAAGATTTATATAGTAATTAGAGCCGATTTTAACCATGGGGATTTCCTTTACCAAAACTTCGATGTCAAAATTAAAGGATGGAAGCAATTCGTTCCATCCATCCTCAAGGTCTGGACGTCTCCCTATACGGTAGCCTAACACAGGTGTAAAGGTGGCTAGAATTATAAGACAAATTAATGAAATAGCCATTGTTTTTTGTTATTATTTCTTCTTGATCCCAAAACAAACCTTTGTTTATATAAACAAAGTTTCCTTGGCTGCTTTCCCAGACTCTGGCAGTGTTCCCAGACCTGTTCCCAAAACAATAGATTGGTTTTGCAAAACAACACCGAGCTTGGCTGTCTTCCTGGAAAAACGTTTATCAAAACAAGCCAAACTTAACCAAAATATCCCACTCCTGACACCAAAAAATGTTGTGCAAGTTTCGAGCTGGCTTCCCGCCAAGTCCCCGAAACTCGACAACAAGGACCCGCCTCCCAGACAGGGAAAAGAAAACCAAGCAGCCAAAGCTATAGCAAATATATATATATATATATATATATATATTACATATGAGACAGATACACAAAAGGAGAATACCACACACAGAAGGGGGGGGGGGAAAGGGGAAGGGAGAAGGACAAAAAGGGGCAAGGACCGAACAAGCCAACCAGCCGACCGAAGGCAAACTAGCAAAAATCTCACCACTTCCCTTCGAACAGGCAGGATGGCTAGACACGGCCCAAGGCTCTCCCCTCACGCGTGGCAGATAACGGTAGTCACTGTAGGCCTCGGCTCCAGATAAACCAGACCAAAACAGGGACCCGCCGTTCTCGAACCTCGCCGGAAAGGAAGAGAGCGAGATGCCTCCCGCTGGCCTTATTTATACCTCAAGTTACGTAAAGGAATAGCATGGAATACTTCCGTGATCACTTTTCTAGTTCCTTCCTGGTTACAAGTTGGTCTCCAGGAAGGCCTAGAGTGAAACCACCACAAGTGGGTTGTTTAAGCAACGTAAAAACTGATAGTAAATAATTAAACTTTGTCTGTGCCACTAATTTCCATTTTAAATGCAATATTTTCATAGTCGTAGAAATTAGAATTGGAAAAATATGTATTATGCCATTCAGTTCAATCTCATCCACTGCAAGATTGCCTTGGTATATTTAGAGTGTATATTTCCCAGTGCTTTATTTTAACTAATCAAGTGAGGAGGCTTTCAGCATTTATCTTGGGAAACTAATCCAGAGCACAGTGGGTCCCACTATTAAGATATTTTTATTTTGTTCCAAAATTTTTCTCCTTCTCTTTCTTTCCCTCTCTCTCTCTCTCTCTCTCTCTCTCTGTGTGTGTCTCAATTTTTTTCTTTAAAGTTTCCTTTAAGAAGCATTTCCAGCATGTTCTTAAAATCCATAAACTGTACAGGGGATTTTTAATTGAGTTTTGGATTTGTTAGAAATAAGATAGTGGAAATATTGCCACACTTGCAGGATGGAGTTTGCAATGCAGCCTACTTATTTAGTATGTACCTTAGACTTACTTGGCTTGCTAGCTTGACCTGAACTTAGATTTCAGCTTACGTTTTTTCTGTTTGTTTGTATTTTGTATTTTTTAATACCAGCTTTCTAAAAGGGCTTTATTTTTACCTTCTCTGTAGAAATAAACCCTTAATGAAGATTATGGTGAGGTTTCTTATTCCTAAATTGGAATAACTGTTATCCATTAAAGAATGACCTGCCATTTTCCATACATATAGTGTTAAATATAAGTGGGAAGAAACCATTGCTCCTTTTATCTATTGCCTAAATAGTCACTTCTGCATTCAGTTATAATTATCTTTACTTATCCTAAAAAAGACTGTGTGATGTAAGAGAAGTTCTGGAGGTGCTGTTCAGGAATGTGAGGAAAAAATGTAAATTTAATTGTGCCCCATAAATAGCACTTACTGGAGATATGTTGTTTGTAGGTATAAAATGTAAACATGAAATACTCATTCAATAAACAACTGATTTCTGTGAAAATACTTTGGGTGATCACAGGGAAACCTTTGTAACAAATATTACCATCTGCTCTTCTGACTGCAGTACAGTACATTAAGTTGCAACAGTCAACACTGCCTTTCTGCAGCAGGACTCTTTCTAGGAACAAATGCAGATATTTTCTGTTTGTTCTATTCCATTTGATTTAATTCCTGCTCATGAGATCCAGTAAAGAGAATACCTTCAAAACGATTTTGCTGCCAAGAAATAAAGTTGGCATCTGTTCTGGATTAATATAACTGAATATATTTTCTATTCCTTAGAATATTCAGGATATGATTTTACTGAATTTTTTTCAAAAAATTCATTTTTGTGTGCCCTTTCTGGATGGGTCCCAGATTTCCTGTATGATCCTCTTTTCTGAAAATTGCAAAGCAGGCATGTAAAATTCAAAATGGTGATCCTATTACTCTATTGTTGAGATGTCACTTGCCAAAGTCTATCACCGATTAAATTGTTATGTGACAGAAAAGGAGATCAGGTAGTGGAAGAGGAAGAAGAAATACAGAACTACTCTAGGCATCTTTGATAGCCAGGTCTTTACTTGGACTGAAATTTGGCACTGGGCTTGTCCTTGTTTGGGAGGATTCTAATTTGTTTAAAGCAGCTCCCATAGAGCTGGCAATGGGCAGTGACTATCTCTGTGCTTTGCAACCAGTAGTTAGTCTCAAAAAAGAAGACTGAAATCCTAGACCCACCTCAAAACTCCTGAAAGAAATTTTGACTTAAAATATGAGGATGAAAGACTATCCTGTTAGTACTAGAATCATACTTATGAGATGAAACTATCTAATAAGAAATTACCACATATAACTATTTTACTGAAAAAATTATTAAATCAGTGATCATGAAGAAACATTCAAACTTCTTTTGTTCCTCTCTTTTTCCTTGTCTTTTCTATTGCTCTTCTGCTTAAAATTCTTTATGCAACAATATAGACTTGATTATAGCAGAGAAGATTATGATTTTCTGTTGGAAAGGATATTTATGTTCATTATGCAGAGATCTTTGTGTGCTTCTGATTGTCTCCAGTGGTTAGGCATTTGAACCTCCTGGATAGCAGCTAGTATAATCCAGCTCTAATAAAAATGTAGTTTATGCATATCACAGGAAGGTTTTAGGCAGATGTGAGCTATTCATACTCTCTCCTCAGGAGAGATCTAAAATTTTCTGTTTTAAATAAAGTACCTTCTTTCAGTTAACTTTAACTGGGCAAAAGTATTAAAAAAAATTCCTGACATTGGTACACCCCCTTCCATGATCCCCCATGTTTAATTGACTCAGGCCCAATGACAAGACCATCCCTTCTTTAGCACATTAATCCAGTTCCACTTTTGGTGGGCAGTCACTCAGAATTGGAGGCATTTTAATGAGAAGAGCCTGTTGGATATAACCAGTTTCTTGATTTGATTGTGTTCCAAAGCTGGGGTGCTATGCTGGATGTTTTGGTTGGTTGGTGGCTTTTTGTTTGTTTTTTTCTTCTTTTTTGTATAATCAAATTTATAAATGACAAATGTGACAGGTATGTATATAATCACATGGGTGGCTGTTAAGTCCAGTGTTCAGGTGCAATCTTCAAGTGTAGAAGTTCAGGAAGGGCAGGCTATTGGAAGCCAGGGGCATTAACAATATGGTGTGACCTATGCTCATTGCTAACACCTGATGTTGTGCACTGTTGGAGTTGTGGTAGTGACACATAGGGTATGGCAGACCCCTGTTTTGATCCAGTACATTCTTACACAAGCAAATGGGCATCTGAACAACCCAGTTGTAGGTCATATTTAAGAGAATTTTTTTTTCTTTTCTTTCATGTGTCTTAAGGATAAGGAAACATATGTTTTAGCTGTTCAAGGAAAGGTTATATTGCTGTTTTTGTTGTGAGAATTAAGTCTTGGTGATGACAGCAACAGAACTACAGGCTGCTGTCAGCAGTTACCGAAGCATATCTAAAGGCAGCTCTCCTTGCAGCACTCTCCTCCAAAAGGACAGTGCTCCCCACATGACTCACACCTGCAAGTGCGCCTGCACTTTCTAGAGAAATACACAAGTTAGGACTCAGATTAGGTTTTGAAGAAGTACAGCTTTCTTAGGGAGATTCTATGCCTGGGTTAATAAATCCAACTTGATGCATTTATAGCTGTGTATCCCTTGTGGGACCACGGTGGCAACTTTGGATGGCACTGGACTGCGCTGCATCATGTAGGACAAGTAACATGTGTGTTTACTGCTTCAGTGATGCCTGTACTTGTAAAGCATTCCCTTACTTTCAGTTTCTGCACTCAGCCTCTTTTTCCCCTGAGACTGACAACAGGAATGCTGGCTGTGATCATCTTTTATTGTAAAAACAGATGTTGAGCTCAACAACTTGTATTATGTATCCTCATGAAACAGACATCAGATAAAACTAACTCAAGGCCATCGTGGGCATGGTTTGGTATTGAAAACACAGTCTGTAAACAAAGGGCTCACTAGCCATTTGCAATCCCTTGAGCTATTCGGTGTCTTATAAACTAAGCAAGATAATCTGACATGTTAGAGGATTTGTCTTGCTTAGATGTCAGAATACTTGAAAATTCAAACTGGAGACCTGTGAGGGAGGAAAATAAACCAGGGACTGAAGTGGGTTATGCATTTAGTTGTGTAAATTGGGGGGTGAGTGGGAGGTGGGAGGAAGGAGGATGAGAGAGGATAGGACACTAGAGAACTGTCAACTCTTTAGGGAAATGCTGCTGCTGTCTCTGGCAGACAGTAGTGAGGAGAGAAAGAGGGCATTGAATCAGTAATCATAGCAAATGGGGAAACAAGAAAGAGAGTAAAGAGAGTAGCAAAAGGTGTGATATTTTTGATGAACAGCTTAATGTTGAGATTATTATCTGAAGTTCTGAAGGTTCTCTTATCAGTGTTATAAATCCAGCAAGACTTAAAGGGATGCACGTATACTGTGGAGAAGCTTTAGTAATGCTTCTGTAGCTGTGCACAAAGGGATACAAATAGTTCTGCCAATTTATATTTTTTCAGCCAAGAATCTGCACTTCCTACCTCATGTGCATCAGTTGGTGTCTTATGCAGAGATCTGTCTGGCACCTCTTTGCTTTTTTTTAGTCAACCTTTTCAAAGACAATTGTGAAATCTTTCAGAGCTTGTTACATAATTTTTTTTTTTCAGGTAGGAAGAAGCAGAAAACCACTCCTGCCTTCACGTACACAGTGTGCTGGAAAGATCACATCTGTAGTCTTTCTGCATAATCTTAGAAACTAAGTAGAACA